>NC_081767.1:26777082-27413332 GCF_963082965.1 Carassius carassius | reverse complement strand
ATGCAGCACTTTTGTTTTTGCATTACTTTTATTGATGACACTAATGTTGCACTACACAGATATGTTATCCAATCGAATGCTCTCTAGAATAATATGTCCCTCCTCCTGTCTATACGGTTGCTCTGGAACTATAGAATAAGGTCTGTAATACCTGAAAAAAGCAATCTGTCTGTTTATCTTAATGGTAGTTTGTCAGCTCTGGTGCAGTTCTAAAGCTTTTTTTGGCTAGCCCTTCAATAAATCCCTCCTCCTTCCTGTTTTAATAGGCAATGCATCAAAACATTAAAGAATTTCTTATGGTCTTTAATCGGAAAAGGAGATGCCTTTCAATATTTAGAGCTTTGCCAAAGAAAGGACCACCCTGTGGTAACTCCAGATAACAAGATAGACAATACGATCCCTTTGAATTGTTTGCTCGGTTGAGCGAGCTGTTACTTTGATCCAAGAATTCCAGTGCTCTTGTTCTCTTTTACTTTGTGTCCTCTGTCGTTTGACAGATAAAGGAGGGTTTACCTGGTTTCTATCCCCCTGTAGAGGAGAACTAAAGCGGCTCTGCTTAGTTTGATACCCACCTGTCTGGCTAGAAACAGATTTAATAAAAAAAATAGTTGCTCTTCTTCCACTCTCGTTTTGTTGTGCCCCACTGGTATGCTCCGATAAAGTGTTCTTAGCAAGGTTTTTGAAAATTCTCTGTCAGCCTGACGCCTTGGGTTTGTCTTTTCAATAAAAAATCTTTTATTTTCCTTATAAGAGATTATTCTTTAAAGTATCGCTGCTTTTTTCGGAGCCGTAGCATACAGACTGTTCTTGCTAGGAGCACTTCAAACTCTAATTCTGAAAAGTGTGTGTGTGTGTGTTTTGGCCTAAAAAGTTATTTGAGGAAAGATGGTACATTCCAAATCACATACTTCTTGGTATTGTCCGCTGGCCGAGGAGCTGCCTTTGAGATGGAAGGGAATGCTAACACGGACAGTACTAGACAGTTTTGGGAAGTAAAAGAAGTGAAGCTTGCATAAGTTTTCCAGAGTAGCTCTTGTTGTAGCCATTTAATTCTATCCAGTAGCCGTGTGGCCTCAGAAAACAGTACATGCCTATTCATAATGTCAGAAGGAATAATCAAACACACTACCTAAGCTTTTCTCTCTCATACTACTTTTCGATTTATTTATGTTTTTGAAAGTCAAAAAATATTTTTACATTTTTTTTCTCTGTAAATTTTCAGTGTGTATATCTGCTGATGTAAGTTTTGCCAACTTTTACAAGTACACTTGGACACAAGTGGTCTCAAAACTACAGATTTGTTCAAAAGATTTAGGATGTTTTTGAAAAAAGAAAAGTGATTTATGAGTGCCATAGCTGCATTTACTGGATAAAAAAAATACTGAAATATTGTAAAATATTATTACAGTTGATAGCAAAGCTGAATTTATTGCAGCCAATATGCCAGTCTTCAGTGTCACATGCTCTTTCTGAAATCATCCTTATATGCTGCTTTGGTGCTCAAAAAAACATGTATTCTTATCAAAGCTTAAAACAGTTGTTACTAAATGTAAATGATTGTCCATCAATCAATCAATCAATCAATCAATCAATCTGACCCCAAATTTTTGTATGGTAGCCTGGGAATGTCTGATCAAGTCTAATATTTTCATCCTAAACGGTTATTTTTATGTAGCATATGATTTATCCTCATTGAATAGATGATGTCAAAGAAAAAATATAGGAAAGTGAATTAATTAAAGTCCATGAACAGTATGTTGAATAATTTTTGGACTTATGTAGTTTCAGTTGTATTTAGTACAAATTTAACATTTGGAAGTTTGGCACTGTCACTCTCAGAGAGTCATTCATTCAAAACTCCTCACTGTTTTTGTGCCAGCAAAAATCAGCTTGATTAAATCATGCATTGTGTCATGGGATAGTTTTTGTTTGTAGCGTGTAGTGTAGCTGACTACTTTTCTAAACTGTAGCTTGACTGTGGTTTAACAGCTTCAAATTATGATTAGCTTGAAGCTACAGTTCCATTGGAGCTGCCCCAACACTGCTGATGGCTTTTCCACTATTGTATAGCCACCATGGTTTAGGTCTGCTGGTCACGGTAGAGCGGGTGTGTGCTCTAAAGAGGAGGGTAATCTCCGGTACGCAGACCCCAGTCGGGATCAAAGCCCTCACTCGGCAGAGCACTTGACATTTACATCTCCTTATCTCCCTTTCTCTCACATCCACACCACCCGCAATCTCAAAAGCGTGCGTCAAGCGTGTGCACATCAAAGCTTGACATTTTACAGCACTAATGCTCACACACTGCTATCTTGATAAAGGAATGATGCTAACCACAGCTGTTTTTGCATATGTTGGCTGTGTCTTTCACTTTCACACTGCCAGTGATTACCCGGGATATGTGCGTGCTTTCACACACAACCCGTAAAGATCCCGTAACGACACATGACATAAGGGCGTGACGTGTAATGTACGAGTCGAAAACGTTAGGCACGTTATACTTTCACTGAAGCAAGCGAACGATCTTGGTGTCAGCGCAGAAAGTGATGAACTAACTGATCTCTGCTTCATTACAGTTTGCTCATATTTTTTCGTCGCGAACATTGATCTTCCTTCAAAACAGCCGGTAAAAGAATCGCACGATAACATGCGTCATCACTTCGACACGGCATTAGATCTGGCTTTTGTTCACACAGCGCTCGTCCCGGGTTGAACCAGGCAATGTTACTAGGTCCCCGACCCGGGTTCAATGCCGGAATCAATCCCGGGACGTGTTTGCTTTCACACAGAAGGAGACCCGGCAATATTCCGGCAATATGCCGGGTCCGACGTGCAGTGTAAAAGGGGCTTTAGTGAAGCATTGAAATTATTTTTGTTACTGAAGCAACAAAACTGAAAGTAACTGAAACTGAAAATTAGGTTTTGGTAATTCAGTAGGGTAATCGAAGTCAATGTGCTCTTTAGGGTGTTGTGATCTCTACTGATATCTTAAACCAGTTGTTCTACACGGGGTTATTATAGTTAACTAAACCTAAATCTGAAATTAACACTAGAACCATGAATAAATTAAGTACTTGAAATAAAATGATTTTACTTCAAATTATATTTAATTATAATATTAATATATATATATATATATATATATATATATATTTATATATATATATATATATATATATATATATATATATATATATATATATATACACTTTATTTCGGTTAGTTGGCAAGGCAACATTTCTCATTCTAATTTAGTTTATCTTGATGTACTACAATAACTAAAACTGAAATAAAAATTAATACATACTATATTATTACTATATTAACTACTAAAAATGACAAAAACACAACAAAATTACTAAAACGTTACTTTCACTTTTTCAGCCGGTTGACTTCACTTTAGTATGTAACTATCTCCTGTGTCTTTTCTCATTCTCGCCTACAGTTGTTTTTTTTTTTTTTTTTTTTTTTGCTGGCTTATTCCTCCATCAGTGTCATTTTCCCACTTTCTCTCCAGCTGTTCTGAGTGGTTTTGGGAACTAGTCGGACAAGCGGGCATGTCAGTATTGTAATAATCCACTGGCTCACCTGCTATGGCTGAAAGCCTCGGAGCCCCTGACCTCTAATGGTGTCTTGTTCCCCATCTAATCACACAGATGGGCCAGTTCCCCTTCGCCTCAACCACCTCACACACATATGTAGTGCAACACCTACTTGCTGCCACACTTCACTTAATTCCTGTGCCACACTGGTGGGATGAACCGCATTTTCCGGCTGATCCCTCTGCAGCACATCAGGAGTAATTACACCACGGGTAATTCCAGTCAATCTCACACTCGGAGTAGTCACAGGCATGTGACAGCACTTATTGGGTGGGGTGGGGGGGTTGTGATCCAGGCCAGGGACTGTTTTTGCAGGCAGTGCCGCATCACTGCTGTTTATGTTAGTCACCAGCTCTGCATGAGTCAACTCGCTGCAGTTTCTGGCAGCAACTTTTTTCTCAACACATTTTATTCCTTCCCAATGCTGTGTGTATATGCATTAGTTGTCTTATGAGCCTTGTGAATAAACAGCATTTTTACTGTTTGAAATTATATATATTTTTAGGATGTTGAATTGGGGTTGTTAAGATTTTATCTTGTTGCTAGTAGTGTCGCTTTCGTCAACAAAAATTACGACTAAATATCGTTGTCAACGAACCTTTATCAACATGACGAAAACGAGAGTAGAGGCAACATAAATGATGATCATGTGACGATGACTGTAATTAAATGTATAATGCAATATTGTTGACGATTAAAAACGAGACTAATTGTGGTTTACAAATTTAAAACTATGCTAAAATGTCTCTTCATTTTCGTTGATCAAAATGAGACGAAACTAAATGTTATAATGTTATTTCGTCTGGTTAAGTCACGTTATTATTATTTTGCAGTATTTCTGTTTCCTGTGTCTCACTTCAAGGGCTGCATCAGGTCGCACTGATTAAACTTATTTAAACTTATGTGTGTGTACTTCTTACATGTTTGGTTGGTAAAAATAAATGTAAATTCAAATCAGAACATCTTCCGTGTCTGGAATGGATGTATTCTTGAATCTATAAGGTAACCATAATATAATAAGATAACCTTGTTTAAAAATTTGGCTAAAAGAAAATTCTGGTTTCATCTATACTGCTAGGTACTTGTACTATATTGACTGGGTTATATAGAATTGCATTACTAATATTAGACTAAAATGTCATTTGTTTTCATCGACTAAAACTAGACTAGACTAAAAAGAGTATGAATGTGAATAAAACTAATAAAAACTAAAATGACAGCTTCACACAAAGACTAGACTAAAACTAAAATTAAAACAGGCCGCCAAAAACAACACTAGTTGCTAGGGTATTTTGGATGTTGCAAGATGTTGCAGTTTTTAGCATGTTGCTATCTATTTAATAGGGTGGTGCAGGTGGTTCCTAGGGTATTGCTTAGATTTTTAAAATGTTGCCAAGCAGCTTCAAGGGTGTTTTCCGAAGTGTTGCAGTGTGGTTTTAAAAATGTTTTTATTTTATTTTTATTTTTTTGTTTCTGGATGGGAGTCTTTTTGGTGGTTGCTAGAGTTTTTAATATTTTGCTAAGTGCTAACTATTATTTTGGGTGATTGCCAGTGTGTTGCAGCCTGGATTCTAAAGTGTTTGGAGTGTTTTAGCATTCATTGTTCAGTTGTTAGGGATTTGTTGGTGGTTGCAAGGGTGTTGCAGTGGGGTTCTTACCTTTTTTTTTCTTCTTAAGCTTGTTGTTAAGTAGTTGCTAGGGTGCTTTGATTAGGTTCCAAGATTTTAAGATTTTTAGATGTAAAGATTTTTTGCATGTGGCAAAGCAGCTAACAGAGTTTTTTAGGTGGTTTCCAAGTTGTTGCAGTACATGTGTATGTATATGTTTTTTTTTCTTTTTTTTTTCTAAAGTGTTTTGAATGTATAGCATGTTGCTATGTGGTTACTAGGGTGTTGGTGGTGGCTGCAGTGTTGCAGTGAGGTTTTTAAGGTTTACAGCATGTTGCAAAGCATTTGCTTGAGTGTTTAGATGGCTGCCAAATTGCTATGAGTGTTTACATTTACATCCCACAGATCCAACTTGTAGGGAGGACACATGGGCACAGAGAGGCAGGCAGAAATACATTCTCAGAGATCGCTTTAAATCATTAAAATACAGAGAGTCGCACTGACTCTCATTCACACATACAGGTCCTTCTCAAAAAATTTGCATATTGTGATAAAAGTTCATTATTTTCCATAATGTAATGATAACAATTAAACTTTCATATATTTTAGATTCATTGCACACCAACTGAAATATTTCAGGTCTTTTATTGTTTTAATACTGATGATTTTGGCATAGAGCTCATGAAAACCCAAAATTCCTATCTCAAAAAATTAGCATATTTTATCCGACCAATACAAGAAAAGTGTTTTTAATACAAAAAAGTCAACCTTCAAATAATTATGTTCAGTTATGCACTCAATACTTGGTCGGGAATCCTTTTGCAGAAATGACTGCTTCAATGCGGCGTGGCATGGAGGCAATCAGCCTGTGGCACTGCTGAGGTGTTATGGAGGCCCATGATGCTTCGATAGTGGCCTTAAGCTCATCCAGAGTGTTGGGTCTTGCTTCTCTCAAATTTCTCTTCACAATATCCCACAGATTCTCTATGGGGTTCAGGTCAGGAGAGTTGCCAGGCCAATTGAGCACAGTAATACCATGGTCAGTAAACCATTTACCAGTGGTTTTGGCACTGTGAGCAGGTGTCAGGTCGTGCTGAAAAATGAAATCTTCATCTCCATAAAGCTTTTCAGCAGATGGAAGCATGAAGTGCTCCAAAATCTCTTGATAGCTAGCTGCATTGACCCTGCCCTTGATAAAACACAGTGGACAAAACACCAGCAGCTGACATGGCACCCCAGACCATCACTGACTGTGGGTACTTGACACTGGACTTCAGGCATTTTGGCATTTCCTTCTCCCCAGTCTTCCTCCAGACTCTGGCACCTTGATTTCCGAATGACATGCAAAATTTGCTTTCATCCAAAAAGTACTTTGGACCACTGAGCAACAGTCCAGTGCTGCTTCTCTGTAGCCCAGGTCAGGCGCTTCTGCCGCGGTTTCTGGTTCAAAAGTGGCTTGACCTGGGGAATGCGGCACCTGTAGCCCATTTCCTACACACGCCTGTGCACGGTGGCTCTGGATGTTTCTACTCCAGACTCAGTCCACTGCTTCCGCAGGTCCCCCAAGGTCTGGAATCAGTCCTTCTCCACAATCTTCCTCAGGGTCCGGTCACTTCTTATCGTTGTGCAGCGTTTTTTTGCCACACTTTTTCCTTCCCACAGACTTCCCACTGAGGTGCCTTGATGCAGCACTCTGGGAACAGCCTATTCGTTCAGAAATTTCTTTCTGTGTCTTACCCTCTTGCTTGAGGGTGTCAATGATGGCCTTCTGGACAGCAGTCAGGTCAGCAGTCTTACCCATGATTGCGGTTTTGAGTAATGAACCAGGCTGGGAGTTTTTAAAAGCCTCAGGAATCTTTTGCAGGTGTTTAGAGTTAATTAGTTGATTCAGATGATTAGGTTAATAGCTCGTTTAGAGAACCTTTTCGTGATATGCTAATTTTTTGAGATAGGAATTTTGGGTTTTCATGAGCTGTATGCCAAAATCATCAGTATTAAACCAATAAAAGACCTGAAATATTTCAGTTGGTGTGCAATGAATCTAAAATATATGAAAGTTTAATTTTTATCATTACATTATGGAAAATAATGAACTTTTATCACAATATGCACATTTTTTGAGAAGGACCTGTACATGCAAACACAGAGGTGTCCACACACATTGGCACATATGTGAAGACACACACACAGACACACCCAAATCCCCTGAGCTATTCTTTGTAGTTAGGAAGCATAGCATTTCCCCAGACCGACTAACGAACCATGCAATTGACATCTTAGAAGTGCTTTTTTTCTGCGAGAGCCACAAAGTGACTTCTTAATTACATTCTTCTATGTGGTGTTCATGGCCAGACTTTTGCAAAACACAAGGCCACGATAAAGACACTATTATTAAACTGGAATCAGGAATCAGGCTTCCATGTCATGCCTTGTTAATATCCCCAGAGTCTTCTTACTACAGGGAAATCACACTGTAAAATGTTGAGCATGAAGGACCTGTGATGAAGGACCCATGTTGTTATCACTGTATGAGTGGTTGATTCCAAAACAACTTAGAAAATAGGAGATTAAAAGAGCATGAATCTGTTGTACAACAAGACAGCAGATCAGATAAGTGTGAGTAATGATGATAATAATAATAATAATAATAATAAAAACTATTGTGGTTTGAGCTGTGGTCTAGTGGTTAGCAAATGCAAATACTACAGATATTGTACCAGCCTTTCAAGTTAGGTAGTGTATTGAGAGGTTCTGTGATTGTTTTGGATGCAGTCCTCTGACTGATTTTCTTGCAGATTTATTTCTGTTTATATGTAAAATCTGGTAAATTAAAAATTGGTTTAAAGTTTTTAGTAGGCTATCAAAAAACAAAAACAAAACAAATGTCTACCTAAGGTTTTCTACCAAAACAAAAGCACAAAAGCAAATAAATTAATGTCAAATATATATTTATATAACCAAATAAATAGAAATATTACTGCAAAAAACCCGGCAAATAAATGAATTATATTAGGAAAAATACTTTAATGTTAATTGAATATTATAAATGTTTTGTAATTTAATTTAATTATTTGTTATTATTTTATTATTATTATTATTATTACTAAAATCAAACTAGCTTTGAACACTGAATATACAAATATATTTGATAATTATTTTTATTGTTAGTAATATTGGATGGGTTCTTTAAAAAACAACACAAGAAAGTAGCCTGGACAATTCATGTCTTCTACAGTCTAATATAATAAGCAAGATATCTAATAAAAATATGAATTTAGAAGCAGGTGGAGTATACTTCCTGAGTATTGGACTGTTTTATGGTCATTTTGAAGCTTGTACTATATGGAAAACATTCTATCCATCCATGAGAAGCTTGGACATTCTGCAAAGTAACCCCTTTTGTATTCCACAGGAAACAATTGCATTTCTGAACGACATAAGGGTTATTAGATTCCTATCCACTGAAAGAACATGTTGCTCATCTCTGTACATAACTCTACTCTCAAAAACCATTCCTCATTGTCAGCCACATGAATAAAACAGCAGAGAGACACCAACTGTAGTCGGAGAGAAAAATAGAAAGCAAAAAGATGAAGAAGCCACTCATGCATTAATACAGAACATATGGATGATGTTTTTTTCCTGTGTAGCTGCAGCCAAGTGACAGTGCCGCTCCACTGCCTGCAGAAGAGTCACATGATGATGTGTCAATGGGTGTTTTGGTGCCTTGTCTCAGGTAGACAGACTCTACGCTCGCCCACAGCGGGTTGGCACTGTGATATCACGACTGCCTCTCACAAATAACTGCTCCAGTCCACCGTTGGGCTGAAACAAGACCTGTATGTCTAACAGCTGTTTGTTTGCAATGGACCTGACACACACCCTGATCCTCGGTGCGCTGGCATGCTGTGTTTGATGGTGGGGGAATGGCGGCATCTGTGGGAGTGTGTTTTTCTGTGCATTTATTTGTGTGTGGATGCGTGCCATCTGTCCTCTGAGCAGTTGCTGGTATATATATGATCCTAATTGTATACGGAGTACTGTGTGCTCTCATAGTTAGTTTAAATTGAACTGTTTTAAGAGATATTAGACACTAAACATGAGAGATCTGTGCATACAACCAATCAGCTAACCATCTGTGTCGGCTTCTGTTGTTGTTTTTTTTGTGTTTTTTTTTGCGCTGCGGTTTGTGCATTTAACCCTTAGACACCTCGGGTCTTTAGTGATCCAGAATGTCATCCACAACCCTCTCCCTCATTTATTTTTTGAAGGTAGACCTCCACCTTCTTAGTATTTCCTCAATTTATTATTATTATTATTATTATTATTATTATTATTATTGTTGTTATTATTATTTTATTTTTTGCATGAGTATTTATTTATTTTGGTTCTAAATAATTGTAAATCACCTTATTTTTCAAAGTTGCGACTTATAAAAATTACCACTGCCATGAAACTGAAGAGTTTTAAAGATGAGATTAGTGTGTCAAAAGGTTCAGATCAGCTGATGATTATGGTGAAGCAGTTGCTCAAAACAGGTGCTTCCCACATTCAACACTGTAAGGACCGTTTGTCCTCTGTCACATCTCAAAAACTGTCCTTTTGAGTGCAAAACCCAGACTATTAGGTCAGCTGGAAGTGGCCTAAGGAAATATTCTGTTGTAACATCAATTAGAGCTCTCATTATGTGTGGCCTAACACTAATTACAGCAATTATTTCTTGCCAACAGTTATGATCCCTGTAGTGGCGTATGCTCAGATGGCGTCTCATTTTTTAAGCATATGCGGAAATGGCACTCTTTATCCACCGTGGCTTACTGTTCCTCCACTGAGGTTTGTCCATCGGGACAGCCGTGTGCTTGCTTGCGCATTAAAAATAATGACCTTCGCGGTTTGCACAACTGCCAGACCGGTGGCATCTCTGTTTTCAGATTGTACTCTTATACCTAAAACCAGGCCAATAGTTGCATTTAATAGTGCCTGCTGGTATTGCTGTCTAATCAGCCAGTACGGCACCAATCACGGCTGCGGAAATGAAACATTAAACATTTAATGGGAGATTAAAACCTCCATTAGTCTGAAGAGTTCTAAAATGCGGAGGGAAAGGGGTCATGTTTCCAGATTTTACTGTGTCCTTGTTTATCACATGAAGGTCAGAGCCAATTAACATGTGAGTCAGCAAACAACGATAAGAAGTGAAAGCAGCACTGCATTGATTTTGGTGATAACTGAAGGCTGAATGGATGTTATAATTACAGTGCTTGCATGCCACAATATACTGATATTCCTGGAATGTTCTGAATTGTAAAACCCCTAAGCCTAAGTATTAATTTATTTGTTTATAGACCATGCTATTCATTTGCTGCATTGCAAGCACTGATATTTCTTTCAGAAAATGGTAATAGTCGAAAATCCCTGAAAAGAATATGTTGTGTTTTGGATGGTGGTGTGCTGGTGTCCCAGAAGGCTTCTAGCAAGATTGTCTCAGTCAACACACTTTATCAGACAATGCTGATCAATCCCTCCTACCAGCTGAGATTCCTATGGTTAGACCAACATTAACTAGCTTTTTCAGCAAGATTGAGAGTGATTTCTTCTCAGATGGCTGGCCAGTGGTTGAAGGCTTTATCTCAATGTAACTTTGTAAGCTGGCATATTAACCACAATGCTTGTGAGAATAAAATCAACATGGCTTGAAACACTACACGTTCGCATAAGGTATTTAAAAAAATCTGTCCAGGCAGAGAAACCGTTTGCATAACATCTGATGAATTTAATTGAAGCTATATACATATAATCTCTATAACGCCACTCAAAAACCAAGGACGCTTCACAATGCTTATTAAAGGTGGAAATCTTATGAAATCACAATTTACCTTCGTAAATAATGTAAAGAATTTATGTAGAGTATTAATGTAGAACAATTTCTGTAGAGCAGGGAAACCAAGATTTTTGAGCTCAGTTTTGGCTTGTCGTGACCTTGAGTAAAGCAAAAGGTTCATAAGATTAAAGGGGAAAAAATTTAAATAAGAGAAAAAAATAGATTAAGATAATAAACGTGCTTAACTTGTCACGTTTACTGTTATTTTTCATGATCTTTTTTCTTTATCTGTAATTTCAATTAAAATTGTTCTTGTTCTTCTTTTATTTTTTTTAAGTGCAGCACTGCTAAAAGAAATTCTGAATAGTGAATATACATTTTAAATAATTATCAAATATTTTTTTTATTAAATTAAATTCCTAATATTATTATATGTATGTAATTTCAGGATCTTTTGATGAAGAGAGAATTTAAAAGAACAGCATTTATTATAAATAGATGTTTTTGTTTTGTTTTTTGGTATATCTTTTGATTGATATATAGCATTATTGCTGAATTAACGTATCAATTACTTTCTAAAAACTACAATTTTGTATTGGTAGTGTGTGTGAATGTGTGTGTGTGTCATGGCCATGATTTTTAGTAGTTCTACTTTGTGATTTTGTATTGACTTTCTGTTATCCCTACTGTATGTACAGTATTTTTTCTTTCTTTTTTCTGACAATTGCCCTTTGTTTAGCTGTTGTCTCTAGTCTGTGCCAGTCAGTGTTATGTTTCATTCTAATTTGAGGGTGTCTATAGTTTTCTACAACAACCAATTATCTGTATAATGCAATTAAAACACAGTGGATTCCAGTCGTAAATGTTCAGCTTTGTTTGGTAAGAAAGAAAAGCTTAAATCCAGATACAGAACATGCTCTTTTCCTGTAGTTAGTTGCAAAGTCCAATGACATTTAACTGATATCTTTCCATCAAATGATGATGGAACCTCTCTTGAAATTAGTGGATCATCATGTCACTTACAAGGTTCTTAGGGAAGTGATGATTTGATGAGTAAGACAATAAGAGGGATAGAGGGGAGAGGAGGGATAAGTGTCTCTAGACAGCTCTTCTGTAGATGCTAGATCTTAAGATGTCTCTCCACTGGTAGAGCAACATGTCTCAAGTGTCTCTCTGGAGACTCACATCTCAATACACACACACACCTGGTGAAGAGGGTCTCATGGGAGCCCATCTGGGCTGACAACAGAATACACATATCACGCATAATAACTTTTTATAAAATTATAATGAGAAATGTCTAATTATATACTGCTTCCACAAATTTTAGATTAGGTGACTCTGAATTTAGTTTTTGCTCTGGCCTGGGCAAAAGTAAGCAGGCACAAGTAGCTAATGGGCAGAGCTGGACTGAATATTCAGGATATTTTCAATATCCTATTGAAAAATAAACTGTAGAACATAATGGAAGACACACATTGTAAATTTACTGTGTCTCCTTCCCCATCACATATTGCTCAATATCAATATAACCTAAAATCATTAACAATAGCCCCAATCTCGAAATACTGTTTAGATTACAATAGGCTACTCGAACTATAAAGTTAGAAGCTGTGTAGAAAGAATCTCTCATGCCAGGTCACTAATGCATGTCTGCTCAACTAATACGAATACAAATAGAGACGTGAGCTTATACAGTATCAGTTGTCAATACAGATGTCATACAACATTGACATGCAAGAGAACTGTTGCTGCAACCTGTCCACATAGTAGCAGTTAGAACGAAAATGAAATGAAATAGCTTACTTTATTTAATCATATTTCCTTAAATATTATTAGATAGGCCTATAATTAAAGTGTATATGCCCGCCAGGCCCATCTGCTGGCTACCCCCCAGAAGTGATTAATAGTTGTGGATTGATATAGAGGTGTGATTTTTTATTTTTATGCAGTGCCAAGATGTTCCTACAGAGCAAATGAGAGTATTTCACCTGTTTTTCTGTACATGTATATGCATAGGTTATTTCTTTTTAAATAAATTATGTCTTTTATTTTTGGAATCACATGGTCTGTGGCTGTGCTGTCATTTCACAGTTTCACATTAAGGAATCGGTGGGTGTTTTCGGGCAAGCAGCATGCATGGTTTAAGGATAAAGGGGTAGCACTTTTGGGGGGAATTTCCGATTAATCCAAGAGGTAGGTGGAGGGCTCAACGAAAAAAAAAAATGTTTGATTGCAGTGCAAAGGCGGCCTTGAATTCCTCCGATGGAGTGCACACGTGCGAGAAGAATAATCAGACAGTTGTCCACTTCATTTATGACTGGCTTTGGAGATATGTCCAGAGACAGGTGATGTTCACCTCCGAATCTCTCTCCTCTTTTCTGCTTGGCTGGCCAGTAATATACTAGGTATAGGTGAGCAAGGCATGCTGCCCTACACATAGGAAAACTGTCCGTTTTATTTTTCAGCTTCTCTTTTTTTGTGCTTTTCCTCTGTGTTTTTCTCTCTGAAGATAACACCTCTTCCTCAGCCTTTCAAGTAAAACTCAATATGTACCAACAGACACGTATAAATATTATATGATGAAAAGCAGCTCTCGTGTTTCTAGAAATACACTTTTGTCTTGAACGCTTCTTTCATGAATCTATATCATTTGAGGCTTTTAGAACCAAAAGGATTTTTGTAGGGTTGGCGGGCAACAAATTCCATGAAGTATATATGTTTTTTTACAGTACTGTACGAACTGTAGATTGTGTGAATGTATTTCGCATTTAATATTTTTTTGCTTTAGTGCCACAGAGTCAAAATGAGAGGAGACTGAAAGTCAAACTGTGATTTTTCTTTAAAGAACTACTAGTATCTGTCGTATATAGAAGTTGTGGCTGTCCACCCATGCCCATAGTCTCTGAAGATGTGATTTATTTGAGTGTTCTGTAAAATGTTTTTATTTACTTATTTATTTGTTTGTTTTACTTAAAATAAATTTAGAAATTTTGTGAATTTTTTAATGACAATGAGAAATATTGTCTTCGCATCTATATGGACTGTATTAGTTTAAGCATTAAATGACTAAACTGAAATATAAAAACTGTATATATGATAAATGTATATAAATATATAGAAATAATTATACTAAAAAAATAGCATATGTGGGGTCTTGCAGTTCCAAGTTGTGCATAGCCAGGCATTTGATTATCACTATAAAATCTGGTCCACTTTGGGATATTAATTTGATTATTTTGGGGTTTAACTGAACTGATTGATACCAAAATATACAGTGAAATTGTTTCCACTCTCCTGGCAAATGTTCCTGAAAAGTGCTCATTGTTAAATTTACCCACGTAGTACCTTGTTTTAAACACCCCATCTGCTGTGTTTGTGTCTTTTACAGTATGTGTGCCTTTACTTGGGGGAGTGCTTCCCTAAATGAAGATGCATTCTACTTCCAGAGTGGACTGTTTTGTCATGCCCCTGTTTAAAAAGTGGGGGAAACATGACACTCGACCATCTCGCTTGCCCCACTGGTCTCTAAATGAGTTGTGTTATTGGAAAAGGGAAGTGCTGCTCTGATGTCAAGGGACTTGCAGGGCAAGATCTGAGCCAGTCTTTGAGGCTTTCTCAGGCGACAGCAACCACTACACAAATGTGGATGAATAATGCCTTTAGAGAGGCAAGAGCCATTGCTCTAGTATGAAACACCTTCCAAAGGCCTGGTGACTTTTAACAAATTCCAGCAAGCAATTATTTTTGTCTGGTTGCTGCTATAAAGGATCTTCCCCTACTTTTATTTTTACTCTTTCATCATTTATTCCATCATCTCACCTAATTTAAAGTAACTCTATTTATACCTAATCAGTATTTTATATAAAAAGTGATATTCTGATGTATTTTTTCTCCACCTCTTTTCTTTAATTTTATTTATCAGAACCTTCAAAAATCACATAGTTCACCCCAAAATGAGAATTTGCTGAATATTTTCTTGCCCTCAGGCCACCCAAAATGTAGATAAGATTTTCATCAGTATGGAGAAATTAAGCAACGTAGTTCCAGGCAGCTGTCCTGACCGCATTACAGTTCCATATCACTTCGCCTAGTAATGCTGTAATAACATAAATTACAGGACTAACAAAAACAACAACATTACAGACGATTTTCCAAAAGTAAATACACGACATTTCTCAATAGCGAGGGAATAACAAGCACTGTTTAGAGACGCTGCTGCAGCATAATTCACACAAGCTCTCTCTCGCTTTCTTTATCTGTTTGTCTCTTTCGCTCTCTTTCTAATAACTTCATTATTAACTGCATTATAACGCTATCAACTGCTCATGCTTCCATTACCAGCTTTAAAATGATGTTTTGGAACCAGCAAAAGAGGCGTTGGATGAGATGGGGAAGAAATAATCCTAGTCACAATAGCGATTTAAGTACAAAAACAGGACGAATCCCTTTAAATATATCATCTGATCAATGTCTTGAAGTGTGGTAACCGTAGTGTAAGAAGAATAATTGACTCCGGGCTGTTGAATTATTAGAAAAGTAATGCACACCTGAGGTGCAAGCCGCATCACCACCTCGGGTGTGCATTATTTTTCTAATAATTCAACGACCTGTCATCAATTATTTCTTACATATATACAGTACAGACCAAAAGTTTGGACACGCCTTCTCATTCAAAGAGTTTTCTTTATTTTCATGACTATGAAAATTGTAGAGTCACACTGAAGGCATCAAGGGCTATTTGACCAAGAAGGAGAGTGATGGGGTGCTGCGCCAGATGACCTGGCCTCCACAGTCACCGGACCTGAACCCAATCGAGAAGGTTTAGGGGTGAGCTGGACCACAGACAGAAGGCAAAAGGGCCAACAAGTGCTAAGCATCTCTCGGGGAACTCCTTCAAGACTGTTGGAAGACCATTTCAGGTGACTACCTCTTGAAGCTCATCAAGAGAATGCCAAGAGTAATAGCAAAGCAGTAATCAAAGCAAAAGGTGGCTACTTTGAAGAACCTAGAATATGATATATTTTCATATTCTATAATTCCATATATAATTCCACATGTGTTAATTCATAGTTTTGATGCCTTCAGTGTGAATCTACAATTTTCATAGTCATGTGTGTCCAAACTTTTGGTTTGTACTCTCTCTCTCTCTCTCTCTCTCTCTCTCTCTCTCTCTCTCTCTCTCTCTCTCTCTCTCTCTCTCTCTCTCTCTCTCTCTATATATATATATATATATATATATATATATATATATATATATATATATACTGTATACACACACACACACACACACACATATATTTATTACAAACATGCAGCTTTTCACTTCACAAGATGTTAATTGATGGACAGGAGCGGTGTGGATTACATTTGGTTTATTCTGATGTTTTTAGCAGTTGTTTGCACTCTCATTCTGATGGCACCCATTTACTTCAGAGGACACATTTGTGAGCAATTGATGTAAAGCTAAATTTCTCCAAATCAGTTCCAAAGATGAAACAAACTCATCTACACACCTTGGATGCCCTGAGGATGAGAAACTTTTCATTTTGGGGGGTGAATTACTCTTTTAAATGGATTATTTATTGTCATGAAGAAAGCAATGTTTTTGCCTTGTTTTTACGCTCACTAATTATGTATAATTCATACATATTCATGAAGATTAATGAATCTTTTAAAATACAGGTAGTAATCTAATCAATAAGCATTCAATCATGATGCTTTCAGCATTCTAAGTATCCCCACAATACTTAATGAGGAAGGTGAGATTGTGTTTAAAAAAAAAAAAAAACACTCAGTCTTGACTTATGCATGGATGGATTGCAAATCAGTTAGTGTGACTGGGTGAATATTGCATCAGCTAATTAATATACATGAGCCAAGCTGTTAAGATTTATTATTAGTTGCTCCCTGATTTTCACAATGTTCTTATATGCTGCTTTGTTTCTGGAATCAGTGTTCAGAGTTTATCTTCAGAATGAGATTATCTGATGATAGATTCTGCATGATCAGTAAATTTAAGATGCTGGCAAAAGTATCTGCATTGGTTGTGTAGGACTGTACACTCTCAATGGAATCTTGCAACACCAGGACATTTCACACTGTAATCTGTAAAATAAGAGCAAACATGACAGTAGAATACATTAACATAGAAGTTACAATAAATTGTGCATGGTGGAAAAAATCCAAAACTTGTTTCCAAATGGCAGTGGCTTGTGTTCGCACATGTCCGGGCTGCTCCCTCAGGTCTGGTTCTTCATGCTTCCATATGCCGCTTTGATAATGGATGTAGTTCGTACAGTCTCTAATGTACAAAGCAAAGAGGCCTACAGTTTACATCACTTGCACCTGGACTATATTTGCAGCAAAACAAGATTCATGGTTTCTTCAAAAGCTAGAAAATACTCTGTGCACAGTAATATTGTAACAGCTGCAATAAATTTCAAGTTCCTTAGAGTGTTTTGCTGTTTCAGTATACCTCTGCTTTCTCTTTTTATCGTCCAATTAGCCTCTCTCCTCTTTACTCTGCAATGAGCAGCAGAAACAGACAGGAAATGATACCAACACTCAGGCTAGCTCAGCTGCTCTCCGATGGCTCTTTTTTTATTTAATATTAAAGTCCATGAAAACACACAGCAGATGTGAACAGGAATTGTGGATTAGAGAATGTCTCACAGGAGTTCCCTGGCAAGATGTCCCATTTTTTTTTTTTCAAGTTTATTTATTTAAAACTTGAATGTCCTAAGTCCACTTACTTTGCTTGGTGTACTTAAAAAACTGACATACAAGATCAGTTAATTTAGCTTTCAGAATAACTTTTATTCTCTGTAGGAGGCATGAAGCCTGACTCCATTAGCTTACTGTATCTGTTCTCCCAACAGCAGCTCACTGAATTTTGAGATTCAGCATAAGCAATACAGTTGCATTCCCAGTGGATGGAAGCATACATGGATGGATTAATGGGCAGATCCATGGATAGATGCATGGACAAACATACAGATGCATGGATAGATGGCTAGCTCCACTTGTTTTGCTACAAGGAGCAAGTGCTGCAAAATATGGGCTGCTTTTTTTGTACATTAGAGACTGTAGGAAGTACTTCATTATCACAATGACAAACAGAAACGTAAAGAACCAGACCTGAGGAATCAGCCCTTAAATGTACCAATACAAGCCACTGCCATTTGAAAGCACAGTTTAGATTTTCTTACCAAACACAAAGCAATGCAACTTAAATTTTAATACTACTATCATGTTTGCTATTATTTTAGTCATCTATCCTTCTCTTTCTCTCAAAATTTCTCAAAGGTTATCCAGCCTCCATCTGAATGTGGACATCTTACATGAGGGTTTCTGTTTCCAGCTGGATGGTCCTCATAGGAAGTCTGTCCAATATATTCTTACCAGTCGGTTCTTTGTATTTGAAGGTCAAATACAAGTGCCCTTGCCATATGGCTTTTTTTATTCATAAAAGCTAAGCATTCTGGAGAGATCTTTACAGCATAATGTCTTGTTTTACTTCTGTCATTTGAGTATTTATTGTTAGATTAAATCAGATTTTTGATTAAAGTTGTATTTTTGGAGACAAATTTTTTTTTTCAATTGTGCATCTTTGAGCTTGCTACTGTAATTTGCTGTTTTAACTGAAAAGATGGACATTCATATCTACAGCCACACTATTAAGCATTACATTTTCCCGTTCATTTTTCTATACTCATTTGTCATCTCCTCCTATGCTGTCTTTTATTTGTACAGGCTTTTTTCTGACCGCAACAGTTCAAAACTGCTAAATTTAGCTTGGGGTCACACGTGTTAGGAAATATCACCTCTAGACCCGTTTCTTGAAGATTTCTATTGGGAGAACCTCTCAAAATCATCCAGCCACAGAGGACTGGAGTCTCAGAGGAGATAAGTAAATCTCCAGAGACGCATATTGAACCCTATCCTTATGTATAGCTTCCCTTACTTATTCACTACCTCTTTAATAGAATGTTAAAACACAAGTTCAGCATTATTGTGCTCTAAGAGAGCCCAAATTCGATAGATACATCTCAGAGGGACATTGTCTCCTGGAGGTCCACTTTCTCATGGTGTTTGTACAGCTGAGATGTAAATACACCCTTGATGCTTTTGTAAGTATACAGTAGAAAGATCTAGTGGAACAGAATGTCTTGAATAATGTGACCTCATATATTTTTTTCCCTTTGGACATTTAAAAAAAATTTTTCTAGGCCAAATAAAGAAGTTTTATTACTTATTAATTGTAACAGATTGATGAATATGACATGGATGTAAGCAAACCATTTTACAGGTAGAGCCATTCAGACAAAATATGATAGGGTTTACAAACCTATACTCAAAACTAGGCATTCCATGGACTCTAATTAATAGAAAACACGAGATTGTATTCTGCCCAAAGAAAAAAATAGGAAGGGAGGACTATATCCTTATCAATTATGTTTTATGAAGACATAATGTGCTAATGAACATGGCATTATAGTGTCTAGAAGTTCATTTTGGCTAGAGAAGCCATTGGTGTGAACATCTATGATTTGAGGACCCAATTTTCTTATTCTCTCTTTTCCTTCACATTTAATAAGTCATGTTCATTCAAATGAAATCAGTGTCTGCTCATAGACCCCAATTTTCGCTTTGGGAAATTTCTAGAGATGCCAGCAGAAACTACTGCCTCACTGGTATAATGAAACAACAGAGATTGCAGTGGGCTGAAATGAGGAGGAATATTTCTTCAGGCGTTTCGGGATGTGGCGGCTGCCTCTTGCTGTGACCCTGTCAGGAAAATTTAACCTTACAGGGAGGCTTTAACATGAACATGGATCTTTATAAACTTTTGAATCATGTCAGTGGCAAAATGTCACAGAGATGTTCATCATGACACAAAGCACTGTGCACTGGAGCCTGAAAAAATTTGAATTCTGTGAAGATAAAAAAAAAAAAAAAAAATCACAGACATAGCTAGAGTGTAACGGTTCAGTGTTTTTTTGTGATGAATGAGATTTCTAATCTTTGAAACCAAAGTTTACATTCCGATTGGTGCAGGAAAGATTTAACAGTGTATATGTGGGGTCCCACATAAATGAACTAAAGAACAGATAAATGCCTCATGTTGGATTCTCAGGCTGATATTGCAGTGTTGTTCAGTGGAAACCGAACTTGGAGATAATGTTTCTTTGATAGTGTACACATAGATTAAACTTTTATCTGACTGCAATTATCTAAACCTTCACCTTTACAATGTATGTAGTCCATTTTTCTGTTTTTTTATTTTTTGTATTCAGTGTATGCAATTCAATACACTACTGTTCGAAACATTACTGTTAAGTCTTTCTTTCTAGTAAAAACAGCAATATTGTGAAATAGTATTAGAATTTAAAATAACAATTCTCTTTATATATATATATATATATATATATATATATATAATGTAATTAATTTTTGATCAATTTGATGCATCCTTGCTGAATAAAAGCATTTATTTTGAATGAAAATGTTTGTAAAACAAACTATGTTAAAATTAAAACATATAGGTCAGAAAAATTCAATTTCCCAAACATAAACCTCATAAATGATAAACTGACAGGTTATTGGGTCCCATCGGCCACTGTTTAATTAGTCGTTCTCTAGTAGTAAAGAATAATGCTGTTATTTTGTTATCATATGTATGTTAATAACCTAAAGGAGATTCTGGCAAAGCTGCCATTTTTAAATATGAACAACTACAGTATGTATTTGTAATGATTTAAGACTTCCTAGTCATCGGCAAGAAGGAGGCGGGAACCGGCGGACAATCAAATAACATTTTAATAATACAAAATAAACACAAAACAGCGCACCAGCCCCTCACGGACGACTGGTGCGCTCAAATAAAAACCAAAACACAACTAAAAGCCCAGGCCTGGTCATCTCTCGTCCTTCACTGTCGTCACTCCAGTTTTATATCCTTCCATCTCCTTCATGGGCCTCGAGACCGGCGGGTCGAACAGGTGTAGTTCATCTCCAATCACTCCACGTCCCTCGGCCCCGCCCCACTCGTCACAGTATTATTTTATTTGTATTTTGCAAATAAATGCATTCCCTTTAATCCTTAATAAATGCCAAAAATTAAGTGTAAACTTCTAATAGAGTGTCAAGGGGTTAAGAGTAAAGCATTTACAGTATATCTGTAATAATGTGAGTAATACTGTCAAGTCACCTTTATTTATATGGCGCTTTAAACAAAACACATTGCGTCAAAGCAACTGAACAACATTCATTAGCAAAACAGTGTGTCAATAATGCAAAATGAGAGTTAAAGGCAGTTCATCATTGAATTCAGTGATGTCATCTCTGTTCAGTTTAAATAGTGTCTGTGCATTTATTTGCAATCAAGTCAACGATATCGCTGTAGATGAAGTGACCCCAACTAAGCAAGCCAGAGGCGACAGCGGCAAGGAACCGAAACTCCATCGGTGACAGAATGGAGAAAAAACCTTGGGAGAAACCAGGCTCAGTTGGGGGGCCAGTTCTCCTCTGACCAGACGAAACCAGTAGTTCAATTCCAGGCTGCAGCAAAGTCAGATTGTGCAGAAGAATCATCTGTTTCCTGTTATCTTGTCCTGGTGGTCATCTGAGACAAGGTCTTTACAGGGGATCTGTATCTGGGGCTCTAGTTGTCCTGGTCTCTGCTGTCTTTCAGGGATGTAGAGGTCCTTTCTAGGTGCTGATCCACCATCTGGTCTGGATACGTACTGGATCCGGGTGACTGCAGTGACCCTCTGATCTGGACACAGACTGGATCTGGTGGCTATGGTGACCTCGGAATAAGAGAGAAACAGACTAATATTAGTGTTGGGAAGTGTTCCCGGTTCCGGTTTACCTAATTAATGCAGCCTAAAAATCCTTTAACGGATTTG
The DNA here is from genome assembly GCF_963082965.1 of Carassius carassius. NCBI lineage: Eukaryota > Metazoa > Chordata > Actinopteri > Cypriniformes > Cyprinidae > Carassius > Carassius carassius. Next base: position 27,391,389 of record NC_081767.1, on the reverse strand, counting down.
GATATTAAAAGCATATTAGTATGTTATGTGTAAGCCAGGTTAAAGAGATGGGTCTTTAATCTAGATTTAAACTGCAAGAGTGTGTCTGCCTCCCGAACAATGTTAGGTAGGTTATTCCAGAGTTTAGGCGCCAAATCCATCAGAGCAAATAACAACCTCAATAGCATGACAAGTCCCTTATTGCATAGCATGTCTCTCATTGCATAGCATGACAAGTCTCTGATTGATCTCTTGTTGCTTTGTGATGTTGTAGTATAAAGAATGATAAATAAGCGGACTGACTTGCATAGTTAAAGGCCAAACATGCCCTGCGATATTAGACTTATAATAATTAATTTCATAGTACTTTTTTTTTTTTAAGCTCATATGAGAAATTCTGATATGCTAAGTGCATTGGCTGAGGCATGAATGTGCCATATGTGAAAGAGGTTTCATGAATTATGAATTGTTTTAAATGATAGATACACACCCCTTGGCTGTAGAAATGGCAGTGCTAAAGTGAAACCTAGGTGTGTCATTTGCGTCTACTCTCTCTTGCACTCCAACACTGATTTCTTCTGTTATCTGGGACTCAGACTAATGAATAAAACAAAACAAACCTGATGAACGTAAAAGATGCTTAAAAAAAAAAAGTAAAACAAAATATAAAATAAAAAATAATAATAAAATTTGATTTGAAAAGACATGAGGGTGATTTTTCAATTTTGATTTTTTTAACCCTGAATTTCCATTTTCAGCTGAACTATCCCTTTAAATATACAGATAAGAAACTCTATTCATACTGATGTGAGAGCGATGAATATTTAGTAGAAAGGTCCAGTGGGAAAGAGTATGGGTGAATAATATGTGCATAGTATTAGCCAAATAATGTGTCAGCTGTGATCCTCTTTTTTTTTTTGCTGTAATCAGGAACAGAATGCAGACATGAAGTGAGTAGGAAGCGAGATTTGGAAGAAGATAAACTCACAAGTAATGCTGCTAATTCACAGTAGAAATGTGGCCAGATGTGGTCTATGAAAAACAGACAGACTGACACTGGCTTTATGGTAGCATAACAGTCAGACTGCACGTCAGTGGCTGGATGCCTGATCTGAATGTAAAGTGATGCATCTCACCAGCACAGGCTATGAGCACTATACAGCATTACAAACTTAGGACTGTGTATTGGTTACAAAATTGTATTGCATTTTCATTCTGATCATTTAATTTGTTAAAGCTTTTAGTATTATGTTATGGAAAGAAAATTCATTTGTGTAATTTTGGGATACCAGGTTTGTGCACCAGTCAGAACTGAATTGAGAATGCCATTTAATTCCAATTTAGTCCAAACAGGATGCAAAATTACAGTTTGATATGAAATGTAGGCAAGCACAATTAAAATGAGTAAGAAATTCATATAACTGTACATTTATATAACATGCAACATTTTTATCTGCAAAAACAAAGGATACATTTCATTCCATTAATCACATCTGTTACCAATACTGCTCTAGTAAAAACCTTCAGTATCCAAAAGTATTGTCCTCAGAATCGGAGTGATTTCAGTATGTCTGAGCCGTTTGTTTTTCAGTGGATCACCTGAGAACGTGTTGACTGCAATGAGAGGAGAGGAAGCACTTGTCTGTCTCATGTCTCTCAAGGTTCACGGGGGCTGTGCGAACACCAGCAGTGTATAAGTGCACTTGACAGGGATGTAAACACCCCACAGATAAGAGCCCAAAAGAGCAGGCGGTAGAAAGTTAGGCCAGTCGGATGAAAACAACAGCAGCAAGAGCAGCATACGCTGCCAGTTAAGGCTGCTGTCTCTGTGGGGAGAGAGCCTGGGATATCAAAGAAGTTTTAAAGGGAATGAGACTTCTGGATATGTGAAGGGTGCTACTTTTCGAAGTCGACTTATATAAGTTTCATCCTGCTTCTTTATGGATGATTGAATAGGTGATACAATGGATGCCTGTGTGCATATGTCTTCTGACAATGAGGCCTGGAACTGCTGAGAAGTGACCTCCTGTAGTGTGCTGACACATCTGTTTTACTGAAAATGAGCCACACCGGGGAGTCTGACAGAGTGTAATGATGTTTGATGTCTGCTGTAATGTGTACGCATACTTGCTGTAGCATTCATCTGCTACGAACGTTGTTCAGCTTCTGATTTAAAAGGCATACTGTACATACAATTTTTTTGACAGTTCATGCTGACAAGATTAATGTTAGAATCTGATGAAATCGAGGGAGGCACTGATCAGATTCTTTAGAAATGCAAATTCATTAAATGGTTCATAAATTTTCTTAAATCTTTGCAGATTAAATGGATAGTTTACCCCCAAAAAATGTATATCATTATTTACTCACCCCTCATGTTGTTACAAAACTATGACTTTCATCCTTTTGTGGAACATAAGATATTTTGAGACATACAGTAGGTTAAGTTTTTTTTTTTTTGGATGACAAATCAATTTAAATAGTTATTTGTAAATACTACTAATTTCACAACCCCATTTATTGAAACTAATTTAAAACTGCTCATTCCAGACTTTCATAACATATAATATTTGCTTACATTTTACTAACATGGCTTCAGGGATAAATATATAAAATAGTAATAATGTAACATAATTGCAGCATTTTTTCCTGATTTTTAAAATTTATTTATTTTTCATTGGTTAATTTACTCTCTGCTTGCTCTAATATGGAAACAGGCTTCTGCAGATTAGAAAATCTTAAATCTTTTATTTCTTTTTTTATTTATATGTTTTATTCCCAGTTTTTTTATCCTAGATTTTCACAGTGCATCAATAAGATTGCCTTTCTTGGGGATCCATGTGTTAGGAAAGAGTGGATAAATTATGTATTTTATAAAAGATCTCTTGGCGTAACAGTTACTCAATTAAGATAATAGAGGGCTGTCACATACCCTTAAAGGCACAGGCAACATGTCAACTAGTGGCAAAACTATTCGACTAGTCAGTGTGGACCCTAGTAAACGTTATTTTTCTGTCTGTGAATGCCAGAGTGCAGAACAGCAGGCTGTTATGATGTATCGAACCATTAGTGCTTTAAACTCTGATGTGGGGAGTCTGTATCATCAAGAGCATTAGATCTGTTGAGCGGAATCATAACTGCACCGGTTGGGGTCAGACAAAGAGACAAAGAGAGCAGATGAGAGTAATGCCATGGATTAGTGGCAGAGATTGCAGCGCTCTGGCAATGTGCTAGAAGAGAGAAGAACTCCCCCGTTCTGGCCACTCTGTGTAATGGATCATTCCTGATGGGCTCTTAGGGTAATGCAAAATGGCAAGTGCTATCATTGGTCATTTCCACTGGGGTGAGAAGGGAGGGGAGACTCATCATCCCTTAACTCAGCTATAAGCAGCGATTTTGAGCTCTTAATGTTCCCGTTCTAAACCAGGGAAGTTGTGAGTTACAGTATGAGACAGGTGCCTTTCCAGGAGCTTTAAAAGTAGATTTTTGCATACTATGCAATATACAATGACCCTTGACTTTCTTTTATTTACTTAGTTTTAGTAGTTTTCATAAAAGCACCTGCCTAAATGAACCTGTAAATTTTTTAAAGATTTCAAACCTTGTTTTATGCAGCCCCTTATTATTTGTATTTTATACTCAAGGCTGCATTTATTTGATAAAAAATACAGTAATAATAATATCAGTTAATATTTGTATTTATTTTTCAGAGGTGGAAAGTAACGAATTACATTTACTCGCGTTACTGTAATTGAGTAGCTTTTTTGTGTACTAATACTTTTTAAAGTAATTTTTTTAATCTGTAATTTTACTTGTACTTAAGTATATTTTGTTTGAAGTATTGTACTTCGCTACATTTTAAAACACATTAATTACTGAGTAAAAAAAATAAAAATAAAAAAAATAAATCGCTCCCTGGAAACCACGGCAGTAAATAATGGGCAGGAGGGCAAACTGGCGCTAAAATCACAAGAAAGATGCAGACGGACAAAACAGGCGTTAGTGGTGCAGACACCGCTGAAAACGAAACCCTGTCATATTCTGAAGTTGAACTCGAAGGAAATGAAGTGAACCCATGGCCATATGTAGGCTCTATTATGCAGTGTAAGCTGTACTTGCCTAGGAAGACCAAACTAGCAGCTTATAAAATCTCGACAAGACATCAACCCTTCGCAAGAATGTAGAGGTAAGCTAAATAATTGCATCGTTGCATTGGTGGTTAAAATGAAGCTTTGACTTTTTAGCAAGAGGTTTTGCACAAATTAGCCAAAAAGACAGTGGTGAGGAGTGTGCTATTTTTGTTTTAATGATGTGCGCGCGCATTTATAGTGCGTTCTTTCACTGTGTGATTCAGTCTCCTAAAATCCATTTAGAATTATCACAAAATTGAAGATATAGGGGCAGAAAATTCACATATTTATATAATTTCATATATTAAATCAAAATCACACAAAGAATGCCATTTCCTCTAAAAATCATCATGAATATATACATACATATATATAACAGTTCAGTAAACAAGTTAATTAAGAGACTTGCGTTTTAGACACCATATTGCCTTTTTTAGCTCTATTTCTACAACAGAAAATAATTCCAAACACAGCCACCAAAGAAACGTGACAGTGTTTCGTTCCTGGATGAATCAACCGTTTAAATGATTCGGTTCAATCGCAATGACTCACTTATTAACAGTGACTTGCTGACACATACTGGCCATTTTAATTTCACATTTAAAGTATCTTTTGATTTTTTTTAAATAATTAATTTCTTATCATTTCAAATGAGTATTCAACATTTTATGTCTTGTATATCAAAACATTATTCATGCATTTGTAACTGCAGGTTAAATGCATTCTTGTCCTGCACTTAACAGTGTAATACATCTAAATGCCACTTCCAATGAATCTTCTGCATTTCCTCTGTATTGAAAAGATGAGTTTGTTGATACTGATTTGCCTGGTAACAGCCCAAATGTTTTATTATTCTAAATAACTGATTCCTTTAATTAAAAACAACTAGTTTGAGATTAATAGACCTATCCCAGGGGTGTCAAACTCAGTTCCTGGAGGGCCGTAGCCCTGCAGAGTTTAGTTCTAACCCTGCTCCAGCACACATATCATGTAGTTTTAAAAAAAAACCTAAACTATTAGATTAGCTGGATCAGGTGTGTTTAATTAGGGTTATATCTAAACTGTGCAGGACTGTGGCCCTCCAGGAACTGAGTTTGACACCCTTGGCCTGTCTCATTTTTGACTCCCTCCCACTGTTAAAATGTAACTAAGTAATTTTTACTCTGAGTAAATTTTAAATGAGCTACTTTTTACTTTTACTTGAGTAGCTTTTTAGACTGGTACTTTTACTTGTACTTAAGTAAAATTTCATTAATGTAATGGTACTTTTACTTGAGTAGAATATTTTTGTACTCTTTCCACCTCTGTTATTTTTTATATAATAATATTTCGTAATAGTTTAAATAATAATTGATTTAAATAAAAATGAGGTTTTATTTTATTTTATTTTATTTTTGGAAACTTTTATGCGTTCATTTCAGGATTCTTTGAGGAATAGAAAGTTTACAAGAACAGCGTTTATAAAAACATTCTGTACACTTTAGAAGTCTTTACTATCAATTTTGATTGTCGTTGCTGAAAAAAGTATTAATTTCATTCTTTAAAACAAATGACCAAACTTCTGAACAGTAGTGCACTTCTTTTTACAAAAAAAAGAAAAGGCTATAGGTTTTTTTTTTACCTTTTGCAATATATATATGAAAACACTGAAAACAAAAGCCACCTTCATCATATAAATAAATAAATAAATAAGTTGTCATTTTAACAGTATGGCATGAGATATTCATTTACCTACTGAATGTACTGTATATGAAGGACACAAATGGCATCCTTCTTTTAGAATGTTACTTGTAAAGAGTAAACTTTGTAAAGAGTACAAAGGAGGCAATAAGCTTTAAGACTGTCAACTCAAACTCTTTATTTTTCTCCTTCACACCAAACTAAAATTCCAAGCATTGCTTTAGCACAGTTTACAGGTGTGCAAACAAAATATAACTCTACAGGGGAGTGTAAGAGGTGCCCAGAAGGAGAGTTCTGGGCTCTTTTATCAGACAATGATTTGTGTCAGGTTAACGTGTTTCACTGAGCTCTAGTAAGCAGTAACGTGTCTGGCCTGGGGTATAATGTTTGGCATACAAGTGTTTGTGTTTGAGGCAGAGAGACAGGACGTGCTGTGCGTTTCGCTGCCTTTGCTTCGCGTCGAGCACCTCCCGGGGGTGGGATGAAACTCACGCGGTTACGGTAGTGCTAGGAGAGGGGAGGAATGAATAAGTGATGTGGGCTTTGGGGAGGCCCGGCTCTGAGGCGGTGGGGCTGAGAGATTGAGGCACAGAAGTAAGGCAGATGCTAGCGCCTCAGCCATCACCGCGCTCTCAGGTGGGCCCTTGTTAAACTTCACACTGTGAAAAGCAGATAAATCTTCTTTTCTTCTCACGAACCCCTCCCGTCACACTCCCGAACGCGTCCCTGTGCTGTTGATGTTGTTTCATATTCATTCTCATTTTCCCCACATGACTCTACATGTTGTCTACTTGTTTTTAAAGCTGTGAATGGCTTCCCGTCTCTCTCTTCTCTTTATCTCTATATGAATCCATTCTCTCCTTACCTCTTTAGTCACCTTGGACTCTGTGGTTCGGCTCTTAGCCTCTAAGGTAGGATTTTTGGCCCAAAAACAAGCTGGGTAAATGGGATAATGAGTTGTGCAAAAACAAAACATAAAGAAGACAGTTCAGTCAAAACTGAAAAATTCTGTCTTCATGTATCTATCCTCATGTCCTTGACAAACTGTATGACCTTCATTTTGTTTTCAATAACATCATTCTTCAAAATAACTTTTGTTGTTGTTTGTTTGTGTGTGTTCCACAGAAGAAAGTAAATCATACAGGTTTGGAGCTAAATGAGGATGTCTGAGGATGAAGATTACAGAATATTTATTTGGGTGAACTATCCCTCTAAATTCAAGCACACTGTCTGTATTCACATAAAGCCAGTTAGAAATATTGAATTTAGCCAAGGGTACATGGTTTGGACTTATCCCAGATAATTCTTTTTCAGCAATTTGACTATATTTACGTAAACAGCCATTGTCTTTAAGAAGGTTCGAAATGTTTATTGCAAAAAGTAAAATATGGTAAAGTTTAGTTAAAAGTTACCCAGTTATGTTGTTTTGTTGTTTTCAACTAAATTAAAGATGAATGGTATTTAATCAGTTAATTATTATTATTTTTTTGTAAGAACCAATATAACAATATGGGAATAAACAGCAAAATGAGTTTTCAAAAGTTCGGGGTCAGTGAGAATCTTTTTTTTCATTTTTCTTTCTCATAATTAGTTTTGAAAAGTCATACTTTTGTAAAAATAAATATTGGTCATGAAAGTGTTAATTTATTTAGGATTCTTTGAGGAATATTCAAAAGAACTGAATTTCATTTTATATGAAATAAAATAAAAATAATTTGTAACATTACAAATGTCTTTAATGTCACACTCAGTAAATTTACTGTGGCCTTTCAGAATTCTTGCGTTTTTATTTTTTTATTTTATTTTTTTACATGTTTAAAATATGTAAAATGCTACTCTTTGAACGTGTAATGATGCAAACAAATCTTCAAACTTTTTATTTAAATTAATCTATTCAAAGCTCTGATTTAAAGCATTAACTTAAGAAATTCAAATTACCAATTTGAACTAATTTAGTCATTTTTCTGTCACTAGCATCACCAAATTTCATTTAAATATTTTTGCTTCACTTTCATACATGCTCATGCTTGCAGGACATTACCTAATGGTGATCCAAATGGTCTTTACCCAATGGTCAAACATTGCTTATCATCACAGATATGTCATAAATATTTGATATATAATCTGGTTTTAGCATTACATCCTTCATCAGTCAAGTAAGAAGCAGTGCAAAATAAATCACATTGTTGAATCACATTGTATTTCTGAGGACTTGTAATCTGTTCTTCCTCTGTATCGCTTCTCCTCAGCACTATTAGAGAAGACAGGCTCTCATGCCGCAGATCAGCCACAATCACAGACAAAAACTCATCTCCACTCAGGTCTTACAATAATTGCTGACCACAGGCAGCATAGGTAGCCATTACCCATGAGGCCGTCCTAAAGACCTATGTCTGCCATTTTTGCAACATCATCCATACTATTTTTTCATCATAATCTATATCTATGTGTCATGTTTGGTCTGTATGCCTGGTTGTTTCTGCAGTTACAGGCATTTTTATGTATTATGTATTCCATTTCAGTATGTGTTATTTAAATGCATTTTCACAGGAATAAAACATTTTCTGCTGTGGCCAATTTATGTATTTATTCATTCAGTATATTTATATTCAATGTATATTTTCAAATTACAATTTTATGAAATTCAAAAAGTATGAAAATATTATTCAGTTGTCTCTTTTTAGGTTAAATGCAGTGCTATAAAAATTTGCCTCAAGACAAAGATGGGTATTTTATTTAAAAATGTTGCAAATTTAATTTCCACCCCGAATGAGTGATTATAGCTAAGGTAGAAATGGCACTTGTTCGTGGTGGTTCTGGTGTTACTGATAGTATGCAAATTATACAAAGTATTAATTTCAAAAATAGTGTATTTTTAACATTCAAAAGAGCCCATAACTGAAGAAGCACCCCACTGTGTCATATTGGTGAGTAAATGGTGAAGGAAAAATATATATATAGAGAGAGAGAGAGCAGTGTGAAATGTAAAACACCTCTGGATTAGTGATTTCAATTGATTTAAAAAATAAAAAAGAATTAATAAACAAAAAAAAAATCTGAAATTGCAATTAATTCCACCTAACATTAAAGTTTTTAAATATACCTTTATATTGCAATAATTTGACATCCAATCATCAAATTATATTGTTGTAGAAACAATGTAAAAACAGTATATTTTTTTACATTTTATGACTGAAAGTGAGTGTCACTGATACCAATACTACTGATGTCTCTATGTATGAAAATGTTTTTTACCCCTAATATTTAACCATTGACTGTAGCCATTCAACATTACAGTTTAACCGAGAGCTATCAATTTAACAATTATTAGACTTCAAATAAACCCATTATAATAAATGTCATATCTAGCTACCTGTGCCCTTCAGCAACAAGTAAATATACAGAAATTGAATAAAGTTATCAAACATTAAATTCTAAATTAAAAAGTAGATGAATCCTAAAAGATTCAAAAGTAAATTTCTTATATATTTTTTTCACAGCACAGCAGCTGGGTTATTAGGTTATTTTAGTTGCCGCTCCTGAACATGACGCGGATCTGACATGCATTGTATTTTCTCACAACTCTTTACCTTTTCTGACACAATATTAACATGCATGCCCAGTTTTAAATAAGCAATAATTGACTTTTTTTGGTAACTTCATGTCTTAACTGATGACGTGAAGATGATATTGGATGCTCGTTTGATTTGCACTTGAATATGAAATTATATAAAGCGTGTGCCACTTCATTTGTGCATGCAATTGAAGAGCTCATGCTACGAGCACAGCATAACGGTCTTCAGGACAGGAAAATCATTTTAACTGACTTATGGCCTGACAACTTCTCATCTGACTGCAGTGCACTGTTGTTCTACTGAAGCTCCCTCGTCACCTTTATCTTTTCCATGCTCGTTTGACTAGTGCCTGGTGCTGAGGTGAAGTTAGAGTGCGCGTTTGAAAAGTCTCCCATTTGATGTGGTTATAAAGATGTTCTGCGTGTAAATAAACGCAATTCTTGTCAAGAAAAAAGTGACAGAAGCAGCAGTTGTGAGTGGGGTGGGTAACCCTAGCTTTGCCTCTGTGTTAATTGCGTTTAATATTTTACTCCCGTTAAACTGAAAAAAATTTAATGCATGTGTTAACGCGCTAATTTTGACAACACAACTCTAAATATTATTTTATTTTGTGCCGTATACCTGATTATTCTTAAACATGGAAAATGTGTATTTTTTTCAGCTGACAACGCAGTATGTTAATGTTCCTTTTATTAAAAATCCTGTCATCCATTTAAAGTTTTCTTCAGGTCTCACTGTTTGCCAATCTTCTCACACTGCAAGTGAAATCTCAGTTGCCTGACACTGAAAGCAACTAAAGAAGCACTTTATTTCGTCAATTACTGCCAGAAACAGCTGAATCTTTCCTTTTTGTGCATGTGTGTGTTAATCACTCTCTTCCTCTCTCTCACACAGCTCCAGGTATCCACCACTGACCTGAGTGGCAAGTTGGTAGAGGGACCTGTAGACCTGGACGTGTCTGTTATTGACCAGAATGACAACCGACCAGTCTTCAAGGAGCCGCGCTACTCTGGCGAGGTTCAGGAGGGCTCCCCTACAGGTACTCTTCCCTGACATAACAGTGCTCATGCTCTTGTGGTTGAAATGGATGTGTCTAGGGAACTGATTACTGGAAGAAGAAAGTCGAGCTCAGAGTTGGCTAAAGGTCTAAAAGTCTTTTATAATAGTGGTTGGAGAGAATATTATGGTACAGTGTGATGGAACAAGCCTGTGGACGATAAGAACTGTAACTTTGGTTGTTTCTCATTATTTGGGTTTGAATTTCCATTATTTTTGTGTGCATACTTTGGTGCTTAATTTTGCAGACTTAAATGATGACTTGATGAAGAGAGGTGTTATGTTACTTCAACTGAGCTTGTAATTTTCACCTGGTGGACCGTAGAACTGGTGGAAAAAATCCCATAGAATTTTTAAGTAGGGACCCAAGCAATATTGGTTCTCAACAGGGTTTAATTTGCAACGATGATAAACATGGTTTGTGCTGACCACAATATTGTTGTGATAATTCAAAAAATGAAAATGAAACCACTGAATATTGAAAATTAAAATAAAAGATTCAGCACCAAATCAGCATTTTAGAATGATTTCTGAAAGATAATCTAGAAGCCGTTCAGAACACCTTGGCAACACATGACCTCATGTAGAATAATGCTGAGTTTTGCACAGTACAACATCACTCAGTTATCTTCAGATTTATTTATTAAAAACAAAAAGCTTTTCTGATTTACTTTTCCGCAACAACAATATGCCACACAAATGTTGTATTTTACATCATAGCATCTAAAGCGTTTGCAAAGGGTTCCGCAGGATCTATTTTGTTTCTTCTCAACAAAGATATAAAGCAAAAATGACATGTTTTATAAAAAAAAATTGTAGCACACTTTCGAAGCCATCCCTAATGAGCAAAAACATTATCTCAGAGCATGTGTTTTCACACTGCGCGCCACAAAGATATCTTCGCCGAGCTAATCGTGAGCATCCCTCACAAATGGCAGCCAGCGTTTATCTCGCCACCAGAGAATGCTACATTGTTTTCATGATGTGTCTGATAAATCAAAAAAGAATTGGACCATTTACAAACTGCATGACTACTCTCTTCAGTCCCCTGCCCTCCAGAAATAAGAAATTCATTGAGAGACAACCCCATCCTTAGAGGCCTCAGTCAGTACTGCACTTCCATTTCTCAGACCTTCCATCATTTGTCCTATGATTCTGCAGCAATTCCATCACAGCACTTTGCTTCTTTCTTTTCTACTAACACTTTTTTTTGGGCAGTCACCATGGAAACCCCAAAACACAAGAAACATGGTTTCATTGAGTTAAAAGGAAGGGATTTTGCCAACTTTCATCACCCACACTCTAACCACCCGACAAACAATTAAACATACCCTTGTAGCTGAAACACGCATCTGAACTCTAAATCAATGAGAATAGCGAGCATAATAGGATGGGAGAGATCATATCAAATCTTTTTCTCTTTAAAGAGTGGGCTGCGCTGCTTTCGTTTCAGCATAAACAAACAGACATCAGCCTCAGACATCATTGATAAGGATGGGATGAACCAATCCAGGATCAGCTGCACACAGTTCCTTGCAGGTACACTAGAGTAGATGGATACCATGTGCCTGTTTCATTATAGCCAGTTTACGTATTGTGTGCTCAGTCAGGAGTAAGTTAGGGGGGAAGGAGATGAGAGTCCCTAACAGTGGGAAACTTTCCGCTGCTTCCAGAGTTGCTGTAACTTAGTTAAGCAAAGTGGGTTTATCTAATCGGCAAAAGAGGAAATGAAATTTGGCTGAAAGACTTTCATGCAACCAGAGAGAAGATAAACACCCACAGGCCAAGCACTGTTCCATTGTGTGTCCATAATGTATATAGGAAAGCTATGTTTTATACTATATAATAAAATAAGTATTTTATAATAATTATAAAAATGCTGGATATTTTTGTTAAATATTATAGTTATATTAATAAATAACTTTTCATAATGTCTTTCAGCCATTTATTTATTTAGTTTGTGTATATATAATCCGAAAGTTTTTATAATGTTTGTAGTATTTTAATAATGTTTAAATAAATATGCTACTATGTGTATTTACGTGTGTCTGTGTGTGCAAATATGTAAAATATGTATTACAAAATAAAAACTATAACAACTGTGTATTTCTAAAAGTACACTATATATATATGTATTATATATATAAAAATATATATATATATATTTTTCTTTTCTTTTTTTTTTAAATCAATTAAGAAAGATTATAATCCCAAAATTGGGAAAATAGGAACATATAACTTGAACTGAAGTCTTGAGTGCTTTGTTTTATTATTTATTTATTATTTTATTAATTTAGTTTTGTTTAGTTTCACTGTCTTATATAAACACTCTTTATTGCCATAAGGACTAAGTGTCTCTTAAGTTAATTTATTATTATTTTTTTTATTATTATTATTTTATTTTATTTTATTCTTTGGCCTTACTCTTTGCTTAATTTTCATTGGCATGTCTATTATCTTTTAAGATACCTTAATGGAGAAGATTCATGATTTATGATAAGTGGATCCATTTTAATGTCTATTGTCTCTCAATTATAACAATTTTCCTTGGAATAAATTAAAAATGTATCATTTAAAAAGCCTCACACCATTCAACAATAAAAGGGGTGCTTTATAGTTCCATTATCTTTCATATTAATTGAACAAGTTGCTTTCATGATTTTCATAGCGTCGTGTCCTGGCCAGTTGTTTAGAGGTGCAGAGTTCCTGTTCAGATTGCAGTTGTCACTGTTCTACTCAAGGAGCATGTGTGCAGTGCATTGTGGGTGCAGGTGTACGCAGCAGGGGCATTCTTTTTTTTCATTGACTTCCTTCCTCCTCTTTAGCCTTGTATATGTATGGTTGCAGATGTGCACAGCATGCTTCCTCCGCTATGTCAAACTCTCCTGAGCACTTGGCAAAGGGAGGATGAGCCTGTATTGCTGTTTAACACCTCTTTTCAAAGGCCCCGTTAAGCACGAGACTATGTCAGTCTGTGTCCAGAGAGGAAATGAAAAATGGGAACTGAGGGCTTTTTAAAGAAGTCTACATTAATCAGCACTGGAACCAACAGTCATGGGCCTCCCCCTCAGGTCTCGGGTTTAAGATATTCTGTCCCTACCCCCCACCTGCTTTAATCAGCATGACCGCTGGCACAGGTTAGAAATTAAAGGGCTCAGCATGGTGCCTGATTAGTGAAGCTATGAGAGTACATGCATGTGTACATGTGATTACTGCTTACAAGTGCCAAGTCAAGTTGGGAGATTTGACGTGCGGCTAAGTATGGTGTCCCATACTTGTAATTTGTGCTATCCATCTATACACTATTTTACTGTATTTTTACTCAGATTAATGAGCATAAAAGTCTTTCTAAAGCATATATATATATATATATATATATATTTATTTATACGGACATGATTTGATCAATTTGGAGTCTCAGTTTGAGAGTCCCACCTGTTTTGTAAATGTGTTTTTCATTTCCAAACTCTCTCTATGTAATAAAAGCCAGAGCCAATAAAACCAGGTAAATGCATTAGTAAATTGGGCCAATGTTGATGGTGGCAGTAATGAACATTGTTTAAATGTATCATTCTTTAACTCTTCCTCCGCAGGCTCCTCCCCACCTCCCTCCTCACTCTTTTGCGTGTGTCGTGCGCTATGTTTATTTTGCTCTGAATTGGGAGGACAGTTGCCTATAGGGGGAAACACAGTAGCACTCTGACATTTCTGTATGTGGTGATAACTGAGCAAACAGCTAGACTTCTGGCAGGCCTTTATTCACTCGCTCTCTTTCTCCCTATCCTCTCCCTCTCTCTCTCTATTTCTACAGGCTATTTTTGTTGGGGGAAAATATCTTCATTTCTCAGTTGCCTTTCCTCTTGTCTGCTCTTTGGTTTTTCTATTTGTGAAGTCTATAAAAGGCTTCCTGAGTTCTTCATTGCACCTGTGATTTTCAGCAGCTCAAAGGAGTGTTGCAGGTTCAATATAATTTAAGCTGTATTCACAGCATAGCTGGCGTTGTGTTGATTAATACAGAAAATAATTTCAGCCCATCTTTCTCCTTTATATATAGCACACATAAAAAAAGAAATAAATAACAGAGAGAAGCGCCTTAGCATTATCCTATGTAGAACACAACTTATTATAACTACAGTAAATGTTACTTCTAAATATATATATACATATATATATATGTGTGTGTGTGTGTGTGTGTGTGTGTGTGTGTGTGTGTGTGTGTGTGTGTGTGTGTGTGTGTGTGTGAAAATAAAATTATTATAAAGAACACATTTTCAAATAGGAAATTTGAACAAGAATATATGAATATGACTAGATTTGTATTTACTGTGTTTGTATACAATCAAAACAAATTTCTGTCTTAAATATTCAGTATTTTGCCACAGAGGTTGCAGAGGTTGGTGGCTACGTGCTGCTCTGCCTGTATATCCTCACCTCCTGACAGGACCGTTCGCCATCTCAGCCGTGTCACAGCCTCTGGCCTGATGTAGCAGCTCTGAGAAAGCGGCATGGGGCAGGCGTAGCGTCGGCCTCAGAAAATAAAAGGCTAAAAAAATCAATAGTTAATTGTCAGGACAGACCCCCGAGGAGGGCCGGCTAGACCCCAGCTCGGATTGATCTTGGCTAGAAAATGATTGGGCTGAGGGTGACACTAATGCCGGCAGGTAATTTGTAGCATAATGGCATGATGTCTGTGCCATTAGGATTTCCCAGCGCCAATGTCTCCCTCACAGGATGACCCCTGCTCCCTGCTGCCGAGTGGCTTTTCAATCCCACAATGCCTCATTATCTGTCGATCAATCCCATGCTGACTGCCATATTATGGACTTATATTAAACTGTGCTATGGATTGTTTGTGTTGGAGTTAAACTCCAGTACTAGACCAAGAGTTTTTTTTGCCAATATTTATACAACACAATATTTAGCTCCGGTCCATGAAACATGAAGATATTTAAAATAAAATTAAATAGTTTTTTCAGTTTCACTCATACACATTCTTTCCAATTGACTTTCAGACCGCTATTTATTCTATTTATTCTATTATTATTTCTATTTATTTTTATAAAATAAATCATTACATTTTATATGTAACTTTTTAATATTTATTATTTATCTATTATATATATGATGATTTTGTAATAAAAGAAAAGAAAGGGAATGCTGGAGGGGGAAAACAAAAACTACATTAACTTTTTTTTTTATATACGAAAGTTACTTAATATTAATATCTTGTTTATTGAGCTTGTGTATTCAGGCAGGTGTTCTGAATAGCAGCACTGGTTTTCAGTACATTAGCATGAATACACCTGATGATGCTTAATTGCCACCCGCTTCTCACCTCCTGTGTGATTTTGTCCCAGCTGTGTCTATCACATGAGAGTTCCTTTCAGTGGTTTTTCACAGATATACCCCATGAGAATGATACAGGTGTTCAGGGCACCATCTGCATTCCACTCAGTGGCAGCTGGATTAGCTGTCACTCAAAGTACCAAAGTCATTCGGAGTACAGAGTGCAAAAGCGCTATTGCATTGTCACTGCCCTATTTGTCTGTCTTTAGATTAATCTAGTATTTCTTGTCTCTGAGTCATTTGAATCAACACTACCTTATTACTTTAAAAGAATAGCTTTTCCAAAAAATCTAATTTCTCTCTCTCTCTCTGCACATTTGTCTGTTTTGTTTCTTTTTTTTTTTCACCACAGACCACAGTAAGCAATTATGTCATCAGTATTTTATTACAGATAATAATAAATGTTAAGCTTCCATTTTACTGGATCTGGCATGACAAACTAAGTATTTTGAGAATTTTCTTTCTTGTTTGCCACTACAAATAAAAATGATCCAGCTGCTCCACGCTGGTTGTAAGTTGGTCACTGAGTGGTTGACATGCATCCAGCTAGTGATGAGCTTGGACCAGCCATGAACCAGATCACATGTTTCAAAACACCACTACTAGCTTAAGCTGGATTTTCCAGCAAATTTGATACCCTCCAAACACTCCATCGTTTGAATATATTTTATGAATTCCACATAAATCACATCAGGACACTTGAATTCAATGTGCTAGCCTGCATCATTTCAAAGCTAAATTGCATTATTATGCACCAATTTATTTATTTATTTATTTTCTCGTTCACTTTCTCCTCTTTGCTCGTTTATAGTCCTGGGAGTTGTGATGCAAATGGCGGAGGTGCTCTTGGAGTTTCTGGGCTCTGTGAAAGGACAGGAGGGAGCTGCCCCAGTCATGAGTGGCGGGATGGCTGTGGACTCCCGCTGGGGGTTCCGCTACACGAGCGCTTCTAATCTATTAAAGAGCTTCTGCTCTTTCCTCTACCCACAGTCCAGCAGCCTGCCACGTGCCCGCACTTGATTATCTGTCCCTCACTCTTTCTGTTACTTCTCCCAGTGAGGAATAGAAGCAGACAGAGCTTGCAAGACACAAGAAAACCAATCTCGGCCCATCTCCCTGTCTCGTTGTCCCTTGTCTTTGATGGCCGATGCTATTTTAAAGCCCCGGGACTCCCAGAGCTCCAGGCCTGGTTATCTTCCTTTCACTCTTCTGCTGGTACATTTCCAGAAGAGATAATTGTTTTAGAGGCTCTGGCTTTTAAAGTGCTTTGGAAAAAAATGAAGGCGAACAGCAGGTTCCGAGAACATGGTGTTCGTAAATAGCATTGCTATTTTTTTCTTGCTTTTATGGATGTTTTTGATTTAAAGCAGGGTGTAATCTTGCTATCAATGGCAGGGAAGTAATAAGGTAAAAGTAGCAGTTTGCTGCTGGTTAGAGTACAGCTGTAGTTTGTTCTTTGTAGGAAGGATTTACTTCCACTTTATTTTCTGTAGCTGTGCTTGAAACACAAGTCTAGTGGGTCAGGGGTACGATAAGACAACTGGCTTTTAAGTGTTATGTTGGATGATCAATAACCACTTCAAGTGGGGTTAAGAGCAGTGATAGACAACCAGGGGTCCCGGGGTCCACTAGGAGCCCCAATAACTCCTTTAAACTCTGTTATAATAATACAATCTTAATTAAAATGCCAAAATAGATAAATAAATAAAGTGTTCAACATGAATTTGTATTTATTTATTTTTTTTAACAAAAAAGTACCAGATCTATGTATCAGTTTAGACTGGAGGGCCTTTGAATACAATACAAAAATATACATTTTTTTTTTTTTTTTATAAAATTATTATGATTATTTGTCAGTTGTATAGTACATGGCAGTCAACACATAATGCACCACTTTTTTGCAGTGTAAATATGGCTTTATATAAATAAATGTTGATAAATACATGAAAGAGAATTTCAGTTATTGTTCAGCATGCAAATATATGCATGAAAATATCTGTATGCAAATATTACAGCAATAACAATGATTTTGGTTTTGGATTTTAAATGGGAACATGTCAGCTGGAGCTTTTCAAACTTTAATGTTGCATTTAAGTTTAATAGTAAAGTGTAATATAAAACAAAAATATATCAAATGAATGTTTATTGATGTAAAAAAAATTATTAAAGTTTATAGAAGCCCAAAATGTATAGATAAGATTTAAATTATGTACAAAACAAAGTTTGAATGAACTCTGTATGTTTGTTATTTGTGGAAAATCCCTGTTTTATTCTTTAAATCATTATTATTATTCTTCAAACAGTGAATTGCATACAGATGATTGTGGGTGCTTGAGCGAGTGTAGATGGGTGAAAGTCTCAGGATTAAGGATCAAGTGTCTTTCTGAAGCAAGCTCAGCTTTCAGTGACATACTGTCGTCTAAGAAGCAGAAGTAGTCACACTCTTTTCAAGCGTCATTTCAGATGCTAGTTACAAAACACAGCGTATATAACAGCTTTTGATGCATCTAATCCTCTGGTCCATGATCTCCAAATCATGACCAAGTTCTCCACATCCCCCAGGTGTCCCCTCCCCCGCCCTCTTCCTGTCCATTACCACTCACTATTCAGTGTGACGGGGTACGTAAAGATAAGCTCTACAGGAAAGACTGGAGTTTGTTTAGTGTCAGGTACCAGCTGCTGCCTAGTGCCTTCTTATTTTAAAATATACCAGGCGGGCTTGTCTAGAAAAAAAGTTGGATATTAAAATTCCGAACAATTACTATTTCTGTTCTCTGCCTAACTTGTTCCATCTTGCTTTCTTTTTTATTATTTGTGTCCCACTTTAACCGCATATAGTATGTGCATAGCTGAGAGGATTGCTTCCTGAGTGCACATTTGCTTTAGGGCCTGAATGCTTTGATTGGATATTGATCTCAGATCCTGGTAGGTTTGGGGAGTGTGGCATCTCCTGGGCACATGGGATAGTTGTGAGCACTTTTTTGACCCTACCACAACCTCAATCATCTTTTATAAAAAAAAAAATGAAATATGGCATGTTGAAACTGTTTATCACACTCTAAAAACCGCTGGGTTGTTTTTTCAACCCAAATGCTGGGTTGAGACCGCTGGGTAGGACTTTGGGATGCTTTAACCCAAGTTTGGGTTGAAAATTGGTCTCGATTATAACCCAGCGGCGCTGGGTTGGGAACGCGGACGTGAAGGAGAGCATGCACTTCACATTAAGATCATACGTCTCCAGTGTGAGAAGCCGCCATTTTCTCAGTGTGAAAGAAGCGAGAAGGAGTGAAAGACATTATGGTAAGTAAAGATTCAAAATGTAAAGTTATCGTTTATTATTTACCCGGATTTATGAAAGGCGGAAACAAAAGAGCTTAACATTATATAGAAAAATACGCGGACGCAGTTTTCGCCTCATAAACGGAGGTCTTAACGGCCTCATTTAACGTTACTGAACGGAAGAGGTACTTTTAATATAACGTCGGTGTGTGTCTTATGTCATATTTACATAATATTTTACAATATCTGAACTTTTTGAGGTGTTAATAGACGGTTATGGTTACGGTTACACTCGTGTTAATTTGTTATCTTATTTTCATTCATCTTAGCACTGGGTTGCCAAAATAACCCAAATTGGATTGTTTTCAACCTAGCAGTTTTTAGAGTGCAGAAGAGATTTTAATGGTGTTTAATAAGTCAGTTAGTTTGTGTATTTATTTTTTGGGGGGGCGGGTTTGTGAGACACACAAAAGTGTTGAGAAAACAAGCAGTTTTTGTGTTCTCTTTAAATTATAAAAAAGGGAGAGCGAAAAAGATGACAGTTGGAAAGATTGAGGTTTTTTGCTTTATAAAAGTAATCAGTGAAAGCTCTCAGAAGTCTCTGTGACATCCTCAGATAAACTTTATTAATTTATTTATTTATTTATTTATTTATTTATTTCATTTTGTCAACAAAATGGCGTAAAATGTGTTTTTGAACAGTTTTTCAGCTTTTTCTGTGAACTTGAACATTTCTAACATGGAAAAAAAAGTCTTAAATTGAACGTAAGGTCTGATATGAATTATTATCCTGTGATGGCAAAGCATAATTGTTAGCAGCCATTACATTATTAAGTATTACATAACAATCCTTAATAAATTAGATTTATTTATTTTTGGTGGTAATAGTGGTAAATTTTTTCAGGATTGTTTGATGACTGGAAAAACTAATCAGAAGAACAGCTCCAAAACAACAGGTCCAGGACCTCATTGACTTTCATTAGGTTTCATTATTCAAAAACACTAACATACAAAAAAAAATACAAAAGGAAAATACAGAAAAAATGTTGTTATACAGGTTTGGAATAACATGAGGGCAGTAAAAATCTGAGTTGTAGTCTTTGAGGGACTTGATCCCACCCGTGTTCAAGTATAATAACGTTGCATGAAACACATTAATAGAGGAGGTATGTCTTGTAAACCCAGGTTTAAAGCTGAGAGGGGAAGTCCATAATCCAGCTGGTAAAATCTCACAACATTCCCGCTCATTAAAAGAGGTTTTATGGAGGAATACGTGCATTGCATTAATAGAGGAAGGAATACGGTCATGGCAGCCTCTTTTGAGTCGAGAAATGAAGGAAAGAAATCAATAGCAGAATGTCTTCGAGGCGAACTGAGTGGGTTTGACATTTATGATGTGGCAGATGTAGGGCAGCAGTATGAAAGGAGGGAAAGGCATGAACTAACACATACAGACCACCACACCGTAATCAATAGGCCTCACAGTCCCACCTGGGAAGCCTCAATCACTTAGATTTAAATATCATAAGACAGCCAAGTCTAAATGTATTGTAAATTAAATATGCTTCATTGTCTTAATTTCATCCAGACCTCCCAGCAGCTTTGACAGACATCGAAATAGATTTTCAAAAATCGCTACAAAACTAATAAAGCAGGCAAGATAAAAAGCGGAAGGCTGTCGTGGTTATATTTCCCTGAAGTTTTTCATAAAATGACTTGCTTGCCACTCTTTCATTTGTCTAGATGCATTCAGGATTACTTGGTCCCCTAGGGTACACACAGGCATGGCATTTTAGCTCCACAAGTGAAAAAGCTTCTTAATTACTTTGCAGGGCTTTTATAGTTTCATGCATCATAGTTCCGAACATCAAAAGTGATTTCCAGACAGCACTCAGGAGATCTGGATGGCTTAGTTCATGCCACAGAGCATCTGGAAAAAACTAAATCTGATGGAGTGGGAGGAGGAACAGCTACTGTATCAGCTCAACTGACAAGAGAAAATGACTGGGTAAGCGTGTTATTCTCTCTAAGTAACTGGTTATCTGAGGACAGAAGATTGCCTGTTACTGTCCTGATGTCTTTGTAAGGTCCAGTGATGATTCTGATGAGTTTGATGGATGTACCTAACACTGTCATGTGTGCCAGGATTGACAAGACTTGAAAATAGCTTTACACAAAGAACGCTAACTATGAAAATATCTATATAGACAACTATGTTAGCAACCACACAAATGGACAATGTTCTGTTTATAATGAGTCTGCTGCTTTAAATGCCCAAACTCTTTAAAATTTCTGGATTCTGATTGGCTGTCAATTAAAGCCTGTTTTCACTAAGAATGTCACTATGAAGATATCTACAACAATAATGATATTAGCATCCACACCAAGAGACAATATTGTTTTGATTATTATATCATGCACTGTAGTTATGTCATCTGCCATTTTAAATGCGCAAACTCTTTAAAAAAGAGTTTGGTGTGGAACTATATTTTTCATAGCTTTAAAGGCCGTTCACATCAATGAATGATAGCATTCTGTTTATTGTAAGCACACACTTCGGTTATGACACTTTAATTGCTTGAATTCTGAAAAAAAGTTGAGTGGATCTGATTGACTGTAATCATTAAAAAAATGATTCCAATAATTTTGGGGGTTTGTGTCTTTGACTTTAAAGTTATGGTGTGTTATTGTTGTAAAGTTGAAGTTTACTGTGAACAGGTCTTTAATGAGATAAAGGAAATGTGCAATATTACAATATAACCTCTGTTTTTCTAACTTTGTAATGTGTGCACAAATAAGTACAGGTGAGTAATACTAGCCACAGGAAGTGGGTAAAAAATTAGCATGGCCTCATGCTAATTCAATAGAATTAATAGAATCAATAAAAACACATGCTGCATTAATTGCATTGTTTTCCAGAGTGTAGAACAGTCCATGTTGATCACAGAAATTAACATGCTGATTTTCCAAGGTCTAGTTCAAAAACTTTTTCTATCTTATATTCAGTCATTTGTTCATAGGTTAAAATTTTGGGTTTGGGGTGGGACTCCCCGTTTTCCCTGAACCATGGCAACTGGGGAAATCTTGTGGGAATTGTATTTATTTATTTGTTTGTTTGTTTGAAATTCTGTTTGTTGACACTACAACAGATTTAAAGTCACCATGAACTCACAATTGTCCATTCTTATTTTCTTTATGGAAGCTTGCAGTGTTTATTGCAAGTAATTTTTCTGTGCTTTATTATTATTATTATAATTATTATTATTGCATGTTCCCTTGTAATGTATATGTGGACTTCCATACAGTATGTTTGAGAAAACAACAGTCAATAATTGCAAAATTACCACATTGCAATTTAGTTTGCCCTTGCTTTTTTGTTGGAATTTGGTCAAATCAGGTAACTGCTGTAATGTGTCCTCCAGAACTGTACTTAAGGGCTTTGTCAGCCCCTGGGCTTTTGAATTCTCATCCTGAACTTTTTTTCTTTTTTCAGGATTTGATAAAAGAAATAGAGTAATACATAGTCAAGTGTCAGCAACTTGAGAGGATTTCAGCTGAGTGCTGACTCAGCCTTGACGTCTGTGAACTTGTGAGCAAAGAATATTTTAGAGATCAAGACCAAGGCATTCCTCTGCAAACTTTGTGATTGTTTTATTCCGTCATATTATTTGGGATGTTTGGATTTATACTGGCATTAAAGGATATAGTTTACTCAAAAAATGAAAATTCCTGTCAGCCTTTTCTCTCCACTATATTTTATGAACACTGTAGCCTTTTCTTGGTATGAAAAAAAGGCCACTTGCAGTTTCCAGAATAATTTATTTTGTGCTCCACAGAAGAATATTCAGGTTTGGAACGACATGAGGGTACAGTATGACAGAATTATTTGGTGAACTCTTCTTCAGTAGTAATAATACTGTGTCAGATGTCTGTCTGCCAGTGAGAAGAGATCGGTTTTTGGTTCTGACTAATTCTCCAAATTAGCCTTGTAGCAACTCGTCTAATATCAAAGACAAAAATGAAACACAAAATAAAAATAAGGGGGGAATCACATCCAAATATAATTGCCAACCACCAGCTCAAAATGAATATATATCAAAACAATATATCACAACACCATAAAGCAATAATAGCTTACAATCACCCAAAACCTGGTCCAATGAGACCTTCAACAGTAGTTCAGTCCATACAAGGTAAACACAAAACCATAAAATGATAATATGGATGATATGTGTGTAATGGAAAAAATGAACCTGCCATCCAGCGATGATCAGTCCAATTGATAGTGCACAAAAGTTCAGTTCAAAATTATACCAGTCGCGACCACAGTCCCATCACCGCAAAAAACCCACTCAGCCAAAACTTGTAGTCCTCTGGGCCAGGTTGGAACAAAAAAAATATATAATCCACCAAAGAAATCCGTTCGAAGAAGATTTGATGCAGGGGTTAAGCCCGTATTGAACACAAGGATTCCGGGTAACACCAAACAACACAATTGAGGAAATATGGCCTACATTGAGTATTGCAAACGCACTGTTCCTCAAATAGTAGCCAAAAGAGGCATAACCATTGAGCCTTAACTCAAAACCCCTCTTTAGTAGAAAGAGTGAGTCCTCTCCAAGAAAAGCCACCACATGGCCTTCCTAGCTAGATCACTCATTCTTCCTTATATGGGTACTCTAACCCCCTTACCTGAGGGCGTTGCCCCCTGGTGACCAGGAAGATAATTACAAAACAGCTATAAACAGCCAGTAATAGTGAACACACTCTGAAACTGTTACATACCCCTCCCTTCTGAAAAAGGCTAGACAGCCCCAAAAAAGGGTTTTAACTTCTCTACATGATAGATCTCGACATTATTTGGCTCCTGGACCATTTTTACTCGATAATTGACTTTATTAAGTTTTGACATAACTTTAGCAGGTCCTTGCCACTTGGGAGCCAGCTTTGCCATATAAGCATCACTTGCTCGAGACAGCGGGTGAGTTTGTACCCATACTAAGTCTCCTTCTTCATATTGGACTAATCTCCTTCTGAGATCATAATACTTGGCTTGTCTCATCTGGGCTCTACTCACATTGTCTTTGACACACTCCAATAAGGCCTTCTGTCTCTCAATGATGTTATAAGCGGCTTGGTCAGGGTCTGGAGACTTGTGGACCAGACGCTCAAAGGGACCTTTCAGTTTTCTGCCAATTGCAATTTCAGCAGGTGTGTGGTCAGTGCTCTCCTGCCATGCCGAATTTAGTGCATACCGAAATTCAGGGATCCACCTATCCCATTGGCGATGGTTCTCTTGCACATAGGAGGCTAACATGGTCTTAAGGGTACGGTTAATTCGCTCCGTCAAATTAGTCTGAGGATGGTAAGCCGTTGTGAGTTTCTGGACCACACCCCACTGCTTGCAGGTGTCTTGAAGCAGTTGAGATGTAAATTGAGGTCCTCGATCTGAGACTAGATATGCTGGGGTACCCCACCTGGTAAAGATTTCCTTCGTCAGGACATTTGAAATCAAGGGTGTTTTTGCAGATCTTAAAGGAAATAATTCCACCCACTTGCTGCAATAATCCACAATCACCAGCAGGTATTCATTCAGGCGAGTACTTTTGGGAAAAGGCCCCATTAGGTCAATCCCTAACATAAAGCCTGGTTCAACAATGGGAGTTGATTGAAGTCGGCCTGCAAGTTTGGTGATCCGTGGCTTATACTGCTGGCACGTCTGACACTCTTTACAGGTCTTCCAGACATCCTTCCGAATCTCTGGCCAATAGGCCACCTCCAGCAATCTGCGCAAGGTTTTCATGCGTCCCAGATGTCCGGACAAGGGGTTTGCATGGACGAATTGAAGACACTGCTCTCTGTATTGTGTAGGAATGATCACTTGGAAAACTTGACCTCCATCTTTGTTGACGGTACACCTAAATAAGTAGTCATTTTGAATGACATAACGAATTCGATTTGGATTTGCAACATCAATTTTGGCTTCATCCCAGAGATGCTGAAGAGAAACATCCTCTTTCTGCCCACGCTCGATGTCCTCCCAGTTCAAAGGTAAGTTACATGGGGCACTGACCGCCTGAGAGAGAGCAATTGTCCCAGGGATTTCTTCTTCCATTCCTCGTGACAGCGTGTCAGGGATAACATTGCACTGCCCTCTACGGTACTTTACCGTAAAATCGAAGCTTTGGAGCCGAATGGCCCATCTTGTTAACCGAGACGTGGGTCTTGGATGATTAAAAACCCATGTGAGTGCCGAATGGTCTGTAAGCACATCAAAGTGTCTTCCTTCGAGGTACTCTCGCCATTTCTCCACAGCCCATACTACAGCGAGACACTCTTTCTCAGCTGTGGAGTATGACTTCTCAGCACTCTGCAGCAGCTTGGAAGCATATGCTACTACATTTTCCCCTTGATCCGTTTCTTGTGTTAATACTGCCCCCAAACCAACGTTACTGGCATCTGTTTGCACTCTGAAGGGCCGACTGAAATCTGGAGGTCTAAGTATAGGAGCTTTCTGCAGAGCTTCCTTTAGCCACTCAAATGACTGTTGGCACTCCTGAGTCCATACCCACAAGACATCCTTCTTTTTCAGGGCATGAAGAGGTGCTGCACGCTCTGAAAAGTTAGGTATGAAGCGATGATACCAACCCGCCAAGCCAAGGAACCGCTGGACTTCCTTCACATTCTTGGGAATTGGGAAATTATGGACAGCTTCAACCTTAGAGGGTTCAGTCTTGACTCCTCCTTCTGAGATGACATGACCAAGGAACGAAAGGGACTTTCTTATTAGGTTGCATTTTTTCAAGTTCAAAGTCAAACCCGAAGCTTCCAGCTTTGTGAACAGCTGTCTTAAATGCCCAAAGTGCTCCTGAACATTAGCCGAGTACACAACAATATCGTCTATATAGACAAAACAACATCTACCGATGAGCTCTTGTAAGATGGTGAAAGTGAAAGCATCTGAACCATAATCTGGCTCTAATGGGCCCTCACCCACTGTCTCGGCAGGATCAGCATCCATTTTGGGAGGTTATGAGTAAACTACTATATATAAAAAACGGTTAAGTATATAAAAAAATACCATTGTTCGTACAACACCCAGTACACACAAACAAATAAATCAAGATTATTTCAAATGAACTGGTTGCCTTTGGAAGGTCCCTGTTCGGGTGCCATTTTGTGTAGCAACTCGTCTAATATCAAAGACAAAAATGAAACACAAAATAAAAATAAGGGGGGAATCACATCCAAATATAATTGCCAACCACCAGCTCAAAATGAATATATATCAAAACAATATATCACAACACCATAAAGCAATAATAGCTTACAATCACCCAAAACCTGGTCCAATGAGACCTTCAACAGTAGTTCAGTCCATACAAGGTAAACACAAAACCATAAAAGGATAAAATGGATGATATGTGTGTAATGGAAAAAATGAACCTGCCATCCAGCGATGATCAGTCCAATTGATAGTGCACAAAAGTTCAGTTCAAAATTATACCAGTCGCGACCACAGTCCCATCACCGCAAAAAACCCACTCAGCCAAAACTTGTAGTCCTCTGGGCCAGGTTGGAACAAAAAAAATATATAATCCACCAAAGAAATCCGTTCGAAGAAGATTTGATGCAGGGGTTAAGCCCGTATTGAACACAAGGATTCCGGGTAACACCAAACAACACAATTGAGGAAATATGGCCTACATTGAGTATTGCAAACGCACTGTTCCTCAAATAGTAGCCAAAAGAGGCATAACCATTGAGCCTTAACTCAAAACCCCTCTTTAGTAGAAAGAGTGAGTCCTCTCCAAGAAAAGCCACCACATGGCCTTCCTAGCTAGATCACTCATTCTTCCTTATATGGGTACTCTAACCCCCTTACCTGAGGGCGTTGCCCCCTGGTGACCAGGAAGATAATTACAAAACAGCTATAAACAGCCAGTAATAGTGAACACACTCTGAAACTGTTACAGCCTGATCTTAGCAGCATCTATCAAACGCTTTTTCTTGAAGATGAGTGAGATCACAGCTTTAGCTCTCAAGGTGAAACAGGGATCACAAGCTGTTCAATCCGCAGGTTCTCTTACGAGAGCTCTCTCGTACTGCGTCTTAGCTAAGACGCTACGGGAAAAGTCTCTTTTCACGAAATACTGAAGCAAAAAATTATCCTTAATTTTGTATTTTTGTAAAGCGCATTTGCAGCAGTACACAGCCATAGGCGAGACGGCTCGTTCGCTCATTGGCTTGTTCAGCGGCAACTGCACAGCCTATCGAGCGCGGGCTGATGCAACATCAGACCAATAAGGGCGCTTCGCGCCCTTCTTGCCACTTCCCGCCGAAACGGGTGTGGCCCAACCTATAAAAGGAGCTCGAAAAGGCTGACTCACCTGATTTTTCATCTCTTCAGCGAAGCTCACGCATCGCTGGATCACGTAGGAAGCAAGCGCCGTCTGAGAAAGCACATCAGCAGGACGAGCCATTCTGAAGCTGCTGGCATCGCCGCCTTCCACTGCCATTCCTGCTGCGATATCCGGCGCCTATATCCTTTCAATCCTGTTATATCCAAGCTGTTCTTTATGTGTGTGTGTGTGTGTGTTCGCCCTGCGACACACACTCGTAAAAGAGCTCGCGTCTTTTTTAAGATGCCTTCCTGCGGCTCGTCAGAGCCCCACTCAGCGAGGGAGACCGGTACGTCATCTGTGTCTCCTGCCTGGGTGAAGATCATGCAGCGCTCGCTCGCTGACGGCGGATGCCCCCACTGAGAGCTGTTGCCATGGTGACTCTGAGGACTCGGCTGGCCTTTTTCTCCGAGCCTGCATTCTCCGCTGCGCTGAGGCGCCGTAAAAGCATCGCTTCCAGCGGATTCCGGAACTGTCTTCAGCTCAACCGAGCTCGCCGGTTCGCCCTGCTTCACCGCCCCCCCCCTGCATCGCTTCCCGGTGGGCAGCACCCGCTGTTTGCCGGCGCGTCGTCCGAGGAAGTCGATCTCAGGGCCGCGTCGGGGGAAGAGGACACGCGCTCTCTGCTAGCTTCGGGCAGTGAGGGCTGGGCAAGCTCCGAGGATCTCGCGCCTTCGGCTCAGAAGCCCAGCAGACGAGCTGACATCGAGAAGGAGCCGGGGCGAATGCTCGTGTTGGCCGCGATGAGTCTCGGCCGCGAGTGGTTTGCACCAGCGCCCCCCCTCTCGTTCCCGGCTGGATGGTATTTCCCTTTCGGATGAGCGTACTTCTCAAAGCCCGCCTCTTTTCTTCCTGAGCTTCACGAAGAGGTGGCGAAGGCTTGGAACGCTCCATATTCGGCACGAACTCGTTCGTCTGTCTCACTAGCATTCTCCACACTGATGATGCTAAAAACATGAACTACCACTCACTTCCGCCGGTGGAACAGGTGATAGCGACGCACCTTTGTCCGCCCTCTGCTGGACGGCGGCAAAAGCGGTGTTGCCATCTAAAGCCTGCTGTGTGACGCTGCGTCGGCGTCAGCATTTTCTGCAATGCGCAAGCCTGCACAGTTGCCCGCTTGCCTGCACACAAAAGCAGTTATTACAACAGCTTCAGCAACGCAGCTCGAGACCCCCGTTCTCGCTCTACTGGCCGTCGCCCCGCGCCGCGGGGACCGCGGCAGAGGATTACGGTGAGGCCGGGAGCCCCGAAGCCATCCTAGGAAAGCCATCTACGCATGCTGCATGACGCTGCGTCGGCACTACACACGATGGCTGCTTCATCGAAGCGCCGGTGTACGAGTTCCGCTGTGGCCGGGCTCTCACCTAAGCGCGCCGCTGTTTCAGTTTCCAGAGATTGTGACTGTTTCAGTGTTTTTTGCAATGCGCAAGCCTGTACGGTTGCCCGCTTGCCTGCACACGAAAACCGTTATCACGGCTACCCAGATATTTCCCGAAAAATGTGTGATTTCTGGTGTCCCGGCCACGGCCGATGGTGCTATAAATGTAGTGACGATGCCCACTGCTCAGTGCCCATCTCCACATGTAAGCACAGCCCTGCACACAGGGCTCGCGCCCATAAAAGCGACTCAAGTAGATCACGCGCACTACATAGTAGACGTGCTCACTCCTCAGTGCCCACAATCACTATGTCACACGCGTCATGTGGTTTCTGTAAAAACGAAACCCGTGCACGTTCGTCCGGCCACGGCCGATGGTGCTATAAATGTAGTGACGATGCCCACTCCTCAGTGCCCATCTCCACATGTAAGCACAGCCCTGCACACAGGGCCTGCGCCCATAATGTCGACTCAAGTCGGTCGCGCACACTGCATAGTAAACGTGCCCACCCCTCAGTGCCCACAATTACTATGTCACACGCGTCATGTGGTTTCTGTAAAAACGAAACCCGTGCATGCTCGTCCGGCCACGGCCGATGGTGCTATAAATGCAGTGACGATGCCCACTACCCAGTGCCCATCTCCACATGTAAGCACAGCCCTGCACACAGGGCTAGCGCACATAAGATCGACACAGATCGGTCGAGCGCGCCGCATCGTAAACGTGCCCATTTCCCAGTGCCCACATACACTATGTCACATACGGCGCGGGGCTTCTGTAAAAACGAGGCCCGTGCACAGACATTCTGCACAGGCAGACAGCGGTTTGAAAGTGGTAAAAGTGCACACATGCAGCCCACGGTTACTCGCAGATATATCGAGTCCCACGGGACCCGCTCAGCCTCCCTCCAGTCGGTTAAGCGCCGGAACGGGGTCGAGGAAGAGCGATCTGCCCGCTGTGATCAGCGCGCTCCCCGCCTCAGATGCGCAGCACACTCGAGCGCCGCCGTTGCCCAGTCAACAGAGCGCGTTTCGCATCCAGCCCTTAGCCATTCATGCAGATGCATGGTCAGTGCTTCCAGGGGTTTCGGATTGGGTGCTAGGCATTATAAAGAGAGGCTACTCGCTACAGTTTTCTCGACGCCCACCGCGCTTTTCAGCGCGCATCGAAACAGAAGTAGCACACATACTTCGGGCCGAAATATCAAAACTGTTGAGCAAAGGGGCTGTAGAGCCTGTGTCTCAAAGCGAGGGGGGGCTGTACAGCAGATACTTTCTGGTGCCCAAGAGAGACGGGGGTCTCAGGCCCATACTGGATCTAAGACAGCTGAACAAGGCATTGATGAAACGCAGTTTCAAAATGCTCACGACCAGGAAGCTCCTCGCGCAGATTCGCAGAGGGGACTGGTTCATGTCAATAGATCTGAAGGACGCGTATTTTCAAATACAGATAGCGTCAAACCACAGGCGATATTTGAGATTCGCCTTCGAGGGCCAGGCATAGCAGTTTGCAGTCCTGCCATTCGGCTTGCCCGCTGTGGCGCGACTGTGTCGCTCAAACACTGTCAAAAGATGCTGGGTCTCATGGCCTCAGCATCTCCGGTTCTGCGGCTGGGCCTGCTCCGCATGCGCCCCCTGCAGTTCTGGCTGAAGGCTCAGGTGCCGCGCAGAGCGTGGGCGTCTGGCCGGCTGCATTTCAAGGTCGATCAGAGCTGTGTTGCGGCTCTAGCACCTTGGAAAGCGAACGGCTGGTACCGATCAGGTGTAAGCCTGGGGACTTCCCCGAGTGTGAAAGTGGTGTCGACGGACGCCTCCAATTCGGGATGGGGAGCGCTGCTCGAAGGCAGACCGTCCTTTGGCCTATGGTCAGAACGGGAAAAGCTCCATCATATCAACTGCCTGGAAATGCTGGCAGTGGAGAACGCGCTGACGCGCTTTTGTCCCCATATCAAGGATCACCACGTCGTAGTCCGTTCGGACAACATGTCCGTGGTGTCCTACATAAATCGCCAGGGCGGTCTCGGGTCCCGAAACCTGTGCAGGCTGACGGAACGCCTCCTGATTTGGGCTCAGCGCAACGTGCGCTCGCTGAGAGCAGTGCATGTGCCTGGACTGCAGAATCTGGGTCCAGACAGGCTGTCCAGAGGCGATGTTCCTACGGGCGAATGGTCTCTACACCCGCAAACAGTCCGGCTGTTGTGGGAGAGATCTGGCATGGCGGAGGTGGACCTCTTTGCGTCCCACGAAAACGCTCACTGCCCCGCGTTCTTTCCAAGAACGAAAGCGCGCTGTCACGGAGATGGCCGTGCTGCCCGCTTTATGCGTTCCCTCCCGTCTCCCTCCTTCCGCAGGTGATAGAACGGGTGAGAGAAACGAGATGTTCAATACTGCTTGTAGCACCTCTTTGGAAGAACCAACCATGATTCCCAGATCTGATGCAGTTAGCAGATGTCGCCCCGTGGCCGGTACCGTTGAGGAGAGACCTCCTCTCGCAGGCCAGGGGCTCGATTTGGCACCCTCAACCAGAGTTGTGGTCCCTCTATGTATGGGCACTCAACGGTTACCCGCTGATCTCGCAGTGGGAGTGCTAAATACCATCACTCAGGCTAGAGCTCCGTCGACACGACGTCTGTATGCCTCGAAGTGGTCGGTGTTCTCCAGCTGGTGCACAGCTCGAGGTTATTCACCCCTTAGTTGTGAGGTGACGGAGGTCCTCTCCTTCCTTCAGGAGCTGTTGGATAAGGGCAGAGCCCCATCCACGCTCAAAGTTTATGTGGCTGCCATCGCGGCGTTTTCTGAAACGGCGTCCGGTCAGTCAATAGGAAGGAATGATTTAGTCATCCGGTTCCTCAGAGGAGCTAGGAGGCTGAATCCTCCCAGACCTCCGTCAGTCCCTATGTGGGACCTCGCGGCGGTTTTGGAGGTCTTGAAGGGTCCCCCTTTCAAGCCTATCCAATCGATTAGCCTTCAGCATCTGTCGTTCAAGACAGTATTCTTGTTGGCTCTCGCTTCTGTGAAGCGTGTGGGTGATTTGCACGCGCTCTCGGTGAGCCAGTCATGCTTGGAGTTTGGGCCCAATGACTCAAGAGTCATACTCAAACCTAGGCACGGTTATGTGCCGAAATCCCTCAACACACCGTTTCGGGCTCAGGTTATTGCCCTGTCTGCCCTGCCGGTGTCAGGGGAGGATGGAGACTCGAGTCTTCTTTGCCCTGTCAGGGTTTTAAGAGCTTATGTGTCTCGCTCTGCTGCCTTTCGGCAGACGGAGCAGCTATTTGTCTCGTTCGGTGGGCGTTCCAAGGGAATGGCTGTTTCGAGACAGACGCTATCCAGATGGATAGTTGACGCCATAGCGTTAGCTTACGCTTCCAGGGGCCTTCAGTGCCCGTTGGGCGTCAGAGCACACTCCACAAGAGGCGTCGCCTCGTCGGGGGCGTGGTCTACTGGGATCTCCTTGCAGGATATATGTATGGCGGCAGGTTGGGCCTCGCCGTCTACATTTATCAGGTTCTATAACCTGGAGGTTCCCGCCTTGCAAGCAAGGCTGCTGTCGGTATAGGCGAATCAGGGCCCTGAGGGGAATTCTGAGTTCACGAGCGCTATGCGCTGCCGACTGTTATATGGGCAGTATTGCGTAAGACCCGCATTGCCACATTGGTCAGGCCTTGCCTCGGCTGTGTGATGTCATATTGCCGCATCTACGGATGCTGCTAGATATGGGACGGAGGGCTTTTTCCCTTTTCTGTCCTGGACTCTCTGTGACTCCCTCAGGTGACTGTGCACTGTAAATCCTGGGCGTTGCTTCAGGTTTATTGGTGTGTGATCCCTGCGCGCACGGCGTTTTACATTGGGTTCCCGTAGCGTCTTAGCTAAGACGCAGTACGAGAGAGCTCTCGTAAGAGAACGTACTCGGTTACTAAACGTAACCTCGGTTCTCTCTAGAAGAGCGAACGAGTACTGCGTTCTCTGCCGTGCGCACGATTCACTCTGGTTCGCTTCGGCGATGAAATAAATCAGGTGAGTCAGCCTTTTCGAGCTCCTTTTATAGGTTGGGCCACACCCGTTTCGGCGGGAAGTGGCAAGAAGGGCGCGAAGCGCCCTTATTGTTCTGATGTTGCATCAGCCCGCGCTCGATAGGCTGTGCAGTTGCCGCAGAACAAGCCAATGAGCGAACGAGCCGTCTCGCCTATGGCTGTGTACTGCTGCAAATGCGCTTTACAAAAATACAAAATTAAGGATAATTTTTTGCTTCAGTATTTCGTGAAAAGAGACTTTTCCCGTAGCGTCTTAGCTAAGACGCAGTACTCGTTCGCTCTTCTAGAGAGAACCGAGGTTACGTTTAGTAACCGAGTACGGTTCCTTGTGCTTAAAGCTCTGATCCTGCCATTTAGACTTGTGAGATGCGCAGACACAACAACAAAAAAAACAATTTTACCAAGCCTCCAAATGCCATGTTAGCAAGAGTACAAAGCTCTGCTCCACTTTTCTGTGCATTTTAGTCTTTCTGCTGATTGCATCAGTAGGGGAGAAATTGTTGAATGTTGTACTTGAGAAAAGCAAAGAGGCAGCTAAAGTTTACTAGTCCTTTTTAAATGAAATGATGAGCAGTTTGCCGTTTATGGGGAGTGAAATTTGTTGCGAAACAAAATTGTGTTTTTCTTTTTTTTTGATGTTACTGAATGCCTAATAAAGCCATGAAGATGCTGTCTTTCAAATTTGCACAACACAATTTTAACTCTCCAAAAGAACATTTATTTTACAAGAATTCAGCAATGTTCAAGATTAGAAAGTGTTCATTTGCTTGAATTACAGATTCTTATCAGACTACTAATATGACCGTGGCCACGTTTACATGGACAATTTTTGGTTCAGTCGGACTGAATTCATTCTGATTGATGAATCTGAATGTAGTGTTTACATGAACGCTAAATAAAGTGATCGGGTTGATGTGTGCATTTATATGTCACAAGCTTCAAATCTGAATTTTTTTTTTTTTTTTTTTACATGTGCACACTGCACAAATCATTTTCTTAAAAGTTTCTTACTGTTTGCACATAATAACCACTCCCCTACACAATTTATTTTATTTGTTTGTTTTAAACAGTACAATTAATATTTATAAATTTATGGGCCTTTATGGATAAATATACATATTTATCACGCAGTAAAAATGCCCCTCCCCACACCCGAAACAGGTTGCCTGTGGATGAGAATCCAAAACATGGACTGGTTGGAGGTTGTCCTGCTCCACTTCACAGTTGCAGAGTGAATGGAGAGTTTTATAATGATTTCACATGCCTTTATACAACACTTTATTAAAAAGGAAGAGGTCCCACGCGTCATACATTATTACGCTATTTCTGAGTCATCGCACATATGCAGTACTTTCAGTTTCGTGGTTCAATCCGATCAAGTGTTTACATGCAATCTCAATTGTTTTAGAAAAGGAATAAACCACCCCCTTCAATCCGATCGAGCTCAGAAAGATCTCAGTAAGGTTTTTACATTAAGGCTTTTCATTCCGATTGAGCCGTCAATCTGATTACAAACTGATTGTTTGGTTGCATGTAAACATAGCCAGTGTCAATTAGACCTTGTTTCTATGGCATCTGTCGTCAGGGAGACCTGGCAAGCTCTTACTTTGATGTGTTCCTCATTTGTATAGAAGTCCAAGTTTGTTCCATAAACTTCTAAGAGCTGTAATGTGTGGGAAGACGAATTTGGGGCTTTGGATGGGAGGATATTATTGTGGGGGTTCAAGAGCTCTGTAATTAATAATGACCTTTCAAATCAAATCTGATGTCATTCTGTATCACTGATGCATGCACAACTACATCACCTTTGTGAGGAAAAGAAAAGGTCCTTAAAGGGCACAATATCCCCTCAACCCAATAAACAGCAACATTCATGAATGATGATACAGGAGTTTTACAACAGTTACTTGCTCCTCGTAAACAATCTAGTGTGAATTCATGTAATTACATTAAAGTAATAAATTTTGCCTTGGAGATGATTTGGGAAAAATGTTCCAATTATCCTGAATTGACCCTAAATTTGCAGTGTCAGCGTTTGTCTTTTTCTTCCTTTCTTTCGTTCTTTAACAAATATATATATATATTAGGGGTGTAACAGTACGTGTATTCGTACCTGACCGTTGCGGAACAGGGCTTTCGGTACGGTGCACATGTGTACCGAATGACCGAATGCAATATTTTGTGTGCGGAATGATAGGTACATTTTCGTGTTTCAAACGAACAAATTAATTGGCGGAAGTCTCCGCGTTCAGCGCAAATCCCGCCCTGCAGCTGATTGTAAAGCCCGTGACACACTGGCTGCGTGGCGTGAGCATGGGGTTTCTGCTGTGTGTCAGTTGCGTGATGACTGCTTCGCTTTTTCTGTGTCTTTACACACCAGAATCATGCCTGACGCGGCGCTGGTGCGCTGCTGCTACTGTAATATGACATAGAGGGAGACCGCCGACAGACCAGGATCTTGTCTTCACGACAACAATATCTATACTTCATGTTGAGCATAAATATAAAGCCTACTGATAAAGGACACCGTCAACAGTATTGACGACAAAATAGACTATGTTTGACAGATGTAATATGCCAGTGTGTCACCGTCCTAAGGTTTTCAAAAGGCATCACGCGAGTGTGAACATCACTACAACTAAGAAAAAAACGATTGTAATTCAAACGCAGCTCCCGCCGGCATTTAAACAGACCTTTGCTCTTAATTCCGATCGGTCCAACGCAATAACGAAATCTGAGCAGGTCTAAAAACTGAAACTGTTGATGCTGCACTTTACACTTTGGAAAAGTTATATATATTTTTTAAATATGAGCAGGCCTACAAGCTGGGATTGGTAATGCTGCACTGTAATCATAGTTACTTATTTATATTTTTCATTATATTTTATTATATGATATTGCTTTTGAGACTGAGAGTATTTTATTTAGTGGAGAACTTTGCAGCAGTATTTTATTTCTTATTCTTTTTTTAATTTATATATATTTTATTAAAAAAGTATTTAAAAAAAAAAGTGTAAGCAAATTGTTAAAAAAAGTTTAATGTTTGCATTTCTTTCCCTTACTGTACCGAAAATGAACCGAACCGTGACTTTAAAACCGAGGTACGCACCGAACCGGGATTTTTGCGTACTGTTACACCCCTTATATATATATATATATATATATATACACAGTCGTGGCCAAAAGTTTTGAGAATTACATAAATATTGGAAATTGGAAAAGTTGCTGCTTAAGTTTTTATAATAGCAATTTGCATATACTCCAGAATGTTATGAAGAGTGATCAGATGAATCCTTCTTTGCCATGAAAATTTACTTTATCCCCAAAAAACCTTTCCACTGCATTTCATTGCTGTCATTAAAGGACCTGCTGAGATCATTTCAGTAATCGTCTTGTTAACTCAGGTGAGAATGTTGACGACCACAAGGCTGGAGATCATTATGTCAGGCTGATTGGGTTAGAATGGCAGACTTGACATGTTAAAAGGAGGGTGATGCTTGAAATCATTGTTCTTCCATTGTTAACCATGGTGACCTGCAAAGAAACGCGTGCAGCCATCATTGCGTTGTACAAAAATGGCTTCACAGGCAAGGATATTGTGGCTACTAAGATTGCACCTTAATCAACAATTTATAGGATCATCAAGAACTTCAAGGAAAGAAGTTCAATTCTTGTAAAGAAGGCTTCAGGGCATCCAAGAAAGTCCAGCAAGCGCCAGGATCATCTCCTAAAGAGGATTCAGCTGCGGGATCAGAGTGCCACCAGTGCAGAGCTTGCTCAGGAATGGCAGCAGGCAGGTGTGAGCGCATCTGCACGCACAGTGAGGCAAAGACTTTTGGAAGATGGCCTGGTGTCAAGAAGGGCAGCAAAGAAGCCACTTCTCTCCAAAAAAAACATCAGGGACAGATTGATCTTCTGCAGAAAGTGTAGTGAATGGACTGCTGAGGACTGGGGCAAAGTCATATTCTCCGATGAAGCCCCTTTCCGATTGTTTGGGGCATCTGGAAAAAGGCTTGTCCGGAGAAGAAAAGGTGAGCGCTACCATCAGTCCTGTGACATGCCAACAGTAAAGCATCCTGACACCATTCATGTGTGGGGTTGCTTCTCATCCAAGGGAGTGGGCTCACTCACAATTCTGCCCAAAAACACAGCCATGAATAAAGAATGGTACCAAAACACCCTCCAACAGCAACTTCTTCCAACAATCCAACAACAGTTTGCTGAAGAACAATGCATTTTCCAGCACGATGGAGCACCGTGCCATAAGGCAACAGTGATAACTAAGTGGCTCGGGGACCAGAATGTTGAAATTTTGGGTCCATGGCCTGGAAACTCCCCAGATCTTAATCCCATTGAGAACTTGTGGTCAATCCTCAAGAGGCGGGTGGACAAACAAAAACCCACTAATTCTGACAAACTTCAAGAAGTGATTATGAAAGAATGGGTTGCTATCAGTCCGGATTTGGCCCAGAAGTTGATTGAGAGCATGCCCAGTCGAATTGCAGAGGTCCTGAAAAAGAAGGGCCAACACTGCAAATACTGACTCTTTGCATAAATGTCACGTAATTGTCGATAAAAGCCTTTAAAAATGTATGAAGTGCTTGTAATTATATTTCAGTACAGAAACAACTGAAACAAAGATCTAAAAGCAGTTTCGCAGCAAGCTTTTTGAAAACTAATATTTATGTAATTCTCAAAACTTTTGGCCACGACTGTATATACAGACAAACACACACACAACAGTTTGTTCTGGTTCTCAAGTCTGATTGGTTGAGAACTGTAAGATATTGTACTCGTATTTCCACAGGAACACTCTTTCACCATTTGTATCACTCCACTTCCAGTATTTCTCACAGCGAGTGTCATGGCGGACACCCAAATGCACTAACATTGAACTGTTTTTGTGTCACAGAATGTAGTTTTAAGAGTATTTTAAGTGAGAATAAACTTGTTTAGACTTCAAATATATATGGTTTGTTAATAAAGATAGCGTCTTTTTGAAAATTTGCTTCAACGTTCTCGGAGACGTGAGTTCCAGGGCGGCAGCGGTGTGGAATTACATTTGTTTCAATAATACTGAACGAAACTTTATAAAACTGAACGTAACTTTTTCAGAAACTATCAAAAATATGCCATTACAAAAGAAGAAAAACACTATGAAAATGCAAAAAATTACACGTCGTGCCTTGTGTTACTAAATATATAAATAATATTTGGCCTTCGATCATCTCAGTAAAGATGAGCTCTCAGGAGACACGGAGCGGCATCATCTTCCTCCTCCGCTTGTCCTTCAGGCAGCTTGAAGTAAGCTTGTGTTACTGAAGTAACCAATAACATCGATACAAGTTTTTCATGTTACAGTGTGCAACAGTTTGTTGCAGGTTATTATTGTCATTCAGTAACACAAGCTTACTTCAGGCTGCCTTGAAGGACAAGAGCTCATCTTTACTGAGACGATCGAAGGTCAAATAATATTTACATATTTAGTAATACAAATCACAATCACGAGAGCTTTCCAATATGAGCGTCACTCTCTGGCGCCACTGAGTGATGCCTGTACTTCCCGGTCAGAGAGCACCTGTCCATCAAAAGCTCACTATCCAATCAGAGTAGATCACTGTTAAGCCCGCCCCCATGAGAGGTTTGTGTCAAAATACCAAACGAAAAACTGCGAACTGTAAGCAAAATCTGTGGCA
This sequence comes from Carassius carassius, assembly GCF_963082965.1. Lineage (NCBI taxonomy): Eukaryota > Metazoa > Chordata > Actinopteri > Cypriniformes > Cyprinidae > Carassius > Carassius carassius. The sequence continues at coordinate 27,352,831 of NC_081767.1, read as the reverse complement.
ATGAATTCAGAATCCACGATTAGCGAAAACGAATCTTTGAAAAACATGAACAAAGAATGAAGCATATTTGTAGAGCCTGTTAAATTTGTGCGATTGAGTTCATTTTTTTTTGTTTTCATTGTTTTTTCCTTCTTTTGTAATGGCAAATTTTTGATAGTTTCTGAAAAAGTTACGTTCAGTTTTATAAAGTTTCGTTCATTATTATTGAAACAAATGTAATTCCATACAGCGGGCGGTCAGCACTCATGAACCTGCTGAGAGCAGCCTCACCTCAGCCAGATCTTCTGGAATTTGACGCTGGCTCTGATGCCTCTATAATGGTTAAACATGAAATATATTTTTTTGGGGTAAATCTGACGGGCAATTTAATCCATTGTTTGTTCCAGAGCAAATAGTATCGGCTGATGGCCAAATCTAAGCACGTTATATTTTATGTAACTTTAATGCTGTATATTAGAGCATGGCTTTTATGATGGCTGTTGTTTTCATTTATTATTCTATAAATAATATTTTATATACATAGTAGTATTTAGTATTGGGAATATATATATATATTTATATATGAGAGATGAGCATTAGGTTTCTGTAACTCAGTTTCTGATAAAGTCATCTAGTCTGCTTTTTTTCTCTCAACTGGAGTTGTGTGGACTTAATGACTTATCGTAGGCTGTAAACCAAAGTGGAAGATGACTTTCATGTAAAACATAATCATTTCTCCTTTGAGAGCCACAATAAAGCCAATAGCTCAACAGGGATGGAGAGAAATGTGGAGAGATAACTGTTTACTTCAGCCTTGTGGTTCTTTTATGTTGACGCCTGAGTCCATTTTGCATGCATCCTTAATACATGTACAAACTGTCTGTACTTATAAGTAGTGCAAGAGGAAATACAACAGTTTCTTGTTCTCCATAGGAATTCAACTAGAAAATAACATTTCATTTAAATTCTGCATGTGCATTGCTTTCAGAGGAAACAGTCTACATCAAGCATCGTATTTGAGGGACAAATCCGAGACCTTATGACAGTGGAAGCAATAAGATTAAAAGCTAAGCTTCAGAGGCAATAACTGCAACACTACTTCATCTTAGACTCCCCAGGTCTCCTCTGAAAATACTTTAATCACACAAGACCAGAAGTTTAAAGCAATAGTTCACTTAAAAATTAACATTTTGTAATCATTTGCTCACCCGTATGACCTTTATCTTTAGTGAAACACAGCAGATGTGTTTAGAGCATGTTTTATATACAAAAAAAAAAAATAGCCAGTAAAGCTCCAGAAGGACAAAGCATACAATTAAGTTGATATTAATTTGGTCCCTTCAAGTCCTATTGTACAGGTGCATCTCAATAAATTAGAATGTCATGGAAAACTTAATTTATGTCAGTAATTCAACAGAAATTGTGAAACTTGTGTATTAAATTCAATGCACACAGGAGTTTAAGTCTTGGGTTCTTTTAATTATGATGGTTTTGGCTCACATTTAACAAAAACCCACCAATTCACTATCTCAACAAATTAGAATATCATGGCAAGCCAATCAGCTAATCAACTCAAAACACCTGCAAAGGTTTCCTGAGCCTTCAAAATGGTCTCTCAGTTTGGTTCTCTAGGCTACACAATCATGACAATCATTGAAACCCTTCACAAGGAGGGCAAGCCACAAACATTCATTGCCAAAGAAGCTGGCTGTTCACAGAGTGCTGTATCCAAGCATGTTAACAGAAAGTTGAGTGGAAGGAAAAAGTATGGAAGAAAAAGATGCTCAACCAACCGAGAGAACTGCAGCCTTATGAGGATTGTCAAGCAAAATCGATTCAAGAATTTGAGTGAACTTCACAAGGAATGGCCTGAGGCTGGGGTCAAGGCATCAAGAGCCACCACATACAAACATGTCAAGGAATTTGCTGAAACACAGACAACGTCAGAGGCGTCTTAACTGGGCTAAGGAGAAGAAGAACTGGACTGTTGCCCAATGGTCCAAAGTCCTCTTTACAGATGAGAGCAAGTTTTGTATTTCATTTGCAAACCAAGGTTCTAGAGTCTGGAGGAAGGGTGGAGAAGCTCATAGCCCAAGTTGCTTGAAGTCCAGTGTTAAGTTTCCACAGTCTGTGATGATTTGGGGTGCAATGTCATCTGCTGGTATTAGTCCATTGTGTTTTTTGAAAACCAAAATCACTGCACCCGTTTACCAAGAAATTTTTGGAGCACTTCATGCTTCCTTCTGCTGATCAACTTTTTGAAGATGCTGATTTCATTTTCCAGCAGGATATGGCACCTGCCCACACTGCCTAAAGCACCAAAAGTTGGTTAAATCACCATGGTGTTGGTGTGCTTGACTGGCCAGCAAACTCACCAGACCTGAACCCCATAGAGATTCTATGGGTATTGTCAAGAGAAAAATGGCAAACAAGAGACCAAACAATGCAGATGAGCTGAAGGGCACTGTCAAAGAAACCTGGGCTTCCATACCACCTCAGCAGTGCCAGTAATTAAAGCAAAATGAGCCCCTACCAAGTATTGAGTACATGTAAAGTAAATGAACATACTTTCCAGAAGGCCAACAATTCACTAAAAATGATTTTTTATTGGTGTTATGAAGTATTCTAATTTGATGAGAATTGGTGGGTTTTTGTTAAATGTGAGCCAAAATCATCACAATTAAAAGAACCAAAGACTTAAACTACTTCAGTCTGTGTGCAATGAATTTATTTAATACACAAGTTTCACAATTTAAGTTGAATTACTGAAATGAACTCACAACATTCTAATTTATTGAGATGCACCTGTATATTCCATGTATTCAAAGTATAAATCCTGTTTAATCAATCTGTGCGAGGGACAGACCTACACTACTTTTCATAGTTACATGTGTTGAATTGTTCAAAAGTGATAGAAGTGTTCTTTTGAACTTTCCATTCATCAAAGTGTTCAATTAAGAGATTGCGTTAATTGACGGCAGATTTTTTGCATGTTGTTCACCAAATTTCATGTTGGCTCTCCAAAATTAAACACACATTTCACTTCATCCCACGCCTTCATGTTAATGAGTTTTCCTCCTTTTTTTCTCATAAAAGAAATGTCTCACATAATTTCTAGCTTGCAGGTAGAATGCAATCTTTAATGTAAGTTGGACTGCACTCGTTGTGATATATTAAAATGTTACTGAATGCTGGGTGTCGGATCTCTGAGGAACCATAATGGTTTCTCAATTACTGACCCGAGGCATTCGTCGCCTGGTGTGCACTTAGAGGATGCGACTGAGATAAACACAACATAATTTTTGCTGCTTTTGCACGTGTAACACCCGTTATCAAATTCCTCCTCTCAATTTTTTCCTTTTTTTTTCTTTTTTTTTTTTAGATCTCATTAGCACCACCTGCCTTAAACTCTGTTCATCAACACCTTCCCTTTTCTCTCTTTTCTTCCACAAGTCTTTTTATCTTTTTATCGGTTTCTTGATGTTTCCCACCCTTTCTGTTTCTGTCTCTTTCCTCACATCATTGGTCTATTGATTGCTTTGATTATGTTTTTAACAAACATGCTAATAGGTTTTCTGTTTCATTAGCAGTCTGGTGAAATAGATGGACCGTCCCTGATAATTAATAGTCACGTCTGGTGAAAGGAACCACTTCTTTTGAATTGATTCAGACCAGAGAAGAAAGGTTTTGTGTGTTTCTCTTTTTAATGAAAATACATTGCATACAGCTCATGTTCAGTTAAATAAAAAGCCATTTTAAATGTCAAAATGTTGCATAAGTTTGCCCCCAAGAAATCCATTCAGCTAAACTATTTTGTATCTCTTGCTTTAGATTTGAGTGGCATTTTCCTAAATGCAAGTGTTTGGGTCTTGAAATGTCAAATTCAAAACTGTTTCTATTGTTTTCGGCTGTCCTTTTGGCTGGCTGCCGCCCATCAAAGCAGAAGATACCGCAGGGATGTCAGATCCGTCGCCTTAATGATGTTTAGCTCGCTAGCAGATGTTGCGTTGAAAGGCCCGTCAGATTTGCACCATCAGCTACTGTCTCTTCGTATAGCTTGAGCCGAGTGGAGATGCTGAACACTCACACATGCACATACTGTAAGACACGTCTTCCTGTATCTGCTGCCAGTCAAATTGGCCTGGTCACATTACTGCACCGCTTCTCATCTTGTTTTGGTAGTATTGTGTGTATATGAATTTTAACCCAGGCTCATTATACCATACCTATACATAGTACCTATACACTACAGTTTCCAGTCAAAATGAACACTAGAGGCAGTAAAACACCAACTTTCATTACATTTCACACAAATTATGATTATAGGGGCAGGTTATCAATGCATTAAGACTAAATTTCCCACGGTTTCACACTAAATACTATGTTATGACCTCAAAAAACTTTGACCACAGTGCATGATTTGTAAACTAATACATTTTGATGTTTGCATCACATAACCAGCTCCATATGTATGGCGTCTCTGATGCAGGAAACTTGCTCAGTAGCTCACCCAGTATACTGTAGCATCTCACTTGCACTCGGTGACAAGTCTCATGAAACACAGTTCGTCAAAAGAGCTCAAAGCTCTATTAGAACGAGCTAAAATAGCATGGTTGCTTCAGCAACCATTTCCTCCAATAGCAATCGGCCACTTGTGCTTCTGCCTGTTGTGTGTTGTTGGAGCCGATGTAAAACTCCTGTGCTCAGGGTGTTTTCAGGTAAAGTGTAGTTAATTGCATGTGTAGCTAATCACATGGCTTTGGTGATGGAACCATTTCAAATTCTAGTATGAATCTTCCTCAACAAGGGAACAGGGAACTTCAAAGCAGCTTGTTTCGTTAGATTTCCAATTCCCATGCCCAAATCATGGCATGGCTGGTGCCTATGTATTCACTGACCATCACCATGTGGGGATTGTATGCTTTTCCACTGAATTTTAATGCTTGAAATGTCAGCAACCGCAGCGGTTTGTGATTTAATCTGTCTGTTGATACAAACCAGAATGATTCATTCGTTTTTGAGACTAAAGAAAAATTCTGCCACATCCCTTAGTAGAATAATGGACTTGTTGCAGAGCAAGAAGACTAATTAGTTTGGTACTTTAAGTATTAAGTGTATCATAGATCATGAACAGATTTAATTAATTAAATTTTTTGTTTTTTAACACACTACTGTCACAGTCATTTTTTCCACTTTGGATGGTCCATTATTTTAAAAACATTCTGAATATGCTCTTTTTTATGCTGGGGAATTTCCAATATTTCCAATGAAAAAACAAAAAACAAACAAACTACAACAACAACAAAAAACACTACTTTTCAAAAGATATACAGTACTGTACAAACCAAAAGTTTGGACACACCTTCTCATTCAAAGAGTTTTCTTTATTTTCATGACTATGAAAATTGTAGATTCACACTGAAGGCATCAAAACTATGAATTAACACGTGGAATTATATATGGAATTATATACATAACAAATAAATGTTAAACAACTGAAAATGTCATATTCTAGGTTCTTCAAAGTAGCCACCTTTTGCTTTGATTACTGCTTTGCACACTCTTGGCATTCTCTTGATGAGCTTCAAGAGGTAGTTACCTGAAATGGTCTTCCAACAGTCTTGAAGGAGTTCCCCGAGAGATGCTTAGCACTTGTTGGCCCTTTTGCCTTCTGTCTGCGGTCCAGCTCACCCCTAAACCATCTCGATTGGGTTCAGGTCCGGTGACTGTGGAGGCCAGGTCATCTGGCGCAGCCCCCCCTACACTCTCCTTCTTGGTCAAATAGCCCTTGATGCCTTCAGTGTGACTCTACAATATTATAGTCATGAAAATAAAGAAAACTCTTTGAATGAGAAGCTGTTTCCAAACTTTTGGTATATATATATATATATATATATATATATATATATATATATTTTTTTTTTTTTTTATATTTATCTTATACTTGCCAAATATAAGGCTGTTTTTTTGATCAAATGCTTAATAATTATTACTTCGTAATAGTTTTAAACATTTTGAAAACAGCTGCTTAGTATTTCTTTGGAAACCATGTTACATTTTCAAGATATTTTGAAGAACAGCATTTATTTGAAATATAAATCTTTTGTAACATGTAAATATCTTTACTGTCACTTTTGATTAGTTTAACCCGTCACTGATAAATAGGATTAATTAAAAAAATTAATAAAAATAAATCTTACTGACTAACTTTTGAACTGTGCAGAGCACAGTTACGTGACATAAGGTTAAGATGTATGCATTAAAACATGCAGTCATTTTAAGAGGTCACACCAGTGTTAATAGCCATGCTTTTTTATCTGTTTAAAACAATATATAATTTCCTCTGTCTTTACTTGCTAAGGGTGATCCATGTGTTGTCTGACGCTAAAACTACACCACTGCAAATTACCTTTCCTCAGAATCAGTTTTAGATTCAGGTGAAACAGCTTTCCGGCCGTTCCTCAGAGAAATTCTATGTGTGCTGAGACGTCACCTTTAAACCTCACAAGAGGTTCATGCAGACAGCTCCTTGAGTCCTGGGACCTGAACTACATCTGAGCTCTTTAAGCCACACAGACAGCACATTTTATAGAACATGCCCCAGAGGAAACAGTTCATTGCTGGGGTCTCAACCAACAGGAAGTAACTGAGAAAGCCAGGTTCTGACCCTGAACTGTCAAGCTTTCTGTAAACAGTTTCGGAGGATGAAGCATCGGGTAAAGATCTGGGATTTCTTTAACTTTGTTCTGTCTTGTTTTACATGCCTCTAGTGCAAGGATCTTGGGTTTGAAAGCAATTCAGTGTTGACAGGCCTAGTTATTCTCTGCGGTTCTGTCCTAAAGCGGCGAGGTTCTAAAAGTCTCTTACATGTTAATGACCATGATTTATGAAGTGTTCATATTCAGAAAGCAATTTTTTTTTTTGTATGGTCCAAGCTCGTTTTACCCAAAGACTCTGTCTTTAAACTTTCGACAGCCGTGATGTTGACAGAGGTTATTATTTTTTTTCCTTTGAGTTATTTTGGACTCTGTGGGGAAAGACTTTGACTTTTAAGTTCACAAAGGGAAACGGATAGCTTTTTTTTTTTCTGTAAAAAAGGAAAAAGAATATCCCCAGGCACTTTTCAGCCAGGGGCATAGTGGATTCTGTGAAAGAATAATTTCAGCTGTGTCTTTGCATGCTGTGGTCTATTTGCTATAGTCTCCGGTCTGTGTTCAATGAGTTCTCCATGTGTGCTTGTGTTAGCATGCATGATGCTGTCAGTGTTGAGTGTTACCTCTCGGCTGATTGTGTGAGTGTTTGTCAGAAAGGTGTCATAAGGCTGCTGCCTGCTGTCAGGTTGCAGAAGACCGTGTGTCACCCCCAACTGATGAGTTGTCAGAGACCATCCACCATTACAGCTCCTAGTGGAAGCGGTGGGTCAGTAGAAAGAAGGAAACAATAATATCATCCCTAAAGGAACTGTCCACCCAAAAACTAAAAATTTGTCATCATTTACTCACCCTCATGTCATTCCACACCTAAATGTATTACTTTCTTCTGCTGAACACCAAATAAGATATTTCTAAGAATGTTGATAACCAGTTTCGACACTGAAATTTTTTGTCCATAGAATGGAAGTCAAGACAAAATATATGACCAATATTCAGATATCGTATTTTATGTTCCACAGAAAAAAAGGAAGTCATACAGATTTGAAACAACATGAGCATGAGTAAACAAAGTTTTTGGTGGATTAGCAAAAAAATCTTTTGTCAGGTGACTATATTTAGAAAGTGTCCATCACATTCATCTGCCTTTGAGAGATGATGTACATGAGAAACAATGTGATTTTTTTTAAACTAAATAGTCCACATATCAGGTAATTATAATAATAATAATAATATTTATTATTATTATTTATTCTTCTTTATGTCTAAGTAAATCTACTTATCCAGGTTTAAAAACACAGGTTTTGATTCATATAATAGTCGATTATTTTGTTAAAGATTATCTGTTAATATATGTTTATTTAGTAATGGCAAATTTTTAACCAAATAATGTTTTATATGTATATATATATATATATATATATATATATATATATATATATATATATATATATATATATATATATATATATATATATATATATATATATATATATATATAATGCAGAGGTGTTAGCCTGTTAGCCCCCACAGAGGTGTTAATTAGATGTTTTTTTTTTCATCCGAACATGACTGTAAACATACTCTTGCTTTCCCACTCAGATATACAAGCATGGACACAAACAAATTTGTTATCTAATTGAACACAATTTAATTTGATGTTATTCATTCCAATCCATTTCCATTGCGTGTACACATACTCATCCACCACACTGGCATTGTTTGCATTACCGGAACATGTTATGTAGGGGTACTTAATAGAAAATTAATACACAATGTGTTGCTAATAGGAAGGGGTGACATTCTGCAACCTAATCAGCTTCCACCATTGTTCCTGTGACTGGCGTCCTTATCCTGAACTAATAAGGCCAATCAGTAACAGGAAAGGTTTTTTTTTTTTAATGGTAGGAAATTCCATACTATTTTCTCAAAATATGCATTATATTATATTATATTATATTATATTATATTATATTATATTATATATATATATATATATATATATATATATATATATATATATATATATATATATTTATATATTTATATATATATATATATTTATATTTATATATATATATATATATATATATATATATTTATATATATATATATATATATATGTATATATATATATATATATATATATATATATATATATATATATATAATTGAATGCAATTTAAGATTTCATTATTTATTCCATGAAATACTATTATGAGATTTTAAAAAAGTTTAATTCCATTTAAATATTCTGAATGTTAAAATGAAATGTATTATAAAAATGTGAGAAATAACACTTTGGAATGGGCTGCTGGCTTGCTTAATTCATTCATTATTTCACTCACTCATTCTTCATATGTTGTTATGTTATAAATGCTATCTTGTCATGCCAGTTCATAGCAGACATCTTGAAATGCAATTTAATTTGTTTAAAGTCTAGAGGACAGTTAGAATAAACCATGGCACAGTTTACTCTTACTTGCCTATATTGAATTGGATTGCATTTGGAAGTTTAGGTTTATATTAAGTCAGGCAAATATTAAAACTGAATGATAGAATCTGAGCTGCTGCTTGGTGATTCCTTGAACATTAATTTTGCCCCACTGAGAACTGCTGTTCTGCGTTACAGTTTGATGAGCACAGCCATAGTAAGACACACATTATGTTTTAGCCACAGCGATGTGCGCAATAAACTGTACATATGCTGTGCACTGCCAGGATCCAAACGGATTCCTGCTGCTTTACATATACACTGTGAAACAGTTAGCTAATGCAGCAAGCCCCCACAGAGGTGTTAATTAGATGGTTTTTTTTTCATCCAAACATGACTGTAAACATACTCTTGCTTTCCCACTCAGATATACAAGCATGGTCACAAACAAATTTGTTATCTAATTGAACACAATTTAATTTGATGTTATTCATTCCAATCCATTTCCATTGCATGTACACATACTCGTCCACCACACTGGCATTGTTTGCATTACCGGAACATGTTATGTAGGGGTACTTGATAGAAAATTAATGTGTTGCTAATAGGAAGGGGTGACATTCTGCAACCTAATCAGCTTCCACCATTGTTCCTGTGACTGGCGTCCTTATCCTGAACTAATAAGGCCAATCAGTAACAGGAAAGGGTTTTTTTTTTTTTTTTTTTTTATGGTAGGAAATTCCATACTAATTTCTCAAAATATGCATTATATTATATTATATTATATTATATTATATTATATTATATTATATTATATTATATTATATTATATTATATTATATTATATTATATTAGTCACTTGGCCATTGTTTCCTGTGTAAATACAATTACATCTGTGTCACATTAAATACCTACTTTAATAAATTTTACTATAGGTTGCATTGTGTTTGGACAACTTCTGCTTGCCTTTATTTTTTTCTTTTCCAGACACACTTGCATTTGTTTCTCTTTCTCTGCCATTTGCCATTTGCTTCAACCCCCCCACCTCTCTCTCTCTTACACACACACACACACAGCATGTGTTAATAAGTGCTACCTCTTGTTCTCTTCTTTCATAACAAAAATAAAGAAGCTGGCAACAAGGATGAGATGAAAGAATGATGTGTGGTTTACTATAGAACTTTCCACTGGGCACACAGATTAGTTTTCTGTGTTAACTTGCCGTGTGCATGGTGGGATCTAATGTGAGGTACCAGAGCTCAGAGGCTAAATCATTAAAAAGAGCAAGTTTAGGATTTGATTTTAAGAAATTTTTCTTAGTTTTTGAAAGGCAATTTTTGTACTGTGTAGGATTGCCACATGACATCCAATGTAAAATCTCTGGTGTTTTATAACAAAAGGTTACATATCATTATTATGCTGGATCTTGTTGAAATGAGATTTATTATTTCATTTTAACCCTACATTTTTACCTCCTGAAGCTTTTCAGCTTTAGTCCTGAGAAACTATGTTAGCTTTGTCTAGGTTATATGTGTATCAGTCACAGTGGATGGTTCAGATCTCACAATAGAATGGCAGAAGTGATTTGTGGGAATGATTATGGCTTGATGAGCACATGTTGTATGCATTTACTCATTTACATACAATACCAAAGTAATGAAAGTGCAGGTAGTCCACAGCCTTTTCCTGGCACCCTAACATAGACCTTTTATGTAAATCATCCATAATGTTCTCAAAAAGTGGTTTTACTCACTTTGGTTTCCCTTTGGGATCTGACAAATGGTGCTTTAGAATGAATCAATTATAATTTCTGTAAATGGCTGTGTTCTGCATTTATAGGAGCAGTTCAAATTCTCTGCTCCTCAGTGTTTTCTAAATTCTCTCATTATTTCCTCAGTGTCATGTCTTTCCAAACCAGCATGCTGTATAACACAAAAGGAGAATTATTATTATTTTTTTTAAGAATCTTCACACACATCTTTAAAATACATAAAATCTATTGCATAACAACATTTAAAATTCAGCACGTTGGAACACAAAAAGTATAGCTCTTTAAGCTATTCTCCATTCTTTATATCCTACCATCCCATATGACTTCTTTCTTGCACACAAACAAAGATTTTATGTTGCTGGCAGAAATAATGCCATACAGATTTTAAATGACATGAGGGTGAGCAAATATTGACATAAATGTCTTTTTGGGTGAACTGTTCCTTTAATCCTCTATATTGAAGGGATATCATTCTTTATTATTCTCTAATTTGTTCCATCTCCTTGACCGTAAGAATTAAGTGTCAGCTGGGGGCTACTAGATGAACAGTGAATGTGTAACCTGCAAAATATCTCTATAAGTAAGTGAGTAAATAGATAAAGCTCTCCTTTCCTTATAGGAGCAGCATTTTACAATACAACTGTCAATGTGAAGTTTTGAGTGTTTTTTATTCAGCACTGTTTCTGCTATGGAACTAAACTTTGAGGGAATGAGTAAATTACTGAATGCCCAGTGGTTCAGTTAACTAATTTTTTTTTTTTTTTTTATAAAATGGTGCTTACTCGCCACGGTGTAATGAAACAATGGGAACATCGAATAGCCGGACTATGCCTGTGGACTTCTTTTAGAAAGACCCTCAAATTTTACTTGGGTGCCTTTAAACGTGAATAGGCAAGCTGGGTCTTTCAGAGCAAGAAGGCCACAAATTTCACCACAGTGCTCCATTCCACATTGTCCAGTCTATTTATCAACAATTTTTCCTCCAAAACTACTAGATTTTTTTAATTGCCTCCCGAAATGAAGGGTAATAGCATTCTGTGCTTTTCTGTTGCTATGTAGCAGAGATGGACTATAAAAAAACACACTATTTAGAATGTTGTGGTTTTTGAAGTCTCACACCAATTTGTGCACCACAAAGTTTTAAACGTGTCCTTCATAGAGAAAATCTCCATCTGCACCTGAACAAAAAAAAGTAATTTGGTAGATTTTGGACAAAAGATTAGCCTCATCATTTGTACACTTTAACCCTAGCCGAAGTCCAAAGATAGCCCTGTGAACCCTTGTCCAGTAGCTTCATTGTCTGTTTTCCCTGCGGACCACTCGCTCTTCCTTTAGGTATCAAGTACGATAACTCGCTCAAACACACCTGCTCCATCATTATTTCATCCTGTCTCTATCTTTCTCCGTTTTTCCTATTATAAAGCCCATCACACAATGCGCTGGCTTCTCCATTGTGAATGAGATCCTGAAGTCATATTGATTTCCCTGGATGTCTATAATAGAAGATGTGCCACGTGTGACACCGGCTATGTGTTAGCGCACTGTAGTCCTTAATTTCATTTTTTTTTACTTCCTTTCATTTTTAACTGAGAACAGAATATTCATATAAATATAATTTGTGCTGGTGTTGTTATTGATTTTTTTTCACATGCTATTTGTATTGTTTTAGCACATAAAAAAAATGATAAAACTGTTAAAAAATGCAATTGTTCCTGTAAAATTAGCACTGAATGTGATTTGCTGTTCTCTGCTAGGTTGTCAGGGATCTGGCATACTATTATTGGATAGCTTCACCACTGCAATTCACACACTTTAATCTGCACTTAAAAAGCCAAAAGTTTTCTATGAATAAACTTAAATACAATTATGTTCCTGCATACTTCTCTGTAGGGATTTATTTATTTATTTATTTATTATGTTTTTTTATGGCCTATACATTACACAAATTCCATTTATATGTATAAAAAGTGAAAATTCAACAATGATTTTCATTTAAGATGGAAATAGCAAATAAACACAGTTACACTGAAAGAATGTTTTTGTGGTGAAATAAATCTAATAGTGTGGTTTCCATCCAAATAAGGAGATTTTCGAATCCAAACTGAGTGTAAATGCGTTTGCTTAAATTATGGATAAACATTTTATTCTGTGAAAAGACATGCACAAAATAATAATAATAATAATAATAATAATAACAATAATAGTAATAATAATAATAATAATTTACATTTCTAGATATACATTAAATACAGAATAATATATTGTATGGAAATCTTGCTTTATTCACAAATGTTATCATTATATAAATTTTTTGTCCACATAAATTCATGATTTGGATTAAAACCTATTTTAACATATTAAGTGACTGGTTAAACTGGATTGTATGCATTTATGAGATTACTTGTATTAGCTATAGTTTTTAAGCTGAAATAACTAAAGTGACACTGTTTGAAACATATTGAGATAGAAGGGAAAATGGTCTGACTTTTGTGCATTTAAGCCCGAACTGTCATTATCAGGATAAATATGCCCTTTTAATGGCGTGACACTTCGAGTTATTATGTAAAACAGCTCCTCCACAAAAACTGAAGGTCCGTGTTGATGTGGAAGGCACCCTGTGGAGGAGCACACAGTTTTGGATGGTATACCACTGCCTTCAGATCTGGATTGGGTCTCTGTGATTGGCACCCACCAGGCTTCAGCTGTTGTCAGAAGGCAGAGATGCCGACTAAAATGCCTTGATCTTCCAAACAACACATTCTTCTGCTATATCAGAGAGCAACAGAATGAGAAGACTAGAACAGTGTGTGCAACAGATAAAGACAGCACTGTAGGTATGTATGGGCATATACGTTTGGAATATTTGTGTTGGTGATGCTTCAGCGATTCTCTTTGATGCGTCATTAAATAATTCACACATAGAGATTACGGAGAACTGATCACCCAATGATTTTCCCCCTGATCACAGCCCGACCTGAAGGCGAGCTCGTTGACATGCAAATCATTCTTAAATTGGGCTTAAAATCCTGTATTGTGAACTTGGCCTTACAGTTTGCCTTTTTTTTTTCTTTTTTTTTACAAATAAATGCAGACTTGGTGAACATAAGAAACTTATAAAACAAAAACAAAAAAAAATCACACATCCCTTAGAAATCTTTATGCATGTATGTATGTGTGTGTGTGTGTACATATATATATATGCACACACACACACACACATACTTTTTAAATATTAGATTTTTTTTATTAAAAACGTAGCAAAACTTAATCTATGTATATATTTTTAATAAATATAAAAATATATATATTTTTAAATATATTTGTGTATACATATATATATTTATATAGTGCAAATGGCAATGTCTGTGCTTTGGATCTTCTATCTGCCTGTTCATACTGTGGTTGATTTTTCAGCATGCCAATGAATGTTTTCAGCCTTAGTTAATGCAGAGTTAGACACAGGGCCTGATATCAAATTAACCGCTCAAGTCAGGCATTTTATGAGGCATTATTCGTTTTAGTGTTCCCCATCTTGTTCAGTGTGACAAGATGGTGGAATTAAAAGGGAGAAAAAAGAGCCAAAAGAAAAATTCCTCACTCTGACTAATCCCATAGTCCCAATTAGATGAATAGAGTTGATAATACAGTAATGGAGACCCACAGATTCAAGTCTAGCCATTTCAGGTCCTCCCATTAAACCTGCCAATGTAGTTAACATTGATTCCGGTTTGGCGCTGAGGAGAGTATGGACTTCATAAAGGAAGACAATAGCTCCTGAATTGGGCTCAGCTTTGACATAATTGCTTCATAATTGCGTAGCGGTGATTTGCATTCACTTTCTGGCCCTTCCCATCAGCCAATTAGATCCGCTTGTTGATTTATATGTGTGCTGATGGAAGCTGATAGCTTTTGTCATGGTTCATATTGATGAGCGCTAAATACCTCAAGGCTTTTTTTATCTTTATGAGGGTGCAGGAGGAGAACAGGTTAATAGAGCTACAGGAACCAGATTGAACTGTGATTTAGAATCAAGTGGTCTTGTGGTGATTAGGTTGATTGTGCCATTTTTCACTAATACCTGTTCGGTTGTTAAATTTCTTGATTATGAATGTATTTTATACGCAAACAAAATGTTGTTTTTCAAAATCCCTGTTTGGACAGAACTAGTGTTCACTGACAAGTAAATTTTTTTTTACTTAAATGTCTTAGAAAAGGAGTAATTTTCGATAACAGTCAATAATTTTACTGAGCTCTAAGGAAAAGACATTAAAGGAACTCTTTATCTTTTTCAAGCGAATGTATTTTTTCCTGGTGTTTAGAGGTTTCTGAAGGATAAAAAATACAGGTGCATGCCATTATTATATATTATTATACTTTGATATGGAAAGTATGGAAAGTTCAAAAGAACATAATTAATCTGAAATAGAATGCCTTTGTAACATAAATGTTATAAATGTCCCGTAATAAAACTATCAGTGTTTTCTAACTTAATTGCAATGCAAAGTTGCCCTTCGTAAACTGCAGTATGAGTTTACTGGGCGCTTGTCTTTCCGTATTTTGAATGAGAGAAAGAAAGAGGTTGCGTGTGTGTGTGTGTGTGTGTGTGTGTGTGTGTGTGTAGCCATGCTCTGTGCACACTCAAATGTATGTCAGTGTGTGTTTTTGCAAACACTGAGTTCGTATACAGTAACTTGGTGTAACCGAACAGGGAAGTAGAACCAGTCCCTCTGATAGTGGTGTCATGAGAGAGCCTGCTATGCACTTCAGCATGTGTAATTAATCATTAGGGGTGTACTGCTTAACCACCGCCTAATACGGTCTCTCTCCCCATGCAAATACTCACTTCTCCATCATTTACTTATAATTGCCTGTTGCTCATTTACTCTAAGATGCTAATATTCCTATTTGAGGGTGTCTGCATATTTCCCCCCATTTATTTATTTATTTATTTTTTGTCTGCCTTCTGGATTTATGCCGTACAGTGTGAGAGCTCTCGTAAAGGCTGATCGGAGGTTAATTTCAGCGATGGAAGCCATTTACTCCAGGAGAGAGATATGACTTAGCCTCGTGTCACTGTCTGGTCACTGTGACTTTGAGAAGCTTTGGCTCCATTTGCGGCCCGCTTTTGCAGTTAAACACATTCAGATGAGATGGAGGTAAAATGAAATAGATGAACGGCATCACTTGTACTGAGATATCAGCCTCTCTCCGGATACCGTCGAGCCGTTGTTCATTCCGGAGCCCATGTCTGAGCTGATATATAAAGAATGTACTAGGATTACACTTCATCTGCCTAGAACGGCATCCTTATTTTTGATGCAGTATAATATGAAACTGGGATGTGATGGGGGGATTGTAACATAGAGGTAGACTTTTGCACTTTTGTCATTTCTGCCCTAAAGCCCGATTCAAAGTGGGTCATCTTCACTTGCTTGGCTCACAGAGTTCGATCGATTACAGTTCCGTTCAGCAGTGCGGTTTAATGAGAAATTGCAAAACAAGATAAAACCTTAAGGATATAGTTGGCACCAAACCGAGTAGCATCTTGACCATTTGTCTTCATATAACTCATTGGTTTTTCAACTGTTTTTGGCAGGCACTACAGTGATGACCATGACGGCTTACGACGCAGACGATCCCAACACGGACAATGCTGTATTGCGTTACATCATCATGAGACAGCTGCCGGATAAACCTTCACCCAATATGTTCTACATCGACCCGGAAAGAGGTGACATTGTCACCGTGATATCACCCCACCAGCTCGATAGAGAGGTACATGCTTTCTTTGAGTGCCTGTTTTTTATTCTTGAATGGATGTTAGATATGGAAAAAGTAATGGCAGACTGTATGTTGTCGGTTAGATTTGTATGATGTTTTTAGACATTGGTGTACTTCAAATATCTTTAGCTTTAGGTTTGTGATACCTAATGCACTAACTAATGTTAACAAATTGAATCTTATTGTAAAAAGTTTCCCCCTCTTTTTTGTTTTGAAATACTTCCTATTCATCTTTTAAGATTTCTGGCATTTAGAAGTGTGTATTTGATGGGCTACAGCAAGTTTACAGTATGTTAGTAAAGTTAGCACTGGATTTAAACCACTAAGCAAACATTTGTAATTTAATCGTACATGATAGGGAAGCTGTTCCTCCTCAATATATCTTTACACTGCTGCTTCAGCGTGTCAATCAGCCCAGGTCTTATTTAGAGTCTGCAAATCTATTTTTCAAATAATACCGATGGTGCATTTACTACATTTACCACAGATATTTCAAAAATACCCATTTGAACGTTTCAAAGACTTCCAGATCTCGTAACACTGCTGGATGTTTTCTTAAAGCTTTGTGAGTCAAACCCCTAACAGGTGGGCCAACAGAATGGAGGCTTTCTGTTCAAACCGAGCTCTAAAGACAAGCAAGCAAACAGGAGGGGGCAAATCCGAGGGGACAAACAATAACTCTGGTGTGTTTTAATATTTAACTATCCTCAAGACACCTTTAGAGCAAGTACTTTAGAGCAGATTCCTCTGCATATTAAGGGGTTTTAATGTTGTTAGGAGACGGGAGGTTGGATGAATGCAGGGAAGATGCTACGGTATCTTGAGGACAAGGAGTGTTAGCGGTGCATGCTAATGAGCAACTGGAGGCAGCGCTTTCCAGCTCCTAAGCAGAGCGAGACAACAGCATGATTGCTTTTTCTGTGGGGTGACGAATGAAGGAACATCAATTCGGCCCGCTGCTGGAAGAGGAATATTAGCTGTTGTCAGACACTTAGAGCATGCTTTAATTGAGGTTATACACACTTATCCACCAACATCAGCTGTGTCCGACAAGGCCAGTAGAAAGCCCCTCAGCTGGAACAGAGCAAAGCCATCATTAAATGCATATTTGCATGCGTTCCAGAGCCCATTTGATAGTCGAGCTGACATTGTAATTGAAATGTTACATGAAAGGTGTCTGAATGTGGCTGTTTATTCTGATTTCTTCAGAGTGAAACACTGGATGTTGACAAACTGCACTAACTTTCACCGTCACTGCTGTGTCTTACTGACACCATGTGTGACATCTCTGCATGACTCCCACGAGTCTGTGCTTCGTTGTAGTTGATCTCATATATGTGACAGATGTTTTACACAATGAGCTCCAGGGGATTCAGTTGTGTTAAGGAGGCAGGTGTGAGATGTTTCTTCACCAGAAATGCACTTTTGAGCTGTTTTTAGAGTTCTCACACTACACTTTTCAAAATTGCTCAACACGTCAAATTTCTAGTAAAGCCAAATGTACGTTGCATTGTAATTAGAGTTCCCAGCTCATGAGTAGAAATTTCCCAGGAAGACTTGAAGGCAGCACACAGCTCTTGATGTTTCACAAGAATCGGACATGTTGATCTAATTATTTGAATGCATACTTACATAAAACTATTTCTACAATAATGTCAGTTCGGCTAGTTCAGCTATTAACTTGACAGCTTGCAAATATGTCTTGAACAGAGTTTTCTCAGCGCACATATCTCTCTTCACAGGTCGAGGGTGCCTTTTCTTTCCGGGATCTCTCAGAACAGCATGCGTGTGTTTGTAGTTCGGTTTTCTAAACTTCTGGTCAGTACCTGATGTTTTGCTTTAGAGCAGATTTATCATGTGGAGCCCATTTGTCAGAAATAGCTTTCGTTAAATTACATTATGTAATATTATGTCATAGTAACTCTCAACTATGCAGAACATAATTTATAATTAACTGGAAAAACAAAAGCTCTTATATAAACCCAGATCCAGTTCTTAAATCATCATCTGTTCATGTTCATCTATCTATCTATCTATCTATCTATCTATCTATCTATCTGTCTATCTATTTATCTATCCATCCATCATGTGGCAGAAACAGTTGTTCTGTAAATTCTTCTGCCATTTTGGATGGATATTTCCAATATATAATTGTAAAATTCCAAACACTAATTGTAATGTATTTTTGGAGTACCTCATGAAATGCAACCTTATATTTTGGCCAAAAGAAAAAGTATTTTTCCATCTTCACATTAGGAACAGACCTATCTTGTCTTAAATGCTGTCTAGATTGGTAGCTCAGGTTTTGGAGATAAGCTAAACACGAAATGTGTGCCTATGTTTGAAAAGGAACAAGATATTAGGACCTCTCAATGGCACATTAAACAATAATTGTGTTAATGTTGTTTCAAGCTTTTAGACCTATTTTTATATCATATAATCTATTTATACATTGGAGGGTTTATGATCAAAGTGTGAATTTTAAAGCTTGGGTTTGTAAGAAATATAAAAATGTAGCGCAGTGAATACAGACAGAATGTGCAATTTAAGGCTCATTTTACAAGCTTCAAATGAAAAATAAACGGCATATAAACACACTGGCAAGCATTCTATCTGCATGCACTTACACAGACATACAATGGACATCCAATTACTGTGAGGTCGTAGCGTAGTGATTTCCCTTACTGCCGCCTAGTTCACCCAGGACCCAAACGGTCGTTCAAATTACAGTGTCAGCCTCTCCTCAGCGCTCGCTCGCAAAATAGGCTTTTCAGACACGCTTTTCAGACTTCTTTTTAATCTGATCTCTCCCGCATAATTGAATGTCAGTCGCCATATGAAGATTCTCTCCTGAGCTCAATTAATGAATCATTGTGTTTGGCAGTACGGCTAGACAAAACAGACAGCAAAATATTTACTCCTGCAGGTGGTCTCCGAGTTATTATGTTATGTCATCTAAATGCAAATATTACAGTGAACGCAGGAGGGGTGCAGGCGGCGATTGAAAACACTGCATTATTGCTTGATTTGATGTGCACTTCTCTGCATAAAAGATATAAACTGTCATTTATTCAGTCATTATTATGTAAAGATCGAGTTTAGTTGGCCAGGAAATAGACTTGTGAGTTAACGCAGAATGCAAAGTGCTTTTGGATTGCCCCAGGACTGCTTTTGAATGTTCTGTGCTTTTATTCTGCAAATTTCCCCTTTGTCTTTTATTCATAATTTTTTATTCCTTTTTACCTGAGGCTTTATTAATGATATCCAGAATTATTCTTCAATAATATTTTTTAAGTTTCAGTGTAAATGATTTTCACTATATATGCCCTTCACACACACACACACACACACACACACACACACACACACACACACACACACACACACACACACACACATATATTATTCAATGCTGGGAGGCTCTGTCAGAATTAACACATGATATCAGTCAACAAACGTCAGTGCTGTGCCTTTGACGTTATACTTGTAAAAACTTAACCCATTCCATCAAGCACAAAGGGCTATAGACAAGATAAACTCCATCTTGTTGTATGATAGACTCTAAACTATGTAAATTTCCATAATTTTCTCCTGCATTCCTACTGTGGCTACATTTGTGCTCTGCAGTGGACAAAAGAGATGCATTTAACAATTCTGGCAAAGATTAAAGAATGTTTAATATTTGTTAATGCATTAGGTTGCCATTAGGTATCATGAAATCAAAATGAAATAAATATCTTTACAGCATTTATTAATTTGGGTTAATGGTCAATTTCTGGATATAATCAAGATGTATATATTAATACTATTTAGTGAATAAACCTGAATTAACATTGAACAATATATATTTATGAGTTAACATTAACCTAGATTAATACATGCTGAAAAAATTGTTAGTAGTTTGTTCAATCATCCATTTCTGCTAACAAATTAAACTTTATTGTTAAGTAGTACCTACAAAACAGGAGAAATTAACATTTATGTAAAAATGAACCTGTATCCTGAAATTATACACCCAAATATTGGCTGTTTGACTTATTTTAACTATGTCATATACTCATATTAGAATGACCCCTTAAAAAAAATTCCAGAAAATGAAAATGTCCTGATCATTTACTCAACCTCAAGTCTTTCAAGATGTAGATGAGTTTGTTTCTTCATGAGAACAGAATTGGAGAAATGTAGCATGTATCACTTTCTCACCAGTGCATACTCTGCAGTGAATGGGTGCCAGACAGCTAAAAAAAAAAACATCACTATAATCCACACGTAATCAATACAATTTCACACCAACAACTGATGTTTTGTGAAGTGAAAATCTTCTCACATCAAAATCCACTGAGAACTCTTTTGGACTGCTTTGGAATGTTTTTGCTTGTATACTGGTCTTGATCTGTGCATATTTCTCTCCTGATTAAGACGATATAATTTGTTGTTGGTATTTTTTTTTTTTTTTTTTTACTAAAGAAAACAATTTTATAGATTGATATTTTCTTCTTTTTTTTTGCTTTTCTTACTTGTAGATTATTGTGATGTTTTTCTTTCTGCTGCTGTTTGGATTCAGATGGCACCCATTTACTGCAGAAGATGCATTGATAAGCAAGTGATGTAATGCAAAATGTATTCTAATCTGTTTAGATAAGAAGCACATCTTACTGTACATCTTGGATTTTAATTTTTGAATGAGCTATTCCTTTAAAGACAATTTGTTGTTGCACAATAAAAATGGGGCACTGTGTTGGATCATCACGATGTTCAGTTTAAAACAAGGATCCTAAAGCAAATTCAAGTCTAGATGGTCTGCACACTCCAAAACTCTTATGAGATTCACCCTGACCGGCCCCATTGCAGCAGAGAGCAAACAAAGCACTGTCACAAGGGTTTCCACAGCACAAAAGTTAACATCCAGACATTTACCTGGTATAGCCTAGAGAGCTGACAGAAGCCAGAAAGTTCAGTTGTGGTACTAAAGTTCATAAAGCAGGTGGAGTCGTTCTAGAGTGATTAAAAATGACACCCTCTCCTTCCCTCCTCACACTCCCTCTCTCTCCTTTCTCCTCTATCATGCCTCTGTCTACTTGCATTAGTGCGGAAATGAGATTCCACTAATTAATTAGATCTCTGAGTGCTAAAGATGAAGATTACATCCCAATGAAGGTTAGGAGTGTCAATCACTTTTTCCCCACTAGCTGTGGATTCCTGAAGATAAATTGAGCCCCATGGGAATTGTGGGCAGAAAAAAAAGGTCAGGCCGTTAATCCTTTTCCGTTATTAATTGAGCCTTGCTTATCTACTCAGTCAATAAAGGTGCGAAACATCAAAAATAAAAGGAAAACATATGATAAGTACTGTTGAAATTTGTGGAGAGAGACATTAAAAAAAATAGAGATGAACATCTTAAGAAGAATTGTGTATTAAAGGAATAGGTCATCCAAGAATACAATTTTTAAAAGTTTTAATTAAGTCATCATTCACTCACCCTCATATTATTCCAAACCCGTATGACTTTCTTTTGTAGAACATAAAAGATGTTATTTGGAAAAACGTCCATGCATTAACCTCTAGAATCTTTCAGCTGCTTTTATCAACATTGGACCCCAAAGATTTTCATTGTATGGACAAAAGCATTTGAAACATTTTTCAAAATATCTTCTTTTGTGTTCTACAGAAGTCAAGTCAGTCATTAAGTCTGGAATGACATTATGGTTATTAAATAGATATGGGATACTCATTTTGGGGTTAAAGATATTTTTAAGACATTTCTAGTGACCTTCCTGTGAGTCTTACTAACATGACATTTCTAAAACACGGATATTGTGCAGGTTGTCTATGATTCACCTAGATGAACTGAGCTAGCAAGTTCGTCCATTAACACAAACCAATGAGGAATGAAACAAAATAGAAAATCTAAATAAAAGTGGTAGTTTTGCCTGCTGTAGACTCTCTTGCCTAAAGAGTTATTGGCACAGAAGTAGAGCTCTAGTACCAATTTGCGCTCATGTCTAGCTCCGGAATCAGCTCTAAACGCACTTCTTGTGTCGTAAAGGTGAAAAAGAGTTTCTCGGCCCCACTCTGAGCTCTGCCAAATACCTCACGTTCTCACGGGCAAGCTTGAGTGGCCTCATTCCTTACAAATGCACTGTCTTTGCACTATTGAACTCTCCAAGACTTGGCAGTAACACACTAAGTGTAAAACACGCATCTTCTATTTTACTGGCAAAGATATGGAAGTGATCTAAGCACGATCTGTCCCCAGAATGGCATAATATAATAGGCAATTGTCGGCATTTATAAGGAATGAGCAGGTATGAGCTCGCCTCGCAGTATCTTGAGAAGTTCCACTTGTCTCCAATTACTGCAACACTTACGTTCAGGAAGGAAATGAAGAGTGGGTATTATAAATATCATTGGCTGGCCTGTAAAAGTGTATTGGTGTTTTATTGGATGCTGTAAAGTCGGGCCACGCCTGAACCGAAGCAGATAAATCTAAGTTCTGAAATAGGCCATACTGTACAGAAGGAGAAAAGTAAAGTCTGGTAGGCTTTGGTAGACTCTGCTCCAGTTCAGAAAACTATATAGATGGTCGCATTTTCATCAAACTGTGGAAAAAGAGTATCACGCACCAAGGTCAGACTTTAATTCCTGGACATGCCTATCGGCTTGACCGCTCTTCCTGCTAATCCCATCCAAAGAAACGCTCACCTTCCAGCCCACGCCCTGATCTGCAGGGTGGGATGCACAGATTCAGATTCATGCGTCTCAGATGGCTGTGTGGGTTGAGATAAGAACACATCCGGTTGTGTGTGCAGACAGGAGGAGAGAGGGGTAATGAAGTGAGTGATGAGTTTCTCCTCTTTCTGACTGAGCTTCGGGTCAGAGATCACCCGGTGTCCAGAGAGCGAGAAAGTAAGCTACAGCAGATGAGAAAGAGGGATCATTCTTTTTATCAGTCAGGCTGCTTGACTGAGGAGGTGGAGAGGAGGATTCAGTCAGATATGATTGTCCTAAGCAGGTCACTGAGTACGGTTCACACAAGTAATAGGGTCCTATAAAGGATGCTTTCCACATGTTGAAACTAGCAATTTTGTTCAGGTTGCACTGTGCTATTTGACTGTGCGTTGTGTTTAAAGTTCTTAAACACTCAGTTGGTAACACTTTAGATTAGGGAATACATTTTTACTATTAACTTAGAATGTTCTCTCAATAAAACCCTAAGTAGGAGTTTATTGAGGGAAATTCTTAGTTAATAGTAAATATGTATTCCCTCTTCTAAAGTGGTGTAGTACACTATGTTTAGGTATTGGGTAGGGTTAACGGATCCAGAATTTGGTCATGGTTAGAAAATATGTAAAACTACTAATAAAAAGCCAGTAGTACTAGTAATATGCATGCTTACTAGTTAATAGTGCACTGCATTTTGTGAACCAGCAAAGTGTAGATATAATAGGATAATGCTGATGTCTTAAAAAATAATGATAAGAAACTAGTTGTGAATGGTGTGAATGGTGATGATAATAAATCATCTTATTTTGAAATGTACAGTGTGTATGAAAACAATGCATTTTAAGAACCAGTAGGGTAGTTTTTGTTTGTTTGAATGCAATTCGTTATGTGAGTCAACACGGGTAGTTAGAGGATAATGCTGATGATGTCATCAGTGATGTAACGATAATGTCACAGCAATAAATGAGCTTACATTGTCATGTGCTTTTTGTATGGTCGCAATGTACTACCTTGTTCTGGTATAAAACAGCAATTTGTAACTTCTCAGTACATTTCCTTTGCTGATGACAGTGGTGACAGCTGGAGGCTGAGGCATCAGTAGCTATGGCCTATTTTGTCTCTCTGCCAGAGTCTAGAGCGCTTTTCCAAACAGTGGACCCACTGTGCTAGATTCACAGGCTGCATGTTCACATATTCACACACACATTTATCAGAGACAATTATCACATTACAACAATCAATCTTTGCGACTAACACAACATATGTTCTTATACTGGGGTCAGAGACTTTCATGAATATGGATGCATTCTACAGATATTGTAAAATGTAGAAGTGACCAAGAAGACCTTCCTGTAAACTCTTTAATGAAATGCAAAGTTTAAATCCTTCAGTATAGATTTAGTTTCAAGGCAGTTGGTTGAATTATCGATTCTGTTTTCCTATCATTGATCATAGTCACATATCAAGAGAAATGCATCTCATAGTTGCACACACTAATGTGTCACCTCATAAAAACAAAGGGGTTAAGTGGGTCTCGATAGAAAGAGACACTCTTGAACCATCAGTGCTTATAAATGACTGATGATATGACACTTGCAAAAATACCATGGAGACCTTTTCAAAATTCAAAATTGCCAAAACAATCTATTGGCTTGGAGAGACAGACTTTATCAGTCTGTCCAAAGGAGCTTTAGAAAGGGCAGAGAGGAGCGATAGTGAAGGAGAAAAGTGAGAGAGCAGATGGGAGCTTGCTAGGGTTCAAGTCTACTTTAAGCTGGAGAGAGAAACTAAAGGAATTAGTAAACATCATTAACTGAGTAAGGATTATAACCAGAAATTTTAGTTTTTCTGTAGTTTGATAATGTTTTAAAATTTCGGTACATTTCTGTAACATTATAAAATCTAACTATTCTGTAACATAGCAAACACAGTGTAATATGAATTCATAAAGGATCATTTGCCTTTTATTTATTTGTTTGTTTGTTTAATTTGATTTATTTTAAATAAAAAAGGTATTTATTATATTATATTATATTATATTATATTATATTATATTATATTATATTATATTATATTATATTATATTATATTATATTATATTATATTATATTATATTATATTATATTACATTAAAGTGGACATAATATGTTATATAAAGAATAAATACAAAATTCCAAATACAAAATGTCAACACTTATTAAAGGTTACAATAATCGGTAACACTTTATATTTTATAAGGATCAATTCTTGCTATTAATTAGTTGCTTAGTACCATGCAGATTGGTGGCATATTGGCTGTTTATTAGTACTTATAAAGCACATATTAATGCCTTATTCTACATGACCTTATTTTAGATCCCTAAATCCAGCCCGTTAGGAGTTTGTTCAGGGATAACTCTTGTTAATAGTGAATGTGTTCCCTATTCTAAAGTGTTAAAGAATAATCTATTCATTTATTAAAGTAAATTTGTACATAAAAGGGACACAAACTGCATTTGGCTTGTAAAATGTCTCTCTACTCTGTTTCTCTCATTCACACAGTTCTAGGTTCTCATTGAATTAGGCATAAGGAAATCTGTCATCGGCCAATTTCCTTGTTTCACCCTGCATAGTTCAAAACATCCTGAACACAATTTCATCCTTCTCCATTTCCACCAGGACAAATTAAATAGCAGGAAAACAGACTTTGTCACCTCTCATTTTGTCTGAAATGAACGGGACCTTTCTAGTTGAACCATAAAGGGAGGTTGGCAATTTATGGTAAGCATTAATATTTATTGTATTTAAAGTCAAATAAAGTCCCTTACTCACCCTACACCAACATTAAGACCTCTTATAAGTCCCACATCATTCAAGTGCATAGATAACCACAGACCTGTCATTGCATAGTTGGCTAAATGAGAGCAGAAATGAGCTGAATCCGCACAAAGGCTCAACAGCTCCATTGCCCATCTCATTCAAATGGAAGTGGCACAGCTTCGAACCATTAGTGACACCGCAGGGATCTAAGGCACATTATAAGGCTGTCCAAAATATTCACAGTACAGAAAGTGTTTCTTATAATTTTGACAGTTCAAAGGGCAAGCACAGGGCAGGAACAAACTGATTGCTTCCTGGCGAGTGAATTTCCACGCTTTCTCTGCCTCTGAAGATGTCAGTTATGCTCTTAACTCAGGAGCCAGTGCCTGGGGTCTCACCGCAGGGTTCGCAGAGGTGATGTTCAAGCAGGGTAACTCCTATTATGACTTAATCTGCTAATATATGTCTTCAGAATGACATCATGCTGATAGATGATCTCGGGGCAGTGTAAATGAACAAATCCCCTGATGCATAAGTTTAATGACATACTGGACTTTAAAGTCAACGACAAACCTAAATGGACTGTATTTACTTCACTTGAATACCAGGGGGATAAAGTGGGTATATGTCTGTCTTTCTATCTAATGTTTCATTATCCTATCATCTATCATTGTGTTGTAGGTGGCATTACATCGTGAAACATGGTTGGTATTTGTATTCTAAAGGTCTGTTTCTGATCTGACAGGAAGAGGTCAATACACATCTGCTGCATTCACGCTAAACATCTTAAAGCTACTCTGTGTTTACCAAATCTAAAAAATGAATTGGAACTTAACTGTGAGGCAACCTAGTATAGAGAACTAGAACTAGTATTCCAGAGGTTTCAGAAGCATTTGTGTGAGACCTTTATTATTTTGTGTTAATTTTACATTTAAATATTTTTTTACTAAATCATCTGTTCTAGGCATATCAATTTCTAGTTACAGTATGTGTTTCTATGAAGCCCTATTTTCTCTGGGTATATGAAACAAATAATTATATGAAGGTTTTAAATAAGCATAAAATGGAAAAGCACAACTGTGAATTATTATTAAGTCTTAATGTAGTTTTCTAAAGTTTTATTAGCAAACTGCTTTCATAAATTTTATGTGCACATATTGATTGAAAGTCACTGGGTTTACCAGCTTTATATGATCATCGCAGTAAATATACATTTTACCTTTGCACAAACCACATTGGTCAGCAATTCTATCACAGTAGTTTTATGTATGTTGTGTGCTCTGACTTTTGAAACAGAACCGCAGTGTTTTTTTTTTTTTTTGAGTTGTAGAGTTTTAATTGTAAATGCATTACTGCTATTAGAAATTGAGGAAATCAGAGTAATTGTTTATGGTGTGTTTGATATTATATCACAAATGCGGTTAATGAACCTCGCATCTGGAACATTCCTTTATCTATAATGTTATGGATTACATATACTGTGTATTTACTGAGCTAATCTGAGGCCAAAGGTCCAGAAACGCTGTGCTTGTATTGATAATGTGTGAAGGATTAGCATGTACAGTGAACAGCAGCTGTGTGAATATCTGTTGTTGTAAAAAGGGCTCATTACACGCCTTCCCCATTTACTGAACTATCATAAGCTTTGCCTTGTGGTCATGACAAAAGCACTATTTCTCAGCCCCCTCACCTATTATATTTTGAACGTATTAAGTCACATAAGCACCCATAATGGGCTTAAAACTGCCATTGTTTACCTCGAATCAACCATGTCAAATTTCCATTCATTATTCCCCTTAAACCTCTAAGTAATGAATTATTTCATTTACTATCTTTTCTCTTATTAATTAAAGGCTCGTGAGAATTACTAGTGGAAGTGCAACACTTAGACCAAAACGAGCGTGACATTTCTAAAAGGTAATGTAAGAGCATTGCCTATACAAATGGTTTCAAAAGAATGCAGTCAGAAATGTTTTGTCCTTGTAAATAAGCATGATTACTGATAAGAATTGTGGTAAACAGATGGAAACGTTTCTATTTTCAAACTCTCTTGTGGAGTCACTGTCAGCAAACAGCTGATTTAGCAGAGCTACATTGCTTACAATATAAGTTAGCTAGAAGTGGCCTTGCGACTGCTGCAATATGTTAATATAAGCCATAATTAGACACTAACCTTGTGGTACTTGGATTGGATATATATTAATTATGTACAGCTGTTTGAGATTTTTTATTTGTACTGGCTAAATAGAACTCATTGAGGCTGGTATAAACTCTTGTATTACATGCTCTCAAAGTCCTTCAAGACAAGGAAACTGAAAGTGATTATGTCCTTTTCACTGAAATAGCACAACAGAAAAACCAAAAAAATAGATAAGAGAATGTAGGGGATGAGAGGGAAAATATGAGCCAAGGACAGTTATTTGAAGTTACCTCCATCCGTTTGTTTAGTTTCCTTTCATGAAGTGAGACCAAGTACTAAAGAGCTAAAATGGAAAATGCACCCAATTTAGTTACTTTCTGGCCTTAGATATAGTCTAATAGTGGACCATTATTAAATTTTCTTCGCTTACATTTAAAGACTAAAAAGCATATTAATCACTGGATGCTTATGCTGTACACAGTTATTTTTATTTATTTTAGTTTTGGATTATTACCCATAATTTTTGTCTTGTTTTTCAGTGAAGCATTTAAACATCCTTAAAACAAGATACATTTACTAGAAAATGTACGTTTCCATCCCTTTGACAAGTTCTTAAGAAAAAATTCTTAAAATGTTTTATCTTGTTTTAAGTAGGCTTAGATATTTTTTGTAGAAAACAAGGGAAAAAAATGGTGGTTAAGAAATTATTATTTATTATTATTATTATTATTATTTTGGTTTGCAAATGCATTTATGTATGTATGTATTTATTTATTCAGTTAGTTAGTCTAGTCTATTTATGTGCCTGGGATGTGAATTTTCTAAATGATGGTAGGGTATACTTCTATCTGGTAGGTTTTTATGAGTTTTCATAATGAAAATATGATATTTTCACCTGGACAACATTCCTGTTCATCCCCTCCTGATGACAGCCCTGATTGAACAGTTTATTTCATACGAGAAATAAAATTGCCATCATTGAAAGTGAATTTACACAGCGTCCTGGTACACGACAATGTTCAAGAAGTAAGACATGGCAGCTGTTATTCATGTGCTCTCAGCAAGCGTTTATGATGGTTTACGACTGACTCTTGCCAAAGTGCTCCCTTTATTAAAATCTGTTTATATTGTGGGTTTGTGTCTGCTGGTCTGTGTAAATCGAGTCCTTGTGTGAAAAAACAACACACAACACGGAGGAGCCAGGCAGTGTCATGTCCAGAGGTGCTTCAACAGGCTACAGCATCATTGACTGTTTCATTAGATTCACAGAGGGTGGTTTTGTCCCTCATATCACAGCCAGCTGTGCCAAAGTGCATTTAAAGTTTCTGTCCCTTACAGAATCACATTCCTCTTGGACTTCAAAATGATTATATTGGCTGTAATAACTAATTAAACAATTATATTGGCTGAAAACTTTTTATATAGTGCATCAGTATTAATTTATAAATGGTTAAATAAACCAGTCATTCTATGGCTTTGCATACCACTTGCTCATTAGCTGGCTAGTTTAGCATATATGCTACTACACTACCATTATTTTTGTGCTACTTATTATTTATAGCTATCACTCCTACAAAAGATACCCAGAAAGGCTATTTTGTCTAGGTGATATGCTTCTAAACAGGCATTACAGACTGCTAATTCTTGGGGTCCTAAAGGGTTTGTGGGCAGTGCCCTAGAAGTCAAGCCTTCAATCTCTGGCAAATAAAGCATAACCGCTAATGCTAATGCTAATGCTGCAGTGTCACAGTGTCTGGGTTGTGTTCCCTGGGTTTCCACTAGGTGTCCTCAGTTCCCACAGTGTTTATCATTTATCACTTCCTGTCTCCTTATTTGGTCACCTTCCTCCTTGTTTAGTTAATTGATTGTTCCCCACCTGTCTCCTGTTTCCCCATCATCCTTTTGTGTATTTATACCTGGTCTGTCTGAGTCTTAGTCACGGAGTCCTTGTTTAATGTTGTTTATTCATGTCCGTCAGTTCGTGCCCTTGCCTTGTCTTCTTGTTTAGTTTATGTTTTGGATGGATGTTTCCTATTGACCCCTGCCTGGACTGTTTATGCTTTTTGGATTACCCCTTAATAAAAGACTTACTTGCAATTGGTTCTATCTCCGTGCTTCATTGGATCCCGGCCGTGACAGAACGACTCCGTCCCTGCAAGAGCCAGTGGTATGTCGGCTTATGTCTCCTCCCCAGCCACAGTGCGGGAGAGGAGTGGATTTGAAGGAACTCGCCTGTTGGTTTTCCGGGGAACCAGAGGAGGTCGCCGAGGAGGGAGGGGTCGAGAAGATACTCAGCACCGCTCTCAACCAGGGCCGCCCTTCGACCCAGGGCTCGTGTGGGATGGATTAGAGCCACCGTCTCACCATGGCGGACGGAGAGGAGAGAGGAAGCGCACGTCCGCCACAGTGGCGTCACTGCCCATGATGGCCGCTAGTCCAGCGCCACGAGGCAGGATGGACGCCAACACAGCACCACAACCCAAGGCGATCACGAGTCCAGCGCCACGGTGCAAGATGGTCGCCAGCTCAGCACCAACGCCCAAGAGGGCCGCTGACTCATTCTTGGACTATTTCGCTACGCTGTCCAAGATCCTAGAGATTCCCAAGACGGTTGACGTCATGGCTGCTGAGCCAGCGCCACAGCACAAGATGGCCGCCAGCCCAGAGCCACAGCACAAGATGGCCGCCAGCCCAGAGCCACAGCACAAGATGGCCGCCAGCCCAGCGCCACAGAACAAGATGGCCGCCAGCCCAGCGCCACAGCACAAGATGGCCGCCAGCCCAGCGCCACAGCACAAGATGGCCGCCAGCTTGCAACCACAGCACAAGATGGCCGACTCAACGCCTGAGTCTCCAGACAAGGTGTCACCGACTCGCCAAAATAGAGGGCGGAGGAGGAGGAGACAGGCGTCTACCGTTCCTCAAAGCCCAGAGGACGTTCCCGAGGCGGTGCCCGATGCTGTTCCGGAGACCGAGGCGGTGCCCGATGCTGTTCCGGAGGCCGAGGCGGTGCCCGATGCTGTTCCGGAGGCCGAGGCGGTGCCCGATGCTGTTCCGGAGGCCGAGGCTGTTCCGGAGGCCGAGGCGGTGCCCGATGCTGTTCCGGAGGCCGAGGCGGTGCCCGATGCTGTTCCGGAGGCCGAGGCGGTGCCCGATGCCGAGGCGGTGCCCGATGCTGTTCCGGAGGCCGAGGCGGTGCCCGATGCTGTTCCGGAGGCCGAGGCGGTGCCCGATGCCGAGGCGGTGCCCGATGCTGTTCCGGAGGCCGAGGCGGTGCCCGATGCCGAGGTGGAGGCCATTCCCGATGCGGTGTCCGAGGCCGCTCCCGATGCGGTGCCCGAGACTGCTCCCGAGGCCGTGACCGAGGCAGTGCCCGAGTCCGTTCCAGAGGCGGTGCCCGAAGCCGAGGCGTCTCAAGTCTCCACAAGCAGTCCAGAGTCGAGTCAGGTTCCAGTTGACCCTCCAGAGGCGAGTCAGGGGCCAGTGAACTCTCCAGAGTCGAGTCAGGTGCCAGTGACCTCTCCAGAGTCAGGGCTAGTCACCGCTGGTCCTCCGGAGTCAGGGCTAGTAACCGCTGGTTAGATATTTTTATAGGCTTAGATATTTTTTGTAGAAAACAAGGGAAAAAAATGGTGGTTAAGAAATTATTATTTATTATTATTATTATTATTATTTTGGTTTGCAAATGCATTTATGTATGTATGTATTTATTTATTCAGTTAGTTAGTCTAGTCTATTTATGTGCCTGGGATGTGAATTTTCTAAATGATGGTAGGGTATACTTCTATCTGGTAGGTTTTTATGAGTTTTCATAATGAAAATATGATATTTTCACCTGGACAACATTCCTGTTCATCCCCTCCTGATGACAGCCCTGATTGAACAGTTTATTTCATACGAGAAATAAAATTGCCATCATTGAAAGTGAATTTACACAGCGTCCTGGTACACGACAATGTTCAAGAAGTAAGACATGGCAGCTGTTATTCATGTGCTCTCAGCAAGCGTTTATGATGGTTTACGACTGACTCTTGCCAAAGTGCTCCCTTTATTAAAATCTGTTTATATTGTGGGTTTGTGTCTGCTGGTCTGTGTAAATCGAGTCCTTGTGTGAAAAAACAACACACAACACGGAGGAGCCAGGCAGTGTCATGTCCAGAGGTGCTTCAACAGGCTACAGCATCATTGACTGTTTCATTAGATTCACAGAGGGTGGTTTTGTCCCTCATATCACAGCCAGCTGTGCCAAAGTGCATTTAAAGTTTCTGTCCCTTACAGAATCACATTCCTCTTGGACTTCAAAATGATTATATTGGCTGTAATAACTAATTAAACAATTATATTGGCTGAAAACTTTTTATATAGTGCATCAGTATTAATTTATAAATGGTTAAATAAACCAGTCATTCTATGGCTTTGCATACCACTTGCTCATTAGCTGGCTAGTTTAGCATATATGCTACTACACTACCATTATTTTTGTGCTACTTATTATTTATAGCTATCACTCCTACAAAAGATACCCAGAAAGGCTATTTTGTCTAGGTGATATGCTTCTAAACAGGCATTACAGACTGCTAATTCTTGGGGTCCTAAAGGGTTTGTGGGCAGTGCCCTAGAAGTCAAGCCTTCAATCTCTGGCAAATAAAGCATAACCGCTAATGCTAATGCTAATGCTGCAGTGTCACAGTGTCTGGGTTGTGTTCCCTGGGTTTCCACTAGGTGTCCTCAGTTCCCACAGTGTTTATCATTTATCACTTCCTGTCTCCTTATTTGGTCACCTTCCTCCTTGTTTAGTTAATTGATTGTTCCCCACCTGTCTCCTGTTTCCCCATCATCCTTTTGTGTATTTATACCTGGTCTGTCTGAGTCTTAGTCACGGAGTCCTTGTTTAATGTTGTTTATTCATGTCCGTCAGTTCGTGCCCTTGCCTTGTCTTCTTGTTTAGTTTATGTTTTGGATGGATGTTTCCTATTGACCCCTGCCTGGACTGTTTATGCTTTTTGGATTACCCCTTAATAAAAGACTTACTTGCAATTGGTTCTATCTCCGTGCTTCATTGGATCCCGGCCGTGACAGAACGACTCCGTCCCTGCAAGAGCCAGTGGTATGTCGGCTTATGTCTCCTCCCCAGCCACAGTGCGGGAGAGGAGTGGATTTGAAGGAACTCGCCTGGTGGTTTTCCGGGGAACCAGAGGAGGTCGCCGAGGAGGGAGGGGTCGAGAAGATACTCAGCACCGCTCTCAACCAGGGCCGCCCTTCGACCCAGGGCTCGTGTGGGATGGATTAGAGCCACCGTCTCACCATGGCGGACGGAGAGGAGAGAGGAAGCGCACGTCCGCCACAGTGGCGTCACTGCCCATGATGGCCGCTAGTCCAGCGCCACGAGGCAGGATGGACGCCAACACAGCACCACAACCCAAGGCGATCACGAGTCCAGCGCCACGGTGCAAGATGGTCGCCAGCTCAGCACCAACGCCCAAGAGGGCCGCTGACTCATTCTTGGACTATTTCGCTACGCTGTCCAAGATCCTAGAGATTCCCAAGACGGTTGACGTCATGGCTGCTGAGCCAGCGCCACAGCACAAGATGGCCGCCAGCCCAGAGCCACAGCACAAGATGGCCGCCAGCCCAGAGCCACAGCACAAGATGGCCGCCAGCCCAGCGCCACAGCACAAGATGGCCGCCAGCTTGCAACCACAGCACAAGATGGCCGACTCAACGCCTGAGTCTCCAGACAAGGTGTCACCGACTCGCCAAAATAGAGGGCGGAGGAGGAGGAGACAGGCGTCTACCGTTCCTCAAAGCCCAGAGGACGTTCCCGAGGCGGTGCCCGATGCTGTTCCGGAGACCGAGGCGGTGCCCGATGCTGTTCCGGAGGCCGAGGCGGTGCCCGATGCTGTTCCGGAGGCCGAGGCGGTGCCCGATGCTGTTCCGGAGGCCGAGGCGGTGCCCGATGCTGTTCCGGAGGCCGAGGCGGTGCCCGATGCTGTTCCGGAGGCCGAGGCGGTGCCCGATGCTGTTCCGGAGGCCGAGGCTGTTCCGGAGGCCGAGGCGGTGCCCGATGCTGTTCCGGAGGCCGAGGCGGTGCCCGATGCTGTTCCGGAGGCCGAGGCGGTGCCCGATGCCGAGGCGGTGCCCGATGCTGTTCCGGAGGCCGAGGCGGTGCCCGATGCTGTTCCGGAGGCCGAGGCGGTGCCCGATGCCGAGGCGGTGCCCGATGCTGTTCCGGAGGCCGAGGCGGTGCCCGATGCCGAGGTGGAGGCCATTCCCGATGCGGTGTCCGAGGCCGCTCCCGATGCGGTGCCCGAGACTGCTCCCGAGGCCGTGACCGAGGCAGTGCCCGAGTCCGTTCCAGAGGCGGTGCCCGAAGCCGAGGCGTCTCAAGTCTCCACAAGCAGTCCAGAGTCGAGTCAGGTTCCAGTTGACCCTCCAGAGGCGAGTCAGGGGCCAGTGAACTCTCCAGAGTCGAGTCAGGTGCCAGTGACCTCTCCAGAGTCAGGGCTAGTCACCGCTGGTCCTCCGGAGTCAGGGCTAGTCACCGCTGGTCCTCCGGAGTCAGGGCTAGTAACCGCTGGTCCTCCGGAGTCAGGGCTAGTCACCGCTGGTCCTCCGGAGTCAGGGCTAGTCACCGCTGGTCCTCCGGAGTCAGGGCCAGTCACCGCTGGTCCTCCGGAGTCAGGGCCAGTCACCGCTGGTCCTCCGGAGTCAGGGCCAGTCACCGATGACCTTCCGGAGTCAGGGCCAGTCACCGATGACCTTCCGGAGTCAGGGCCAGTCACCGTTGAACTTTCAGAGTCAAGTCAAGTCACTGGGTGGTCTGCTGCTCCGCCCTGTTGGACTCCGGCATCGACCACAGGGGCGTGGTGGTCATCTGCTCCACCCTGGAGGACTCTGGCCTTGACCACAAGGGTGTGGTGGTCTTCTGCTCCGCCCTGGGGGGCTTCCGCTCTGACCACACGGACGTGGTGGTCTTCTGCTCCGCCCTGGGGGGCTTCCGCTCTGACCACACGGACGTGGTGGTCTTCTGCTCCGCCTTGGGGGGCTTCCGCTCTGACCACACGGACGTGGTGGTCTTCCGCTCCGCCCTGGGGGGCTTCCGCTCTGACCACACAGACGTGGTGGTCTTCCGTTCCGCCCTGGGGGGCGTTTGCCCTGACTACACGGTTGTGGTGGTCTTCCGCTCCGCCCTGGAGGACTCTGGCCTTGACCACAAGGGTGTGGTGGTCTTCTGCTCCGCCCTGGGGGGCTTCATGTTGTTTTTTTTTTCCTTTTGTTTTTGTGTTAATGTCGGTCCCTGTTCCTTTCTGTTAGTCTGGCCCTCCGTCCCTCCCCCTGAGCCTCCACCTGTCCGCCTCCCTCCTGGTCTCTGTTTTGTGTCTGTCTTGGAATGTCTGGGAGCCGCTCCTTAGAAAGGGGGTACTGTCACAGTGTCTGGGTTGTGTTCCCTGGGTTTCCACTAGGTGTCCTCAGTTCCCACAGTGTTTATCATTTATCACTTCCTGTCTCCTTATTTGGTCACCTTCCTCCTTGTTTAGTTAATTGATTGTTCCCCACCTGTCTCCTGTTTCCCCATCATCCTTTTGTGTATTTATACCTGGTCTGTCTGAGTCTTAGTCACGGAGTCCTTGTTTAATGTTGTTTATTCATGTCCGTCAGTTCGTGCCCTTGCCTTGTCTTCTTGTTTAGTTTATGTTTTGGATGGATGTTTCCTATTGACCCCTGCCTGGACTGTTTATGCTTTTTGGATTACCCCTTAATAAAAGACTTACTTGCAATTGGTTCTATCTCCGTGCTTCATTGGATCCCGGCCGTGACATGCAGCTTCTGTGGCATGCAGGGAAGGAGATCAGAGGCATTATTTTATTTTTATTATTATTATTATTATTATTATTATTATTATGGATGTCAGTGGAGGAGTGGCTTCACTGTGCTGAATAAATAGCTTTTTTGCTTTTTTTGTATTATATTATATTATATTATATTATAATAATATAGTATTTATAGTATTATAGTATTTACAAATGACAATCAAAA
The DNA here is from genome assembly GCF_963082965.1 of Carassius carassius. NCBI lineage: Eukaryota > Metazoa > Chordata > Actinopteri > Cypriniformes > Cyprinidae > Carassius > Carassius carassius. The sequence continues at coordinate 27,316,517 of NC_081767.1, read as the reverse complement.
TGTGGGTCATATTCATCTTAATTATTCTATTTATAATTTTTTTTAAATTGTTTGTGCCCCTGCTGGAAATTTGCATGTGTTTGGATGGAGAAAGTTCATGGTGGGTGCACGTGACATTAGCATGTGGTGCTTCATTAAATATTTTCTCATCAAGGGTAGCATTTATTTTTATTTTTTTACATTTGGTTCTTTTCAGCTGAGCTACAAATTGGTCGTAATCAACCGCGGTGACATTTTCTGTCAATTACACCCTTGCTGTTGACACTTTCCTGAGAAGTTTTTCAGACAAATTGTCATTTTAACACTTTGCCTACCTTGAGGGAATTGCAGCGATGGCGGCGAAAGCCATTTCAAATCAAATGTTTTAACATTAATCAGAGCTTTATTCTCTTCGCTCAGTCACCTGTACCGATTGCTCATTTTTCAGGTGTGCACTTGCATTTTAATCTGCATCTGGGCATAATTATTTGCGTGTACAGGTTGTCTTCCCTCACTGTCTCTTTTTAGGAGCATTATTATTGGACTAGGCCTTTGATGGGTGCTTTCGTCAAATCACATTCACAATCAGAGATAAAAAGCCCCTTCTTTACACACCGTATGTGAATTCTGAGGGAGATGGATTTATCCCAGATGATGAGCTAAATCTCTCATCCCCTCAAGCTCCATCCATCCTGTCTCTTTGCCTCTCTGTCTCTCATTCTCTTTCCCCGGCCATTTGTTTACTCTGTCTCCTAAGCAGATTGAGCGTTTCCAGCATGTGTGCTCTTCTCTGGTGGAATAGGGCTTGCACTTAGAGACTCAGCCTGGAATAGACTGCAGACGGCGGGCCCACTTTAGCACTCAGTGTGGGGTCTTGGCTCAACACTCCTAGCTCCTATCTGCTGCTGGAGGACTGTCAAAAAAGAGTAGGCTTCTCTCAGACCCTTTTATCTTGGAAAGTTCTGCCGGGGTTTTGTTGTTTGTAATTTTTTTTTTTTTGCTAAAAACCCCTAAAGGCTTTCCCCACTGATTTCTGGGAGAGATGGAGACTCTTCTCCTGACCACCTATAGGGATTTAAACTGTTTAATTCATGTCGTAACTTGGCTTTTTTAAGCAGTTTTATTTAAGCGGTTAAAAGCGTGTTCTGCATATTTATAGTTGTAATTATGAACCTAATTATTAGTTTTGCACAAGTTATGGTTATGTCCACTAGCATTTCCGAGCCCACGCAAATGGGAGGCACAGTAGTAAAACCTCTCGTGCAGTTTAATGGAGTGAAGTTATGCACACACATCCAGTACTTTCTATTCTACTATTTAAATGACAGACTTTCTTCTGAGGCCCCTAAACATCACATATTGGTGTCCTCACATTTACTTACTATAATTTTTACTAATGAGATGCTTTTGTTTTTTTGATGCGCTATATCATTTCATTTCGTCATTTGACGTTACACTTACTAAGGAAAATCATTCAATGTCCATAGCTTGAAGAAATAACTCTTGAGGGTAGCATATTGCTAAAATTATTAAATATATGCCCAACAATTATATGCAATACTGAATATTTGTACTTAACCTGTTAATCATGTGCTTCTAGGTCAAAATTATTAAAAAATGATGGAGTAAGTCACATACAGTATTTAGAAGATTGCATTGACACCTGCTTGCCACTTTCCTTCAGAGTTGAGAGCGAGGGTCTTTAGTAGTGTGTGGTCACGCACACTCGGTCAGGCGAACAGACATAGATACCGCATGAAAGCTAATGCGCCAAAGCCTGGCCTGTCTACTGCACAGCACAGTGGATAAATCTACATTAAGATCCCTCTTGCACACACATGCACACGTCTGTTGCTGTCCGTGGAGATTGCAGCTGCAACCTGCTGACACGTTGAGATGGAAATGATCTCAACAGCCTAGGAAAATAAAGTAAAAAATAAAAAATAAATAAGCATACACTCTAACAACAGATACCACCGCATATGAAAAACTATTGCTTTCCGCATCAAAGCATTGCCCTAGTTGTGGTCCACTGAGGTTCTTGGAGAGTTTTACAAGTTGGTTCTAGCTATGTGCCACACCCGAGTGGGCATGTTACACATGTGCATTTTTCAGACATGCAGGATTGTCTCTTGATTCAGGAAGACATTGGCATTCCTGTGGATACTGAGGGTTAAGATAGTTCCTTCACATAGTTGACAGTACTTTTGTCACAGGGTAGATCTGTAGTCGCAAATGCGATCAAAAGTGTAACAGCAGAAAGACGAATCCTATGGCATTCCCATAGAGACAAAGTGAGAAATATGTGCCAGGGGTTTCATAGATGTGCGTGTGTCCTTTTTGTTATAGGTTTTGAAAGTGTCCTGCTACAAGTTTTGAATCAAAGATAAAACACATGATCTGAATTGCATACAGTAGCCTATAATTATAAAAGTCAGTAGAAAGGGCAAGTGAAAGACCATGGTTTTGCTGAAAAGGACATGTTTGTTTGTTAATGGGGATCTTTGGGCATATTCATTAATTTAGACAAAGTTATTTTGTTTATTTGTTTATTTTGTTTATTTTGAAGTGAAAAGTTGCATGTGGCATGTTGTTGGGTTAGGGTTATGTTGTTGGGTTAGGGTTAGGCAAAACATCCAAGTTAAGGCTTAACTTGGAAATCTTACCCTCATATATTCCCATATGACAGAACACAAAGCAGGTAGGTTTGATCTCATTCTCGTCCGAAACCAGCTTTGGTAAGCACATTAATCTGTCTGAATCACTGGGATAGGAGAAATTCGTGCCCCCAGGTCCCTTAGAGACCTCCCCGGCCCCTGTCGGCAATGTAACTGCTCCCCAGTAGTGGCAATCTGCCTTTGATCTGTGCTAATCTAATTAACGGTTAAACAGCAACACCTGTGCTCTTCAACATAAGTGCTGCTTCCACTTCCCAGATGGGCTTTGATGGCCATGATGAAACACCTCCCTCCCTTCCCTCTTTCCTTCTTCCTCCTCATTTTCTACCCTCATCTCATCAGTAGGCCTGGGTGTAATAAGGACTATTTCCTCCCCATTACTGAACTGTAATTGACAGCGATTAGTCTGTGGTTGGACGATGCGCTTGATTAGATTAGCTAGGCTCTTTTTTCCGCTCTGTTTCTTCAAACCCAGAAACCCCAACCTTGACCCACATTACCCCCACACACGTCAGGAGATTCTGCATCTCTCCTGCTTATCATGAGCTCATTAATTAGGTTGATTAGTTTCTGTAAATACATCCAGAGTTAGGTGTTAGATTTGTGTTATGAGTTGTTTCGTGTAGTGCAAGATGTCCTCAAAACTTCATCAGTGGAATAATCACATGCTTGAACACATGTGGTTTAGCAGTTTGTCCATGTGCTTTGTTGAGTCTGGCTTGCAAAGTCTACATCATCTCCCTATACCACTTCTAGACCTCTCTCTACTTTTCAGCCTATAATAGTGGTAAATGCATTTTTTTTTATCATGTGGTAAAATTAATTATTTCTCTGAACTTTTCACCAAAGTCTCTGAGTCTTGCTGTGTAAGATGCACTGAAAATGTTTAGCTGCATCATATTCACAGAGGCATTACATCTTGACTGCTGTCAGAGCTGTGGCTTACTGGTTAGTGCAAGGGCTTATTGGGCTGAAGTGCTCATGTGGATGATGCAAGTTCAAATCAGCCAAGAATTATTCCTTTTCCTGTTTTCTCCTCTTCTCCCCCTGATTTCATAACCTCCTACTCTCTCTCTCTCTCTCTCTCTCTCTCTCTCTCTCACACACACACACACACACACACACACACACACACACACACACACACACACACATTTTTCAATGTATTTTTTTCAATCAACATGGTTTTTATCGGTTAAAATGACTGCTTGCGATGCACTCTTATTTAAAATCGTTTTGTTGTTGTTGTGAAAAAAAGAAAGTTGCTTTTAAAGAGAACTTGAAAAGTGATCCATGCCACCATCAGATTTGAAAACTACCATGATGTCATGTGTCATAAACAAATGGCAAATTGAATGGGATCAATGTACCAGCAACAAACTTTATGAAATATGTGAAACCCTAATGTGGGTAAAAAAATAACTTTTTTTTTTTTTTTTCATCACTGGGATCAGATCATATAGACATGATGCAGAATAGGATATTCCAGAATCACACACAAATATTAAAGGAAGGTTCACCAATAAGCTCTGCATGCCAGAGTCCAGCACCTTCTGAATCCATTTTCAGTTTTTATCTAAAGCAAACAAATCTAAAACCTAATACAAGTTTTTAAATTACTCTTCTATCTCTTCAACTTGTTACTTGACATGAAACTAGCCAAGGTAGTTTAAAACACCAACCAAATTGTGAAAAAAGGGTTATTTTGATATATTTGAGAATATATTTATTCACATAAATTCTAATGATGTCTAAAGCAGGATTAGTCATCACTGACTTTTATTGTATGAAAAAAAAAACACCACACTTCTTTAGTGTTCCACACAAACAAAGATAGTCATACAGCTTTGAATTGACATGAGGGTGTGTAAATGATGACACAATTTTCATTTTTGTGTAACTTTCCCATAGCTTAGTTATTGCTATGACATACTGTACTGTGCTGATGCAAATTCATGTCTGGCTGATATCATTGTGTCCTGTTATTCCTGTTCTCTCTCTAATTATGTTTAAATAAAAGTCCCTAAGAGAGAGAGTGAGGGAGACAGAGAGAAAAAATAAATAAAATAAAACCACAGTTTATATTTTAAAGTTCACCGTGTTTTTATCATCTGGTAAAATGACCCTTCAAAACCCTTCAAAGTCTTCAATCCATGCTTTTTCATGCTTTTATCCACGTCTGTTATGGAAATACCTGTCCTAGATCACATCAGCAACAGCAGTGTGTGTGATATTAGGTGATTGCATCCAGGCTCTTAAGTTGACATCATCCCCTCTGCGTCTCTCCGGATGCCAGGATGTTGACTCGAGAGCCACATGGCAGAACGTCTGTTTGAAATGTCAGAGGCAGGAAAGCGCCAGAGATCAATCTATGCCCCGTGTCACATGCGCACAAAAAAACACACTCTAAATCGAGACAAAAGGACAACAGATGAGGGAAAAAAATAAAATGAGGCTCCCTCCGGCCTCTTTCATGGAGAGCTTGCTTTTTGCGTGGACCCAACATGCCATCAGTAGCCTTTCTATTTAAGGCTTTGTTTTCTGGGGAAGGCTTTGATCCTGGCTCCATAATCATTCAGCCAACGTTGGTTGTTTCACACACTCACCTCTTCAACAGAATTATCACGGGGCAGCACATAATACTTTCACTGCATCAACAAGTATTTCCATACGCAAAACCATTCAATGACTTCTCTATTAATATTCAAGCACAGCCTCAGTCTATAATAAATTGGGTTATGTCATTAGCGGGAAACGATATCTTGCTGCGTATTTGCCAAAGGGAGAGGAGTTTTAGGAGGCAACGGCATCCTTCTGCCAGGCCATGTGTGTGGCGAACTCTGAATAGCTTCCTAAATTGACATGCAATGCTCAGATGATCGTTAATCATAATTGGACACATATTTGCATATTGCAGTGTCAGTGGCTTCATCACTGGAATCGTTCATGCATTAGTGTTCATTTTTTAGTGGCAATTAGTCTCCATCTCATGATTCACTTATAAAATACGGCTGGATTTTTGAGCTCCATTACTGGACGTCCAATTAATCAAGCGACCAAGCACAAAGAGATCCATCAGATATGACGGCTGTTTGCTGCTTTAAAGTCATCAGTGATTAGGGGGATGAGAGACATGCTGAAGAAGGCAACACATAGAGAGTTTTGCAGTAACTTCTAAAACACTATATGGTTGCACACGTAACTTTGTGAGGAAAATGGTAAAAAGATGACGCGGTGAAGTTGCCAGAGCTCATTCAGCAGTGTGCATTGAAGCGCAGTGTACAGTAAGCAAATTGGGGTGAATCTAGAAGTTAAATGAAATCACTGCTGGATTTGTGAAGCTTCAAAACTACTTTTGTAGGAGAGAATGGGTTCATTAGGTGTAGCATTTTACAAATTGCCAAATATTAGATTAGGCTTTTTTCTATTTATATAATTTAGTCCTATGACAGCAAAGCTGAATTTTCACCACTCATTCTTCACTCCAGTCTTAAGTGTGACATTATCCTTCAGTAAATGCTTATTATTACTATAAATTTATGTTGAAAAAAAGTTTTTTTGTAGAACCCATCATCCTTTTTTTATGGAATTCTGCATGAATTTATTCTAGATGCCTTAGTCCGACCCCATACCTAATGTTAACAACTAATTTATTAACTATTAATAAGCAGCAAATTAGGAGTTTATTTAGGGAAAAGTCATAGTTAATAGTGAATAAGTGTTCCCTATTCTAAAGTGTTAACAAATATATTTCACTTTTGATCAATATTATGTGCCCTAGCTGTAAATCAAACAGAATTTAAGCTAGTGTGTGTGTGTGTGTGTGTGTGTGTGTGTGTGTGTGTGTGTGTATTCATTCATACTGACCCCAGACCGTTGAATGGTATAAAATATGATTATTATAAAGATTTTATTACATTTCTGTAGTTGACTAGAAATAATTGTTTTATAGTTTTATAGCAAATTTTCTCAAAACAAAAATTAAATACAAATGCAGAATGATTATTTTGCACTCTAACAGTGATGCATTACTGTGAGGTGTCAAAATTAGATTCAGGAGTCCCAGAAGCAGCCTCTAGCTGTCTTATGTATTGGCAGAATCATTTATCAAGTCTGGTGTGAACCACAACCCTGTTGCCTCTTGAATTTAATTTTGCTCCATTGTATTCTGTTAACTGTTTGTTTGTGTATGTATTTTCAGTCAGGAATTCACTACAAAGGCTCATCATCACTGTAGCTGACGTTTAAGTTTCTGGAGATTCTTTCGAGTAACTCCACGCATCTTGGCTCCATTTCCATCTCACCACCTAACTGTCAGCCTTCCAACCTATCCATAGCCACTCACAAGACATTCTCATTTTATTTGCATCAGCACCCAGCCATCATCACATTTAGACAACCATTAGTGAGCGCCATGCACAAGTTGTTATCTGGGGAATTCCTGGGGAGCGAATTTGTGATATGTTGCTGGGTGTGCGATGTTCAGGCTGACTGGCATTGTGACTCCCCTCTGAGCTCAGTGGGATACCGAGCCAAAGGCAATGTGCCATGATCCAGCAAGCTGCTCTGCCAGTCACCTACTAATATCCATCTCACTTGGCCCAGACTGTAGTTCCGATATTTTATCTGAGATGAACATGGAAATCATGTGCAAATGTGAATGATTTGGTTGTTATGTCATCAGGACGATATAAACCTGCAAGTCAGAATTGAGAGAGGTTTATAACTCACAATTAATAAACTCACAATTCTGAAAAAATGTCAGAATTGGTTGATATAGACTCTCAATTGCAAGAAAAATTTCACCATTTGTATTTTTTATTCCGTGGTGGAAACAAAAATCAGATTTCCAAAATGTATTGTCAAAATTTCAAGATTTCACAATTTTTCCTCAGAATAAATCTCGCAATTCTGAATTCTGAGATTATATATTGCAATTCTGAGTTTGTATGTCACAATTCTTGGTTCTTTGGTGTGATTGTTTTTATTTATTTATTTTTTTTTATTATTATTTTTTTTGTGAGATGTCACAACCTTATTATATATATATATATATATATATATATATATATATATATATATATATATATATATATATATATATATTAATCCCATGGCAGAAATGAGCTTTCATAAATATCTGACTCTCATCCTGAAAAAATTCTAAGGGTAAAAGTGGCTTTTATATTTCTATAGTCCTAAATGTAAAATTATATTTTACAGCCATTAAAAATTTATATTAAAATTCCAATTAAAGACAACATAAAAATTTTAATGAGATCTAAAAATATCCTGAAATAGCTTTTACATGTAAAAGGCAAAATAATGAAGGGCCATGGTGTTAACCACATCAACTCTGGGGACCCACCGGTGGGTCCAATATTGCATATGCCTAATTCTCAAAAAATCAAAATAACAGCTCAAGTGGTTAATATAGACTGGATGAGTTGATTTACTATTATTTTATACCATAATTTGTGCTGTACTGAAATCACTGAGCACAAAAAAGCAAACACATAACGTGAGAGAAAAGAGTGGTTAAAAATGTCAGTTTTTTTCAAGATATGGATGACAGTGACATAAAGAAAAGTAATAAGAAATATGGAAAAATGGAAATTAGGATAACATTCCAGGGATTAAGTGGAAACACAAACCCATATAACCAGCCAGATATAAGTATTAAAAACTGCCTGTGAAATCTACAGGAGGCATAATCATATCTACAACTTACTCCAACTTAGTTAAAGCTATGTGAAACAACCCTTGTGAAAAAGTGAGAAAGCCAGCTGGAATAAAAGTGAAATATTGCAAGGAAGACAAAGACGTGGCCAGCAAAATGATTGAGAGATTCCCTACACAAGACAAACGGGTTATAGCTTTATTCATCATTTCAGCTGCTTCTTCTGTAGCTTTTGTATGTTCATTATGTTCTTGGGGGATGAAAGGTAGAGCTGTGAATAGGCTGAGAGGTTGGGAAAGCCAGACAGTTTCTTTCAAAGCACTTGAGAGAACAAAAAGGGGCTATAGAAGCATAATTATGACATCACATCTACTGAAGTAGACGAGGCGGTATCTCGTTCAGCGGGTCAGAGCCCATTCCGTCTTGCTATGCATATACTGTATTTCCATCTTCTAAAGCCTATATTTCTTAAGTCTTTACACACTTTGGCCATGGAAAAAGCCTTGATCTATTACACAAGGTGCTTTTGATTGCATTTAGTCTCATTTACAATGACTGTTATTGGACGGCTGACATAAAATGGATCTATAGTAGACAGAAACTCAAAAGACATATGCATTGGATCCAGTTTGTGAAATGACTGACATAACTGGGGCACAATAACAATTATTATGCAATGTGAAGTTAATGTATTGTGTCTCATTTCACATTCAAAGGCAGACCTGGTTTGTTTCAACACTCTTCCAGATTGTTTTCATGGGTTTTGTATTTTTATGACCTTCAAAAGCACATGAGGAGGTCACAGGTGCGTCGGCATGATATATTTGAGCGGGTGAACGCGAGAGATGGGAGACTCATTAAGATGTTGTCGCGCTACACGAGAGCTTCCTGCAAGCCTTTGACGGCACCAAGATTTAATCTGCGCTCACCTCCCTCTTATCCAGATGGGTTTCTCTTCTTTTTTTCATCTCACAGGTCTGTGAAGTACCATCTGTTTATCAGCAGTAAATAAGTTCTGAGTCGTTCGTCAGTGACAGCCATCCCAGCCGATCTCAGTCACAGGAAGTACTGTGCTTCATGGAAAACTAATTATTTCACCATGATATGTCTGATGTGGATGATGAGGTGTAAAGCTTGAATGTTAGTGGTATTAAACAATGCACATAAGTAACCTTCATGTGCATTTCTTAGCTTGTTTTATTTTACTCCGTGATGGAAGTGTTGAATTACATAAACAACATGGCGCGAAGTTTCATGAGTTTTCACATGTTGGAGATTTTTAATTTTTAAAATCTTAACTTGCAAGCAATTATCACTAAAATAAACACACTCACATGTAATGTCTAAATTTGGTTAGTTCAGATTTTTGGCAGCTTATGTATGAACATTGCTTTTAACTGAAAAATGCTGTTATGATCTACCATCTAATGTCATTCTAAAAGTATGGGGATTTTTTTTTTATTATTATTATTGTAGTTTTTATTTCCATTTTCATTTCAATTTTAGAGTTTTTTCTCCTGGTATGTGTTTTTGTAATTATATTTAGTATTTTATTTAATTTATTAATGAATATACAGGTTTTATGTATTATTATTTTATGTTGTTTTTTACGTTAAAAATAAAGAAAAAGTTAACATAATTAAATGTTAAAATATATTTAAAGTTTAATATTTTATTTTATATTAGTTTATGTATATATGGATATTATGATTTTAGTTTTGGTTCTAGTTTTAGTTAACTATAACCCTGCTCTGGGAGGAGTTTTCCACTTTCAGTGGATCATTTGGATTCTTTTAATGTCATATCTCAGTTAAACTGGGGAAAAAAGAAGTATATACCTTTTTGTCTCACTTTAAAAGATACCCCAGTCCCAAAGCACATATTTTTACTAATCCTTTTTCTCTTCTTATTCATTCATTTTCTTTAAAAAAATCAGCAATATATTGTAATTTTTTTCCCTTTATTAATTGCAGCTTTGTTGAAATGACATACTTCTGAGCCATCATTTGAATCCTGAGATAGCAAGCATAATTTATACAGAAAGGCAATGCACCATGGGTAAATGACTGCAGCACAGGCCTCCTGGGCTTTATGTGAAACAGATGGATGAGTTTTATTAAGCATGTGGTACTTAACACTGCACTGAGTGGGATTTCAATAAAGGAAATAAATGTTAGCATTAACAGCACCTCCCTGTGTAATGTGCCATCATGACTTTCCAGTAGGGTTGACTTATTTTAACAAATGCTTGTTGTCTTGGATTTATGAATATTGTGCTTTTGGTCTGGAGAAGGTTTTTTTCCCATATGATGAGTAGGTGGTGTTTGAAGGGTATAAAGCTTTTTCAACCACTCTGAACATTTGTTTTGATACATTTATAACTTTTTTAAAACCAGATATCTATATAAATTATAAATATATAAAATATATAAATCTATATTGTGCCCATTTTTTTTTACTTATATGCAGTAGAAAACTACTGCATATAATATAAGTAAACACAATGCATTAGTGTCTTGTATATCTCTTTCACCAGACAACTTTCTTAAACTTTTCTTTTCACACACTTTCATTTATTTAATTTTGGTGTAAATCAAACAATCAGTTGATCAATCTTTGGGTCAACTAACATTTAAACTATTTAAACATTAGAATTTGTCTTGTAAAGGCTAATTGCATATTTATGAAGTATTTTATGTATCCAGAATATGCACAATTAAATAATGTTTTGAATAATTACTGCTTGAATGGAAATGACACAATAGAAATATTCTGCTCACAACTGATATATACTTTGATTGTTTGATAGTTTGGTTTTTTAACATTTACATTATATTTAAATTTTAAAAGGTCTGGATCTTGAACAAGTTTAAGTATTCAACTGTATAAAGTATTCAAGGCCGTTTTTTCAAAAAAAAAAAAAAGTCTGTTAGTTTTAATTCTAATAAATCTGTTATTGTAGGTCTGGGTGGGGGGGTGCTTTTTCTCCCCTTCTCTCTCACTCTTTCTTTCTTTTTCTCTCACATTTTGACATTCTGGTTAAACACATGGCCTTGAAGGAAAGGGAATGTGGGCATTAATTGACCTTTGAAAAGCAACTTGACATTTATTTAGATTAGCACCTGTCAGGGAGCGTCAGTGTGCTCTCATGAAGCCTTTATCATTGTTTCAGAACCGTCCCCTGAAGAAGGCCTTACACAGGAAGAAATGTAAATAAACAAAAGGATAATTTGGTCTTATAGATCACAGGTCAATCATGAGCAATAATGTACTTTTTGTACCGATTGACTTGAGTGTTTGAATTGCCAGTGATGAACTGCGAGATGAGATTTTTGAGTTGACACCATGACTTCAATAAAATGATTGGTTGATTAGATCTTAATTACTCCATTTTACCAGTTAATTTACAACGTAGGCACTCATTAACAGTATGTGGTGCTTTTCAGTGCATATTGACAGTGTCTAACCAGCAGTAAAGCAGTCGTGGAACAATTACTTGTTCTTCAATTAAGCCACTTAAGCTCTTATCACGACTGTACTCCCTTTGTCCTGAAGCTCTACTGTCTGTTCCCAACCATATTGTTATGTGTCCACAGACTCTTCCAACCACACAGTACGAGCTAGAGATTGTGGCAAAGGACATGGCAGGAAGTGAGGTGGGTCTGACAGGAACTGCAACAGCCACCATCACCATCACAGACAGGAACGACCACGCACCTGAGTTTACACACTCACTGGTAGGAGGAACCTTTATTCTCTCTTACTTTCTTTGTAATGTTATTTATTGACTATACGTATGTGATCTGCTCCATGAAAGCAGCTTTAAAACTGCAGTCATTTACCATGAGAACAAACACTCAAACTTCTCAGTCCAGAAGGCCCTCACCAATCATTTCCAATTGTCAATCACTCAAATCACACGTCTACACACAGAAGCCCTCCCTGCTCGACCAGGGCCTCAGGTTTTCACTCAGATACACTGACCTTGTGAGAAAAAGACCCATGCATCAATCACTCAAACAAAAAGCTGATGGACTGGGTCCTTTTCGATCGCTTATCTGCCGCGACCTCCTGTTTGCAGTCTGAAATTATTGTGTTATGATTCTCAGGGCCTGCCCTGGCAATGATGGTCTGTCCATGGACAGAGTATATTGTTTGTGTGTTTATTGTTGTAATCATAGGTATTGCTGGACTTTTTTTTACTGTATATTATAGCTATAGACTATAAATTCCCATTAGTCTTTCCCAAAATGCGCTGATGTGCCAGGAAGAGGGGCTTTCGGACTGGTTGATGCGGCCACTCATTTGGGTTACCTATTAGTGTCTTTGACAGTTGCTGCAGTATATGCAAATAATCCAATATATGTTCACTATGAAAATAATTTGCATATAAAATTATTACCTTTAAAGTAATTAAGCATTTTCTTTAAAAACAATGTACTCTTCATACTGAATGAACTCAATTAACCATCATTAACTAGTGGGACTTTATTTTATTTTTTAATTTTAGTAATGAGTGGAGATTGTGGTTAGATCAGAAATTGTCTGTTATTAGATACAACTGTTCTATAAGTTGTTTAAATGAAAGCCAATATCAAGATTGATTACATTTACTGTGTATAACATTCTAAAATTATATAACATTACATCCTGGACCTATTTTCATAAAGTAAACATCTGTTTTTCTAGCCTAGAAATCCAGACGCACCCTAGCGGCAGCAAAATGTATTTCGCAGCCTAGAGTACAGTCTAGCAACTCTCAATACACCTTCTAGCAGCAAAAACCCAGATTGGGTCAGGCCAATCACGTCGTGTATAGAGCAGGCGGGGCGGGCTTAACATATGACGACAGAGAGTTGCGAAGGCTGCCACTTGAAAACAAAGAATGGCGGCTGCAGCTGTCGAACAACGATCTTTTGAATCGGCTTTGGCCGCGACTCTGGAGGACTTGGAGTTAAGTTTCTCTTTAAGAAAAGAGCAAAGAACGGCACTTAAGTCATTTTTAAAAAAGGAAGATGTGTTTGGAGTTTTACCGACTGAATACGGAAAAAGTTCAACCTTCTTCGTTGCTCTGATTGGTTGTAGCGCTATCCTATTGCGTGCAGAGGGATTTTGAGAGACAGCCGTTTATCCCGCCCCTCCATAGTAAGCCTCGTCTATGGAGAGTTTCCAGACTAAACATCTTGATGTAAGTCTGGCTGGCCAGGCTACTGTTTTTCTGCTAAATAATTGGATCTGCATAGAGAAAATTGATTTTAAATGAGCTCATGTTCACCAGCACTGATAAAATGCTTATTTACGATAAAACAATTTAACAACATTAATAGAGCTACTACTTTAGATAGTGACATTTATGTGAACATTTGTAAGAGTATCTGAATCTGTTCTCATGTCACTTTACCCTGCTCCTTAATGACAAGTGTGTTTGTGTTCAGTGTGTTTTAAACGAGCACTTTCCATGATAAATTTTCTCCATTTACCAGTCGACTGCAGCACCTCCTCTTTGCACACACTTGAAAACACTCTTGACTGTGCTGTGAAATTCTGCAGTAGGAAAGTCCGGTGTCTCCTCACAGGTGCTTTTTGAGTGCATGCCTCCATTTTTGGCACCAGTCCACCCTTCGGGACTAGAGAGCTGTGGAAGTGGATCAGCAGAATGTCCTCTCCTCTTCCTCTTAGACTGCTGTATCTGACAGACCTCAGTAAATACTCATGAAAAGCACTTTTGAAAGTGAAACAAATCAAATATCAGTCCTTTTGAAAAATGCCTAAGCTGGTTAGCTGGTATTAGCCAATTGCCCTTCTGGCTAAACCACCCAAGCACCAGCTTGACCATGCTGAGGTCAACCTCAGGATTTAAAGCATAAGTTCAACCAAATATTAAAATTTTGTCCTCATTTACTCACCCTTTTTAAAAAAAAAAAATTTTTTTATGTTTTTCCCATACAGTGAAGAAAATAAGTCAGGTTTGGAATAATGTGAGGGTGAAAATTAAATTTTCATTTTTGGGGGGGGGGTGAACTATCCCTATAATATTCCTTTTTCTTCAAAGACTAAACAAATGCAGTTCCGCCTCACACATTCCTGAAATTCCTCATTTTTATATTAAATACATTTGGCTTTTTTTATGCAGCACATACTGCTTCACCATTTATCATTCTGTGATAAAACCCATAAGTGAGATAATTTACTTCGTTATCTCCTACTAAGTTTGCAAAAGAGTGCAAAAAACTCAAAACTCTAAATTTGTTCTTTTTAAATGTAATTTTGAGAGGAAAGAGGAGTAGAAAAACACACCACCTTCTCACGTTTCCTCAATTTTTCTTAATTAGATGTTTCAATTTGAACATAATCACAGGCAGGCATGTACAATCATAGTGCAGTCTTCCTCAGACAGATTTCAAACATATGATCATCGCCACAGTTTATCAATTTTAGGTGGACCCAATCCGGTCATTTATTCTCATTAGCTGGTCTAGTTAAATGGGTGCATTTACTTTCAGTAGTGTTGTAGCAAAAAAAAAAAAAAGAGAATCGCTTATAGAAAACTGTTTCCATCTCTGCTCCAGTTTGAGACCCTACTTTAGTTCACTCTATTGTAAAACCAAAAAACAGGCCTACACAATAAAGCTGTATTATTTATTTGCATCAACGACACATCTTCCCAGAGATCTTTTATTTAATATCTGGTTCTTTATGTTACAAATTTCTCATCACAGTGAAAATCAATTGGAATTTAAACTACCCCTTTGAAATTATATCCTCAAATGATCCAGGAAGATCAATGAACGTAAGATCTGCACTTCTTTTAAAACACTGACAAGCCACCAGAGCTGAACTAAGGTTTTCAGGTTTTCCACAGTTAATTTCATCTATTTAGCATCTGGGCCACCGCTGAGCATTCGTCTTTTAGAATAAATGTCTGAAGTGTGTGACGAGAATTGTCTGCCCAGAGATAATTCTAGGCTGCGGTCAATGTATGGGGTCATGTAACAGTGTCCCGCAGCGGGAGTATTATTAGGATAATAGCATACCTATCCATCCTCCCTCTATTATATCTGTCTTCCCAGGTCCCTCTGACTCACCCTCCCTGTTTCTTAGAGCCGTGGAGGGAGAGGCCAGAGGATGTCTAGGTGCCGCAGGTGGTATGTACAGTACATGCCTGCCCACCCTGACATCTTGTGATAACTGGCATCTATTTCAGTTGAACCCATTTCAAGTGCTGCAGCAGCCACTGATCCGGCTTATCACGCCTGTCACTTAAGGAAAGTGACAGCTTATCTGAGCTGCCTTTCTCCCCTGCAGTGACAGCACGCTGCTGCCTCCGTCAAAATGCTAATGACATCAACAATGATGGCTACAAGTCCGCAACACGATAATAACAAAAAACGGGAACACTTTTGGGGGGCGACTCTGAATGGACGGCTATTATTTATTTGTACAATTGACTTTGCATTTACAAGGTCTCACTCACAGCTCACAGACATGCTTGGGGTGATTTTAAATGTAGAAAAGGATATCTAGTACTCTGTGTGATTGGATCTGTTCCAAAATCTAGTGTGCTGCCTATGTAGGCTCCCAAAGTCAACATAATTATGCTGCCTTCAGACAAATCTTGTTTTGGCCAAGGTTTAAAGCAGAATTGCATGTGTCCTTTAAAGGAAGGCAATACCAGACTGCAATGCAAAAAGTTCAATGGAGGAAAAAAATCCATCCAAGATGGTGGATTACGTGTGGAAAATCTCCATTTATATAGTGTCCTCAAACGGTTTTTAAACTCCCTTGTGGTAAGGAAGGTATTAGAATAAATCTTAATTATTTGTGATTGGAGCTGCCTATGTGTAGTAGTACATAATAATCTTACTTGGTTTTAGAACAGAGCCATGGGAACTATTAGACCATATGCTGTAATTGAGCTGTAATCATTTTGACTATGATGGTTCTTGACCTTAGAAAGTGGAAATTAAGGAAGGGCAGTCAAGATGTTCCCTATATCTCCACACTAATTTGCTTTAAGACTTTGTCCATTGTCTGCAAACAGAGCCACAGCTCACTCAATATTTATATGGATTAAAACCTTTTTACTCCTGCTCATTTTTTTATTTTATTTTATTTAAATTTTTTAAATGACCTTTTGGTTCTGCAAACATTCCTTCTTCATTATTAGTCTTAGCAACTTTTCACAGTTTTATCTTAACCCTTTAGTTTACCCCTTGGTGTGAGGTGAAAATGGTTTGGTTAACAGCAGAAAAGTCAGTTTTAGCCTTCATATTATCCATGACGTGAAATAATGTCCCATTTCCTACTGCCCCTGCACCCCATTTCAAGAACCATCCACGGTCAATTCCCACAGCTACACCAGCAATTATTGATGGTCATGGATTCTTATTTTCTGGATTTTGTACTGTTACTGGCTCATCTCTTCTCACTGTCTTACAGCTCCTCTGGAGAATATTGAGTCTCAAACTAATTGGACTGAAGTCATTTCTGAAAATGACTTTTGGTTTGGCAAGTTCCATTAACAAATTAACATTTCTTTGTCCTTGACACATATACATAACTCATGATATGATAAGATTATAAGATTAATTTACTCAGAATATGTTAATATGGCATGCCAAGAGAAGGAAACCAGCGTCTAACTGTGTAATCCTTTATCAAATCTGCAAAGTAATTTCAGCATATTTAGCATGCATTAATATAAATTAATATTTCTCATCAGTGTGTTTGACAGGACTGAGCAGTCTTTGCATTTGTATAATGAAACCACCAGAGCACATTATAGTTGTTAAGCATATTTCATATTATGCAAATATTTACTTTGGAATCTCTTAATTTCCATTTCTGCTTTTTAAATTGTTTACAAAAAAACATATTCATCTCTCAATGCACCAGGTCACTTTGCCAGCTTGTTAGTTTTTTGGGATGTTTATGCATTTGTGATTTTATTCATCATGAGCTGCAGTTATATTGCCATTTATATGTCATTTTTATATCCATCAAGAACAGACATTCAGTCAAGGGATGATGATTTGATCATGTCTTCATTTGTCATTCAGTGTAAGCTTGAGACAGTTTAGTAAGAGACTTAAAGTGAACATTGTCCTGCTAATATATACTGTATATAGACGGGTTGAATTATAATTGTTTTTATGTGGTAAAAACCCATTATTCTAGTCTCCTATAGGTGAGATGTGATATTATGTATCATTCAGACACATTTTTAAATATAGAGTAGAAGTAACAGCCACACTTTCTAGTGCAACACATTAATTTTCACTAATGAGAGAGTAAGAGAATGAAATATTTATTAACAATAATTTTCAATTAGCAGATATAAGCATGTTTATAGTTCTGTTGTTGAGGCCAAATCAAAGCTGGTGAAGTGATATGTGGGTGTTTGCTTTCATTTGTCTCATTGTTTTCATCATCTGGTGCACTGAATGGTTGTTATATCTGAAAGCACTTATACTCAATTTGTGTTGAGCTTCTTATTGTTTGAGACTTTTAGTTACATATGTAACTCTGATAACTTTAAAGAATGAACCTTCAGCTCAAATTAGCAATTATAAAAATGCTCCTGAGTCAAACACTGCTCAGCAGAATCAGAGAAGCAGAAAACAATAGTTTATCAGTCTTCATTTCAAATGATGAGCTTGTCAATTATGTTTCTCAGTCAGGTCTTTAAGCTTACTTGTTCTGATTTTGCAGCATTCGTTTGAATGTTATTACCCATGACTTATGCTAATTTTAGTTTCATACTACATCTATATAGGGGTTGCAAAATAACTAGTTGATAGCCAGACGCTTGATTTGATTAAGTTATCACGTTATTTATTTTATTTATTAAAAATATGTTATTTCTAACTGTGAGAAAAGTAGAGTTGCCGACTAGTTCTATGTATAGCAACATAGATTTATGAATATTTAATAGAAGGAAATGGTTGTCACTTATCGTCAAAGATGATTGACAATTAGCATACAGTTTGGATTGGTGGTGTGGTTCTGTTCTGGGCAAGAAATCCCTGCACAACCAGGTAGTCTAGCATTGATAACAGCAGGGAGAGCAATGATGACCCCCATAGCGTAAACAGAACAGAAACAACATTTATTGCATATATCAATAATGTTCAATAATTTAATGTACATATTTAGAAATTAAAGGGGAATCAAAAGGCTGAATCCTGACTGGACAAGAGGAGGAACTGGGGATAGAGGAGAGTAATTAGCTATTGAGCAGTGTGACAGCTGCTGATAATACTGAAGGACCTTATATAAGGATGCTGTAATAGGCATCGTATCTCTATAGGTAGATGTGGATCCAACTTGAGTGACGTGGCCTGCCAGAGAACGCTATACTTGATTTATGGCCAATTGTTGCAATTGCAAATATAGGTTTCGAATTTGGTTTAGTGTTTAGTTCCATCACAACTCTCATACACCTGTCTGCAATTTTCAAGTGATCCCAAAGACATTGATTAACAGGTTCAGGACTGTTTGATTGATCTAAACTCTGAAGAAAGGAAAATCTCCATAAGCAGGAATGGAACCCCTCTGCTATAGTGCGATATTCTTAATTAAATGTCTACACAATTCATTAGTCCACATATTTATTCTGGTTCAGAATGTTTTACAGTGAAATCTATTGATATTAACATGATTATTTAATTATTAATAATTTATTTTAAATCATTTACATTTTACCTAAAACCAAGCTACTAGCAAAAAGTATGTATAAGCTGTTTTTGAGACATTTTTTGAGACATCTTAGATTGTGTTTCACCAAAGAGAGTACATTTTACAATGACAGGGTTATTAAATGATTACAGAATTTTCATTTTGGGGTGAACTATGCTTTTAACATATTTCTTCTTCTGACCTTTCCTTGCAATCAGCACTAAAAATCTAGATGGCCCTTTTTTATGTTTTTATAATGTGTTACTGTAAGTTCTGACAAAATAACAATACTGTAGGGGTCTCTGACTCCTAATGAAGGGCCGTCAGACTTTAGAACATTTCAGTTTGCCATTCTGAGAGGCTCTGAAGTGAAAGCATTACCAGTGGCATTAAAAGGTATTATCTTCCATGTTCACATCAGGATAAACTCTTCACATGACTCTCACTCTCTGAAGGCTTCTGGAGTGCCTAGCGTTCCCAGTTTGGCTGAAGGTGGAAAGTGTTATTTTGTAGAATCTCATTAAGCTGTGAAAACAGCGTGCAGCTTTTTTCTCACATTCCCGGTTTTAGATGTGCAATTTGAGATGTGTAAATCAGACAGAGTTTCTCGAAAGGTCATGAATGTTGATTTAATTCCATGAAGAGATGTTGAGACAGAGTGGGAGTTAAAGTATCAGGTGTGAATTTTCTGACCTATTTGTTACTAAAGCAGTAGCACAGCTCAAAAAAAATCTCCAATGATGCCTTCACACTGTGCTACATTACTGATAATGAATGCCAAGCCAAATAATCACAGTCATTCATTGCTTCCGGGTTTCACCACATCAGTGCCTCTGTAGGAAGTGATTTATCTTTTTCTGGCCGTACACTCTCTCCCCTCATCACTTTCCCTGTGTTTTGTTCCCGGGGGGCTTTGACTAGGTGACATTTACCTCAAACACACAAACCCACCCTGTTTCCTCAGTTTTGGGGTCCAGCCTCAGGGTGCATAACTTCTCTGTTTGTCACATTGCTGTTTGCTTTGTGAACTGTGTGAGGGATTGGGGTCTTATCAGTTGTATGGCAGGGCCAGGGTATCAACAGCCAACAAAGATTGAATACATCAATCTGACCGCTTCACTGCCTCAGATGATTAAATGAAACACAACCAGTCAGCGATGTGAAGATGTACAGCGTGTAGGTGTGCAGACGCATTCGTGTCCCCCAGTAAACATTTGTGGCAACCTACGATTAATTGTTTATTCCACTCATGATGAAATCTTGGTTGATAGCAGGAGAGTATCTCCTGCTGCTGTGATTTTGACAGTGATACACCTGCAGGGCTTGCTGTAGACACAATGCTCTCATTGGATCTGAAGTAATATATAAGTGATGTAATCATCCTTTGGCCTTCAGCAGACAGGTACAATCTCACCTCTTTTGACACACAAACAGATTTTAAGGACATGGTGAACGGGGCTTGTGTTTCAGAAATTTTAAATAAGCGTGGCTTAAATGTAAGGCTGGCACCAGGAGAGCTTTTCCCCCTCTCTCTTGTAAGGAACAAAATCACCAGGTTCTTTCTTTCTTTATATTATTGAAGAAGTTATTATTTTTGGGAGATGAGCCTTAGAAATGAAAAATCTATATTTTCAGGTGTAATAAAATGACTGAGGCTAGAAGTCACTACCTGCACTGCATCTACTGCCTGATATGTTTAGAACAGATTGTGGTAGCAGTACATTTTCACACCTAATGTTAAAAAGTGAAAAACTAAGCATGAATGTTGCCAATTTAGATGTGCCTCCATGGCATTAAGGATTTTCTTCAGTGTTATTATTAATTGGTCTACTAGTCTGGCTCCGAACTCAATAGGAATAAGCATTAAGTTAGAGAGAGGGCTTAGTGGCAGTACTTCAGTCCCACAGGGGTTTAAACTGCTTAGCTTCACTTTCTAAACTTCGCTAATTCATCCAGCCACCCAGGTCCAGCGCTGATGACCTTTGCATCCGCCCCCCATGCCATAACCACTGGACAGCTCTTATAAAGGGAGCACATCCCTGATGCTTTGAGGGGTTGCTCACTTCACAAGCCACTAAACAGAAATGATAGCTGAGCTGATGGGGACCAAAGCTCATCTGGCCCTTGAAGGAACACTTCATCTTCCCAAACAGGCCTGTGACATTGGGTTGGATTGAACAAGGACTATGGAGACTTGCAGCACTCTGAATAGAGTAGCTTTCCTCCAGTGACAAAAAAGAACAAGAGCGGTTTTCATACAAGCTTAGCTTAAGCCTTATCTTTGACAGAGGGACAGAAAGAAGGGTAGGAGGGAGGTAGATGTAAGACAGAGAGTCTGCATGTTTCAAACAAGGCTGAACAAGGAATTGAATTGATGCAGCTGTAGGTAGATCAGTGCTGCTTTCATTACTCAAGGTGGTGCACGGTTTTCTGGAAACAATAGGCGGCTGTCCCACTGGTTGTGTTAATCTCTGTAAACATAAGAGGCACAATTGTAGAGATTTAGCCAAAGCATTAATTTCCAGTGAAATTAATTCACGTCTACAACCAGCAACTCCTCCACTGCTCATTCTGTCTTATTATCTGAAGAAATTTGAAAGAGAATTATTGATGTTGATTACAGATAGCAATATCACGAATTCTAAAGTGTTGTTGTAATATGATTTCCTGGTTTGAAACATTGGAAAACGTTTGACAGATCAAACAACCTGTGCTGTAGTTCCAGGCATCGGTGAATGAGGGATCAACTGGTGTGGTAGTGAACCTGACGGTGGACGATAGAGACGACCCAGCCACTGGAGCCTGGAGAGCTATCTACTCCATCATCAACGGAGACCCCAACCAGAACTTTGAGATACAGACCAATCTGGACAACAATGAAGGGATGCTGTCAGTGGTAAAGGTACACAATGTTCAATTGCGTGATTGTCTTGTAATGGTGAAGGTACATGAAGATCAGCTCATGATGATTGAACCTATCAAATTTAGGTTACCAATTGAGATCTTAACCACTTATACAAAAGACTTAATATTTGTTTAAGGGTCTTTTTTTGGTTACTAAAACTTTAAAGTATCAAGCTCAAAAAGGGGACCATTTTTAGTCACTAATATAAGATTTCTAAGCAATTCACTTAACTGCAGAGGTAAAGTGGTACATTTACGGTAGGGATGTCCAATCTATCCCAACTTTCTATATAGCAGAAGTGTCCAATCCTCCTCCTGGAAGGTCAACATCGTTTAGAATTTAACTCCAACTTGCCCAGACACACTTGTCTGGAGGTTTCTAGTAATCCTGATGACCTTGATTGGCTTGTTCTGGTGTGTTTAATAAGAGTTGCAGCTAAACTCATGACAGTGGCCCTCCAGGAGCAGGATTAGAAACCCCAGTGTGAAGTTTATCTCCAAACCAAATAAATCACACCTGAACCAGCTATTTAATGTCTTCGGGATTACTATAAACTTCCGGGAAGGTGTCTAAGAGCTAAACTCTCCAGGAAAGTGGCCCTACACAATAACAATAATAATGATAAATACTTTTGATAGAGTAATTTGATTGATAGTTACTTGCTTGTTAGTTAATTGCTCTTACATAATTCCTTTTGTCTTTCTCAGCCTCTGGACTATGAAAGTGCAATGTTTCACACACTGCTGATAAAAGTGGAAAATGAAGACCCTCTGGTTCCTGACATTGTGTATGGCTCCAGCTCTACAGCAACTGTTTACATTACAGTTATGGATGTGAATGAAGGACCAGTGTTCTTCCCAGATCCTCTGGTTGTCATCAGGAGAGAGAATATCCCTATAGGGAGCTTTGTGGCCATGCTAAATGCTACTGACCCAGACTATCTACAAACCCAGAGCATAAGGTTGGTGCCATTATATTATGATCCTGTCCCAAATGTAATCATCCACACTTTCGCCATATAATGCTGCTTAGACTGTTGGGTAATTGTCAACTGTGGTGTGCAGGAAAAGGTTATGTTGAGGGAGCATCACTAGCACAAACAGAAAGCTCATGAGCACCTTTCTGATTAATATAATCAAAAATGTAACCAAGTGCACCATGTCCAGAGCCAGTATTCAGACACAGTTTCTTTCTCGGTTACACTGATTCTGTGCTACATGTGGGAGGAATAACCTTTACAAATTTGGAAACAAATTTCACATACATAGTTTGAAACTAATTTCACAGTTTACAAGTTTGAGGTTCAGTAAATCTCTTTTACCTGGTTACATTCTTATTGGGTTCTAATCAAACGACGAAGAGCAGGATAGCATGACCCCTGCTACTTAGACATGTCTCAGCTTGATTATTCTTGTTTTACTATTTTGTCTTTTTTCCAGTATATTTGCTGTGTTCTTAGAGTAATCTTTGATGTGAGCACACAGCTCTGCATGAGAGAGTTTGACCATCTGTGCAGACATTCATCTTGCTGCCCAACTACATGATTGACCAAGTACTTGGAGCTGCAAACTCTAAAATGATCCTCAGGGACTTGTGACAGATCATTGCTTTGATGTAGCTTTTTTACTTTCCTTTAAGCCACATTACATTATCAACAAGGTAATGCAAAAAGGCTGCTTTTATCCAAAGCAACTTACATTGCGTTCAAGGTACACATTTATATTTAATCAGTTCTTGATTTCCCTGGGAATCAAACTCATAACCTTCGTTTTGCTATCCCCTTGCTCTACTGTTTGAGCTACAGGAAAGCTAAAGTTTTATAATCAGAAAATAGCTGTGTGCATTTGAGCACATTTCTCTATACCTACTTTGTTCATTCCCTCAACCTTCTTTGCTGTAGATGTGCAATGTACACATTTGCATATGCTACAGTATGTGATCTGAGTGTAAGCTGTGCCACGCTTGTTCAGATCAGACGAATTTAAACAGTCTTCTGTGATTCGTTGTGTCCAGTGATCATGTATGAAACTCACGGTATGAAACTCTGCGCACCGCTGTGATCATGTGCTCTGCCATTATTACCGCTCTGTCCTGCTAGTTAGAGCGAACCCTCCTCATCACAAACCATATGAGCTCTCTCCCTTCTCTTTCTCATTCTGTCCTCTCTTCATTCTTCATCTCTTCTGTATCTATCCTCTCACTGCCTGCCTCACCTCTTTTGATCTCCTTTTGCCAGTAAAAGGCTCTTTGAAGTACCATAGCTTTCACCTGAGGCTATAAGTGGCAGGACTGAGTAAGAAAAAAGAACTGGCTGTAGGAAAATGAAAAGGAAGGACAAAGATCTGTCTATCTGTCTGTCTGTCTGTCTATCTATCTGTTTACCATTCTGTCATTCTATCTGTTGTTCTATATATCTTTCCATCACTCCATCATTCTATCATTTTTTCTGTACTTTTTTCATGGTTTCCTGTAACACAGTTCCGATATGCCATGCATAAGGCTTATATTAGCAGAAGCTGCCACATAGATTGCCCCCTAGCAAGGACAAAGAGTACAAAAGAATGTGAAACCCCATTGATCTGTCTTTCTACCTGTGTCCCTCAGTACTTCTTGAAGACTGCATTGTAAAAGATATGCAATTAAGCTTCCTTGATAAAAGACAAGCATTAAAATTGAGGGATGGCTGCAGAATTAGTAGACTTATCAAAAAGTACAGATTTTTGAATTGTTATTGGGATCAACAGGTGTATTACAGCCATTATAGACCTGTGAGGTGATGCCTTGAGAAACGTGTACACTGCTGTGCACATTGCTGTCAAAAGATGAAGTTGAATTGAAACTCTGTCATATTTGTTTCTTACTTTTTATTCTAAAAAACATAGTAATCGCCCTGCTTCTAAGAGAAAAAAAGCACATATTGTTAAGACTTGTTTGATGTCTGATTCTCTTCCTTTTTAATGTATGCTCTTATTTAGTTTGAATATACTACATTTTCTTTTGAACTGACAGAATTGGCATCGATTTTACCATACAGACATATTGTTCTCTGGATTTATCATGAAAAGCTTATACAGGAACCATAATGCATAAATAGCGCTATTATATCCTGCAAGGTTTATCTGTCTATTGATAAAATATAAAAGAAAAATTGTCTAGAGGGATTTAGTGGAGATATTTATTAGAGTTAGAGTTTGTTTGTTTGTTTGCTATTTATCGATTCAGTCTTTTTGGTGAATTACAGGAAATTTCCAGATCCAAGAATGATCTGATTGTTATGGCTCTAAGAGCAGTCCATACATTTAGCTTCATTCTTCTGTGAAATAAAACCTACCACACTTCAGAATCATTATGCTTTTCATTGGCACCCTGTTGCAGATATGTTGAAGCTCTCATTTGAGCTCAAATTCAGCCTTTATAAGACATTCCTCTGAGTGCTCCTGAGGAGCATGTCAGACAAGGTTAAGATTTTGGGGTCTCTGATGTGTTTGTTCAAAGGCTTTTAGAGTTTTCTTCAGTCTCCACCCCTTTACATAGCTCTGTCAGGCTTTTCAGGATAAGGTCAGCTGTGAATCATTGGTAGCCTGAGGGAAATCATGAACACAGACACTATCAGAATTATGGGAATGCTCGTTGTCATTAGGAGTGATGCTGAGGATATGTCTTTGAAATACATTGGGTAGAGTTTGTAAAATAGATTACATTCTTTTTGGGTTAGTTTACATTAGCAAAGTTTTTGTTATTGGCCCAGTAGTTTCTTGTGAAAATACTACAACCAAGGGTTGGTTTTATACACACAGTTTACATTTATACATTTAAATGACAATTTAAATTACAGTTTAACTTAAAGTAACTGTCCAAATAGTGTTTTTATACTTGTGTGTTTATTTTTCAAATAATCTTTCATTTAAAAAAAAAAAGTTTAGAAAAATTTCCTGCAATAACAATGATTGTAATAAATGTCATATTTTTATAACACATAAACGCAAGTTTTTTTTTCTAGTTACAGCCTGACGCAGAAATAATTTTCATGTCCTGCGCCATGTTGTTTAAATTTCAAATGCATTTGCGCCCAATAATGCACCCGTGGGCTTGCTGGTCTCAAAATGAGGTGTGTTCAGGAGCATTGTTAGCACGTTGCTATTTTGAGTCAACTGAAATGTGCCATTGACCAACTGAAAACTGGTCTAAAGTTTTCTTTTTTTTTTTTTTTTTTTTTAAAGAGCGTGTAAATAAGGTGGATGAACAACGCATGTACACTCTGCTTATTACATACACAGAGACGCAAAGCAACATACAAACATGGCAAATATTAAAAATTAAAGAATTACAATGTAATAGATTATTATTTTGCCCTGTAGATGCTCATGCATGAAGTTTAAGCATGCAAGCAGAACCTTTCCTCTCTGGAAAACCGTTCAGTCTTTGCTCTTGCAAATTCCGTCATATAAATAGCAAATCTGCCATGGCGCAAGCACAACTGGCTTTTAAAGGAAATGGGAAATTACTCTAATTGGTTTATTGCAGTTATGCTCAAAAAACACCCGTTACTCATTAAGAGAATAGGTACAACCCTTTTGGACCATGCATCCGGTGCGTGACCATTTTTTCCTGTGTTAAACTAGCAAAAGTGGATTCGGACATGCCCTAAGCACACTTGCTCCGTGCGCTTTATCCCTTGTCCAAAAACTGGCAATTGTGGTCTTTGCACTTGTCCACTTGACTACTTACATGAGGTATTTCCTGTATTTGGTCCAAAAGAGCATGAAGACCACAAATATGTGTAAAACTTTTCGTTAGGCCTACCTGATGGGACACACCTATATCCCCGGTTTCACAGACAAAGCTTAAGGCTAGTCCTAGACTAAAATGTAAGCCTGAGCTGTTTCAACTGAAAGAAACTTGTATTTATTGTACTGATTGATCTTAAAATATGTCAGTGCCCTTCTTTTGTCTTAAGATGCAAACCAAAAATGATTTTTCCTTAGGCAAGTTTTTAAATTTGCTTAAATGTCCTAATTGAACTATGGCCCAATACTGGCTTAGTCTAAGCCCTGTCTGTGAAACCAGGCCATAATGTTGTAAATAATGCAAGCTTTTACAGAGGTTTTTATGTTCAATACTTTTTCAGCATTTCAGTACTTTGCATTAATTTCTAAATGTCTGTTCAGTAGTCCCTAAAACAGATGACACAATTTAACTTAAAAAGCTGTTGCAAATGTTGAAAAAATAATTATCACCACTACTCATTTGCACCAATAAATTGTGCAACTATTTGTTTTGCTACCAAATTATATTTTTCCATCACAATCAATATATAGTTATTGGATATATTAATACAGTAACCCTCAGCAAAACAAAAAGGATCTTATATCATATATAAGTGTCTGTATGGAATATTATAATAGCAGGTCTAGGGTAACGGTTCATACCACACACTGTACCATCCACATCTAAAATGTAGCATTTTCCCCTAAATCCCAGTACAACTCTACTTCAAAGCTGTCTTTGAGTTGATCTTGCACCAAAAAAAAGGTTGCAGAACAGCCTTGTATACATAATTCTGAGTTTGTTCCACTCTTTGGCTGTGCCAAAGTTTAAATCTCTGGGAAAAGGAGGAGAAAGACACTGAGAAGATGGCTGGAGCTTGTTTGTGTAGGGCAGGGGTAGGCAAGTTCGGTCCTAGAGAGCCGCAGTCCTGCACAGTTCAGCTCCAACCCTGAAAAAAAAAAACTCACCTGCCTGTACCTTAGTAATCCTGAAGTTTGTTCAGGTGTGTTTGATTAGGGTTGAAGCTGAACTCTGCAGGTCTGCGGCCCTCTAAGACTGAACTTGCCTACCCCTGGTGTAGGGAATTCCTCACATTTCTTTATATGCTGCATAGTCAGGATCAAGAGCATTCATTCCTGTAGACAATTATTATTTATACATTGTACAGCTATTAGAAATTTGCCACGTTGTGTTAGATTGCTTTCTAATTAAAATGTTTTTTAAATGGTAGAATATGACAGTTAACCACAATATTTACTGTTTGTAATACACTACCAGTTAAAAGCTTTAGAACATTAACTTGTTTTAACTTACAACCCGAATTCCGGAAAAGTTGGGACGTTTATTAAATTTTAATAAAATGAAAACTAAAGGAATTTCAAATCACACGAGCCAATATTTTATTCACAATAGAACATAGATAACGTAGCAAATGTTTAAACTGAGAAATTTGACACTTTTATCCACTTAATTAGCTCATTTAAAATTTAATGCCTGCTACAGGTCTCAAAAAAGTTGGCACGGGGGCAACAAATGGCTAAAAAAGCAAGCAGTTTTGAAAAGATTCAGCTGGGAGAACATCTAGTGATTAATTAAGTTAATTGATATCAGGTCTGTAACATGATTAGCTATAAAAGCTTTGTCTTAGAGAAGCAGAGTCTCTCAGAAGTAAAGATGGGCAGAGGCTCTCCAATCTGTGAAAGACTGTGTAAAAAAATTGTGGAAAACTTTAAAAACAATGTTCCTCAACGTCAAATTGCAAAGGCTTTGCAAATCTCATCATCTACAGTGCATAACATCATCAAAAGATTCAGAGAAACTGGAGAAATCTCTGTGCGTAAGGGACAAGGCCGGAGACCTTTATTGGATGCCCGTGGTCTTCGGGCTCTCAGACGACACTGCATCACTCATCGGCATGATTGTGTCAATGACATTACTAAATGGGCCCAGGAATACTTTCAGAAACCACTGTCGGTAAACACAATCCGCCGTGCCATCAGCAGATGCCAACTAAAGCTCTATCATGCAAAAAGGAAGCCATATGTGAACATGGTCCAGAAGCGCCGTCGTGTCCTGTGGGCCAAGGCTCAATTAAAATGGACTATTTCAAAGTGGAATAGTGTTTTATGGTCAGACGAGTCCAAATTTGACATTCTTGTTGGAAATCACGGAAGCCGTGTCCTCCGGGCTAAAGAGGAGGGAGACCTTCCAGCATGTTATCAGCGTTCAGTTCAAAAGCCAGCATCTCTGATGGTATGGGGGTGCATAAGTGCATACGGTATGGGCAGCTTGCATGTTTTGGAAGGCTCTGTGAATGCTGAAAGGTATATAAAGGTTTTAGAGCAACATATGCTTCCCTCCAAACAACGTCTATTTCAGGGAAGGCCTTGTTTATTTCAGCAGGACAATGCAAAACCACATACTGCAGCTATAACAACAGCATGGCTTCGTCATAGAAGAGTCCGGGTGCTAACCTGGCCTGCATGCAGTCCAGATCTTTCACCTATAGAGAACATTTGGCGCATCATTAAACGAAAAATATGTCAAAGACGACCACGAACTCTTCAGCAGCTGGAAATCTATATAAGGCAAGAATGGGACCAAATTCCTCCAGCAACTCATAGCATCAATGCCCAGACGTCTTCAAACTGTTTTGAAAAGAAAAGGAGATGCTACACCATGGTAAACATGCCCCGTCCCAACTATTTTGAGACCTGTAGCAGAAATCAAAATTGAAAAGAGCTCATTTTGTGCATAAAATTGTAAACTTTCTCAGTTTAAACATTTGCTATGTTATCTATGTTCTATTGTGAATAAAATATTGGCTCATGTGATTTGAAAGTCTTTTAGTTTTCATTTTATTCAAATTTAAAAAAACGTCCCAACTTTTCCGGAATTCGGGTTGTAAAACTTTACGCTTAAAATTTTCAAACTTTACAGTGGAAATAATCTCCACAAATGTGGCTTGTATGGGAGGGTTGCAAGCATAAAGCCACTCCTCAAGAAAGGCCAAATGCAGTCATGACTGAGCTTTGCCAAAACTCACCTTGAAGATTCTGAGGCAGATGAGACTAAAATTTAATCATCTGGCCTCAACACCAAACCATAAATCCAATACAGCTCACCGTCCGAATAAATGCATTCCTCCAATAAAGGATGGAGGTGGTAACTTCCTGTCATGGGGGTGTTTCTCTGCAGCAGGGACTGGAGCATTTGTCAGGATAGAAAATAAAAAAATGATGGGGCAAAATGCTGTCAAATTCTTGAGGAACATTTGCTGCCCTCTGCCAGAAAGTTGTCAATGGGAATAAGGTTTACCTTCCAACACGACAATGACTGAAAGCACACAGCGAAACACAGTGGTTGAAAGGAAAAAAATTGAATATCCTTGCATGAGCCAGGAATTAAACCCCATTGAAAACCTGTGGAATGACGAGTGGGCAAATATTACAAAGTCTGGATGTGCAAATTTAGTAGAGGCAAATCCCAACAGACTAAAGGCTGTAATTAAAGCAAAAGGTGGTTCAACAAAATACTGACACAAGGGGTGATCCTTTTTTCCAACTCAGTTATTGTTTTGTTTTATTTTATTTATTTTATTTTTTCTGACATGTTGGTGTTATATCGTTCACGTGTATATTATAAGTTGCATGGAGTAAATACAGCTGAATGGAAAAAAAGTGTACATCTTCATTTCAGGCAGCAAATCAAATTTTTTTTATTATTTTAAAGGGGGATGATAAGCCCCTACATTTTTCTCTGCTTGAATATCCTTTTTTTGTCCTGAAATACATCCCATTATGGAAGCAAAATGGGTTGTGAACAGCATCTCATGTTGACACCAATCTCAATACATATTAATTTATTAAAAAGAGAAATGTTCTTTAGATACACTGCAGCTGAATCCATTCAAGTTCTTTTGTATGATTTCATGAGAAATATTTTCAGTGCCTGCTAAATGATGATTCATGCCACACAGCATAAAAAAATCCTCATCTCACTGTAATATCAAATATCTATTCACATTTTAAAGCAGATATGAGTAGTAATGATGTATTGGTCAAAATGTATTTCTTCATATGTGCGTTAGAGTGTTCAGAAGATAAAAAGCATGTTAATGGTTGTTTGTTGGTAGTGAATACTGTTAAGTGATGCTGTTGCTTTGGACACAGCTGCAGTCTGTGGACACTGAGTGAAATACTCTCACATCTGTACTACCACACTTGATGTTTTACAAATGCTCATTTGTGTATCACAGCCAATATGCTGGATGATATGTAAAGTGACTTTGTTTGTTTGTTTGTTTAGTGATGTTAAGTTGTTCCTGACATTGCTGTTCACTCCTCTGCTGGAGCAGGCTGGAAAAGTTGTAGTGATAGTGACATTTAATGATATGCAGAACATGCATTTCTCTCCTCTCGCCCCTTTGCTCTCCTGACCTACAGGACGTGACTGAGCTACTTCCTCCTTCGTGGGATCTGCTTCCTTTGCAGCCTGCTCTCATTAGTTTGTTTCGGAACTGCAGTACTCAGCAAGTACTGAAAGCTGTGTCTGGATGATAGGCCAGTTTTCTTCTCATTAGAGCAGAGGATCTCGACCTTTATATCTCAGAGGCTGCGTATTGTCAAAAAGCCCCTCTAAAGGCTATTATATTTCATTTATGTATTTTTTTAAGTAGATGTTTAAACTGAAATAATTTTTTCATTTTTAGTAGAACTACTGTATATTTTTATAGAACTATACCTTCATATTTAGAGGTTTTTGCATATTTAATAATTACATTTTTAATATGCCATGAATTATTTTAAATGACTTTAACACATCTTGCTACCCCAGCTTGAGTAAGGTTTTTTTTTTCTTATTTTTTTCTTTTTTTTTAATTATTATTATTTTATGGTATTGCATTGACACATAATCCATTTAGATGCTACTTTTTTTTTTTTAAGTGCATCGTGTTTATCTGGAGGTCCCTCTTCCCCTGTTCAACAATTTTCCTCATTATTTCCAGAGTGTCAGCTTTAATTTCAAGATAGTTTCTTATCTTATTTCCTCGCACAGGGACAGTGACATCCTCATGATTGTTGTTTACATTTTATTGCATGCTGATACATAAAACAATGCAGATTTAATCTTGACAGCATATATACTATTAAAAAATCTAGACCCAAGTTTATATATTTGACCTCTGTTTTACAATATAAATGCAATTGATAAGTGAGAGTCCTTTCTTTACTTACCATCTTCACACCTTTTGAGTAAACTATGTCATTTGTCAACTGGTAGATAATAATAATAAACCTATTTGAACATCATGTTACTCACTTACAAACTGCCATTTAAAGGTTTGGCAGTAAGCTTTTTAAAAATGTTTTTGCATACAGTAAAAACAGGAACATTTTCTTTTAAAATTTATTTTGTATTATTTACATTTTCATCTATTTTAACATATTTCAAAATGTATTCCTACGATAACAATGCTGATTTTCAGTATTCAGTATAATTACATGATCCTTCAGAAATCATTCTAATATGCTATATTAGGATAATTTATTAATATGTTTTAACATCACAATTCTTTTTAGGAAGAACAATATTTATTGGAACTAGAAATCTTTAGTAACATTACTTACTTTAGTAGCAAACATGTCTTTACTGTTATTTTTAAACAAGTTAATGCAGCCTTGCTGAATAAAAGTTAAATACTTTATAAAAAAAAAATGCATTAACCCTATATGCATGTATCTGGTGCAGAATATAGTTCATATTTAAAGTTCTTTCAGCCAGTAGAATCACATCTGATGCCAATAGGATTGTGGAAGGGAAATAATCTTGCATAACTCTGATTGTGTGCCCCAGGAAGCCATTTTGGCTCTTTTTCATGCAAATTCATAAAATATAGGCTTGTCCTACAGAAATAGACAGACTGCAACAAAACTGTGTCTGATCTCTATTTCCTCTTGACATTAATAATGAGTAACATGGTATTAGTATAGGAAACAGTTGTGAGAGACAGCCATTATGTGGTTAAATAAATAAAGCTTTCCAAAAAGATGCCAACAGGAAAGATTGTGAGTGGTAAGGCCTCTCAGAAGCATGGATAAAATGGGTTTCTCTAACTTAATAACAGGGTTATGATTTTCAGCCGATAAAAAGAGCTGCTTTTTGTGCCCTATTATTATAATAAATTAGATTTTACGTATTGCATTGCTGAGGCATGATAATTTATGGAAATGAAGCCGAGGTAGTGGTTCCTGTTACCTCAGCTATGCAGTTTAGTTCTCAGGCAGTGAGGTCTTAAAAAGAAAGTGTGAAAGAGAGTAGTGTGTGTGGTATGCTTGACTGCTGATACCACACAAAGAGCTTTGATGATTCGCACAGTCTTTGCTTAAGCTTACAGTAATCAATTGAACATTTGTCTGAACACATGCTCCTCAATCCTGTGGCTGAATAAACTTTGCACAGCTTGGCAGATCTTTGCTGATGGGAGTCTCAGTTGGAAACGGCATTGTTGTAAGAGGCCCTTGCATCACTTCCTGTCCAGCTAAATTGCCTCCCTCTAACCAGGGGATACTTAAGCAGGTTCCAGATGGTGGATAGATCTAACACTTAAAATAAAAGGTACAAAATTGTCACTGGGGCAGTACCTTTTCAAAAGGTGCTATTATGTACTTTTAAGGTACTCGTATGTACTTATAAGGTATTAGTATGTACCATTTAAGGGTAAATGAAATATGTACCATTTAAGGATAAATGAAGTACATTGATGTACCTTTTAACTTTTGTACCTTAAGGTGCTACCCCAGTGACAGCTTTGTACAGAGTGTTATAAAACAAAAATTACGGTTTTTAAAAAAACAAAAAAAACAAATCTAATAATAGGAAATGGTATAAATGCACATGCTCTTACAATATCAACTATTTATTTTTTATATATATAATGTCCATTCTTTATGTTTTATATAACATATTATAACAATTTATGCTATTGCTAACATGAAATAACAGTACTTTTACAGCATTTATTAACCTTGGTTAAGGGTTAATTTCTATATACACTACAAGTACTTTCTGCATCACTGAGCCAACAGCTGGCAAAAAATTCAATGTGTCATTCGTTTTACCAATTCAGTCAAAACTATTATTCTTTTAGGAACAAAACAAGTGTCTTTATCTGTCTATCATTGAATCATTCACACAATTGATTCTTTAAAAACACGGAATCATTAATGTGCAACACAAGTTCCTCTTCAGGACCTCGAGCTACGTCTAGAACGAATAAGGGAACACGTCCAGCGTGACGTCTCTGAATAACGTGTATAATCAGTCCAATGGAAGGGCGAGACGTCATAGGCGGGTGACGTCAGAGACCAGGAAGCATAAAAGCATGAGCGGTGAAGCCGGTAATCAGCCTTGTGTCTTCAGCAAGCGCTCTGTGAGTGTGTGTGTTCAGTCGCTTTCTGTTTGTGAGTCTTATTTAGTGTCGTTTGTCCACTGATAAACTCCATTGTCAAAGCTTAAAAAAAAAAAAATAGGTAGGGACACACGCAGCTCGTGTGTTGTCTGCTTGAGAGTGTCAGCTCTCGAGGGAGTTGACGGCTGCGACACGAGCCTTTGCATCCCTCTCAGAAGGCTCTCTTTGAGGAGAGAGCTTTCACTGGTGTTTCTCGTGGTGCCAGCCCCGCTTTCGCCGAGGCGGAGCGGTGGTTGTGCTCGCGGGATTCGCTTTCGGATCTGCTGGAAGGAATGTAAGACAGGCAAGTCCCTATCTTCTTTCTTAGCCACCAGATCCGGCGCCCGCTCTCGGGGGTTCGGAAGCCCGCGTTTGCGGTACTTTCTCACCGATGAGAGGGCGCGACACACTGCATGTCTTTCTCTGAGGAGATTGATATGGAAAGGCACAAGCATCAGTTGCACAAGCACCAGTTACACAAGCATATTATGCCTAAAATTATAATAAGCAGCATTAATTGGAGTGGAGCTCGCGCAGTCGGCTTTTGGGAGCTGATTGTGCTTTTTTCGCTGTTAAGCGCTCCGCTCTCGCCGGGCACACTCCGAGGAGTGTGTCCATGCATGCGATCTCGCGGTTGCGGTCGCGCTGGTGCTGAGGCACGGCGGCGGCCGTGATCGCGGTAATCGCACGTGATCTGGTGAACGGGTTGGAGACGGCTCGTCCTATCTCCACCCGTGTTCACTAGATCTAGAGCTCATTCTCGAGGCTTGGAAACCCACGCTGCGGTTTCTTCGTCCTCGGAGGCAGTGCTCGCTGCAGCATTCATCTTTGATGTTGAGATTGATGTTGTGTGTGTGACTGAGTAGCATAAAATAACTATAAATAAAATAAACATATATATTAAAAAAGACATGCGGGCTGCCGAGGCAACGCGTGTATTACATTGTTTCATTTTTATATGAGTTTTTTCTACACCAGACCGCGTTGACTCGTCTGGTTGTTGACTACATTTAATTCTAAGGACTAAAATGACATATTTATCTGACTATGTGAAGTTAGATGTACAGGGGCTCTAGGGATGTAATTTCTTGTGTGAGAACGTGTGTACTGCTCTTCCTCTGAGGATGTTGAGGCGGTCAGGGGCTGCTTGGCGGAGCAGTCCCAACTGTTTTCCAGCCCCTCGTGCCGGGGGTGTCACTTTTGTACTCCGCGGACGCTAGAGTCAGAGTGGCGCTCCCAGGCAGAAGACTTCTAATGGAAAGCAGTTCTACGGACCGTTGTTTTCGCTGGATAGCCCTCATCATAATGTCCTGACGCCTAAGGCCTAGGAAGTTTTGAGGGCCAGCTCCCTCTGGGGAAGAGTGGTGTACACCGCATTACACGGTGCCCGTCTCTCCTCAGTGCCCTCAGGAGATCCTGCCGGAGTTCCAGGGCGTCGCGATCTCCGGCGAGCGCTTCTCTCAGTTACCACCCGGAAACGTAGCGGTGCTGAGAGGCTCGCTACCTCTACGGAGGTCTCTAGAGCAACTAGTACGGTCATCCCCTGCAGGTCCGCCACTTCAGGGCACCAAGCTAGTGGCTCTAGGCGCACCAGAGGCCAGTCTCGCGAGACTGGTTCCCTTAGGAGGTCACATGGCGGTGTGGGAGCCCCTGCCAAGTGTACTTCATGGGGTCCTTCCCCGAGCAGGCTCTGGTCTTTTCTTCCTAGCAGACGACATGGGTCTAAGGACCGTCGTTTTTAGGAGACTTCAGCTACGAGAGTCCTGATGCTGTGGCTCAGGACCTCGGATGGCAGGCCCCTCTGGGGAAGAGCGGTGTACACCGCATTACACGGTGCCCGTCTCTCCTCAGTGCCCTCAGGAGATCGATCTGCCAACCCTGCCGGTGTTCCAGGGCGCAGCGGTCTCCAGCGAGCGCTTCTCTCAGTTACCGCCCGGAAACGTAGCGGTGCTGAGAGGCTCGCTACCTCTACGGAGGTCTCTAGAGCAACTAGTACGGTCGTCCCCTGCCGGTCCGCCGCTTCAGGGCACCAAGCTAGTGGCTCTAGGCGCACCAGAGGCCAGTCTCGCGAGACTGGTTCCCTTACGAGGTCACATGGCGGTGTGGGAGCCCCTGCCAAGTGTGCTTCATGGGGTCCTGCCCCGAGCAGGACAGGACATGGGGCTTCTTCCTAGCAGACGACATGGGTCTGAGGACCGTCGTTTTTAGGAGACTTCAGCTACGAGAGTCCTGATGCTGTGGCTTAGGACCTCGGATGGCAGGCCCCTCTGGGGAAGAGCGGTGTACACCGCCCAGAAACGTAGCGGTGCTAAGAGGCTCGCGACCTCCTTGGAGGTTTCCAGAGCAGCTAGTTCGGCCGTCTACTGCCGGTGCGCCACTCCAGGGCACCGAGCTAATTGCTCTGATGCCACCAGAGATCAGTCTTGAGAGGCTGATTCCCTTAGTAGACTATTTGGGAGTGTGAAAACTACTGCCAAATGTCTCTCTGTGGGTCCTGAACACTGTAGTGAGAGGCCACAGAATCCAGTTCTGGTGGGCCCCAAGCAGGCTCTGGTAATGGAACAGAAGTAGACTCTCTCTGAGGACGGAGGCCATCGAGGTGATCCCTCCTTGGGTTGCTGAGTCCGGGTCCTACAGCTGGTACTTCACTGTTCCGAGGAAGGATGAGGTGCTATGTCCTTTTTTAGATCTGTGCTTTTTGAACCGCTCAGTCAGTGGACTGAAGTTTAGCACGCCTGCACAGGCCAAGTCCGAGGACTGGTGTGTCACGATCTATCAAAAAGATGCACTAATCTCCATCCTTCTTCATCGGAAGTTCCCCAGGTTTGCTTTTGGGGGCAAAAGCCTACCAATGCGGATCTACCACTGGCCTTGCACTCTCACCCCACACTTTCACGACTCAACCACATTGATGATTGGTTGATATCAGCTCAATCTGAGCTGATGACGGTTCGGCGCCATGCCCATCTCGGGACTCGGGAGTGCAACCAGTGCTGAAGTGGCCTCAAATGGAGCAACTGCGTGACTGCGGCTGCGGATGCCATATGCCCCAGGAGCCTCTGAAAGTGTTTCAGTGGTACCACTGTCCTGCCTCTGAAGGAACTCAGGCAGTTCAGCACTGACTGGGCACGCTCGCTGGTGAGCCGTGCCGTCATACTCACCGAGTCTAACTCCATACCGAGATAAGAGATTCTCTGCACAGGAGAGAGCTTGCTCTTCTCTCGGTTGACCTGAAGCCCCAACTGACTGAGATGCCGGAGCACCCAGTCCCTGTGATCGCACAACTGCTCTCGGGACCGGGCAATAATGAGCCAGTCGTCGAGATAGTTGAGGATCCTGACGCCCACTTCTCTGCGAGCTTCGTGAAGACACGGGAGGACAGGGAGAGCCCGAAGGGGAGGACCTTGTACTGCCATGCCTGAATCTCGAATGCAAATCGCAGAAACTGTCTTCGGCGAGGGAGGATTGAGACATGAAAGTACGCGTCTTTCAGGTCAATCGCTGCAAACCAGTCCTGGGGCTGAACGCATTTGAGAATGCGTTTCTGCGTCAGCATCTTGAATGGGAGCTTGTGCAGGACCCGATTCAAGACTCGCAGATCCAGAATAGGCCGAAGGCCACCGCTTTTCTTGGGTACGATGAAGTAAGGGCTGTAAAACCCCGTCCTCATCTCGGCTGGAGGGACCGGCACGATTGCATCCTTCACCAGCAGGACAGCAATCTCCTCGCGCAAGACGGAGGCGTCCCGGACTGCCACCGAAGTCTCGAGGATGCCATTGAACTTGGGAGGTCGCAGGGTGAACTGAATCGCGTAACTGAGTCGGACCGTCCGAATGAACCAGCGTGACGGGTTGGGCAGCGCAAGCCACGCTCCCAAACTCCGTACAAGTGGCACCAAAGGGACAATCGACATACCCACAGTAGTGCAGCGATGGGGAGTTGTGTCGGATGGCCCAGAAGGCATCGCGTTCCAAAGTCATCACAGCCACACTCCTCGTGTTCCCGGAGGAACTGGCCAGAGATGCGTGGAGAGGCGTTGCGTCTCCGAACCGCGACCTCTTGACCGCTGGCGAAAGGGGGCCTCTTGGGTGAGAATGAGGAGGCAGTGCGTCGCTCATCGTCAACCCGCGAGCCTTGCAACTCGGAGGAAAGGGAAATTGCTCTTATATGAAAGAGTGGGTGCCGCCGGCCATTGGACCAGTGGCGGAACAGAAAGGAACAAAAACTGAGGATTCTCCACCCAGCCCTCCTCCGGGGGAAGGAGTGGCTCTGTCTCCGCCAGCTCCTGAAGAGCAGTCTCCCACATCTCCGAGTTGCCCGTGTCAGGGCCGCTTAGTCGTCTTCCTAGAGGACTTCGCAGCCGGAAGTGACAAGGGGGGCGCCGCTCTCCTGCACGGGAACTGCTGGGCACAGCCCCTGACAGTGTCGCCACACAGGACAGCCTGGAGATGGGAGCATCGAAAAAGTGCACTTTGTCAACGTCTCTCATACAGACCAGGCTGTACCAGAAACGGCACTACTGGACCACCAGAGTGGACCACATCGCCTTCCCGAGGGACTGCGTCGTGAATTCCTTCACCCAGAAGGGTGAGGTCAGTCGCTGTGCGCAGCTCCTGCATCAACCTCGGGTTGGTTCTACCCTTGTGCATTTGTTAAAGCCTTGGCTTGCTGAGTTTGCAGGATATCCATGGCATGCAGAGCAGAGGCAGCTTGGCCCGCAGCACTATAAGACTTGGCAGCGAGAGCCGCCGACAGCTTACAGGCCTTGGGTGAGAGGCGCGGACTATTCCTCCCAGTGACGGCGTTTGGCGGACACAAGTGCACCGCAATCACACATCGAGGGTAGTGAGGACAGAGGAACGAAATGAGCTGCTTCCGGCCGTAAAAAGGGGCCATCCACGACTACATCGCTTCCCCATGCACATCCAGGAAGAAAGGAACCAGAGCAAAACGCGGTTGTGAGCCGCGCTGTACACCGAGAACCAATCGAACAGCCATGAGCACTCAGGGCTGGGCGGTGCATTCACCTCCATCCTGATGCACACAGCTGCCCGAGCAAACACGGCTGTCAACTCTGGGTCCAATTTGGCAGTGGCGACAACACCCGAGGGGGGCAGCCCCGCCGAATCTTCATCCACAGAGGTCAACAGCCCATCCCCGATGCTGCAATCGACATCTGATCCCCGGCGGCAAACTGAATGACCCGTTGGGACTGCCATAAGACAGCCCAGCAAAATCACCCAGCAGCCGCACAGGACAAACACTGCGGAAGGGGTAAGAGGTCCGTGGGGCGTGGCCCGGCGGAGAAGCTCTCACTGTCACCTTCAAATCTCCCAGAGCACTAGCCGGCGGTCCTCTGCTCGTGGCAGAGAAACCGGAACGGGTAGTGACAGAGGGGTCGGCTCCTTTCCCTTTAAGAAAGGGGAGACGCGATCACACCATTGCCATGGTCACACACGCAGTGCGTGCATGAACCATCCATGAATGCGCCTTCAGCATGCTGAATGCCCAGACACGGAAGACAACGATCGTGGCCGTTGTCAGAGAACAGGAAACGACCGCATCCAGAAGGACGCGGACGAAACGGCGTCTTTAAAAAGACGCGAATCATCCGTGATTTGCTCTTTTAGGAAATCTGCTCTCTTAGTTGAAGCGCCCAGGGGAATTGCTGAAAGGGACACCACTGTTTGCACCGTACCGCCAACCAGAACAGCTTCCCGACACAGCAGATGAATGGCTTTGTGGAGTATAACAGCTTTCATACAACCACTCGGCTCCGAAGCAAAAATCCAATGAGTGGATGCACCTGACGCCTTATTTATGGCACGGGGAGTGGCTCAGGTATGTTAAATCCACTAGCCAAGAGGGGAAGTCGTGGCCTAATGGTTAGAGAGTCGGACTCCCAATCGAAAGGTTGTGAGTTCGAGTCCCGGGCCGGCAGGAATTGTGGGTGGGGGGAGTACATGTACAGTTCTCTCTCCACTTTCAATACCACGACTTAGGTGCCCTTGAGCAAGGCATCAAACCCCCAACTGCTCCCCGGGCGCCGCAGCATAAATGGCTGCCCACTGCTCTGGGTGTGTGCTCACAGTGTGTGTGTGTGTGTTCACTGCTCTGTGTGTGTGCATTTCGGATGGGTTAAATGCAGAGCACAAATTCTGAGTATGGGACACCATACTTGGCTGAATGTCACTTCACTTCACTTCAATTTTCATTGGCGTTTTCTCTTAAACTCAGAGATGATTGGCCTCCCAAGTCAGATCCACTATGTCGTTCGACATAACTCGTAGTGACCGACAGATAGGGAACCAGGGTTACATACGTAACCTTAGACTATTTTTTGAATAAATCTTTGAATTGTTCTATCATGCAGTTTCTATCAATACATATTTGAATGTATTTTTTTTATTTATTATTAATATTATTGTTATTATCATCATCAATGTTCTTGTTTGTGTTCCTCTTAGTCCTTGATCTTGTGCAATGCTAGTCATGTGGTTGTTTTTTTGTCATGTCACTTGTGGGGTTCGTGCTGGGTGGGGTGGGGTTGAGCATTGTGAGCTGGTATGTGTGTTGTTTTGTTGTGCTGTTTTTGACCGTGATATTTGCTCTGCTGTTTTGGTTCATTTTGCTTTGATGTAATGGAGGACCCCCTCGAAAACGAGATGTTTCATCTCAAGGGGTTAATCCTCGCAATAAAGATATGTTAATAATAAAAACATGACATTATTTACAAATTATCTAAAAACATACATATTTATAATTGTGATATATAATTTATATTTCTTTGCACATCACAAGTATATAAATTTGAATGTTTAAAACATTTAAATTGTAATGATATTTCACAATATTAATGTTTTTACTGTATTTTTGATCAAACAAATGCAGCCTTGATGATCATAAGAGACTTCTTGCAAAAATATGTACAAAAATTCATAGACATTAAATATAACTTATAACCCCAACCCTGGAGTAAGTGTGTGTTTGTGTGTGTGTACTGAACCTGTGAAGGCTGTCAAAGGGTTAAGCAACAGAGTGAGATGAATGGACGACGAGCGACAGTCTGAACTTTTAACGAGGAGTTAATGGACAGGCTGGCAGAACGGACTGCACCCACGAAAGGGGTCTGATTCCCTCTGAGTCTGACCATGGCTGATTGATGGGCCGTCTCCATCTGTTTATTTTTTCCTGCCTCCCTGTCACATTTATTTCCTTTGTACAGCTCTTTCTGCCAATATGGAACAGAAATATCTGCAGGGGTGACAATGGCAATTGTCCCAGACATGAGAGCAGAGGGAGAGTTTATGGCACAGCTGTTTTTCATCAACCTTTGCAACATTGCGCACTGATCTGTGGTCCAGCGGATGCACATGTGGGAGTTGAGTTCAGTTTAGCCAGAGTGAATGAATCCCATAGAGAGATGAACTTAGTACAAAAAATGATGCTGAGTTTGGGAAAGTAGATTTTCTTTGTCCTTCTCACTCCATTTTTTTACTGTATCTTTGCTCAGGGATGTCCAGTTCCAAACAACACTGCCACTGAATTTCAATGGCTAAAATTAATATCCTAATGGGTGCATCCATCCTATTTTACAAACACAGGACAGTCAGCATTAGTGTAAATGTGCCACATGCTCGTCCCTGCAGATGCATG
Source organism: Carassius carassius (assembly GCF_963082965.1). NCBI lineage: Eukaryota > Metazoa > Chordata > Actinopteri > Cypriniformes > Cyprinidae > Carassius > Carassius carassius. The sequence goes on along the minus strand of NC_081767.1, from coordinate 27,274,725 downwards.
TTTGCGGTTAAAGAGGCCTATTTTTTCTACTGTAGCATGAAAATCAGCTCAATAGAAGAGTAAAAAAAGAACACACATTAATATTTGAACAACGGGGTTTCAAATCAAGTTAAATACATTTTCGACACAAAAGCTCAATATGTGTGTGTGTGTGTGTTCTCTTATTTATTTATTTACTTTGTTTTTATTTGTTTGATGATGTTAGTGGCACGGATGTTGTAAACTTTAAATCCACCTGTTATTATTTGCATGTATGTAACATAGATCTTTATTGTAGAACTTGTTGGTTTACACCGTCCACAGTTCAACGTGTGAGGTAGCACTGATTTCTCCTCACATACAGTAGATCCACTCCTGAACACAGACCAGGGATAAAAGGAGCAAAAATATTATGTACAAAGATGCCAGAATGACCCTCCTGCAGCATAGATGCAGTTTGCAGCTTTCCCATGTTCTCTATTAGAAGGTAACATAGTGAAAAGCCCCTCTGGCCTTTGTGCCTTCTCAGTGATACAGAAGCATAAATATGCACTGCACCCCAGGCCCTCTCCAGGCCTGACACATCATGAAAGAGTGTAAGAAGTAAAAAGTGTAACTAGACTAACCCTTGAATAACTAGACTAGTTCTTAAGACACAGTCTTAAAATAGTGGCTAAGTTTATGCAACTGTCCTCAGCTGTGTGGTCATCTAATGAATTGTTAAACATAATCAAGTGACGAGCTAAACACACACATGCACAGTTTAGTCTTTTATATTTATTAAATATTGAAATATTTTTTATATTACTTAATGTCATATTTGTTCATTTTAGTTTTATTCTGACTGAGATAGAATAATTTGAATTAACAACAACTACAACAAAAAAATCAGAATATGAGTGTTTTAAATAATACAATCATATTCTTTCTAAAGAATTGCATATAGGTGATTGTACTAATCATTAGTACATTGTTAATCTTTTTTTTCGTCCCCATGTTTTTGTCACAACCGTATGTTTTGATTAATTCCACTATTGCAGGAATTCACACTTTTTTTGTCACCTGAACACCTTTGACAAAAAAATATTTAATAGCACCCCTGATATTATAAGTTAAAAGGATAGTTCACCCAAAAATGAAAATTCTGTCGTTATTTATTCCTCTTTATGTCATTCCTTTATACAGTATAGGAACAACATGAGGGTGAGTAAATGATGTCAGAATTTTAATTTTTGGGTGAACTATCCCTTCGGTATTTCAAAAATGTAACAACACATTTCAAGTTCACATCTCTCTGAATTTCAGTTAATGGGCACAACATGCAGGTTGTAACGAGCTTTATTCAGAAGCAAAGTCAGAACAGGCAAGGTCCAAACACCGGCACTTAACAATATCCAGGGCGAGACAAAAGGATGATTCACAAACAGGCGACGGTCAGGGCAGGCAGCAAACAATCACAAAAATAAGATAAACAGTCCAAGGAACAAAGGCAAAGCAAGATGGAAAACATACAGGCTATACAATACCAAGCTCTCTCTCTCTCTCTCTCTCTCTCTCTCTCTCTCTCTCTCTCTCTCTCTCTCTCTCTCTCTCTCTCTCTCTCTGTGTGTGTGTGTGTGTGTGTGTGTGTGTGTGTGTGTGTGTGTGTGTGTGTGTGTGTGTGTGTGTGTGTGTGTGTGTGTCTTTTATAGTGTGAAACTGATGAGGTGATGAGATACAGATGATAGCAATGGGTGCTGAGTCTGTGCTAAAGATTATGGGAAAAGGAGTCTGGGGTGAAAGGCAAGGGCATGGCATAGAGTGTCCTCTAGTGGAGGTCTTGGATACTCCAGCTAGTGATCATGACACAGGTAAACAGCTAAAATATTTATTCTTATTTTTAATATTTATAATTTTTTTCTTTAATTTTAAAATTTTACGTTTATGATTTAATTGTTTATTAGCTTTTCATAAACTCACAAACTCCCCACAGATTCCCCACAAACCCCCAGGGATTTACGAACCCTGAATTACTGTTATGATGCACATTTTCATCTATCTTTAATAAGATATTTTATTAGCAAGCATTTTCGTTAGTAATATTGTTGATGAGATTAACACCTGACACATTCACACAAATTCAATTTTAAGTGGGTGGTTATTTCTTTTTTCTTTTTTTTTTTCTTTTCTTTTTTTTTTTGGTTAAGCAGAAAATTATGGACAACATTAGCCAAAAGGACAAGGAATTTTTTTTGTCATCATGTGACAATAAGTGGAAATGAAAACGCCTTCATCGGCCAAAGCTTTGAAAATGGGTGAAAAGTCTTTGACAGCTTATTTATGGTCATTAGCACATATCGTTATAGATAACATATTAATTTGCATAATGTGTTTTTAATGACACACTAATGACATTGAGAGGAGGCTAATTGAGTGAAGTGCTGTGTGTAGATTAGGGAAAAAAGCATTGTTAATGAAATTTTTCATACAATACATATGATCAATCGTTTAGGCCACACCCCCTTTGAAAACTTTCAGGCTGTCTGATTAATGTTGTTGTAGAAGGTCTGATAAACAGATTCAAGAAATGAAATATCCATTTGTTTTGTGTCAGTATGAATTGCCAATTCATCTGAGTCTTTCAGAGTGCACTGTCGAAAAGAAATGGAGGGTTGTCGAAGCTGTGACACTAAGCGGTGGAAAACACACACACACACACACACACAAATGGCCTTGACTTATGTGGGAGTGAGTTTGCATGTGTTTGCTCATGTGTTTAATGGATCACCTGAACATTTATAGTCAGAAGGTTTGAAAATAGCCATGTGTCATAAGATCACCTGAAGATTTCTTCTTCTTATTATTATTACAGAATATTAAGTAAAATGCTATTCTGATATTTATGCTTTGAGTACTTGTACAGTATTATGTGTTAGTGAATTGAACTCTGCCGGACAAAGCTGCGTCCTTATTCAACAATATATTGCCATTTTCTGCATTTTACAGCCTTTGTGCTCACTCCATGTAGGAAGAGAGTTCTCTAACAAATGCCAGCTGATTTTACAGGCGAATTACAAACTACTCTCTTGGACATATGAGTCAGGATGTGAGGTATTTGTATCCAGAGCAGCGTGATGATAATCTCATGCTAGCTTGTTTCCGAGAGCTTGTCCGCATGAATCAGAGAACATTTCCCTGAGATGTGATAGAATGCTGATAAGCTAGAATTGCTTTGTGAAAGGTCCTTTTTTGCTGTCGGAAGTGCAAGTGGGTACATGGAGCTACAGTAAAATCTTTCCTTTTATGGGTCTTTTATGTTTCAAATGTACAGTAAAAAGTTAGTTTAAAGTCATGTAAATACCTCTATATTGCTGCTCGAGAACTTTCTGTTCATCAAAGAATCTTGCAAGGAAAAAATGTATCAGGGGTTCCACAGAAAAAAAATATTAGGCAATAAAACTGTTTTTTTTTTTTTTTTTTTTTACATGATAATAATAAGAATGTCATTTTAGCACCAAATGAGCATATAAGAATTATTTATGATATTGTAGACACTGTATATCTTGTACTTACTGCTTATTGCACTTCTGGTTAGATGCTAACTGCATTTTGCTGCCTTGTACCCTACAATGACAATAAAGTTGAATCTAAATATACGTATATATATATATTACAACAGTTAATTACATTCCAATAATATTTATTACCATTTTTATACTGTTTCTTACTTACTATATAACTAATAAGGAATTATTGAAGAACTAACAGGTAATTTTTCCTTAACACTTAACTCAATACTGTTAACTGCTAAGGAAGATATGTTAATTAATCGGTATGTAATACAATTTTATGATTGTGTTAAGTAACAGTTAGCTAATCAATAACTAATGAATTCTGTCATACCTACTGAAGAACTACTATTAATTATCTACTAGTTAGGGTTCAAGAAAAATAACTAAGTAACTACTAATGAACAGTATACACAATTTCATTGAATTGTGATCCTTTCATATAAAAGTTATTAGCAGTTGTAGTAGTATAAAAATGCAATATTAATAAATGCAATCATTTTACAGAGGTTTTGCCTGTGTAGTGAATTGTTTTTTGAGTGTGTTTTGTAAGAAATCAGCTTCCAGTAGGAACCCTACCACGACTCCAGTGCCTTGCGATAATCACCTTAGTTTTTATATTTTATATACATTACTGTATATGTGCCTCATCAGCTTATACCACATTACCATTAATTCAGTTTCTTTATGTAAGGCAAAGCCTGAGGAAAAGTGAAAATACAGGTAACCAATTAGTAATTAATAAAGAATTATCAAACAATTCTTAGGATTTTATAATAATTCAGGACTTATTTCAAACCTGAAACATTAGGCCTATTCTAAAGTGAAAGTATTGGGACCCATTAGTAATTAATAAAGAATTATTAGATAATTCCTCAATAATTACTTAGAACCTGAAACAGTATTCTAAAGTGAAAACATAGGGAACCCATTAGTAATTAATAAATATTTATCAAATAATTCTTCAGGACTTATTTTGAACCTGAAACAGTAGACCTATTCTAAAGTGAAAATATTGGGAACCCATTAGTAATTAATAAAGAATTATTAGATAATTCCTTAATAATTACTTAGAACCTGAAACAGTATTCTAAAGTGAAAACATAGGGAACCCATTAGTAATTAATAAATAATTATCAAATAATTCTGCTGGACTCATTTCGATCCTGAAACAGCAGGCCTATTCTAAAGAGAAATTATAGTGAACCCTTTAGTAATTAATAAAGAATTATCAGATAATTCATATTTTATTCAATTTTAACATGCATACTGCCCACATTTAAACTAATTTAACAAACATTTTATAATCAAAACTTAAATATTTAGAAGCAAACAAAATGCATATTTCATTTCCATTATAGGCTAATAAGTGGACTTTAACAAAGTTGCAACTGTAGTAGTACTTTGTACTTGACCTTTTACTCAAGTAACTTTGAAAATGAACATACCTACTTATAATTTTACTTGAGTAATATTTTATTGGGGTATCTGTACTTCATAGTTATTTTTCTTGAACCCTAACTAGTAGATAATTAATAATAGTTCTTCAGTAGGTATGACAGAATTCATTAGTTATTGATTAGCTAACTGTTAATTAACACAATCATAAAATTATATTACATACTGATTAGTTAACACATCTTCCTTAGTAGTTAACAGTAGTGAGTTAAGGGTAGCACTTTATTTACAGTCCTGTTCCTCATGTACATACTGTGTACTTATTATAGTAATTACAATAACTATGTAATAACTAGGTACTAACCCTGAACCTACCCCTAAACCTAACCCTACTCCATGTAGTTACCTTGTATTACCAGAATTTTCTTAGATAAATACACTGTAAGTACACTATAAATACATGTAAGTACACATACTGTAAAATAAAGTGCAACCGAGTTAAGTCTTAATGAATAAATCACCTGTTAGTTCTTCAATAATTCCCTATTAGTTATGCAGTAAGTAAGAAACAGTATTCTAAAGTGTTACCCTGTATTTACAAACAAAATCTTACCAACCCTGTTTTTTTTTTTCTTTTCTGTAATGTAGGTGTAAAATTCTGTACATGCATATTTTGCACATTTTAATCAAATGGTAAGTTTGTCCGAATATATAAACTTACTCAAACGTATTATTATTATAGAAAGAATCATGGAATAGACTGAGTAATTAAGTCAACATTGTGTCTTCATTTTCCAGTTCTGTTCAATCTGCTATTGATGGTCTTTGTTGGTGATGCGAATGTTTGTGTTCATTTTGGAAAGGTATCTGAGTCAGCAATATTTTTCAGGAAAAATAAATAAATAAATAAATAAATCTCCTTCCTCTGTTTTGAATGAGTCTCTATGGGTTTCTTAAAAGCAATAGAGCCGGAGAACTTGCATTTCATTTGGTGTGTTTGTCTTTTATTTAGACTGTAAATCAGTGGCCCAGCTGTAGATTTCAGCACTACTGCAACTGCTTTTATCCAGTCATGCATACACACATGCTTAGGTGTTCTGGCGGTCATGCCCGAGATATCATCACATGGTTACCCGATTACAAAACGGCTCATTATTCTTAGATGTGTTGTTGCAGGTCATTTATCACTCTTACATGTTCAAGTGCTCTTCTTGCTCCATTTCTTTTTATTTCACTTTCAGCTGTCCTTCCTGATAACCCATCACCACTCTGTAGTGCTAATGCTTGAGGTCATGTTGCTCAATGGTTAAAAATCTTCTCTGGAAACCAAAAGGTTGCAGGTTTGAATGCCTCAAGGGGTAATCCATGACCTGTCAGCATTGTGTTCTTGAGCAAGCCACTTGACAAGTCCAAGGGTGATTGTCCCTGTAAAAAGTGGTCAGTTAATCTGAAAGAAATTTTGAAATGCTTGTGATTTGGCAAACTTTAAAAGTTAGACCCATTCTAAGAGTTTCATGTGTGTCATGTGTGCCCTTCAGGTTCTCTGTATTGAGAGACCCAGCAGACTGGCTGATCGTGAACCCCTTCAAAGGCAACGTCACCACTAGAGCCGTACTGGACCGGGAGTCTCCACACGTTCACAACAACCGGTACACTGCTCTCTTCATGGCCACAGATAACGGTAGGACATTTTTTTTGCATGAGGTGATGTCAAATGCGATGTAATAACTTCTGATGTCAGGTAAAGTGATGTGATTTAGTCACTCATCACTACATTTACTGGGTGACAAATCACTCATTTTTTGACATTTACTGGGAAAATGTGGAGGATCAATTATAATAAATATTGGCGAAATGTACTAGGAATTTCAGTGAAAATTGTTTATACAACATTTAATATATATATATATGTTATATATTTTTTTTTTTTCTTTTTTTTTTTTTTTTTTTTGTAGGGCTATTCATAAAGGAAACATTCATAAAGAACCATTTACTTCACTCCTGAATGAATCAGCCATTTGAACGAATCAAATGAATGAATAAATGACTCAATGACTTAATCATTAAGACATTTCCACAACCTACTGGCAGTTTTAGTTTGATGCTTTGCACAACAATGAGTTTAAATAATCCTTTCTCCAAATCTGATGTGTGATCTCCAAATCACCACATCATGTAATTAATTAGATTTCAAATTTTAATCACTTACCAGCCCTAATATTTTATGAACGTAATGAGAATTTAATTAAGATGGTCATTAAGAATCATGAAGATTAGAAACTCAAATGTAAAAAGTCCAGATACATTACAGTTTTCTTTTGGGGAAATGTGACAAAAATAGACTTAATAAATCAACTTTCTTATTTTTTATTTTGTTTTTGTGAAGAAACACACTCTGAACATGTATTGGCGAGATTTTCATTTCAACAAGGCTTTGTACGATGAAACAGCACTGTAAAAATGAAGGTCTCGACATGTTATAATGTTTCTGAGATGTCAGATCAAGCAGCATTATGCTACTTGTTTCACTGTGGAAAATGTTATGATGTGTCTGAGAGAAGGCTGGCCAATGGAGCAACTAGCTTCCTGGGCTAATAATTGGCACTAAACCTTTTATAAATGGCATAGACATTACGCATACAAATCATTATTCTTTTTTCTTCTCAATTGCTGTCGAAACTATACCAATATCACAGTCAGCCCATTTTCTAGGGTTCTTTTTGGAGGTCATCAACTGTGTTTAACACAGCTGAGGTGGCGTGGTCATGGATTATTCTCTCGCTACAGGAAATTACACACTTTTGCAGGTCAGAGAACACAGTCGTTGGATTAGTGCTCTCTGGGTAGTATATTAATTTATCTCACGTGGCATAAACAACATTTAATTAACCTCTGAATGAGTCACTTCTCAATGTCATCTGGCAGGGACACTTAGAGGTATTAGAAGAAGAAAGGTTCCTGTTCTCTTCCCTTTTTCTTTCTCAGTCTGTTTGTCTGTAGAAAGGTTGGATGTGGCATTTGACAAATGAAAGATCCATTAAACGAAACAAGCCAATCAAAACAGATCAAAAGTGCCCTTATTTACAGGTTTTCAATATGTTTTTTCATACTGATTCATATTCATATATGCTTTTTAAGGGGAATCAGTAAGGGCTGAATGCATTTTTCCTCTATTTACATCGGTCAAGGTGTGTTTGGAATGGTGTACAACCATGCTACTCTTATTATTTGTGCAGTGTGCATACTCTGTGGGATGTGCAGTATGCAGATTTGCTGGCGATGAATCAAATGACCCACATTTGACAAATTGTGCAGTACACAAACAGCACACACTGCACTGTATACTGTACCTCATCTACAGCATTTTTAGGGAGAATTATTCACCACAACATTTTCTTTCTTTCTTTCTTTCTTTCTTTCTTTCTTGCCAAAAGTCAAAGTGAAACAGCATTTACAGCCTATTTTACATCTATAATGAAGTGAAGTGAAGTGACATTCAGCCAAGTATGGTGACCCATACTCAGAATTTGTGCTCTGCATCTAACCCATCCGAAGTGCACACACACAGAGCAGTGAACACACACACACACTGTGAGCACACACCCGGAGCAGTGGGAAGCCATTTATGCTGCGGCGCCCGGGGAGCAGTTGGGGGTTCGATGCCTTGCTCAAGGGCACCTAAGTCGTGGTATTGAGGGTGGAGAGAGAACTGTACATGCACTCCCCCCACCCACAATTCCTGCCGGCCCGGGACTCGAACTCACAACCTTTCGATTGGGAGTCTGACTCTCTAACCATTAGGCCACGACTTCCCAAAGAATATTTAATGTGACATATTTCTGAGATAAATAGGATACAAGAAAATAAAAGTAGAATGGCAGTTGATTTTATGGGAATTTAATGGTTCTGGAAAAGTGTGTATTCTAAATCAGATTGAGTTTGCTGTCAGTTATACAGTTTCATTTCAAAAATAAAAAAGAAATAATAATAATTATTATTATAATTTTTTCATTTACGTTACTTTTCAAAAGTTTGAGGTCGGTAAGTTGACATTTAATATTTTACCAAATATTTCTGTTTCAAATAAATACTGTTTACTTTCAGGATTCTTTGATGAATAAAAACAGAATTATTTTAAACATTTGAGTTAGATTTTTTTAATTTTTTTATTAATGCATTCTTGCTGAATAAAAGTATTCATTTATTTCCCAAAAAAAAGGCATTTGTGTGTTCACATGCATACACACAGTACATACATACACAAGTGCAGCTTTAAAGTTTGTGAACCCTTTAGAAATTTCGATATTTCTGCATACATATCACCCAAAATATCATTAGTATTACATATCTGTGAGTGGCAAAAGTTTGTTAAGGTGAAATTAGAGTCCATTTGTTCAGAGGTGTTTTTAAAAAGTGGGATGTGTGCAAATGCATGCCCTGTTTTATTTAGACAACAGAGATCTATCAAAGTCTGATCGTGTTTGTGGAAGGGAATCATGGAACGAACAAAGGAGATTTCTGAGGATTTCAGAAAAAGACTTATTCAAATACTTAGAATTATTGGCGGTATGGATGAGATGTGCTGTATATCCAGTACTGTTGACTCTGAGCTGGTCTTCATGTCATCACCACCTTCCTCAATTTACACTCTTCCCCAATTTGTGAGGCCAGAGAAATGCAAGTGGCTTCCTTTACAATGGAGAGGATATCAAGACAGGTGAACCCCACAGCAAAGTGCAAATAACATATAAGTATGGCACAGCTCAGACATCAATCTGATTATATATGCAAATCCAATTGTAACTTAAGATCGATAATGGTTTGATTTCATACTCATAATAAGTTATTAATCATTGTTTGCTGAGGTTTTGAAAAGGTTACGGTGACTGCAGCTATGTGTCATATTTCAGAGTTGTTATTTGCATTGAGATGTAGACATTTCAGATGCAGACCAGAAGCTTATTTCAATAAATGTCAAATGCCCAAAATGATGTTTGCTTTGGGGTCACTTTCTGCATTAACCTTCTCTGTTTACTAGTTCACTAGAATCTGGTGGGAATAGTTGCCGTATTTTTGTGCACTGTTAAAGGGTAGTTCACCCATAAATGAAAATTCACTATTCAAATATATATATATATATATATATATATATATATATATATATATATATATATATATATATATATATATATATATATATATTTATATATATATATATATATATTTATATATATATGAAATTTTTTTTTCCAGTGAATAACTTGATCAGTGTTGTAGTTGAGACCATGAAAATATGGTCTTGAGCTGGTCTCGACTACAACACTGCATTTGATCTGAATGGCTTGTCTTTTAATCTCTCAGTCTAATATTTGTCTTTATTACATATTATGTGGTGAGAGTTTGTATCGGCACCTCCAACACGGTGTTAACATTATGCTTTTCCTTTTGTGTGGCTCTGTGTGTGTGTGTGTGTACAGCGCTGGATTTTGCGCATCCCGTGTTTCCCTGGTATCCCAGGCAGATCTAATCTATCACAGACTCCCTATTCCTTGACCGTCCGATAATTGCATGACATGAAAGTCATAGTGGTCACTATCAGGCTATTGATCTGGACTGGAGTCCCATGTCTTTATTTCAAGGGCTCAGATGATTGTTGCCTCTCTCTCTCTCTCTGTCTGACCACTGACCACTGAGAAGGCGAGAGTGTTGATTGAACAAGAATGATAGAAGGGAGAGGGAAAATGAGAAGATGCTGAGCAGATAGAGGAGAGAGTAGATAAGACTGGGTGGAGAGTTGATGTAGTTTAGTCTGTGTGTGCTTGTACACTGCTTTTCTATCCTTGTGTTTTACACATATGACTTTGTTTTAAAGGAGTAGATCAGCTATATTCCAAAGATAATATTTTTGTTGAAAGTTAAAAGTTGGTTGATGATTTCGATACAACTTCAATGTACAAAATTTGGGGACGATTAAAAAATGTTTTTGAAAGAAATTTCCCATCACACACACACACACACACACACACACACATATATATAAGCTTTTTTGACGTTATTAATAATGTGGGATTGCAACAATGGTGCTTAGAGTATGTGGGAAGAAAATCCTTTTAAGTCCAGAACATAGACTAAATTTCTGTGGTAGCAGTATGGAAAAATCTGTCCTACAGACCTCTAACCTGCAGCTGAAATAAATTGATCCATTTTGCAGCTCCCAGTGTGTGAAGTTGCAGACTCACTGGAGTGGTTGGGAGTTGCTGAAGTGCTACACTTTTCTGAGCCTGGTGGGCTCAGACTTGTCTGTCAGCCTGAGGTTAATGATTCAAGTCCTTACAACACCTGCTGGAGCTCAGCTCAGATGGGTGGAGATGGAGGGGCTGCGCTATTTCAACATTGGCAGAGGGTCCGTCATTTAGAGGGTATAATCAGTTGTTTTGGTGTGAGACACAGGGACATTTTTCTTGTTTCTTCATTCCCCACTGCGCCAGCAGATGTTCACCCATTCCATCATTCTTCAGGTTGTGTGTGTGTGTATGTGTGTGTGTGTGTGTGTGAGAGAGAGAGAGAGAGAGAGAGAGAGAGAAAGAGAGAGTAGTCTGCCCACCATGTTTATGTCCTGTCTCCTAAGTTTGGTTAGCTGCATAAAGTTGTGCTCATACTACTCTTTTTATTTATTAGTATAAACATTATAAGTGTATTTTCTGTCATTTTTATCAATTTAATGTATCCTTGTAGAATTCATAAATAAATAAACCTACTTACCCCAACATTGCACAAAATATTAAGCACCACAGCTGTTTTCAACATAGATAATAATAAGAAATATTTATTGAGCACCAAAAGCATGTCTATTAATTTTTTTTATCAGGGAGTGCGTTAAAATGCTTTTTATAATTCTCTCCTTTTTTTTCAAATAATGCTACATGTCTTACCGATTCTGGAGTTTGTAAAGTAACAGAACTGTAACAGATTTATGTTCTGGCGTGTAAGGCTAAAATTGCATTTCTTTCTCAACTTCGCTCCCTCCTTCACATGAAAATGTGCCTTAAAGAAGGCGACTTCTATGTAGGGCACATCTTCCTGCATCTAGTTAAACAATATAGTCATTGAATTTCACCTGGAAACATAAATACCATCAGGTAGCTCAACACTACTCCTCTTCTAAAGAACAGCATGCAGTTGTCACATGCTGTGCTTTCATTTTATGTCACAGTTGCCCACGTCTTTGCATTTTATTTAAATACTCAACTGCTGATGTGCACTTGTCATTTAGGGCAGGCAATGTATTATCATGAATGTTGCTGCAAAATATAAAAGGCTCTTTATGTATGCATGAGAAGTTTGCTTGGAGCATTAGCATATGCCTCAGAGACCTTTGAACATCCGCATTGTAGCGGGAAGAACTGTAATCAGCACTTCAGTGCGACCAATCTAGCTCCGGGGCACTAGTTTTTGATTGTTGTTTAGTCCATGCTAATCTAATGTAAAATTGTTTATGTTGTAGCTAGTGTATTAGAATTGAACAATCCTTCATCAAAGGCCTGATTAGTAAAAATATTTTATACACCTGAAAATTTAAATTCAGTCACCAAAGTTTCTGGTCCCCATTTAATTCAATGCGGACCAGCCACTATTTGTTTACCCACATTTTTCTAAATATCTATCTATGTCTGTCAATAAATTAATGTATGTATTTATTTATTTATTTATAAAGTTTTTTTAAGTCAATAGATTTTTTTTCCTCATATATTATAGGAATGTTTTGTGAATGTGGTTAGCATCTTTTATCATTCAGATTAATATAATTTTTGTTTTTTCTTTGAACTGTTCAGAGTTTCACTTCATTTTTAGATATATCTTTCCTTTACCAACTGAGAAGAGCAAAAGTTAAGGGAAGTCCACAAATGTTTGCCTGTGGCACTGTCGTGTCCAAAATTGGTGCTCTCCAATTTAGACACTTTTCTTTTGGAAGAAAGCTCCAAGTGAGAGACAGATATCAGCAGATAGGTGTTTCATTCCCAGAAGATCCTCTCTGGCACTGTACTTTGAAGTAGAATCAGGTTTCTCTTCAGGAACTCTAGCTGCGTCGAGAACGCTTTGGGGAATGCCTCCAGTGTGACGTCTCTGAATAATGTGTGTAATCAGTCCAATGGATGGGCGAGACGTCATAGGCGGGTGACGTCAGAGACCAGGAAGCATAAAAGCACGAGCAGCGTCTCTTTGAAGAGGGAGCCTTCACTGGCGTTTCTCGGGGTGCCAGCCCCGCTTTCACCAAGGCGGAGCGGTGGTTGTGCTCGTGGGTTTCACTTTCGGATCTGCTGGAAGGAATGTAGACGGGCAAGTCCCAGTCTTCTTCCTTAACCTTTTCAGTGGTGAGTTTAAAATATTCTAGCGGTCCCCCCAGAGTTAGTTTTTTTTAAGATGACCGTTATTTTAGAAATTTCCCCTTACTGTTTCCATGGCGACGCGTCAGGTTGGTCACGTGACACACCGCGTCTACAATAACACTGAATGACAGATGGATCTAATACAAGTAATAAGTGGCCAGTAAGCTGTATAAAGAATAGAGTGAATTTTATAGTTACTTACACTATGTGTATCTTGATATGAATAAAGCACATCTGCAAATTTAATTTGAATGGATTGTTATTGTTGCTTCCATAGACATATGCGTGTATTTTTCAAACTCTAAATGTATTTTTTTACTAGTCTTTGTGTGTATTTAAATGTCTGAAACCTAAAATATACATTATGTGGTTAATAACACTGCATAGTTGTGATAATATGACAAGAGCAGTGCGCGTCTCTCTCTGGCTCAGCGTCAGACAATGCACCAAAATGCAGTTTGAATAATAAGCAGCATTAATGAGTAGTGGAGCTCGCGTAGTTGGCTCTCGGGGGGCTGATTGTGCTTTTCTTGCTGTTAAGCGCTCGGCTCTCGCTGGGCACGCTCCGAGGAGTGTGTCCATGTATGCGATCTTGCATTTGCGGTCGCGCTGCTGCTGAGATATGGTGGCGACCGCGATAGCGGGAATCACACATGATCTGGCGAACGGGTTGGAGACGGCTCGTCCTATCTCCACCCGTGTTCACTAGATCTAGAGCTCGTTCTCGAGGCTTGGAAACCCACGCTGCGGTTTCTTCGCCCTCTGAGACAGAGCTCGCTGCTGCTGCATGCTCTCTCGCCGGGAGAAGACCGCCAGTTCGACCCAGTTAACTGCGCCGGTTGGTACAGTGCTGGAGTTCCTGCAGGCTCTCCGCAGGGTTGACCCACTCCACCCTGAAGGTCTACGTGGCGGCCATGGTGGCCTAATGTCGTTGCAATGAGATCTATCCAGAAAGCCTATAGTACATCATGATTCTTATCATCCACAGCTTTGGTTTCTCCACTGCTTCTCACTCTGCAAAACAGCATATTTCCACCTCCTCTGCGCTCAAGTGCTATAAGATAAAAGGAGGCTTGACTTCTGTGCACTTCTGTGTTAAGACATGCTCTTAAGAGATCGAAGAGGTGATTTTTCAGTTGAGAGAAACAAGTAGCTGTTGCCCATTGCATATTGTCTTGGGCTTGTGGAGAACAAGTGCTTTGGTTGGTTGCTTTACCAAACTAATAAGACAAAGCAAAACACACACAGTGGACTCTCAAATTATCGTCCCCCATCTGCTGGGCTAAATTGACACTGATTGGTTTCTGCAGACACTAGAGAATCTTTTTTTTCTGCCCTTGGACGTTGAAGTCTGAAATGAAGATGGAAGAACATTCGTATCTCTAATAATGCAAATCCTGTCATGTCCACTTGTGCAGTTTTCAAGGAAGAAATAGAACGTAATCACACATCCTCTCTTCATACAAAAGGGGGACTTTGACATAAAGAACGATGTAAGGCCCTGATGCATTACTGGTGAAAGGGTGATCTAGGCATTGTCAAAGCAGAGGTAGAGAGTTCTTTCAATCCAAGTTTCTCATTAAAAGGAACCCATGAGGCTAATCAGAGGTTTTTGTTCTAGAGGGACTTGCAGGTTTAATCGGCTCTTCATTGTCAGGTTTCAGCTGAGCTTTCCGTGAAGAAAGAGGGCCTGCCTTTAATTGCAGATCAATTTTCTCCCTTGTTATGTTGACGGAATGTCAACTGTATACCGTATTTTCCAGACTATAAGTCACACTTTATTTCATAGTTTGGCTGGTCCTGCGACTTATAGTCAGGTGGGACTTATTTATCAAAATTAATTTGACATGAACCGAGAGAAATGAACCAAGAGAAAACATTACCGTCTACAGCCGCCAGAGGGCGCTCTATGCTGCTCATTGCTCCTGTAGTCTACCACTGAGCAGCATAGAGCGCCCTCTCATGGCTGTAGACGGTAATGTTTTCTCTTGGTCATTAGTTCTTAATGAATGCGACTTATAGTCCAGTGCGACTTATATATGTTTTTTCCCTCGTCATGACGTATTTTTGGACTGATGCGACTCATACTCAGGTGCGACTTATAGTCCGAAAAATACAGTATGTGGTTGTGTGATGGACTGTTTCTCTACAGTCCATCTAGGCCTGATTGAGAACTCAGTGGTTGCTGGAAAGGGAGTATGTCAGATTCAAGTGCATGTCATGTTAATAGTTTTTCAATAGGTTTTATGCAGTATTGTGCAGTATTCATAAGGTGTCTGAATATAACCTATAGGTTGTTGATATTTTTTTCACATCACCTTTTCATGACTTTTATCTTAAATAGATATAGCACAAGCACAGTTAGATAGATAGATAGATAGATAGATGGATAGATGGATAGATAGATAGATAGATAGATAGATAGATAGATAGATAGATAGATAGATAGATAGATAGATAGATAGATAGATAGATAGATAGATAGTGTCACTGCAGACTGGAATAATGACAGCCTAAAATTCAACATTTTCATCAAAGGAATAATCATCACAACTTGCCTTTCATCAAAGGTGTATTTGATCAAATAAATGCATCCTTGGTGTAAAGAAAGAAAGAAAACTAAAGGAAAGGAACCTTGCACTAACAATCACCTTGGGACCAGTTAGTGAAGTTATTTCCGAGAAACACTAATCATTTGTCATTCATTTTGAATCCAGTGCAGTGATGTTCTTAATGTGACTTCCAAAGTTTTTGTGCATGTCCAAAAACTTTTTGTGGCCACTTTGAATCAAAAAATAAAATATTTAAAAGCATTGATGAATGTAAAAAGCTTAGAAAGGTTTTTTTTTTTGTTCTTAAGAAATTCACTAGTTAATGTGCTGTTACATTACGCTTATATAAGTCGTTTATTCTTATAGGTCTTTGCACTAAAGCTTTCTCAGCATGCCAAAGCAGAGTGATAAAAGAGCCATCTGCTCGAGTCCTGTGTGTCCTCTCAGAGTCTGTCTCACAGTGTGACCACTGCAGTGAGCAACCACACACTCCACACCCCCACTGTGCTTTCCCTTGTGACTCAGACACCCTTCTGATTACATCCCATTCACATCCTTGAGCTCAACTGTTACTTCATTTTTTTTTTTTAAGATTTTCAAAGAAGATTTGTATCAATTTAAACAATTTGTCTAATAGTTCAACAGCTCTAATTATCATCATCACAAAGCTAGTTAATCACTCTGTGGATTCTTTCTTTGACTTTATCTTATACTTTTGACACTAGCCATAAGCTTCAGCAGAGATGGAGTAGAAAGTCCCGGAAATCATTCATTTTCAATGAGAGCTGGTGATTTGAGACACAGTGTGGAAAAGTGCCTGTAGGCGATGCGACAGAGTTGAGCAGAGTTTAACTGAAATGCAATGACTTCCAATGGGAGAAAGTGGAGCTCAAGTGAGCCGCAACCTGATACAGATTATTAATGCAGTTGGGTAGAAACGGTAGTAGAGCATGGCAAATAGCACAGTTAAAGCTCATGGGTGTCCAGGGAATGCTGGAAATTATAAAATGTATACCTTACGTGCAGGAGTGCTTTACATAAATAGTTTTCATACATTTAAGAGTTGTGTTTTTTGTTGTTGTTTTTTTGTGCAGAATATAACTTCATGGCATTTAGATTTAGGCATTTAGCAGATGCTTTTATCTAAAGCGACTTACAAATGAGGAGCAGCACAAGCAATTTATCAGAGTCAACAATGTTTGTATTACACAGTGCCAAGTATAAGTTAAATTAGCTGGAGCAAGCTAGAGCAAAAGTGAAATGTAGAAAAGTACAGAAATAGAAAACAGACAGTGAGTGAAAGAGAGAAAGAGATACTGTGAATATACAGAGAGTAATACAGACTGAGAAACATTTGGTATCAGCCCAAGTTGCTGTAGTCAATTGGACTGTCTTCCAGGGCAGCATCAGGTGGAACAATGGGCCAGTGGCAAAATAAAGAAACTCACTGAACCAAGGGTCTGTCTTTGGGGTCTGAGGGGATGTGATAGAATCTTGTACTGTCACAAAATCATTAATGCAACCAACGGAATAAAAAAAACCTTTCCCCTGAGACTTTTGCAGTATGTGAAATGTATTTACAGTGTGCAAGCTGTGTGCTAGCCATAAAACAGTTTATTTTTTTTATTTTTTTTTTCATGCAGAAGGAAAAGTTGCACATTTCAAATCTGCTCACGAACAGCTGTGAGGCTGAAAAACTGTCTATCCCATCCATATCAACAATGTTTAGTGATGCATTAGAAAGAAGTTTAGAGAAGTGAGAATTGGATCTCCGCAAAGACAGACAAAATATGAGACTATATATGTATCAGTGCGCCATAAAAAAGTGGAAAATAAATCACTCTCATTATGGAACGAAAAGGAGACAGCATCTGAAACATCCAGTCCCATTACATGCTGCATATGTAATAGACATATTTATGCAAACAACCCTTTTTATCCATATCTCATGAATATCTTTCATGTCAATGTTGCTTGTTAAACAAAACCATGTGTACTCAGCTATTCATGAAGTCTGCTGTATATTTCCGCTCACGTTTACCTTAATCAATACTGATGTTACAGGGGTCGTCGGTTTCTAAGATAAAAGTTATTAAGTGATAAACTGCAACATGAAAAGCTGATGCTCATGCTCATGCTCAAGAACACCTTATGGTGTATCTAAATGTGTGTAATAGGCCTTCAATGTGAGTTAGAGGATGAGGGAGCTCTTAGCACTGCCGAAGATAATTATGATGATGATGATGATGAAGATAAAAACTATGGAGCGATCAAGCGAGGGAATGTTTTTTTTTTTTTTTTTTTTGAAAACAAGCATCTTTAATGTTTTCTAACCACGTACAGCAGCCGTGTGTAAATGGGAGGATTTGCATTCCCTCGTGCGTATGTCTTCTCTGAGTCTCTCAGCACACACAGAAGAGCTTCATAAAGCCTGGCTGATGAGATTTTCTTGCTTAGGCGATGTACGAGTTTATCTTCATTTTTGCTTTGCTGGCAAATGTAATGTGCAGTTTTTATAGATAACGTATGCTTTTGTATGATAGAGAGTTCTTGTATTGTGTAATGAAGTTCTTAGACAAGTTCTTTTAAATCCATTTATTTATAGCATTCTTTTTATTTCTTTGTTTGTTTGTTTCTTTCTTTCTTTCTTCCTTTCTTTGATCATTATTATTATAAGTAGTAGTATATTTTTCATTTTTTGTTTATTTATTAACTGACTTATGCATTCACAGATTAATAATAAGTATGTTTTTTATTATGTGTTTATTTATTTATTGACTGATTTATGCGTTTCTGCGATCATAATTAATAATAATAATAATAATAATAATAATACATTTAAATAAATATAAATATACGGAAATCCCATACCAAAATCTATGAATGTAATTGCATTAGATCAAACTATTTATTTTAAGGAAATAACTAATTTTAAGTATTTTTTAAAAGTGGAGTAAACAGATAATAAAAAAAAATTAAACAAAATGGGTTTTAACATAAATGCCATTTGTATTGTAAATTTACTTGGCTTGATATTCTATAATAATGCATAGAAATTAATATTTTTTACAAAGTGTGAATACATTTCCCAAATGCTTTTTTGAGTACCACTAGGACACCATGTCCAGAAACAGAAAAAGTGGACTAAAATGTGTTTGTACTAGAGGAAGTGTAGTATTTCATCGGGTCAGGTGGTACTCAGCATTCTTACATACTGGACCTCCCAGACACCCACTTCTCTTGAATGACAGATGTGTTAGTCGATTTATGTTGACAGAATTGATAAGGCACATCAGAGGCAAAAGAGATATGGCAAGTGCAGCTCATGAAAGTCCCAACCACGCTCCACTTACGCACCCTTCCCTGTGGGCACCACGCTCCTATAGCGCAGAGACCAGAGTGATGATGGTAATGAAAGAAAGGAGGAAGACTTATAGTCTCAATATGCACAATAATTCCCATGTGCAAAGCTAAAATATTTCCATAGTGTTTTGGGAGGGAAAAAAATGCAATTCAGAAGAGATATTTGGAGGTCAGTGGCAATATGTGGAATGTTTGTCTTCACCAAACCAAAACTAATTATAATGAAGTTTCATATTGCTGCTGGCATATTGCTCATTTCACAAAGGTTGGAAGTGTTTGCTTTTCATCTTCTATTTAGATTCAGATGCATTTCTAATCCCAGTCAAAATCTGAGAGACACAATATGTTAATATCATCTTTATTAGTGTGTTTATGTAATGTCTTAATATAAACTTCATTGCATTTGCCTTTATATATACCCCTTGCTTGAGTGTGTAGCAGTGTGGTACATTAAATATGAATATATCCAAAGGCCTTTTTAGTGTCTATATTCATCACAGATATGATCTCTCAACCGAACACTCTCTGTTCAGTGAAATAGCACAATAACATTCTACCAGATACTTCACAGTTACTGATCTTCTGACAAACAGAGGCTTTTTTCATGTTTATTCATAAAAGGTTGACAAAGAAGACTTAAATTTGGAACGTCTTACACTGTAAGGAATAGTTCACCCAAAAAGTAGCATGTACTGAAAATTTACTCACCTTTAGGCCATCCAAGTTGTAGATGAATTAGTTTCTTCATTAGAACAGATTTGGAGAAATGTAGCATTACATCAGTTGCTCACCAATGGATCCTCTGCATGGGTGCCGTCAGAATGAGTGTCCAAACAGCTGAAAAAAACAACTCATAAAATATCAACAAGTAATCCAGACTCCAGTCCATCACTTAACAGCTTTCACTTTCAACAGCACAAGTGAAAAGCTGTGTATTTGTAAGAAACAAATCCATCATTAAGACTTTTTTTTTAACTTTAAACCGTTGATTCCTGCTAAAAATGAGTCCTGTATGCATAAGATTGCTTTCTCCAGTGAAAAGTTCATCTTGTCTGAATCAAACAGCATTTACAAGCACAATGGTCCAAAATGGTTCTAAACAAATATGTTGGTGGATTTTGTTTGAGAGGACAACACATGGACTTTTTCAACGGAGGAAGCTTTATCATGGACTGGAATTTTGGCCAGTAAGAGGATTAAAGTTTAAATGCCTTAATGATGGATTTGTTTCTTACAGACATGCAGCTTTTCACTTCACAATATGCTTATTGATGGACTGGTCCTGTGGGTTACTTGTGGTTTATTGTGATGTTTCTATCAGCTGTTCGGAATCTTATTCTGACGGGACCCATTCACTGCAGAGGATCCACTGGTGTGCAAATTGTGTAATGCAAAATTTCCCCAAATCTGTTTCGATTATGAAACAAACTCATCTACATATTGGATGGCCTGAGGCTGAGTACATTTTCAGTCAATTTTGGGTGAACTATTCCTTTAAGGACAAAAATGTTACTCCGAATCACATCAGCTCATGCTCTCCTAGGTGTCCAAGCCCCCTAAATCCCCCTTGAATATTCTAGCGTTTAGCATTTTTATCTGATCTTGTTTTTTGGGTCAGAAAGCAGTCAACAGCTGTTGTTATGAGCAGGAACCTTATTTATATTCAGTCACTATATAGCAGAACGGCCATATTTATGTAATACTTGCTTTGACCTTTGGCGTCTTTCAATCATAGGTTTGCTCACTGGTGTTAAAAGCAAAGAAATGGACGTATTTACTAATGCACAAACAAGCCACTTCTACATTTTTTACGAGTTCATGATTTATAAATCAGAATGCTGTTATCGCTCATGGCTGGACATGTTTATTTCTGTGAAGCATACTGAGAAATCTGCTGCTTTTATGGTGTTAGGCGAGACCGTTTGCTTTTGTCCACAGACACACATTCTTTTCATATTGTGAAATGTCTTGTTACATACTTGACAATCGTTTTGAGCAGAAAATCAGTAAAACATGGCAAGGATGTCCAAACGCTACTCTGCAGGGGTATTTTAGAGACGCAATTGGAACAAACCTGATTTCTTTTTCTACTGAGACATTACTTGCTCCCATGTTTTGACACCGTGTCTTTTCTTCTTCCTTTGAGGCCTAAGTGTTCCTGGCAGTACGAGGACAAAATCATTCTGTAATTACTGATCCTGTCATCGGATGTTAATTGCGGCTGACCTCCAGGGCTGTTTATAATTATGCAGTCCTGCAATAACTGCTAATCTCCTAGACACGGAATATTTCAAAAGCCTTGAATAATGTATTTGTTTTTTGTTTTTTCACTGTGCAATATTCAATAAAGTGCAATCTGAGTCTTTCAAATTGAGATAATTGTTGTTACTCCAAGTCAGAAACTGAGTGATTTGATTTGCTGTTATTTTTCCTTCTGTATAAACATTGATTGGTTTTGTCTGTGTTTCTGATGCATCCAGTTTGCTTGTGCCTCTGGTTTTAAGAGGTCTTTAACCCACTTCACTTTACAGTATGTAATGTAAACTAAACAGGCATATTACAAAAGCTAATAAAATTGCAATAGCATAAAATTACTTAAACTTAAAGCTAAAAATAAATTCAAATTATTAATAAAAATTAAAATCTAAATACTGTAATACTAAAACTACTTAAACTGTTGGTACTTTATTCTTTTAACATTTTGCCTTTTGTCTCAATAGGTAGTCCACCTGCCTCGGGCACAGGTACATTGATAATCACTATAGAGGACGAGAACGACAACGCTCCCTACATCTTCCCCTCCGTGGCCCGCGTGTGTGAGGATGCTAAAGACATGAATGTGGTGGTGATCGGGGGACGAGACAAGGACATTCATCCTAATACAGATCCTTTCAAGATCGAGCTTGGCAAACAGCCAGGACTGGAGAAAACATGGAAAATCTCCAGGATCAATGGTAAGTTAATTCTCAGATGGGACAGAAACAGCCACTGACCCACGGTTAAACACATGCCGGCTATTTCTAGGGCCAGTCTGAAGAAAGCCAGTTGGTGCTTTCACTAAAGGAATAGTTTACCTTAATAAAATTATGCTTAATTGGTTTATTGTTGATCAATCATTTTCAGCACAAGCACATTTATTAAAAGTGTGATCAGGGGGTGAAAACGCTGCATACACAGGCATAAATTACTAAAATTCTCTATGAATTAATTACTTAAACTGCAAAAATTGTGTGCATATAATTGATCATTAATTGTAATGACAATCAAACATGAAAATTCCTAAAAATATTAAAAAGTTATGGAGTGACACTTTGAAATAGCTTATAGAATTTTGAGCAAAATTAACTAAGATCATGATATTCAATTAAGAAACTTACTGAATATTGGCATCCCTTGGATCAATAGCGTTATTGTGGCAAACTCAAAATAAAGGTCCCAAAAGACAGTTTTCGCAGTGATGCCATAGAAGAACCATTTTGAGTTTGAGTGTTTTTTTTATTATTATTATTTTTCCCTTTTTTTCTTTTTCTTTTTTTAATAACCTTTTTTCCAATATAAAAAAAACATTTGTGCAATGAAAATGTTTAAAGTTGAACCACAGATGTTCTTTATGAGCCTTTATTTTTAATAGTGTAGTCTACCAGCTATACCAGCACCTAACCAGCATGAACATGAAAATTCTAGTATTTTCACCAGGCTCAGGTGGGTCACATACTGCTGAGTGCAAGAGGATTGGTTTATTGTCCCAGACCGTGTGTGTATCATTAAGTATCACCCTGACCAAATAGCTGAGTGTATTTTGGGTTTATCTTAGCACTCTCGATTACCCATCTCTCCTGAGAACACACACCCAAACATAGAAAGGCATGTGAATCTCCAGAATTCTGTGAGCTGTTTGAGAAGAGAATCAATGGCAGAGGCTGTGAAACGAGAGAAACAGTATAAAAGAGGTCTGGTGAGGTGATATGAGGTCGAGTGGCAGAGTTGAAGATACTCTCTCTGACTGACATGTAAAGTGACCAGAATGCTACTGTACATTGTTTTTATTTTTATTTTTTTATTGTTTTCAGATACTCACTCCCAGTTAATGTTGCTGCACAGTCTGAAAAAGGCCAATTACAACCTGCCACTGGTTCTGACTGACTCTGGAGTCCCTCCAATATCCAACAACACAGAATTGAAAGTTCAGGTGTGCACCTGTAAGAAGAACAGAATGGACTGCAGCCATGCTGGCTCAATCCAAACAAATCTCTTGCTACTGCTGGGACTGGTTCTGCTCTCCATCCTCTGTAAGTATTCTTTCACTCCACCCCTCACAACACTCACATGTAGAGCTGATCCCTCTTATCAGAATGCGGGCGATTTGTTCAAATGCCGAGTTTTAAAGTTTGATAGATGATGTAGATGTTGCATATTTCATGGTTTCTAATAAAGTCCAAATAAATATTGCAAGTGTTTCAGATCCAGGATTCTGCCCAACAGCAAAAAAAAAAAAAGTAAAGTCAGAAATTTGCAGAGTTTATTATTGTACAAAACTCTCTTAATCCTCGAATTTGGAACCTCGTCCATTCAAGTATTGCTTAAACCCAGTTCACAGACTGCTTGCATCTTTGAGGCACATTCTAACTATTTACAAATATTTATTCAAATGTATTTATTCCCAGACATACATTCAAATGTACACACACACACACACACACACACACGCACACACACACACACACACACACACACACACACACGGAGTTCAAACATCTGAGACCACTAGTGAAAATTATGATATTAAATTCAAAATTATATGGTCAGCATAATTCGACTGAAAAGTATTAATGTAAAATATTTTCAGTATTGATTTTGTTGTCTTCACAAGACATTAATTGATGGACTGGAGTGTGGATTATTGTGATGCTTTCATCAGCTAATTCTCTCAATCTGAACTCTCATTCTGATGGCACCCATTCACTGCAAAGCACCAATTGGTGAGCAAGTAACAATGTAAATCTGTTTAGAGGAATAAACACTAACAAATCACTGAGACATTATAGTAACATCCCTGAGATTATTTATCAAATACTGTGTGCTAGAATTGTGCCAGGAGCTATATATTTTTTCACCAGAAATCCCACTTTGGTAAACCAGCATGGCATAGTACTATAGCAACTAATCCAATAATTTCAGCCTATTAACATTCACATATTCAGCATTCACACCAAAAAAAAAAAAGATTGCTAAAAGAACAACTCTTAGAACGGGGAAAGAATGCCTAAAACTATGAAACGAAGCCATACAATAATATGTAAGGCAATGAGTGGGGCAAAAAATGCAGAAAAACTCTAAGGCAGGAAATGTCTAAGAAAAAAGGAATGGTAATTTATTTGCACAGTGTGTGCGTTGTTGTTTTAGACCGTTTGTGCATGTCTGGATATATGTCTCATAACAATGATTTACATAATTTGATCAGTTAATCTCAACCAGCTATTCAAGGAACAACAACTCAATGATCAATATAAAATTGTTATGAATATGAATTTATATAGAAAAGCAACATTTTAGAACATTTAGAACCTGAGAAAATGTAGCTATTTACTGAATTCCCCCCAAACTTGAAGCATATGAAGTCAAAATTGAGGTGAAAATATGGGTATCTGAATGATATGCACAGAGATAACACAAACAAGAAAGTGATTGGGGGAGAGAAACTCTGGAGAAGATCTGCTACCATGTTTCATACAGATCTGGAGATATTGGCTGTATAGTGCCACAAATCACAGATGGATCCGACTCTTATCCAAACCCAGAGCAGAACATCCCTTCTGAACAGTCAGTGCACAGATTTATTTTTCCTCTGTTTTCCATTTTAGAATGGCTGTATAGAGTTCCATTATGTTCCAACCCCTCTAAAGGAGTGAATTATTAATGTTATTGCCGGGAGAAAGAGTCACCAGGGGGCCGTGTGCAGGTTTAGGTGGGAGATTAACTGTGGGACAAAAAAATAATACACTTTGACACACACACACACAGACACTGCAAGAAGCCCAAGACCTGCTGTAAAGCAACCTTTAATCAGTGCATATTACTTTAAATGCTTCTATGTGTCTCTGACTGCTGCACTAGTGGCCCTACACATGCTGTAAATCTATCCTGATATGTATCAACTCTTAATGCAGTTCCGGGCTTTACCACAGTAAACAGATACTGGGTGATGGCAGACATTCTGGAAGAGAAGCCAATTTCCCATCAAACTGTACAGCAAAGTATACAGGCGAACCTTAATATATAGATACAAATCTGAAAATATACATTTAAATTCTAAATATATAGATGCAAATCTGAATATATTGTTATAGTTCTGAATATATATATGTTTGTGTGTGTGTGTGTGTGTGTGTGTGCTCTTGTTTTTGTGGCATATCAGGACACTTTGTAAAATGACATGGGTATGACACAGGTATTACAAGGAGAGGGGGACTTACAGTATGAGGACATAAAACATGTCCCTATTTTTCAAAACGCTCATAAACCATACAGAATGAGTTTTTTTTTTGAGAAAGTAAAAATGCACCAAGTTTCCTGTGAGGGTTAGGGTTAGGTGTAGGGTTGGTGTAGGACGATTGAATATATAGTTTCTACAGTATAAAAACCATTATGCCTATGGGATGTCCCCACTTTTCACAAAAACAAATGTGTGTGTGTGTGTGTGTGTGTGTGTGTGTGTGTTTTCCGCATTCAGGTAGTGATACATTGTAACAGGAAATCTAAAAGTGTGTGCATGTGTTTATTTCTCATGTGACATGACAGAGCTGGTGCATGCTGGTCTCAGACTTCCACTACATGTAACTGATGACTCATTGTAAGGAATATAATGAGACACACTGTTATGTCGCACACTGATCGAGTGGGAGGGAAAGAGTGTCTGGCTTCAGTTTCCTTATCACCTTATTGAACCCTGACCCCTGTTGAGAGAGAGAACTGAGAACAGGCAGATAAGCCAAGAAGCTCAATGATGGAGCACTGTAAGACAGAAATGGCCAAAAGATTAGACAGAGTTCACTTCATCTGTCTCCTCTACAGGAGACACATATTCACACAAACTCGTGCATTACCAACATGTACAACGTAGTTCACTGGTTTGTGCCATTCCATTTTTTATGAAACTTTAACTTCTGTGCTGATTTGCTCTTTGAATCATTGAATTGTGTGTGATTACACTGGTGATGTCAATGTTCGAAGGGAGAAAAACACATTTTCAACACAAGATGAGGCTGGATTCTGATACAAATGTCAAGAGGAAACCAAATTATATTTTCCACTGACAAAATAGGCTTTGATGTAACAATCGAGCTCAAGATCAGATCACAGAGGAGACTGTTAAGAGCACATGTTGAACAGTGGTAGGGTCAAACAATACCAAGATGACCATACTGCCCCCTGTAGGACTGGTTTCAAACTACACTTTAGGGATCACATTTCTTTGGGGTCAGTAAGATATTTTTATTTTGTTTTTTTAAAGAATGATAATTGAAATTAACATTTTTATTTAGGAAGGACACATTAAGTTAATCAAAAGTGTCAGTTAACATGTTTCTGATGTTACAAAATATTTCTGTTTCAAACACTTCATCAATTTATCAATGGCAAAGGTTTTAACACTCTAAAAATATCTTAAATGCAGTGTCTTTTTACTTGTTGACTGGTTACTTTTTAACCTCGTCCACCATTTTACTTTCCTACAAATAGCATGTTACTTCTGAGTACACTCTATGTGAATAGCATCTATAACTATTTGCAGTTTGCTCTTATTTTAACCAGGATGGTATTTGATAAATAAACAGTTTCTACCATTTAAAGTAAATAGCGTCTACCTTTTCTTGCACATGTTTAAAGTCTCCATGCTTAATAAACAGTGAGGAAGTCCAGCCTGTAAGCACATGAAAATTAAACTAAAAATTTCAGTCCTAGTTGATTTAATAATCGCCGTAATTGAAAAATACATACCAGACAATGATTTGGAATACGTTCCTAATGTGATTTTTCTGGACAAATGAAGAGTGGTGATATACTCAACAGACCTCTAAAACTACGCTTTAATCTGATGAAAGATGCCCGACAGTGGTAAAATATAATTAATCCACAAACAGGGAAATAAGCGAGTCCAAGTGAGTCTGGACCCACTGAAGTTTAAATCCCTTTATCTGCCAAGATGGGCGCTTTTACTCTTTAATCCACTCTGGGTACTGATGTGGCCTGTCTCGAGGGGAAGAGAAATTTCCACAGCATCGACCCGTTTACTGGCTCTTCAAGCCACTTGTTTTGATGTGCCATCCGCAGTGCACCTGGCAGATAAAGCGTCACCTCTTCTTGTTAATGAATTTTCAAGCGTGACAAGAATGATTAATGCCACAAGCTAAAATTACAATTCCTGTTTTTAATACTCATGGGTCGAGCTTTTTCAGAACTCTTAACCTTGAGTACTGAACACTGGAGTAACTTGTCCCGTACGTGTGCTATTGACATGATTGGTACCTCAAATCATTTTAGATTTAAAGGTGAATGATTAATTTTTAGAGTTAAATTTAGTAAAATTGATTTTTAAAGGGATAGATTTTTCAAATATTCTTTCATTATGTACTTGCCTTCATGTCATCCCAAACCTGTCTGACTGACTTTCTACTGTGGAACAAAAAAGTTTTTTGTTTTTTTTTAACTTTAAAACGCTTTTTTTATCATCATGTGAAGAACATTTTAATAAGGCAAATGTTTCTATTGATATTAAATGTTCTTTGTGGAATCAAAGATGCCAATGAAGGACCTTTATTTTTAAGAGTCTGTACAATAAAGGTCATTGAGGTCCTAAACAACATTTGACCATACTGACATATGGACCAAAAGAAAGAAAAAGAGAGAGAAAATCTGTTCTTTTGTTTTCAACAGTAAAATGAAAGTCATGCAGGTTTAAAACTCATAAATTATGTAAACATTTTCAAAACCTCATGTTTTATAATTAAACTATTATTTTCCTTTAAAATTACGGCTCCAACCTCTTAAATCTATCTAGCTACAAATGGAAAAACTCAGACTCCTGGCTCTAAACTTGAAGCCCATCATGAGTGACTTTTCTACTTGGCTGATGGAAAGACAAATAGAGGGAGTGAATGATGAGGGTTGTGTAAGGGAGGAGAGGGGGGTGAAGAGGAGTTTATTTCTATCTGACAAAAGCTATGCAGGGTTCATGTGTGTTATTGTGCCTTGTTTCACTGCAGCTGACTGCTGCCACAACCACTTTCCTCTAATCAGGCTGATGGTAATTAGATCAAACAAACTTTCGTCTAGCTGCCTGCATTGCACGCTACCTACACACTTACTTGTGTTTCCCCCTTAGGAAGATGGAGTGAAGAGTATGTGTATGTGAGGAGATCAGAGTAGTGAGGACTTTTATCCTCCCCTTGCTTGACTTCATTGCATGTGAAAGCAGCAAGGTGAATTGATTCAGTTGTATATTTTGATGTTTCAGGCTCACACTCTGCCTAAGGGGGAAAGTATTACCTAGATGCATTTCGGGCCCTCTGCACATGAATAAACGGGGCTAGACTCTCATTATAATATGAAAATGGCATTTGTGGAACAGAGCAACGTCAGCCGTGCTTTTAAGTGCCGTTCAAGTCTTATTTTCCTTCCACTACCATTTAGGATCAAGCTGTACAAACATATCTAGTAGAAAGAAACAACAAGCAGCAAAGGGGGAAAAAAAATCAATAGTCCCCCCCCCCCTCTGCATTTAATATTCTCTAGCATCGGTTCTGGCATGGTTCGATCGCTGTTGAATTTCTGAGATCCGTAGGCCAATTCATTTCGCTCAAGTCTTGCAAAATTAGACCTTGCATTTTTCAAAGTTACATTTTAATCATATTTTACGATGATGGCGGTGTGGAGTGGAGTAAGGAAGGAAAGTGAAGGCAGAAGTAAAAAGCTTTAAAGTTTCCTGGAGCTTCGACGAGAATTATATTTTGTTCCTAATTAGTTTAAGTACCTTGTTGTGGTTTTTCACGTTTTACATATCCATTGCATGAATATTATGGAAATATCTCATGTTGTCTTAAAAATGTCGAACCTGCTGCTGAGGGAGACTAAGTTTATTACAACCTCAGATGTTCTGTTAAACTTTTTAAATGGCGTTTAATCACCGTTTTCATATTTCTTCTTGTCTCTTTTCTCTTTCACAGGCTTGTAAATTCCACTGATTCTTTCTGTAGTCCTTTTACAACACTGAAGAAAACCTTCTCTTCTCCACACGCAAACCAGGCTGAGAGAGAAGACCTCACCCCAAAAGACCCTTTGCACCCTCCATTTATGTTCTCCTGCTTTTCACCATCGTCTCTCTCTATCCCCAACTTCACTGCCTCCACCTTTTTACCAGGAACTTTCTCTCTGTCCTCTCCCTCCTTTCCATGCACTTCCTGTCTTCTCATATCTCTGGAATACATCATGGACGGCACCGCCTTGATGCTCCAACTCTCTCTCTCACTGGACAAAGATATATTGAATGAGGGCAAAGCGATTGGACATTTTGATGTACTGAAGTTTCCTCTGGTTAAAGACTACTGTATTTGATCTTGTTTACTAATGTAAGGGAAGGACACAAGGCTTTGTTAGTCTGCAGTGGTTGTGTTTTCTTAGGGCAGGGTGGTAGCCAGAAGCCTTCAGAGTCTAAGAAAAAAACATCTCTTGCGTCTTTTATTTTAGTTTTTTGTTCAATTGCATTAGTTGTTATGGAGTGGAACACAATATATCTTTAAAGTAATGTGTCAGATGGTGGGGGGAAATATATATTTTATTTTTTACCAATGTACAAATATATTAATTATCGTATGTACTTTGAGCCTTATTCTTTAATGACCCCTCAAGAGAAAAAAAGAAAGGAACTGTGTTTTTTCTAAATTTTAGGGCCTATTTCTAATGCCATTGATGTTTTTTTTTCCTTTTTTTTCATCTACAAGTTCTTGTTCTTGAGTCTGAAGAGCGATTTGCAGGCAGAGAGCAAATCTGTCTTGTGATTCTTGATTCTGATGGTACGGCATTTATTTAATTTTCTCCCTCTCCTCTTGGGTCAAGTCAAAGAGGCCAGGGAAGGCTGTTGATTCAGTGGTTTTTGTTTGTTATATTTTGCACTTTTGAGAAGAAGACAAGAAAAAAACCCTGTAAGTTCTGAAAATGGAAAGAAAAAGATGACGTGGTGAATGAGCTATGTCTGTCTTTTGCACTAATTTAATAAAGCTGTTACTGTCCTTCCCACCACTTTAACTTTGTTTGTTTGTTTAAAGCCTGTCTGGAAGAAGAACCAGATTCTTTGATGGAGAAATATCATGAAATATGATTCTGTTTTTGGCATTATATGGAGACTGAATAGATTCTAACCTGGATACGGCTGAAACAATAAACATACCATCATATGCACATAATGTATTTTAAAGATATAGAAAACTAAAGTGTTCACAACAACTTTGCAAAGTTAAGGAGTCTTGTCTATTAGGGCATTATTGTTATTATTATTATTATTATTATTAAACATTAAATGTGAAAAGATATTGGATTCCTGATTTCATGCTGTATATATTGATCTATATTTTTGTTTGTTGAGAAAATAGATACATTTATATATTGTAGAATATAGTTTTAAGTAATATACTGGGTAATTCATGCAAAAATGCAGTTGTATAATGTAATATTGTTAAATGTTTTAGTCCATATTTGTAGCATTAATTCAGGTATCCATTTGTATCTTTCTACCATCTTTTCATATAGCCATGTTTTACTAAGCAATGTTGTTAAAAGGGTCTAAAAATAAATACTTGTCCTACTTCTCCAATGTAGCTGCTTTAAAAAAATGGAAATGTCTTGGTTTGAAGGTCAAGATACACTTGCATATTAATTGTGATTTTTATGAAGTAGCTCAGGCATTTAACTAGCTTTTGCATTCATTTTGAAGTCAGAAAAAAATTACTCTTGGCTGTCATCATCGCTAAGAACAAATAGCATCTGATACTTTCTCACCAATTTGATTAACTGAAATAATTAGCTCATAAACCACCATTAACATTTCCCAGGCACAGTCTAACTAACTAACTCCTTCTGTATTAATAATGTAAAAATTAACCTGTGAAACTTTGCAAGTTGCTCTCGGTTTGAAAAGTGATGCTTACACTTTGACAAAAGAATGGGGAACATTTGGAGCAATACTTGTTTATGAATTGAAATGAATAACAAGCCTTGATTGTCTATTTTTTTTTACATTGTGACTACAATATAAAAGAATAATGGTGACCCAGCAATGTAGTCAGCACCCTCCTCCTCACTCGACTGAATGAGACTCATTTGGATTTCATACTCTGTTTTTGGCCCACATCGATTCTTCACAGCGCTGTCCTGGCAGAAGTTTGTTATATTTAGTCACCGCCTTTTTGTCATAATTACTCTTTGTGAAAACACAAAACGTGCAACACCTCGCTGAATGAGTTGAAATTAATAAATGATCATGCTTGGCCATGTGGATCTAGGATCTAGGACATGTAATTGGAACATGTGTTTGGGTCGATGGAAGTGTGCACAGGTGTGCATGGCCTCGAAGAAGTCAATGGAAATATGATTACTATTTCCAGGATTAGCCTCTAGCTTGATCTGAGAGAAAACTTAAAGACACCATGAAATCAATAATCAACTTTTGTGTCCTTTAGTCCATGTTTGTTATTTCAGGCTTTCTGTATTCTACATTCTCTTACACAAAATGCAAACATTCTCTTACACAAAAAAAATGGACCCTCAAAAAAATCCATGGCCTATATGTTGTTTTCCTCTTTAAACCATTTAACCCCATTCAAACCGGTTCATGGTGTCATTCTGGTTTTTTATTACAATCAGATGTTTATATTTACAGATCTTGATTATTGATTACTGAAATTTTTAACATTTGGTTTGTTTTAACATCATATTCTATTCATGAAATATGTATCTAAAAGTGGCGAGTGAAGGCACATGCTGCATCTCTGTAAGGCAGGTTGGTGGCTACATGTCATACTCTCCATTTATTCTTTACACTTACTCCATTTATTTGTAGGATAGAAGCAGCTTTCTTCTATGACATTAGGGATTTGTCTCCACAAATTTCAATGACTTCTAAATCCTTTGAGAGTGCTCTTGCTTTAAATTAGCAAATAGAGCGAAGAGAAAACCCTCTCAATGTCAGTCATTCACCTCCTGACCTACTACATCTACTCATCTAACGATCACAAAATATTCAAAATTGTCCTTAAAGGGGCAGTTTTCCTAAAACTGAAGAGATATTTGGAAGAAACTACAATGAAAGTCAGTTTAATCCAATGTTATTTTGGACCCTTATTAAGGGAATAGTGAATGGGTGATACAGCTAAAAAAAAAAAAAAAAATTCACCATAATCCACAAGTAATCACACATCTGAAGTCCATCAATTATTTTGTTGTTTGTAAGAAACTATTTGAATTTAAAATGCTAAATTGGTTCAGCAGTTAATTAATTTACAGTTTAAGCCATATAAATATTCAGTGCTCTCGTAAAATTTTTGGTAACTTAAGCCATAACTTTTTACTATCTCAATTTAAACGGCATTAAACTATCTGAATGTCATTGCATTAGAAAGCAAAATAACCAAGTGATGTTTATTTTAAAGAAAAGAACACTTTATACGCAGAATATTTCAATGGTTCAGAATCATTGCACAAATGGCTCAGAAAAGTTAAGTTAATTCTGAGAAAGGTATGGCATCATTTGTTTGCAGACGGCACTTGATTTGATTGTTTCTATCTAGTGTAAGGACATTCAGACATTACTCTTTTTCAATATTTTTCAGAGATGAAAGTGTCCATATACTGTTCCTTTTTTGTGTCCTTGTTTCCAGTCACTGTATGTTTTTGCATCTGGGTGACTGTTTGATGAAGTGACACAGATGCCAGACGCACACAATGTTCACATCTGTCCTGCTTGGCTGGAGACTAGTAAATAAAATTCTGTTTTTTCTTGGGCATGAAAAAGCATGAATGTAGGACTGTTTATGTTTTGTTTTTCAGTCATGCTTTTCTCTTTCTTTCATTTCTGCTCTCTCTGCACACCATTCACTTCCCCCTGATCCTGTTATATCTTTTAATGTCATGCTGTCTCATCTGTGATGTATTTTTTCACAACGACACTTTGAATCAGAAGCATAGGAACAACCTTTAATGATGTCAGAAGAGTGTGTGATTTATTTTAAAGTTTCCAGCACTGATAATAAATCAGCATATTAGAATGATCTCTGAAAGATCATATGACACTGAAAACTTAAGTAATGGCTGATAAAAATTTAGCTTTGCGTCACAGAAATAATTATATGAAAATAGAAAGCATTAAATATTACATTGCAATAAAATGTTAACAATATTACTGTTTTACTGTGTTTTTAATAAAAAAAAATTAGCCTTGGTGAGCAAAAAAAACAAATATTGAAAAAATATATTATTGATCCCAAACATTTAAGCATTAGTGCATTCATAAAAAAAAATTAATTATGTATTTTTATATATGTGTGCATCTGTATGTAGTAATTATTTCACAAATGCTGGATGTAGGATGTCTATTCAAAGTCTATGTGTGAAGAAGATTTAGTGCTCAGAACGGTGTGTGTGTGTGTGTGTGTGTGTGTGTGTGTGTGTGTGTGCGCGCGCGGTGTTTGTGTGTGTGCGTGTGAGATGAATGTGGCAGGTAAGAGCCCTGGGGGCAGATTCCACCTCACATCAGAAGAGAAACCAAGCTGTCGGAGACCTAATTGTCCCTCAGAGCTCCTGATTGGGTAAACAGAGAGAGATCCTGAAGCTGGAAATAAGAGCACAATATATCAACACACTGAAACGCATGTGTGTGTTTGTAAGAGAGAGATTCTTCCAACACTACAGACTCAGTTCTAGAAGATTTTATGACCTCTTTTAAATAAATTCATATTGCTTTATCTGCATGACATACTATAGGTACATACTGCCAAAGCATTGTGCATAACATAATAAAAACAAACAAATTTATATAAGCATTAATGGTACTACTAATGCAGATGTGTTCACTCATTACCTCTTAGTTTGTGGCATTTATATGATGTGCTACAAAGATAGAAGTTTGTCCTTCATTTGTAATTTTAATGGAGTGATTATAACTCAGGAATAATACTACTAATATTCTTTCTCATTGCATTTTTTTTTGCCTCTTTTATTAAGGCAAATTCACACTAAACCAGCAGATGCAGATCAACGCTGACAGCCCACGAGTACAGTACGTCATTCCCCAGATGTTCCAAGACTTGACAAATGGCAACTCAACTTGTTCAGTCAGTAAAAACAAGCGCTGACCTACACCAACATACGCCAATAGGGGTAACAAACTGATCTGACAAAACCTGCCAAATGTGTTTGTTGCTGTTTGTCGTCATCTGTCGGTCCAGTGTGAATTGCCATTAGATCTTACAATAGAGGACAGTAGGAATAAAGCAACAAGCCCAAAGAAACCATGATTTACAGTGAATTTATAACAGCTAAGGGGCGTTGTTAGGCATGATGTGAAGCGGAGTGTCTAAAACCCCCTTAGCTTTTATAAATTCATTGTAATCCACGGCTTCACAGGGTTTATTGCTTTTATAAAATGGTTATTCCATATATGTAGAAGGTTTCACAAAATAAATAAAGCAAATAAAATGTAATAATATTAATAAAAACAGTATTCTTCCTCCAAACAATGTAGTTGCCTAGGTTGCCTAGCAACGCACAGATATAAACAAATTTGTATGTTTGTAGAGTAATTTACAACAGCTTAGAACGCTCAACCAATAAGAATCAAGGACCAGAACTATCCGTTTAATTAACTACGTTTTTTATGAATAGTCCATTAATGGGGTGTGTATGTGGTTGCCAGGATGTTGCTATGCAATTACTAAGGGGTTCAGATTAGTTTGTAGCTTGCAGTTCTTAGGGTGTAACTGTATTGTGGGATTCTATGTTCAGAATGATTTTTAACCTGTTGCTATGCAGTTGCAAGGGTGTTGTGGGTGGTTGCTATGATATTCAGAATCATTTTTTAATCTGTTTCTGTGCAGTTGCTGTAGGATATTTTGGGTGGCTGCCAGGTTGTTGCCATGCAGCTGCTAAGATGGTCAGAATGATGTTTCAGGATGAAATTTTATCTTTTGCCATGCAGTTTCTAGGCTGTTGTGGATGATACAGTGTTGCTATGCAATTGCCAATGGGTTCAGAGTATTTATTTTATTTTTATATTTTTTGCATGTAACTATGCAGTTTCTAGGGCAGGGATCAGCAACCTTTTCGGCGTGACGTGCCATTTTTTATTTTTATGGTAAACCACTGTGCCAACACAGCCCCCCCCCCCCACACACACACACCCCGATATAATTCTGTATTTAAACGGTACATACACAATTTTTTATTATACGATAAAAAAAACGTTTTTTTAACGTTTAATCAACGTTAATGCACTGCTTTAATTGATGAACGTGCACACACAGACACACACACACACAACACACACCACTCGCACACAGAGATCTGAGATCGTGCTGTGCAAAAAGTAGCATTCAGAGTGTTGTCACGCTACTTTTATTAATCGATACTGAATCGCTACATTATATTTCTCAACAACAAAGGGGCAAAATCGCTTCATTGTCTGCAGAGAGAGAGACAATTTACCCCCCCCCCCCCCCCCCACTTTCTTTCTCTCAAAATGGCCATATTTCAGAAAATTTTTCATCACTGGATATAGCTTTAGGTCATTTAACATTTCTATGGTAAAACGTATTATTAAAAGTTGACTAATGTTAATTGATTTGCAGCTTCATCTTACCTCACTCTCTTTAACGTTAAACTGACGCTTTGCGCTCTGCTTCTGTGAACAGTAAACCCCGCCTACTTTGATCTGATTGGCCATCTCAGTCATTTTGACATTGACGAGTGCTGTTAGACCGAGGCTTTGATCTGAAGCACCTAGTATGTGCAGTGTTTGCACGTGCATCCATGCAAGTTAATTCTCACACTTTAATAGTATTTGTAGCTCCTAACAGGCTGTGTGACTATGAGAAGTTATTACATCAAACTGTACGTCATTATACAGTTTTCCTTATTGCTTGCGTGCCAGCGATTATCCCTCTGCGTGCCACTGTTGGCACGCGTGCCGTAGGTTGCCAACCCCTGTTCTAGGGTTTTATGGTGGCTTACAGTGCATGGCAATACAGTTGCTAAGATTTTCCGAATGACTTTTAACTAGTTACATTGCAGTTTCTAGGGTGTTGTGCAGCTTTTATAGGCTGTTACATGTATGGTTACCAGGGTGTTACTATGCAGTTGCTAAGAGATTGATCATGATTTTAAACCTGTTGCTATTCAGTTGTTAGATTGTTGTGGATGAGTGTCAAGGTAATGCTATGCAGCTGCAAAGATGTTCAGAATGGTTATTAACCTGTTGCTTGCTATGCAGTTTCAAAGGTGTTTGCAGGGCCGGCCCGCGGCATAGGCGGTATTCAAAGATGCCACCTACGTCACTACAAATAGAACGCCGCCATATTTGCGACCGACTCGCCCGGTATGGCCGCCCAAACTGCCCATTTGAATGAGAGAGAGAGACAGAGATACCTGGAGAAAATTTCTATTTTAGGCTCCGATCCTTATTTGTTACCCCCAGTTTTCTTTTGTCCATTATTATCTGCCCCAGACTTGCCCAAATTGGCCTTCCATGATATATATATATATATATATATATATATATATATATATCTTGTACATAACCCCTCCCCATACACTGGGGATCGCTTGAAGGCTTTCAAGAGTACAGATGCGTATCAATATGCTGTGGCTGGATGGGTGAAAAACGTGAAAGTGCGGCACCTGGCCACCAAGGATTTATATTTAATCATGGGAAATGTAGGTATTATAAAAACAATTTCAAATGTATGATTTTGGTGGTAGTTTGCTCTGACTAGGTAGCGAGTTGTTAGCTAGCTAAGTGGCTAACAGCTGGTAGCCACGGGCCGGCACACGGCTAGCTGTCATTAATCTAGGGTGACCAAACGTCCTGTTTTCCCAGGACATGTCCTGTTTTAACGCCCTGTCCTGGCAGTCCTGGCTGGTTTTTAAAAAAGTGATGAAAATGTCCTGGTTTTCATTATTTTAAATTCACGCTTGCCTTTGCACACAAAACATATGAAACCGGCTTCGGCTTATAATCACCTAAATACAAATAGCAAATAATACAACACAAACGCATCACATGGGCTGAAGGCTTAACTTACCTGACACGAAGTGTTCATTGCATAGTAAGGAGTGAGATGTGGGTGTCCAGTGATCTCTTCGAATGGCAGCTAACCACTTCTTTCTTCTATCCTTTTCTTTAGGTATATAATAGAATAACAATTCGGGGTTCCTCTTTCGACTGTTGTTGCCATAGACATGTATAGAAAGGCTAGATAGCTTACCGACGCTGAGAGCCAATGGGACCCGACGACGTCACACG
The DNA here is from genome assembly GCF_963082965.1 of Carassius carassius. Taxonomy (NCBI): domain Eukaryota; kingdom Metazoa; phylum Chordata; class Actinopteri; order Cypriniformes; family Cyprinidae; genus Carassius; species Carassius carassius. The sequence continues at coordinate 27,236,936 of NC_081767.1, read as the reverse complement.
GCGGCCATCTTAGGACAGGACCGCTCATCCAGTTATAACATTAAAGTCTATTGTGCATGTAGTGCTGAAATAACTATATTTTGCTCAATTTTCAACCGATTTTCAAACGGCTTGGTGTGTCATAAACTTCAGGGATGCGGCTATTTAACTGCATACTTGTGAAAAATTATAGCCACGGAGTTTATTAAGAAAATAGTATTAATAACGTTAATAAGGTTTGTAATAAACCAAACCGTTTGTAAATCCGTCAAGAATTCAGCAAGTTACGAGCATTTTAGTTGGCGTATGTCACTCACCTTCCGTCCACAGCAGCAGGGAGCAGCAGCGCAGTCTCCTGACCTAAGATGGCCGCCAAGTGACGACACAGCTGACTCCGCCTAGAGCCATCTAGCCTTTCTATACATGTCTATGGTTGTTGCAGCCAACCGCACAACATATTGGCCCTGTCCCAAATGGCACACTCCGGACTTGTGGACTTCCTCAGAGTCCACACTTCGGTGACGTCATGTAGTGCAGACCTATAGGGCCCTTAGCGCGAGTCCGCGAGGGTGCATTGAGAGGTATTTTGGGACAGACTCGATCGTCACGCCGGAAACAGGAAGAAGGTCTGGTTGACTTATCCCTCTCCATACGGAGCTGAATAAACTTAAAGGTCATCTCATCGGTCCCTTTATTAGAAAAATATCACAAATATCATTAAACAAATTACAGTCTTTAGCATAGAGAACAGGATTAATTTTAATTTCCCAAATAATATGTCCATGTGAAATACACAGCCTGCTTTTACAGTTCTATAATTGTAAATGCCACCTGGGCATTAGAATAGATGTCATGGTTATTTAAATGATAAATACATTTGTACATAATAATACATAATGTTAAATTTTAACACAAAATTAAAATGAGTTTAAGAAAAATGTATAGGTTTCAATATTCATACTACGTTTATATGACTCATAAAGCCATGACATTCGGTTCTATTTATGTAATGAATCATAATGCGATCGTATTATTTAACGCGCTATTATTATGTTTGAGATATCAACTGGTTGATAATGTTTGTATAACTGTAAGTAACAACTGGTAAAATGTACGCCTATGTCATAAAAAACATTGATACTTTTACACTTAAATATTCTCTTCTCAGCCATGTTTACAGTCCGTGAGCGAAATATCCTCCCATCTGTTGTCTGATTGGTCTTTCGCAAGGATTCCTGGGTAGTTGAAGTGCGTGGAGCCTGCTTCTATGCGGGCTTCGCGGAAGACCGCTTCAAGGGTACAAAGGGGGCGCTGCTGAGCACACTTCGGAGCGTTAAAATGCTGAAATGGACGGCCTACGGACTCGTAGACTCGGCGAGCACGCGCATTTCAAGTCCACGAGACCGAAAGTCCACATGAAGTGCGCGATTTGGGACAGGGCCATTGCAGGCATATTCAGACCGTCGGTCGCAAAGATGGCGGCGCAAAGCTACAGTGACGTCATGTGAATCGAATGAATAGGCAAATGCTAAGGGCGCCACTCATCCATAGGGGCGCCAGAATGAGTGAACGAGTGAATTTTTTTTTTTTTTTTTTACATATTTTTTTTTTATAATAGGCTACTATTTAAAAACCATTAATTCGAAATACTACCAAATAAAGCAAAAAAAAAATGTAAAAAAGTCCGGCTCTTCAATCTTCCCCCGCCCATCGAGTGCTTGAAGTGTGTCAGAAACAGAGCGTGCGCACGATCAGTTGTTGGTAATTTGTTGTGTAGCGTGCCCGACGCCGCATCCAACGTAGACAGCACTGCTTTTGTTAACACACAGCTCGTAGAAACGGGCCTGGCAGCTCGCGCCAGTTCTAGACACGGTGAAAGTTTCCTGATTGTGACGGAAGGCCGAATTTACATGACACATTATAAATGAGCATAGTCTGCGATAGATACAGTGCCAAAAAGAAGAGAAGAGGATAAAGACAGAGGTAAAGAGATGTAGTGAATGAACAATTTATTGCATAGGAGTAAGATACTATAATTTCATGGCAGTTATTTTTACCTTAAACTTAATGTTAACAGTTGTTCTGAGTTCTGAGTGCCCAGACTGTGATTTTGTACAATCATGTCAGTTTTAAGACGCATTTTTTATTATCACTTTTTTATTAATGTTTTACTCTACAGTTGTGCAGTTTTGGGGGGATACAGTACAGGCCAAAAGTTTGGAAACATTACTATTTTTAATGTTTTTGAAAGAATTTTCTTCTGCTCATCAAGCCTGCATTTATTTGATCAAAAATACAGAAAAAAATGTAATATTGTGATATATTATTACAATTTAAAATAATTTGTTTTCAATTTATTATACTTTAAATTATCATTTATTTCTGTGATGCAAAGCTGAATTTTCAGCATCATTACTCCATTCTTCAGTGTCACATGTGACATCCGGTCTATCAGATGATCCTTTAGAAATCATTCTAATATGATGATTTATTATGAGTGTTGGAAACAGTTCTGCTGTAATGTGTGTGTATATATATATATATATATATATATATATATATATATATATATATATATATATATATATATATATATATATATATATATGCTAAATCATGAACACAATGACAGGGTGAAATGGGCTGTGATGCATGGGGCGCCAGGTAAAATCTTGCCCAGGGCAGCAAATTGGTCAGGGCCGGCCCTGGGTGTTTGCCAGGGTGTTGCTACACCTTTACTAAGATGTTCAGAGTGATTTTTAACCTGTGGCAAAGCTCTTGCTAGGGTGTTGTAGACAGTGTTGGGAAGGTTACTTTGGAAATGTAATAGGTTACAGATTACAAGTTACCCTGTTTAAAATGTAATAGTAGTGTAACTTTTTCAATTACTTTATTAAAGTAATGTAACTAATTACTTTTGAGTACTTTTTGATTACTTTTCTAAATTTGTGAAAATTAAAGAATAATAAATAAAAGCATATACTGTACATCAACTTAAATAGTTATCTAATAAGCATGTGACGTATTCTGTGTACTAAACTCCTGAAACATTGGTGTTTTTTTTAAACTGCTGTCTCTTTGTATGTGATGATAGTTTTCTAGTAAAATGCACATGAAGTGGCACAGAGCAGTTCTAGAAATTATGTTTATGTGCTCGTGTACTCCTATATTGAGGCGGCAGAGGTTGAAAACACTGCGAGCTTCAGTAGGCCTATGTGTAGTAAATGAAACCATGTCTTTGCCATTAACCCTCTGGAGTCTAAGGGTATTTTTGGGGCCCGGAGAAGTTTTGTCATGCCCCGACATTTGTGCTTTTTTCAGTTTCTTATAAATATCTAAATGGGTAAAGACTAATCTCACTGTAATCAGCACAAACTGGGCTGTAATAATATGTGAAATGCATGTATGTACATGATTGTGTTTTTGAGAAAAAAAATATGCGTGGTTAGTGAAAAACTAAAAATGTTAAAACGCTTGAATAAGGCAAAAAAACACATAAAGAACAATGGTTCCCGGGATTTTTGAGAACTGGAGCTTGTAGCCTAGAATTTTTCTTTCTAAATGATGTGAAAATCATCTTGTTTACTCACTCACAGAAAACAATATATTGATTTAAATTTTCTAAGACACTTAGGCACAGACACAGACACAGTAGGCGTCAACTACCATGAATATCATTGTATACAGTAGTGAACAATAGTTCAATAGTACCCTGAACAGTAGTTCTGCTTCTCTGCTCCAGCTGTGTGCTTCCACAGTCCACTCTCTCTCTCGCATTGATTACTCTGAGTCTGATCCAAACCGTTTGGCGGAGGCGCAGAGAGCGCGCGAGTCATGACTAACACTTCATGACTTATTAGAAATTTAATTATCAAATGGCGGATTCGCAAATGATCGCTTTAGTACATTCGGCAGGCAATTATACAATAATGATATTAAATAGTGGGGCAAAATCGGCTGCCAGGCCACCGGGAATTGTCCCGGTTCTCCCGGTGTCCAGTCCGCGCCTGATTTCCACAGACAGGCAGAAGTCATATAGGCTATTGCATTTTTGGGGCTTTATATTCACAGACACTAGTCGATGTCATGTTTTGATTCAAGTGTACTGACCTACTTTTGATTTAGTCATCCAAAATGTGGCATATTCCGTCCGCGTTAGGCATTTCGTTTTTATGACTGGATTCTACGAACCAGACTGTGTTTCCGCATCCCGGAAATTATTAGGGCGGTATGTCTCAGAATAGTCAGTGCAATTTGGGAAAGAAATCAGTTAAATCTGTATGTGGATGTGTGTAAATATTCAAATGTAATCCCCTTTGTAATCGTTAAAAATTTCATAAGTAACTGTAATTTAATTACTAATTTTTTCATAGTAACTGTAACTAATTACAGTTACAATAATTTTGTAATTAAATTATGTAACGCCGTTACATGTAACTAGTTACTCCCCAACACTGGTTGTAGATTATTACCAGGGTGTTGCTATGCTATTGTTAAGAGATTCAGAGTGGTTTTAGCATGTAGCTATGTAATTGCTAGACATTTATGAGTGGTTTAGAGGGTTTTACTATAAATTGCTAATATGTTTGGAATGAATTATTGCGTTGCTATGCTAGGGTGTTATAAGTGATTTCCAGGGCATGGTAGCTTTAACAAGCAGCACTAATTATTCAGAAGAGAGAAACAAGCTAAGGTCACACTGTAGACAAGATTCATACTTGCATTTCCCACATTTGCAGTGCTGCTTAATTTGTGAAGATCACATGTATCATTTCTCCCCCACAACAACATTTTCTACCCATCTTCCAGATGAATATTCATCTATACTATCTGTAGGATAGTCCATACAGTCTTTGTGAGATGTTGAAATTTGAAATGGACAGCAGCAGAGCTTCACACGTCTTGTTAGCATATTGTATAGCCTGCAGGAATTCCATTCTCACCATCGAGGGTGTGAAAACTTAGCTCTGGGTTTGATTCACAGCCATGGAAAAGGATGTAGACAAAGACGCAGCAACCCTAGATTACTGTGATTCGCCATTGCATTCATCCGTCCTACAGTCAAAATGAGAGCAGACATCCAGCGACATCTACCTGTGTCATTCCATTCTCCCACAAGCCCCGCTAAAATGAGGAGAGGAGGAATATGTATTTCTTTTTGCTGAATGGGATAAGGTAATTTTTAGCAATGTAGAATCATGAATTATTGACGGCAGCCGCATCAACTGGGCCATCTCATTATCGACTCACTATGGAGAAAGATCCAGCCAATCATCCCGCCAACAGTAATATGGCTAGCACATCTCCATTGCAATTACCAGCAATCCAAAAAAGGCTCACATACAAACACACACAAGTCTACAGGCTATGTGCATGCTCGCATATAATTATTGACCTGCATTAGAGACAGGTAGAACAAAATAAATGTGCTGATTCTTAAGTTTCCGTTCTATTACATAAGCATGCAGTACACACACACATGCAGCCATCACCTTGCCAAGGACACCTTACTCAAGTAATCAATAGCTGCCTATAATGAGTGTATCAGGAATGGGAAGGCTCAACACACACAGACACAGTAAACAGTGTGCACACACTTAACAACACACACTTCATCACCCAAGCTTAGACTATCCCCTCATCAATACAAAAAATACAGAACAGGTAACTTACACTGTTTTTACAGTAATAATGAATAAGGAATTCCTTTGCTTCCATGTAGATGGTGCATAAGGAGATATGGTTGATTTTCTTACAGTATTGTATCTGTTTTATACAATTAACAACTTCATTATTTGACTGCAGTTAATACAGGCATGCACCAGCAACATCCTGTTCTGGTGGTCATTTTTGCACAGGCAGGTGGCATTTACTTTTGATTGAGAAAATTAAAAAATGCAGTTCATATACTTATTATTATATATTTTTTTTTAAGAAAATTAATTTGTCATGGATATCACTGATCAGGGGCAGAGCCAGAAGGGTGGCTTGGGGTGGCCCACGCCACCCCTGAGATTCGATTGGCCACCCCAGGTGCCACCCCAAAATCCTACTCTACGATTGGCCATTAACGTGGTCAAAGGCGGAACCTTTGTTGACGCACTTTGCTGCCTTTAAATCAGTGTGGGAGCTTGGACAGTCAGACACCAGAACTCAGAAATGTAATTAGCAAATGTTTGATATAAGCTAACCAACGATATATGGCTTATTTTGTTTTAGCATGTGAGTTTATAGCACTACTACTTGTGCTAGCACGCAAAGATATCTATTTACCTATCACATCTGCCTTGATATCTAATCGCACACACAGCCCAGTATCACGTCTGTTGAATCACGTCATGTAGGCTAATTTATCTACTGTAAGTTACTTGCCTATTCTGCCTACTCAGTCGACATTTGCTAGGTCATTAACTTCTAACTGTAGGCTACTTTTGTAAAAAAACATTTAAAGATTTATCATTAGCAGATTAGCAGACGCAATTTTGTGCAAAAAAACGTAGCCTACATTATATTTTAACCAAATTAAACACGCCATAGCTCGGCCCTACCTTCAGTAAGTTAGGCTTAGGCTATATTCCCAGATAAATTCCACGCAGGGTTTCGTTTTTGTTTGTTCTATAGGCTATACAGTCAATGTTTTCAAGCCCTGTGTTGCTAACATACCTATGCCGTGAAATTAAGGTCTAGCCTACTGGTGGGTTTAGTTGAATTTGAGTAATAGGATATGCAACCATTTACATCTGGAGATAGTTATTTGTGCTCGCCAAAATCATAGAAATTATCATTACAAGACACTTACATGATCTTCTGTAATCCAAGACAGATTTTCTTCGAGTTGTTAGGCTTTAGAGCATTTAGTTTAACAAATGACATGGAAAACATAATTCATTTCATCCACATATCCTTATGCACAATGCACAACAACAATTTAGCTTAAACCATGAGAATCAAGCAAACCTCACGGCCGTCAGGGCCTTAAAGTGACAGGCACTGAATTCGACTTGCACATCACCAATGCAGAAATGACATGAAAGAGTAGTCTATATCGTTTAAACTTTATAAATAGTAATAGTTTAGCTCACAGGTCAGATGTGGCCTTTGATTAAGCTTTAATTTTGTGTAATTAATTGTAAATAATACGTTCTTTGTTGTGCATTGTGCCATTTCATGTTTGTTTCATTACAATTTCTAATAATAATGTAAGTAATAATTACTAATAATGTAAATGGGAAAAAAATATATTTAATTGGTGTTTATGTAGCCTAGGGGTTGGTTGGACTGTTCTGAAGGAAAACTGACTTCATTGCAGTATGAAAAGGAACCAGAATATCCAACAGTTCTTCGTTAGCAAGAAAAGCAAACCTGATGAAGACAGTGAACTGATCAGAGCAGCTGGCGTTAGCAGTACCAGCAGTGGTTCAGATAATGTTAGCGAGTCAGATCAGGATGATGACAGGCAGGCTGAAGCGACTGAGCTAGCAGCTTCACCTGATGACCTGGGTATGTAAAATCTAGAATTAAATTGTATGGTATCATTGATTTAATAGGCTATGTCCTACACAAAATAAAAATGTTTAGGCATCTAAGTGAAATCATTCTAAATGCTATTTCAGATTCAGACAAGGGTGCTGGAGACACTTCAGATCCTTATAAGGGTATGACATCTCAGCTATATCTAATTGAATTGCACTTGTTTTAGTTAATACAACAAAATGTGTTTTACATTTAAATTTAGGTCCATCATCATCATCTTGTCTCACTGGTTGTCCACGTGCAGCTACAAACCCAACCCCTGGACCTCATGGTGTGTATTGTATGTTTTATCCTGGTTAAAATATATATAGAAAACACATGTTTGTATGATTTGCTGAATTACTTTTGTTCTTTCCAGACATCTCTCAATCAAGGGCAGCAGATCCAACTCAACCTGTGCTGAGGATGTTTCCCAAGACCACACAAGGTCAGAAAAGAAGGGCATTCAACCCGCAGTGGTACAGCAAGTATTCTTGGTTAGAGTACTCTGTTAGCAAAGATTCAGCTTACTGTTATGCATGTAGACATTTCTCACTCCCTTCAGCGTCAGAATCAGTATTTACGTCCCAGGCAGGTTTTTCACATTGGAAGAAAGCGCTGTATAAAGATGGAGGCCTTACATTGCATGACCGGTTTGGCAGTCAAGTTAATGCAATGTTTGCTTGGCGAGAATATAAGAATCGTATGCTGTCTGATTCTGGGTTAAGGGATTTAATTGATCAAGAGTACAAAAGAAAAGTTTAGGAGAACAGGAGATACATAAAAACAATTGAAGAGGTTCTGTTGTTAACAGCAACTCAGAAGCAGGCTCAGAGGGGCCACCGGGAGTCAGAGGACTCTGACAATAGGGGAAATTTCATAGAAACTCTAACTGTGATTGCTAATCATGATGCCCTTATAAGTGAGAAAGTGAGGGAAAAGGGGAATGCAAAGTACACATCTGGAACCATACAGAATGAAATTCTGGAGTGTCTTGCAAACATGGTGAGGGATGACATTATAAAGGAGGTGAAGGAGAGTGAGGTTTTCTCAGTAATTGCAGATGAAAGCAAAAAAAGAAAAGCAGAAAAAGAAATTTGATGTAAGAGTACGGCCTTTGTCCTTCAATTTATGAGTATGGTGTTCGATGCATGATTTTATGATGCCACCCTTGAATTAATCAGTGCTCCACTAAGGCCACCCCTGTTAAAAAAGTCTAGAATCGCCACTGTCACTGATATTTGTCTATATAGAATTTTAGCCTTAATTAGAACGAGCTGAGGCTGAGCTGTTCATATCAGTTTTTTTCTTCACAGTTTTAGGCCACCATTATATAGAAAGTTGTTTCTGCCATTGAGTAAATTTTAAAAATGTTAATCGAAACATTTTAGCTCACAATTCTGACTTTTTTTCTCAGAACTGCGTGATATATAATTATTTGGGCATTATAAAGTCAGAATTGTGTGCGATTTGTCGAACTCTTGAATAAACTTGACTTATTCCAGTCACCATAACACATCAGAATTACAGTAATTTACAGTCATATAATATGTGACAGTTAACAGAAGACAACGAGAATTGCCTGTAGACAGACTATTACAAAGCACTGAAGTCATCACTTTTGTTTGAATATTTAATTTCCATTTAAAGATCAGCAGTCGAATGTCACTGTTTGCAGTGAACCTGTTATGAATACATTATATTCTGTTTCAAACTGTGACAGAACTGCAGTAACTTTGTCAAGCCATGTGTTAATAGCATCTTTGGAAACAACTTGTTCCAGCTGTAATCATTTTACTGTGACTGTGTATTAATAGAAATTATTTGATCAGTCTTAGGTGGTTACAGTTTGTATTTAGAGGTTGGTATCTCTGGGAACACAGAGTGATGATTCATTAAGATGTATTTAAAAGTGTCTTCAAGGTTAAATTCTTAACCTCTCGCACACTGAAAAGTTGTTAAACTCCCTTTATAAAAAAAGAACATCACATGCAAAAATAGGGGAGACTGTGCAAATGAATCTCACTGGGTAAGTCAAGGTGTTAATGATGTGATGAAAGTGACAAGCAAAATGCAGCTCCTATAATGTCAAAGTCTAGACTATCATTCAAAGTTTTCCACATTTGTACTTGAATATACTTGAAAATTAATACACAGAAATCTTTAACGTTATTTAATTAATAGTATCAAAACTGTGTGATACAAACCTCACAGGGAAAGTCAATATTAACCTTTCAAAACGTTTTCTTCAAGGACAAATATTAGGCTGAGCATCTGCAGAACATTTTTCAGATCCTAAAGCTGTTCCAACATTTTTGTTGAATCCTGAAAATATATATATAAATATTTGTTGTAAAAAAAAAAAATCTATGTATTTGTTTTCTCAAACATTCCAGTATTCACAAAAATGCCCTTGAACAGAAGATATATGACTGCCATAGTGGTGCTCTAGTGACATCTGTTAACCACATTCCCAACTCTACCTCTATCTTCATGAGAAAGACAAAAAAAAGAAAAAAGAAATAATAATAAATTTGGCATGGATGACATTTTCAAAAGTTGGTTGTATTACAGAAGCACTGTATACACTGTTCCTTGGTCAAGATGAACACAAAATTGCTATCAGGAGATGGTTATAGTGATGTCTTGAATAAAGAAGGCCATATGTTACTGTCAATTTTGAAATATTTAGCTCAAAGGACATACAATTATAAGATAAATGTACATATTGTAATGTGCATGTGTTTCATTACTGTACTGGTAAAGCATGTTTACAACATATGTAACATTTAGTGTTTTAATATTCAGCAACATGTTTTGTAGCAAGTTAAAATGTTTGGTTGCATTATATTTTCAAAAAACAGAAACCGCAGAAGAAAAGTAACCAACTGAATGAAGATTCTGAGATGGAAACCATTAAATGTTTATGAAAGATATTGACTTACTTTGCATGAAAATGGGTTTCATCTCTAATCTCTCAGGCTTGAGGTGAATGTATAATTTTCATTCCATGGTATCTAACAAGTGACCATGTTTTATGCTTGAATGATAATGGTGTTGAGGAATTATTTAAATGGCTTTTCACAGTGGCAGCTGGTGAATGTTCCGCGTGCAGTAGCGTCAGCCAACCTGTGGCCTGTTAATGTGACGCTCGGTTAAGCAAAGTGCACATATAATGCTGCATCACCTTCTAATACGCCACCCCAATCACCCTTTTGTAAACATGATCATCTTGGCAAATAGCAGAGTGGAGATTGTCGTTTTTAATTTACTTGTTGAATGTGCAGCAAAGTGGGTAAAGTAAACCATGCGTACTTGATGATCTCCAGTCCCAACCACAGGAAACAAGAATGGGTTTCTGTCGTAATCTTTATCTTTTGGATCAGTGTATATTGCCACTCTGCCACTGTTTTCTGTTACAAGTTAAAGACTACAAGTATTTGAGCATTGTACTATTAAAATGAGTTGAAATGTAACTCGGCATATAGATTAAATACAGATTCTTGGAGTAGCAGTTGGAATAGTTTCAAGTCTTTTTATTGGATTGGTAAAGGAAAATATTATACTGTAATATTATGTGGCCACAGATTCTTGTACAAATTCTAAACAAATTATGCAACCAAATTAAAGGAATGGTTCACCCAAAAATGAAAATTTGCTGGAAATGTCCTCACCTCCAGGCAATTTTTCTCACCAGTGGATGCTCTGTAGTAAATGGGTGCAATCAGAATGAGTCAAAACAGCTGATTAAAAACGTCACAATAATTCACAATCCTCATGAATCCATTCCAGCAATTAACAGCTTGTTGAGTGAAAAGCTGTGTGTTTAAGAATCCTCTATATGCATTGCTTTTTCCAGTAAAAAAAAAAAAAGAATAAATAAATGCACAGATCATGCCCCGTTTACAAGCGAAACCAGTCACAAAAAGTTCTAAACAAATATGGACTTTCTCCACTGGAGAAAATGTTTTTATGGACTATTAACTTTTTTTTTTTCATTTTGGCCTGAAGCAACAATTTAAATTAATTGTCTTAAAAAAGATTCTTTATTGTTGTTGTTTTGTTTTGTTTGTTTGTTTGTTTGTTTTTTTACAAAAAGGCAACTTTTTAGTTCACAATACTGTAGTCATGTATATTACTTATTACTAGGTTATTGTGATGCTTCTATCAGCTTTTTGACCTTTCGTTCTAACGGCACCCATTCACTGCAGAGGATCCATTGGTGAGCAAGTGATGTAATGCTACATTTCAGCAAATCCGTTCCAATAAAGAAACAAACACGTCTGTGATGGCCTGAGTACATTTTCAGCTCATTTTAATTTTGGGGTATACTATTCCTGTAAGTATGGAGTTACAAACTATCTAGTTACTAAATAGACCTTACAAATGACTGGTGAAACTCTGTCCAGGACCATAATTATCAACAAAATAACTTATTAAAAAAAAAAAATATATATATATATATTTGGAAAACTTTTAAATGTTACAAAAGACAAAAACAACAATAAACATTTATTTTGGTGACTGTTTTTCTGAGTACTTTTGTTTTTCTGATTATCCCACCAGATTTGTGTGATTTGACCTTTTTTGACTGAATAAAAGTTATTGTCACTGTTATTGGGAGATTGAATAGATGGATTTAGATGTTTAATCATATTTATCAAATTTCATATCCTGTGTGTTGTGGTCAATTGAAATTTACATTCATGATTTAAAAGGGAATCAGTTAATCAGTTCTGAATTACAACCCTCAAATGGGTGTGAATGGAATTCAGAGGTTGTTTATTATTCAGTTTTTTCCCCCCACTCCAAACATTTATCTTTTTATTCTATTAATTTGTCTCATTGCGGTTCTGCATCTATTAATGTGCATTTGCCATTTCTAAATACACTAAATTAGACTCTTGTTATGCTCTCCCAAAGTGTTTGCCTCAGGAGAAGGCATGATGCAATAACATTCTTGGTTACGGCTCCCGAAATTGCAGGTGCTCCCTTAAAGCACATCAATATATTTGACAAAATGTTTCTGCAAGCTCCAGAGCTCAACGTGAGAAGAAAGCTTCCAAGCAAAGGACAACAAGAGGTCATTAAATAAATTTCCCTTCTGCTATTGTTGTCTTTCATAGTGCTCACTGTGCAAGCTCTTGGTTATATACATTGTTTTCAACTAACAGGCAGTGAAAATAGTTGCCTCATTATTTTTAATGGGGATTTCAAAACGCTCCATTTCAGCAGAGCACTGTCATTTAGCTGGCCAGGCATACCGTGGGATTAAAGCAGAAACAGTCGAGATGCCAGGGGAAATGCATCTAATTCAGTATTACACTATATCCCTGTGCCTCTAATATTGGTCCAGAGCCTAATGCCATCATCCTGAGAATGTTTTAATTTGTTTACGTTGATCAGCAGTCCTTCATTTGAGATGAGAGGGGCAGCAGGAGAGAAAGTTTGTTAGATCTTAATGGTGTTTGTGTCTGGGCCTGACCCAAGTGGCCATCACACACTAATTGTTATCATTTTTTAATTTACATTAGGCAGTTGTTTAGCGAACCCCCCAAGATTTCCCACCGTCCCCAGATTACCTGTCTCCCAACTGCACTGCAGCCCCTAACAAATGACATTTCCCCCCGCATTTTCAATCAAGATGAGCTTTTAATTAGGCCTTCTCTTCGTGCTCTCATATGGGGTTTCTAATCAAATCCGGGTAATCAAGTCTCTTCCGCTGCTGTTTTCTGAACGATCACCCAGCATCTGTTTCATTTTGTTGCTTTCTTTTTGAACCGTAAAAAATAGGAGGTTCACAGAGAGCTCATGAGCTCCTTGAGCTTGTTGTGGTGGTCAACAAATCATTTTTGTGCATGCAAACTTCAAAATTAGGTATGCATTCAAAATAGCCAACCAAGATGAGCATTCTGTAATTGTTTGTGTCACAATTGTGTTGGACATTTGACTCAAAACCTAGTTAGATGCAGACTTTGTGACAACTTCCCATGTAACAGCCAGACCCAGTCTCCCTTGTTTAATTTAAACCAAAACCTCTGTTGTCTGGACTGGTCAGACTGGGTTCCCCTGTGTATTTTATCTTTTGTTGTTGTTGTTTACTTAAGTGTTGGCTCTAAACACTAACTAACACCAAAGCGGGGTCAATGTGACCTTTGCAGCAGCCTTTGCAGTCTTTGTAGCATGATTGATTTTTATGCCTCTTGTCAGGGGCAGATCTACCAGTTGCAACTGCCACCCCTAAGAAAAAGCCTATGTGTCACCCCAGAGTTATTCCAGGATAAAATATGAATGTAAGCAGTGTTTTTGTACCAGATTTAGCAGCTGCGCTTTAATGTGGTGACATAAAAAAAGAAAACATGGCTACTCATGCTGTAGTCAACTTCATTACTCTTATTAATGGCTTCTTTTTGGTGAGTCAGAAACACACAGCACAACCAGTAAAGCCGGATAGCCCAATTCACAGACAAATAGACTGTTATTCCATTATTATATACAATATTATTTTCCACAGTGCTTCTCATTGTTTATTATGACATGTACTATGTACCTGAGGCACTCGGATCCTCTGAGCCCACTCCACTTCATTAAGGATACATTTGACATCCGACTAAATAAAAAGATCCCAATCATGGAAAATAAAAGCAAAGTTGGTTAAGAAATCTAATCTTAAAGGGTTAGTTCATTGAAAAATCAAAATTATGTTATTAATAACTCACCCTCATGTCGTTCCAAACCCGTGAGACCGCCGTTTACCTTTGGACAGTTCGTTATCTGTCTCGGCTCGATGTTCAACTTCAGTTCTCTCTTCACAGCTGTTCAGTCAGTGTACTGTTTGAGTACATTAATTACTCAGGGATATTGGTTTGTTTTAACTCCGAGGAAGTGTCAGCCATATTAAAAAAGTTAACAGCTTAAGTCATTTGTGGATTAATGTGTATTGGAGCGAACAGTTAAAACGATTCAGTTCGATTTGGTGAGCTGGTTCAAAAAGATCCGGTTACATCGAATGATTCGTTCACGAACCAAATATCACAAACTGCTTTGTTTTGAATTCTCTCTCACAACAGACACGGAAGAGAAGACAATTCTGAATAAAGTCGTAGTTTTTGCTATTTTTGGACCAAAATGTATTTTCGATGCTTCAAAAAATTCTAACTGACCCTCTGATGTCACATGGACCACTTTGATGATGTTTTTCTTACCTTTCTGGACATGGACAGTATACCGTGCACACAGTTTCAATGGAGGGACTGAGAGCTCTCGGACTAAATCTAAAATATCTTAAACTGTGTTCCAAAGATAAATGGAGGTCTTACGGGTTTGGAACAACATTACTAACATTATTATTAATAACATAATTTTTATTTTTTGATGAACTAATTCTTTAGAAAAACTTCATGTTGGCTAATTGACAAGGTCTTCTTTTAGGTGATTGCTATTATTTGTGTGTTCATGTATTTAATTTTTTATAGACCCTAATTAAAACAAATTTTCATACATGATTAAATATATTGCTATCTATTTAAAATCAAGAGACTTTATTTGTCTTTTTTCGAGATTACCTATATTATAACATTTCTATAAGATACATTTATGTACTATTGTTGTCGAATAAAAAAATCAAACACAAACTGCAAACATTATTATACATAATTATAAATTATACAAATGAAAGAGCCTTGAGATAAATGGTTCAGATAAAAAATTTGAGCTGCAAATGAAATCTTCACATTCATTTCTATTTGACATCCTATGACATGTAATTTGTATAAAATGATTACTATTCCACACTTGCACTAAATATTATGATACATGCTATAACTTCATAGTAACTAAATAGTCACTAAATAGTTTATTCAAGTTTGACTAACCCTAATCCTGTAAAAAAAAAAAAAAAATAAATAAAACATTATGAGATTTATTTCTTTTAGATCACTGTTTATGACATTGGTGATTGGATGCTGACAATTGCTGCTTGTGGCTTGTTTTTAGTATAGATGTTGTAGGGATGATATTCTATATATTAGGTATAGATGATTGAATGATTGTTTGATTTGGTCTTGCTAAACCTCACAGTCCTCATGCCACCCTAAAAATAATTTTCTAGATCCTGCCCTGCTTCATGGTTTAGACTGAGGGTTCGGTGACATTTTGTATTATTATAATGAAAACCATTGGAAACGATCAGATGAAAGATTGCACAATTGTATTCTGCCAAGTGCCATAAGCAGTCAAAAGCAATGTGACACAAATGTTTTCAGATTTCATAAACTCTGAATCTATCCCAGTGTGTCATGGTGCTATACAAGATTACATGCATCATAACAGCAACACACATGTATGCAAAGCAGGTATTTCTTGGCATACGCTTTGTCCAAAGACACTCCCTGATGAGTGGATTATGCTGCCTGTTAGGAGACAGAAGAGTTGTACTGCTTGAGTTGCAGCATCTTAAGATACTAATCGCCTTAGCAGCTGAAGAATCAAACAGTAGCCCTGAAAGAATATTACTGACAGATAAAAAGCTCTATGCTCAGAGGAGAAAGATTTGCTTTTGCTGGCTCCCTCATTCCATTTGGTTCTTGTGACAATGAGAATACGGTGGCATCAGTATTCTGAGGGATCATTGAGGAGAAGGAAGTGGCCCTGCATTTGGATTTCATTGCCTGTCATGTGACTCACTCAATAGCTTTTGAATCAGTTGAAAGCCCGCCAAAGCAAAACAATATCAGTCAATTTCAATATGAGTCTATGATTGTTTATTACTGTTTCCTGATTCTTCTCTTTTTTTCTATTTTTAGGGCCTTTTTCATCTTTGAAATTTTGTTGAAGAGCATATGTAGAGAGGCCGTTTTTGAATATAAGCTAAAACATACAAGCACATACAGCTAATCTTAAATATAAAAAGTTGCTATTTGTGCTACAATTAAAAATGATCAAATCATGTCACTTGTTGAGGTTTGTTTTGTTTTTTAAGCAGTTTGATTTGTGATTTTCAAAAGTGAATTTTTAAATGGATGAACAATTTTCATAGATATACATATTTACAAGTTCACATTAAGTTTTTTTGTTTATTTACTATTATTTGAATATAAATTTTATTTTATGTAATACAGTGTTATTTTAATATCATTTATATTGTATTTTACTATTTATTAATATTTTGAATTTACCTTTCATTTGTATATTTTTGTTTGTCATTTTCAATTTAGCTAAAGTTTTCGTAATTAATGTTTTCATGTAATATTTATATCTGATTTGATTTGAGCTTTATTTAAATTAAAGAAAACGTTTTTAAGGTTTTGATTTAGTTAATAATAACAAAAATGGATTGGTCTGTTGGTTGGGATTTTAATGGTACTTTGCAGTGATGCGCGGGTCAATGTATTAATAACCCGCACCTGACCGATGTTTTCAACTAACCCGCCCGCAACTCGGACCGCAAAAAAAGAAAAAGAAAATATTGTACCCGACCCGCTTCCTGACCCGCATTTTTTAAAAGTAGTAAATGCGTCGCCCCTTTATATTAATTTAATTACTTAAATAGACTATAGCCTACAGCATAATAAGCGTTATGACCGCACATGCTTGCCACAAAGAACCAGTTAAAGTAATGATTATGAATGTGTTTAAATTAGCAAGGACTCATTTAATTGTTTAGTAATAAACTGGTGTTTTCTGTGTCGCTGCAAAGATGAAGTTGACGATGCGGACTCGCCATGAACGCCAGAGAGAAATGCACATTTCATATGGATTACACAATCAGAGAGTAGCCTATTTATTTTGGTTTGAATATGTTCGTTTAAAAGTAGACATTTCAAGCGTTCTGTAATATATTGCCTATATTTCTTTTTAAACCCACCGACTAAAAGATTAAGATGCTACCTGTCCCAAAATATCACCCAAAGTTTGTACAGCTTTTTCCTTAGCTATTTCAGAATCTGGAAAAATGACTGGGGCTAACTTGTTACTGCAGTAAAGCGATAGGAATGTGTGTGATGTGCGGCATGATAAATGCTCGTCACTTCTGCTGCCCAAACTTTGTCAGCCTGTGGGTCATTTGGTGTATTGTAAAACGATTGCACTGATTTGCATGTTTCTTGATGATGCGCTTTTTTCTGTGGTACTCACATGCACCATGTCGCTCACGTCGTATTCTCCACCATGTCCCACAGAAAAACTGCTTTTGCATAAAATGCAAAAAGCTCTCTCTGCTTCGCCATCTACAGGTCTTAACCAAGAGTATGTTGCGGTCCATTCGCTATTAAAAGTGCATCTTCTCTTTTTCGTGGCCACACTGCCCATGGCTGCTTAACCTGACCAAACAACGCGCGCGCTCTCCAATTTGAGATTGTTGAGGAGGCGTTTGTGCACCAGTCAACAGTTTGATTGACGTACGACTCAGCCTATCGACTAACGCTTTTATTGCTCTCCTCTGAACTATTGGACATAAGTTAACAGTACGCCTATGGACGTATCCATGTATTTATTAGGCAGGGTCGAATGAAAAAGTGGGACAGATGTCAAATTTGAATGAGGCGGGGCAAAGGGTAAAATTGCTGTACAGTACAACAAAGTGGGACAGGTGGTCACTCTATTTGCGCCAGTTATTCAGCCAATAAAGTGTAGGCCTATGTATTTCAAAATTGTGTCTAGTACTATATAAATTACAAAGGTATTTCAAACGACCCGACCGGCCGCGACCTGAATATCATTAAAAATATTTTTGGATGACTCGTAACCGCGGGTAACCATTTCGGATCAACCCGCGCATCACTGGTACTTTGCTATATTTAAAGTCAGAAATCTGGAAAGTTGCAACTTTGAGACGGAAACAGGCATACATAACAATTCCCGCATGACCAGTATAGTGTTTAAAAAAAGGTTACACTAACATCAGGTGGACATCAACATTGAAATTCACCATTACGTGTGTACATAGGCACCCAGGGTATGAAATGTGATAACCTGTTCAAACATGACCTTGTACACTTTATTTTGTTTATTTGTTAGGCAGTTTTAATGGTCAGTTGTTTAACAGTATATGTTGATGTGATTTTCTTTGTCCTGAAGGCATTGACTTTCATAGAGCAATCCTTTTCACGGAACAGTAGAGCTGCTGAGAGATTCAGGTATCTCAGTCTGAACTGGTGAAAACAACTCCTAGTGTGCAGGAAAATAAAGGGGGGTTCTTTGGGGTGGTTAAGGTTATATAGCACCACTGCCATTCAAAGAACCCAGTAAGCCCCTGTAGAGTCCTTTAAAGGTTCTCTAACTCTCTCTTACATTACGATAAAAAATGTGAATTTCCTTAGTGGTTCTCAAATTTTTTGCCCCAAGGCCCCCCATACTAAAATATTCTAGGAAATATTAAGAAATATAAGATTTTCTGACCACAGAAAAGTATAAAAGTGATTAAAAAAAGCTTTAAAGATTGGAATATTTTTTAAATCTAAGGAGGAGATTAGGGTTCCTCTTGGTTCCAATATGATTCCAGCCAATAAACCAAAAAAAATATTTTCGTTTAGAGTGTATATGTATACAATATGTTAAACTTATAGTAACTGTAAATATTTCCATGTTCTTTTAATTCCCTAAAATAGTTCTTGTGTGTATGTGTCTGTGGGAACTTTTTACAACACTTTATGGGTCAAGCAAAACAATTGGACTTATGGGCTCAACAGTCCTTTCAAGTTTGTCTTCCTCCATTTCAAAACAGACGTGTGTTCAAAAAGTAAAGAAATGCTTATATTACTTCACTAGCCAAAGGAGCAATACAACCTCATGACATCACATGCTGTGCTATTGCAAGATGGCTGAGCCCTTGCTCCAAAAGCTATAACAAAATATCTTTTTAGCTATTTAGAAACATTTTTGTTTTTAGTGTTATATGCAGGGAAACGTTTGAGTGTGGTACTGGGGTGGGATTTAGGGATGGGACTGTTCACAAGTGTGTCTTTCCAAGCCCTCAAACCAGTGAAACCTTCAGGAGTGTCTGAATGAAGAACTCATAAATAGACTACAGAAGCCCTGTGATGTATAGTCTCGTCTGTTCTTGAGAAAGGACCATCATGGGAAATATCTCAAAAGCATATTGCACTGCTTAAATGCTTATCAAAATGCTCTTTGATAGATGTATCCAATACCCTTTAGCGAGTTACCAGAGTGCTCAGGAGTTCTTGCTTAGAGTTTGAACAGTCTGTTGCAATATTTCATTGCTGTCAGTGATAAATTTGCTCTGAAACCCATGCGAGGTGCATGGACAATGTCTAATGTCAGTATATTGCCCCTAGTGAGATCATGACTGCAGGTCTGTTAGAATAAAATATTAATATGCTTCAGGGGGGATTTGTCTGCTTGATGGGTTTAGACAGTCAGAAATGAGATTTGGGTCCATGCTGTTTCTTTGCGTATTAAATATCTAATAAATTTCAGAGACGAATGTTTATTAATTGGGCTCATTGGGTTTGGACTTTATGCCCTAAAGATCTAAAAATCATTTTATCTCTCTCTCTCTCTCTTAAAGCACATTCCATGTGAGGTCAGATCTATCTATCTGTCTATTTATTTGTCTGTCTGTCTGTCTGTCTGCATATTTGTCTATCATCTATATCCCAGTAATATTGTTTATAACCTGTTTTCTTCAGCCAAATAAAGTCAAATTACTCTTAAATGCTATCAGATTTGGTGGACTAATTATGTTCAGAGAGAGAGTATCCCACTGATCTTATGATCTTACCAAATGCCTTTTGTGCGTTTGTGTGTTAGATTAGTTTATATGTCTTAGATTTATCTAATAAAGCCTTATTCATATTGAAAAGAGAAGTATCTTGTGTTTTGTGCTTACAAGTTAATGTCTTAAAATGCCGATCTTGTTACTGTGCTAATTGATAGTGTTTTCACTATACTTTGGATATCAATATCCAGTGCAGATTTGATGTTAAACGGCTCGTTCAGTGAATCGCAGGGCATGTCAGTGATCAGCCGTGAAACAGTGATTCTGTTCAAATTCCCTTTAAAATCTTAAACGATTCCCTTTGAGCTAAATGACCTGTTTCCCTTACAGCCAAATGACTAATTTTACATGTGTAGTGCAATTATGCCCAGACTTATTTTAATAATGCTTGGTGTTTGTGCTTCATCCTGGTCTCAATGAACACATATAGAGAAGCACCATGGATCTCCATCTTTTGCCAAATCATGACCTTGACCATTAATCACAGACCTCCTTCCATTTGGTCTTTAGTTTGATTGTGTTTGTGGTTCACTGCAGTACTGCAACTGGTCTTTACTTGCTTTGCCAAAAGTGTTAGTTCTTCCTAGCTGCGTTTTGGAAACATTTTCTTCTGTGAGATGCTAGATGGTGTCAGTGCACCAAAGTCACTGGGGCCTTTGTAGAAGAAACAAGACAGAATGAAAGACTTGGGTATTTGTTGTGCACACGCAGACTTGGAGCCTGTTACCTGTGTAATTTTGGCATAATTGCGGGCGTGTCGTCTCTCTTACTGTCGAGTGATTGCTGTGAAAGTGGTTGATAACTGCAGCGCTACGC
Organism: Carassius carassius; assembly: GCF_963082965.1. Classification (NCBI taxonomy): domain Eukaryota; kingdom Metazoa; phylum Chordata; class Actinopteri; order Cypriniformes; family Cyprinidae; genus Carassius; species Carassius carassius. Next base: position 27,215,890 of record NC_081767.1, on the reverse strand, counting down.
CTTGCTACCCAGGACATTACACGCTCTTGCCTGTATAGTAATGGAAATGTGCGGCACTCTCCTTCATAGGCAACCATGGAGATTTTAAGCAGTGTCATTTCCATGTTCCCACACACAGTGGTAAATTGAACTGGGTTGGGATCATGTGGTGCTATTGTGCATTGAGAAATGCAACATCTATACTATACAATGAACTTCGTTGCTTGAACTGACACAATCTTTCTTAATCAATATATAGTGGAATAGTTTATCTCCTACTAAATAAACAAGCTTTCTACTAAGTCTTCAGATTGAATCACTCAAGAAGCTTCTATTGGGCCTGTAAAATAATGTATTGATTTAGTAAAGGTGCCAGTTTTCTCTTGAAAATGTGGTGTTTTTTATTGCTACACACTATTGCTCGCAAGTTTAGTTTGTGACTGTTTAAATTTTAAAGTTTTGAGCTGGAAAACGACCATGTTTTTATTGTGCAAGATGGGGGCTATTCATACATTCTCTGCATTTTTCTATTCCCCTGCGCTACTTTTATATAGTTTCTCTATGTAAATATGCACTGGATGGACAATTTGACATTTGTGCCCACATCATTTGCACCATCTTGCACATGGCTTTCTAAAAACATGGCACTCAAGTTGAAAGAAGTCCAACAAGTCTTGTTTTTATTTTATTTATTTATATTTTTCACCTAATTGCATCTCACATTTTTCAAAGTGAAAATGCATTCTGTGTGAATCGCCCCATATGCTGGCTTTCTCATCATGGATTATTACCATATAATCTGCAAAAGTTGCCAGCAAAATTCTAATTTCTCACAAAAACACATTAGTATTAGTTATAAGTTACACTGAATTTTAATTGTTATCGAATACAGTATCCAATATGGTCCTTTTGATTCCTGTTGTGCAAATATAATGCAAAATTATGGTCAAGCACCACTGAAGAAAATGTAAACATTAAGTTACAGCAAATGTGCACTGTAGCTTAGTAAAGCTTCTCAATGAAATGTCAAAGGTTACAATGAAGTATTGATCAGTGATCAGCTGTGACACCCTTACCGGTCTGCAACAAGACGGAATTCCTCCAGGACATCCATCACACACTCCTTCCAGATAAGACAAAGATGCACTAATATGAGGAACAATTGGGAGGAGAAATAGAGAGGTATGTGTGTTTCTTGGTTACCCGATTAGAATTATAGTTTGACAACAGCAGAGATCCCTGATCTGTAGCTCAACCCTGTCAGACCAGAAGATAAATTACTCTGCCACAGGACCAGTTTTAATGCAAATCCATGCCTTACATATCTCAGGGCTTAGGTTCTCCCATCAGGGCACATACAAGCACACAAATTAAGGCAGCTACTCAAGTCAGAGGCTAGGAAATTAGATGTCTTGTCCCAAAGTAGACCTGAACTTTACAAGCATTCGAACCAGCCATGTGATGAGTCACAAGACAGGGATTGCTGCAGGCAGATTTGAGTGGTTTATGTAAAGCGCCATGTACAGAGGTCGATACTGTCCAGCCAAGAGCCATCGCAGAAATGGCTTAATGGTAAAACACCCAGTGTGATGATTAGAGCAGTCATTGTGGAGGCTGTAGTGCAGCATGACGCCTGAGGACCAGAGGTGGGTAGAGTACCCAAAAACTGTACTCAAGTAAAAGTAAAAGTACTTCTAGAAATATTTACTCAAGTAAAAGTAAAAGTACTAGTCTTGAATAGTTACTTGAGTAAGAGTAAAAGAGTATCGGATAAAAAATCTACTCAAGTAGTTAGTTACTAGTTACTTTGGGTCATATATACTGAGCCTATTTTTATTTAGATATATAGATAAAATGTATGTAATGTATGTGTGCGTGTATAAATGTATATATTTCATCAGCCTTTACTCCAATTTATGTAATTTATCATAAAACCCTGTCTGTTTACTTAAGTAACAGATATAGGTGTCATGCCATAACATATTTTTAATACGACTGACTTTATATTAAATGTGAATTTAACATTGAAAGTTAATGGGATATAAATATTGCTACTAATCTTTCATTGTTCAGAAAGAGAGCAAATAACATTTACATTATTAAAGATAATTTTCACTAACAGTTTAGAGTTCAATCACTCTCAGAAACTCCCATTAAAATCACTGAAACTGTTAACACTGTGAAATCAATATCTTAATTAAAGATTCGTACACACATCTGCACTTTGTTGTTTCTGCGAGAGAATTCGCCAGAAAGAGGTATTCAGTCAGTGAGCGAGTGAAGGAAGCACCGGCATTTTAGCGATGACTCATCTGAACGCCTCTGATTGGCCAATGCTTTAATAAGCTCAAAAGAATCATGTGTGATTTGTTATAATGCGCAGCGCTGTATAAACGCATCTATCTCTGGCTAGCGCCAGCAAGCAATCACAGATCTGAATTTAGCAGCTGATAATATGACTCGCTGAACGTACTTGCACCAGTGTGATTGTATTAAAATTAATAAAATCTTAATCGGCTATTTTTTGTCTTTTGGAAGCTGCATTCAACTTTACTCCCCTCTGTTATAAGCCACACATGTACAACAAACTAATGTCACAGTGGTATCGTGTACTGTAATCGAATGTAGCCCAAGTTATTACCTGTTAAACAGTAGACAGCACACGCGGTGTTCATCTAATAAGGATCTCCATCGCTAGCAAATAATAACCTTTGCAGATTTCAATTCAGTGCAGTTCCAGCCACGTTTTCAACGCTCTTTCTGTTCTTAAACGTTACAACTCCGAGTGAACCACTTCAGACGCTCAGCGCGTGCGGCAGGGAACTGAACGACTCATTCAAACTGATTCATGAACCAATTCACTCGTTTGCCAATTGGTTTGATCAAGCCTTTGAACAGAATTGACTCAAAAGAATGAATCATTCGTGAATGGGCATCGCTCATTGCCCAGAGAAAAGTAGACGGCGCGTTTGGAATAAACTGAAGCATTATAACATTTATTGCATTAAGATAAAGTAACGAGAGAAGCGTCGCCCACAGTAACGAAGTAAAAGTACAGATTTTCCCCCAAAAATTTACTCAAGTAAGAGTATAAAGTACCCATCTTTAAATATACTCCGAAAAGTATTCGTTACCCCAAAAAATTACTCAAGTAAATGTAACGAAGTAAATGTAACTCGTTACTACCCACCTCTGCTGAGGACATTGGAGTGTTAGACAGGAGCATGACAGGTAGGTGATGAGGAACAAACCACTATGATGGGCTTTCCTTTTTTTCCTTTTTTTTTTTTTTTAACCTGGTGGAATAAAAGAGAAAATGCAGTTTTATCAACGGTCAAAACATACATGTATAATCAAAAGGCCCTTTTTGTGTTATTCCAAAGAAAATAAATGCACTTAGCTGTTTAAAATCTGCCATCTTTGCTGTGTGCTCAGCTCTAGACTCTAAAACATGTTTTCGAGCCAATCACAAATTATTTTGTTACTGAAGTAAGTCACAGTTTTTACAGTAAACTACTTTTTAGCTGTGCCACAACACCAATACTGAATCAGGACTAAACATAAAGCATGAGCAGTGTATAGTCTGATTCCTGAATGAATGACTCTTATGAATCAGTTATTTTTAGTGAATCAGCAAAAACCTTTGATTTTGATTCAATCTAGAAATTAACATTAATTATGATTAATGAATGCTTTAGAAGTAGTGTTTACTGTTGGTTCATTTTAACTTGTGTAATTTACTTCATTACCACTAAATAAAATAAATAAAAATTACAAAGTCTGTGTAAATGTATATATATACATTTTATATTTCTTCCTCAAAAGAATAATTCATGGAACTATTAAGGAACTGCATTCATCAGTCTTGGCTCTTATTAAGGACTTTGGGACTCTATTGCCTTGTTCTAACATACGTCTAACTTTTTATGCTTTTTCTAAGTTTAATACAGGTTAAGAAGAGTACTTTCCCTTTGCACTGGCTGGAGAGGCAATGGATTATGTGTAGCATCTATATGCGTGTTGCGCGAGATTATTCCAGAAAGAGAAACTAATTTCAAAGTCTGCTCTAGTGTTTCCCACTTTACTGTTTATGCTGTAATAACTGTGTTGGATTCCTCTCCTCAAGTGTTTGTGGGAGTATGCATATTTGTGTGTGCGTGCATCAGGTTTGCCGGGCTTGGAGAACGAGTGTTGGTGCTGTCAGTCAGCATGACGATAAACATGCATTTCAGTGATGGCTCTTGCTATCTTTAAAGCCCAGGCGTTGAAAAAGACAGACAACATAGAGGCAAACGTTCATTCTCATTATACTTTCCGCTAAATTATTCACACCGTGGATGCCTGCTATCTCCCAACAGCACCATTCTGCTCTAAGCTGCCCTTTAACCATAATCAAGCTGCTCAAGACTTGCCTTCTTCCTTCCCCCTCGCTCTCTCCCATTCTGTCTCTTTTCTTTGCCCTTTGTTTTTCTGACATTGATCCTCACAATAGAGGTATACAGTACCTCCACATAGCCACTTCGCTAGCATTCCCAGCAGTCTATTCATCAGCAGCAGTGGGTGATATGTGAGCAGGTGGGAGGATTTCGGGAAAGGTATAGGAGCGGGACACTCAATCTGGCAGACCAGGAAGGGATCCGGGAGTCATTGATGGAGGTGAGCCAACAGTTAACTAGATGTCAGTACACATCAGTCACACACACACCCTAGGGATGGCACAGGCCACGTGTATGACAGTGGCACCCTCTCACCCTCCTCCGTCTGCATGTTTATGTGTGACAATCTTAGTTTTTTCAGCGATGTTAATTTTGATACTCATTAATACTAATGAAGCAATGATTAAATAAGATAAAGAACATTTTATCAAGGCTTATTAGTATAATGCATCAGATAATAAGTCTAATTGTATAATTAGATTACTGGCAACTGTTTGTTTAAAGATCATAAACAGGCATCTGTGGCAGAGATTGCAATGTAAAGTTGAAGAAGACGACTCCTGAAAGAAATCATTCTAAGCGTTTTATTGTGCGTAATGGCCTGTGAACAAAAGACATGCAAAAATGTGCACGTCAGTGACATAGCTTTTCTATAGCCTGGTGTCTCTTTAGCTGTTGTTAATTTGGCTTTGGCGTGAACAGGTAAACAAATTCACTTCGTTTGAGGAAATGATCCACTGTGGGACAACGGTGCTGCTTTTAGTGCCATTATAACAGGCCTGCTTTTGTTCACTGGCCTAGAGAAACACATATGTAGCCTCTTGGAGATGACACAGGTCACAGCTTAAGTCTCGGCCAATGCCTGACAGCTCTCTTTTCTACTCTTGATGTAAGCCACTGAAAGCTCTGGCTAATCCACAGTTAATTAAGTGTAAATAGAGCTCTCTTAGAAACATAGAGAAAGACAAGGTGACTTGATACTTTCACTCTGCTTGGTTACTGTCAAAAACAAATTTTCTTCCTCCTCCTCGGTCATACACTTTGACATTCAATTTCTTACTTGCATATGCTTACTTATTTGCTTTTTTATATTGTGTGGTATCAAGAGCTGGCTTCATATTTCATAGTTGCCTCTCCTTGAATAACACACGATAAATCATCTTGTAGACATTGTCCATAAATATACAGAAGAATAGCTCACAGGCCTATTATTTAAAAAGTAATTGCTCATTAAAGAATAAACATTTTTGTTATGATTTATTCAAAAATGTGGTTTTAATTTAATTTTATTTTATTTTGAGAAACATGGTGTTCTGCCATCCGTAATCTGGATTCAATTTCTGGCTAACTGTATTTGTGTTTGAAATGACATGAGTGTTAGACAGAACCTTTATTTTTGGGTGAATTTATTTATTTATTTTTTATTTTTTTATGTAGTCTAAAATTCTAAATAGTGATAGAGCATGAATTCTCATACAGATGTCCTGACATTTTCCTTTCGAATCTAATGCTATAATTCAGAATTCATTATTCTATCAATGATGGCAAGCATTCTGGCCCAGGTGCAGCAAAACTCACCCAAACCACGACACTACAACGGCCATGTTTCAGAGATGGGATAGGTTTCTTATGCTGAAATACAGTGTTTTTCTTTCACCAAATATAACGTTTCTCATTTAAACCATGAAGTTATATTTTGGTCTCATTTATCCAATAGTCCCCTGGTTTGCCCGTGTGATCTTTAGCAAACTGCAGACAGGCGCAGCATTTATTTTTGTACAGCAATGGCTTTCTTCTTGCAACTTTACCATGCACACCATTGTTATTCAGTATTCTCCTGGCGGTGGACTCATGAACACAAACTGGGACAATGTCTTTATTTAACTTTATTTTTATTATATGTATTTTTTACATGCCCTTATTTTATAGTTGCATCTTATATTTTATATTTGATCTAGATTTTTAGGCTCTTCTGTTAATTTAATCAGTATGCACCGAGAGTCTGAGAGTAACGCAATTTCGATTCTCAAGCAGACTTGACTTGACATTAACATTAGCCAATGTGAGAATGCAACTTCTAATTTGCTTAGAAGTTACTGTGGGTTCCTTTGCAACCTCGCAGACTTTTACACATCTTGCTTTTAGAGTGACCTTTATTGGTCGACCACTCCTCTGAAGGGTAACATTGGTCTTGATTTTCCTCCATTTGTACACAAACTGTGGATTTGTGGATTCCAAACTCTTTAGAGATGGCTTTGTAACCTTTTCTAGTCTGATGAGCAACAGCAACTCTTTTTCTGAAGTCCTCTGGATCTTCCACAAACATGATCAGACTTTAATAGATCCCTGTTCTCTAAATAAAACAGTGCATGCATTTGCACCTGATAGTCATCCTGCTGTTTGAAACAACTCTGAACAGATGGACTCTAATGTAAGGGAAACAGGTCAATTTAGCTCAAAGGGAATCATTTAAGATTTTAAAGGGAATTTGAACAGAATCACTGTTTCACGGCTGACCACTGAGACGCCCTGCGATTCACTGAACGAGCCGTTTAACATCAAATTTGCGCTGGATATTAATATCCAAAGTATAGTGAAAACACTATCAATTAGCACAGTAACAAAATCGGCAGTTTAAGGCATTAACTTGTAAGCACAAAACACAAGATACTTCTCTTTTCAGTATGAATAATTCTTTATTAGATAAATCTAAGACTAAACTAATCTAACACATAAGCACATGCACTCACACATTCACACAAGTTGCAGGAAGATAGAAAGTTAGGAAAGGATGAGTTTAAGAGAATGAAAATGTGGAAAGCCAAGTTTACAGCAATACGTGAAATTGCATAGACATGCACAGCCATCAATCAATTAATTAGCCCTAACATTGAGTTCCTCAATGAGGTTAAAATGATATTAGAAACACCAGTATAGATCAGAGTCTGGAGGAGTTACTTGCGTCTCCTGTGTAAAGGGGGTTCCCTTTGTTGTCATTGAAAGGGGGTTTCTCGAAGTCGCTGATTGGCTGGAAGTTCAGTAGTCGTTGAAGTGACGTCTTGGGAAGCCCGTGGTTGGGTGTTGGCTGACGATGCGGAGTTGTGTGGGCTGGTTGAAGTTGAACGAGTACTCGAGGACAGACTCTGAGACACGGCGTTACAAAACTTAACTCAGAATACGAAACTCTCAAACGGAAAAGAAAAAGAAACTAAAGTAAAGAACAGAAGTAAAGTTTGATGAGACTAGGTGGTGTTTCTTCTCATCGTGGCTATGTAGCAGCAGGCGTGCAGGCCGAAGCACGCTGGAATCACTCTCAAAGAAAGCTAAAAGTCATGATTAAAAGCAGCAGCTGAAAAGCAAACACTAAAAGCTAAAAGCCGAATTTTTTGGTGTCCATAGTATTTCAACTGGCCTTTTGGCCATACCTCAAATGTTGTCTTGACCAATTAGATAGTCTTTGCTCGGGGTATCATAAATCATATGTTATCTTATCCAGCAAGTGATCCGAATTTTCACGATCTTGCAGGGTATAATTTTGGACATGATTTCTATAACAAGAATATGATACATTTGACAAATAACTGATGGTCAGAAACATTTCAAGCAAGCAGACTGAAATGCATACATACTAAACATGATTATGAATCCTTAAACTATTCAATAGTTATTTAAAAGGCATACACAATAAGTGATTAGAAACATGATAGTCAAATGTGTGGGTTTCATAAATGATATGGAGTTAAGCAATGGACTGATATTCCTTTAGAAGTCCTTTTGAGTTCATTGAGTTCACTATAAAATACAGTTCCTGTGCCATTCTGTGCCAACAAAAGAATGTTCTGTGGAGACCAGAGGCTAAAAGGTCCCCTTTATGTCTGGTTCTGCTAGGAGGGGGAAAGTCAATCCAAGGATCCTGTTTATTACTCTCATGGGTTTGCATGTGATGGACGGCGTCGCATCTCGATTACTTGCCCCAAATTTGACAATCTCTTCTCTGAATTGAAATTGTCAATAATTGTTCTAATGGTGTTAATGTTGAAAGCTGTTCTGTGAAAGAGTTGGTTGGTTGGTTATCTTGCTTCTGACTTGTGGCACTAGGAACTGATTTACAACATCCTGTTGCCTTTCTGAGGATTTCGGCTCATGTTTCAACTATGGTCCCGATCGACTCTTTAATTTATCTGGTTCGGGTCTGATACGCTACACTAATTTCACCTTCAAAAAACCTGCTAATACTACAGATTCACACACTTTTGACACTCACAGATATATAATATTACATTATTTTCCTATAATAAATAAATGTCTCATTTGTTTGATTGAGTTCACTTTGTCTACTTTCAGGGCTCAGAAAAAAATCAGAGAAAATCTGTTTATGTTTGGGTCATATTTATGCAGAAATACAGAACATTGTAAAGGGTTCACAGACATGCAAGCAGGTCTGTATGACGAAATGACCAGTATGAAAAGTATGTATTATGTATTATTGTCTGCATGGGTTAAACAACATAAACTTTGATTATAGGTCAATGGTTAGCATTACGAATAGAGATGTTTAAGAATATGTTTCTTTGACAGGAATGTAATTTTAGGACAAACCAAAGACGTTGATGCAGAAAAATGTCCTGCGTGCAGGCAACAGGATTGGCAGACGATGTTAGTAGGGATATCAGCTGGTTAGTATAAGAATATCAGCTTGTCAGAGCACGTATTCTAGCCTTACAAGCCACAGTTCTGACATACAAAAAAGTGAAAGGGTGTCACATTAACTGTATCTTGCTACTCACAAGGTGGATAATATAAAAGCAGACTTATTTTTTTCTATATTCATGTGCTTCTGTTCAACCTCTCACATCTACATGTGAAAATGACTTCAAGGGCAGGATCAGATAGAAATGGAGGACATTCAGGCATCAAGATGTCAAGTGTTTATTTCACCTTCCCTTCCTCCAGTGTTCACTCCAGCATCTTCAGAGAGCAGCTCTCGCCTGGGGTGACGTAGCTGTTTATTGGAGAAGGGATCATTTCTGCTCTACTGTCCTGTTCCCCTTCACGGGCATGGCTGGACATTGGCTTTTGGGTAAGTGAGATACTGATCCGGTGTTTGTGGTTGCAGAGAGCATGAGAAGATTACACCGGTCCGTCAGGCAGAGGCCTGTCCAAAGGTCCTGTTCCTCTGTGGCTCTGTATCGTCCCGCCATCTCTCAGCAGAGTTCTCAGTCAATGGCATGGCTGATGGATTATCAAAGATTGGGGAAAGGTTATCTGAAAATTTTGCTCAAGTGGGCAAATGAGCACTGTAGGTGACAGTGGTATGTATGTTGTAATGTTGATTTTCCTGGGGTTATGTGGTTTTATCAAAACATTGATGTGTTTGTTTGAGCTAATCCTGCATAGTAACACTGGTTCAACCAGTGGAACGAATTTGGACTGGAGTTACCTGAGCAATGGAAAACTAAAAGAAAGAAAGAAAGAAAGAAAGAAAGAAAGAAAGAAAGAAAGAAAGAAAGAAAAATTATAGATTTCACCACAAGCTACAATTCATTTGGTGTCTTTTCCTGTCATTACAATACAAATTCCTGTGTTGTAGCCAGTTCTGTTCAAGTTCATTCTCATAAACTATATAAGAGCAAATTTCTTCAGTTCTGAATTTTGCACAACTCTGGTAAGTTTTTAAGCATTATGGTGCAAGGGAAACATGACTGAAAAGTGAAAAAAATTGTTCTTGTTCTTCTGTATATTGTTATGTTTCAGTGGCTATTTCTAGGTAATATCGTTCATTCCATGCCATTATAACAGCCCAGGTCTCAAAAGAACCCACATTTACTCACTCAATTTGTGTCATTCTGAAATCCAGAGGGAAAGAATGAGAGCCAGAAAGTTCATAACACATATGAAAGAGAGGAGCAAAGGGTCTGGCATCACTTTATTAATTGATTTTGCTAGTGTGGTTAATAAGCTAGATATTAAGTAGGCAGCGATACAGTGAGTTGTGCTCCTGAACATAATGGGTCTCTGAAGATCACTTCCTCTACTAAAGAACACACAGACCTCCTTTCACCATCTGTCCTTCAGTCCGAGCGCATGCTGAGTAAATTATGCCTCATATAATGGACTCGAGTGAAAAATAGGCCGCTCTCAGAGCCTGAGTGCAGGGTTTAATACTGGGGTTACAGCAGCAATCTGAAGATACTTGGCGGCAAATTGCAGAAATGTTCTAATGTCACCTCTCATGAATGAATCCCATCTGTGATTTATTTAATGTCATGTAAAGTGAGTAAATATTATTGAAAATGCCCCATCCTTTGCTACACCAGAGAGGCCCTATTTCAAAGTGGATTTGTTTAATCCTATAGCAAATTGATCTTATTCCTATAGTAAATTACACAAAATTGTCAGTAAACGGCTCTAATCCTATGATAAATTATCCCTCCCACTTCCAGCATATGTGGTTGACACTGGCATAAATTGGCCTTGGAAAATAGAGCCAGAGATTCATTTAGGGACAAGAGAAAGTGATACACTGCTCAGGAAAGCGATTTACATCTAAAATTACAAAGATGCCTTAGTCAGTGATTTTACAGGAAAATTAAAATTAAAAAGTGAAGAGAGCAGAAATTATTGTAAATCTCTGTGACTTTTGCTCATTAATTTAGAAAATGTTTAACTGAAAGATTTGAAATTTTACCCCAGACATATTTGTTAGTGGTCATTGTCTGCGCTAATTAATTTTACAACTTTAAACAAAATTAGTTGTGCACTGACAGACCTTACATTCATATTGCCTATGCTGCAAATTGTAACTGTAAATCAAAATGCTGTGTACTGTGCATTTACAGTGGGGTCCAAATATCTGAGACCACTTGTGGAAATGTTTCTGTTTGCAGTGCAGTACAGTTTTTATTTTATCTCATTTGTAATACAGTTTTTGTCATTTTCATTTAATTTAACTTGTTACATTAGAACTGAAACTACCATCAAAATATATGATTAAAAACTATATAGACATATTAAAAAAAGCATTAAAAACTAATTAAAAATAGATAAACACACACACAACAAAATGACTAAAACTTTAACTAAAATCAATATTAAAATTTAAATTAATAACAATGGATGTGTAAAATAATGAAGCTAAATTTATTGAAGACAGAAAAGCTTTAATTGTTTTTTCTAATATAAATAACACGTCATCTTACTTCAGATGTGCTTGAAGAATTGGACAGATGTTGTAGTCTTTATGTACCAGTTTAAAGTTTTACGACTGCAAACTGAACGTCTTTATTTCCTGTACAGAAAATAGCTTTACAGCTTTGTAGATAAACATGCTCTCATATACTTTTGAGGATAATTGAATCTTATAACCAGGCAATGAAAAGTCATATTGAGCCCTGTGGTTAGAGGCATTGTTGAATGGAATAAAGCACATGCATTTCATATCAAAGCCAGCATGAAATAAACACGGAGGACAACTTTGTCCCCTGGTGGGCGGCTCATCTGCTCTCAGCGTGCTGGAGGAGTCTAAGTGCTAGCAGTTCCTGTGGGACCCTAGAAAACTAGACCAGAATGGGTTTGTGGTGCGAAATACACCAACCCCATGCTCCCTTTGAGAAGCTGTGTGCACGACTTGATCTCAGCGAGCATGTTTATTCACATGTAAAAGCTCACCATCACAGGCTCTCTTTTCACAGTCATTTGGGAAGTGGATAATGCCACAGAAAAAAAGTTCCCTGGCTTTCGTTTTTCAAGAGTGCGATTTGCTGTTGTTTGTGTTTGGAAAGGCACAGCAAGCGAGAGAAGGAGAATGTTTTACATTGTCTTTGTCAAAAGAGCAGAAAATGAAAATATGGCAAAGCTTGATGATGAGAGAGAGAGGACAAGCAGTGTACCACAGATCTTGGAAGCCCCCATTGAACCATGACATGTCTGAGGCAATGGTGACATCATGCACAAATCTGTTATAATGTTACAGAAATGATTCCAAACAAACGCTGCTGTTTAAACCTCTCTATTAATCGAAGAATGAACTAGAAAACATAAAAACTGTTATTTTATAGAAAACATTTTTATTCATATTTTTTTTAATAAAGGTCCTATATTTATCAAAGACTTAATGTGTTAAAATAGAAAATAGTTACTTTGAATTGCAATCATGTGTCAATATATTATTAATATTAACTTTTTAAAATAATGTAAACTCCAAACTTTTGAATCGTAGAACATATTTGAATAGTATTTGAGTAGAACCAAATCAACTGATATATTGAAAAGATCAGACTTAAAAGACTTATTATTTGACAAATCAAACATCAACCCTTCTCTCATTATAAGGACAAAATTGCCACGGACCTGAATCATGGATATCTCCAATCATGTGACTGGAAGATACTTTGGGAAACACTAGGGTCCAATGTTGTTTGACTTTCACTATATAAAATAGTCTTTATTTTAATAAATTATTTCGTGTTTCACAGAAGACCTTAAAGTTTGGAACGATGTGAGGAAGTTGTGACCGAATTTTCTTTTTTATTATTATTTCCCTTTTTTTTTTTTTTTTTTTTTTTTTTTTTTGGTGTAGCAAATATGGAGTGATACATGGAATTGCATTGCCTTCATATTACCCATATCTCCATATCACCCAATTTCCTCTTTCCCACTTTTGTAGTTATGAAGTTACGAGTTTTCATATTCAAATGTTTGCTGTTGGAAAGAACGGGACACATGGAGGATTGTTTACGATAATTCAGAAGAAATGCAGCATTATAATAGAAGGTGCCAAAAGAGAAAGTTGCCAGACTGTTTAAAAACAATGTAAAACTTTTGTCAAACCACGTGGGATGTCAACAGTCCTCTGGGTTTTTTTTTCATTTAATATAATTCAGATCTCCCGATTAAATAGTTTGTTTCCCCAAGGTCGGACATAAATGTGTAAAATACAGAAGTCTTACACATAAGACACAAATAGGTTCTGATTGGTGTCACAGGGAGGCAAACTGGCACCCCTGGCAGGATTCATGGAGCTTAATTACTACTTTTAATGCTTCATCAAATGTGGATTTTGGGTTTGAGGTATTACTTAACCTTGACGAGATCAGCCAGTGTGATATTTGAACATTTACCTCCATTGGTCTTCAACTGCTAATTGAGGTCAAATGTTCATTTATGGGGCATTTTTGCAGGAATGGGCAAGGAAAGCATTAGGATAAGAGCAGCAATTAAGATGTTTAATTAACAGAACAGCTTTACTTTGTGTTTGTCATTCAGCATTATTAAAATATATCGTATTACAGATAAGGTGTACTAAATTGCATTGCAAAAAAGGAAAATAGGCAGTGAACATCTGAAGAGTCATTGCTGTCTGAAGTGAGTAACTTATTGACAGTTTTATAAAGAGAAACCTGAGGCTCAAGCACAGCAAACTAAAATATTAATGTCAAGAACACCAAAATGGCTGAATTGTAGAGTGTTCTGGATAATCATACAAATATCTAGTAAAGTTGTTTGCCGGGCTTTTTTTTTGTTTGGCCCTCTTGGTATTATTAATAATTACAAAGTAATAATTGATAAATTTGCCTCCAGAAAGCTAAGAAATAAACATCAGTAAGATTTTAAGAGTTTTTTTTTTTTTGAAAAAGAAGAAGACGAAGAAGAAGTGTCTCAAGGCTTTATTCCTGTTATGCAAAGCTGAATTGTCATCAGCTACTAGACGTCAGTGTCACATGATCCTTCAGAAATTATTCTAATATTCTGATTTATTACCAGTTTTGAAAACAGTTGCGCGGTTTTATATTTTTTGGAACCTGAGGTATACCCTTTTCAGGATTATTTGATGAATAAAAAGAACAACATTTATTCAAAATAGAAATGCTTTGTAACAATATAAGTCTCTACTATCATTTTTCTATTAACTTAACATGTCCTTGCTGTATATAATTATTGATTTCTTTAAAAAAAAAAAAAAAAAAAAAAAAAACTGACACCAATCTTTTGAACAGTAGTATATACAGTATATATATATATATATATATATATATATATATATATATACAGTATATATATATATATATATATATATATATACAGTATATATATATATATATACAGTATATATATACAGTATATATATATATATACAGTATATATATATATATATATATATATATATATATATATATATATATAGTGCTATTTCACCAATACATATTATTATTATTATTTATTGTTTTTATGTGCTCATATACCTATTTTTATTCTCTCACTCCTTTTTATTGTTTTTGTATATTTGTTGATTTTTTTTTTATTTGTTGCCTCTGTATATTAAGCAAGTGTAGGAGAAGATATTTAATAAAGCTTCAGCGTTAACATACATCTTTCCCTGTGCATTAAATACACCGTCCATCGCCTGGAAGTTTTTAGTGCCTGATGATTAGAGAATTTAGTTCCTCTAGTTTTCATGTCCTTGACTGAGCAAGGTGACAGAGAATATATTAAGCTAAAACGAATCCGTGTGCTCGTGTTTATGACTAGCGTGTCTGTGTATGCACTTAGCAGAAAATTAAATTAGTTCACGAGGTGTAATCAAAAAAAAAAAAAAAAACCTGTACACTCCGGGCTAAAAGCACATAGTTTTGTGGACTCATAAATCATTATGTAAGTCTCTTAGTCTCAGCGTGCAGCACAGCATTACCCTGGGTGAAAAACAACTTAGAGTGGCAGACTGCTTTGGAAGATGATGACTGAAAATGAATTTAATCGGAGTCCAGCGGAGAGATTTCTCGTCTTTTATACTTCCCCACCCCCATCCCACTCGCATAACATCGCTGTCCCTTTTGGCCCCTGGAGAAATGGAATAGGTGTGGAGGAGTCGGGAATGTGCGTTTCTATGGTTACATGTGGCAGGAGAAAAGCAAGGTTTTAGCCGGAGGGAGGGAAATGGTCAGGATGCAGGATGCAGGATGCAGGATGCAACCTTCTTTCATGCTCCTTTTCCATAGAACTTTCACCTCAATTTTTGCAGCAGGAGACCAGAGGGGGAAACAGGCAAAGGTCACTTCACTGAATGCCTGGTGCATTTCTCAGTGATTCTGCATCATCTCAGAATCCGCTGCACAGTTTTAACTTGTTCTGTGCTAGTTCTGAAAAGTTTCACAGCTTACTTTTAACAATATCTCACTACATAACATAATACAGAACACAAGGGTATTGAGATGTGTTGTGATCTATTTTTAACTTTAACAAGCCTAGATAAACTGTGAGATGGGATGCAGCGGACGGAAAAAAAAAAACTTTCCAGAAACATACACAAATGCTTGGCAAACACTTTGCAAATGCAACAAAGATCAGTATTTAATGTTTAAAAGGGCTGATAAAATCACTTTGGAGTGTGAACCCCACACAGCACACTTCCCCTTTGAACTATTGCCCTCTGGTCACTGCTAGAGACCTGGAGCACCAAAATGGCCAAACACGAACATTTTTCCCCCAGGCCATATCCCACCTGAACAACACATAACACACCTCAGGACTGTACATCTGTAAATAGCACATATTCACATTTTATTTTTCTCTATATTTTATTGTTATGTTGTTAGTGTTTTATTACCTTAAATGTGACACAGGACCACAAAACCAGTCAAAAGGGTCAATTTCTCGAAATTGAGATTCATACACCCCATGAACGCTGAATAAATAAGCTTTCAATTGATGTATGGTTTGTTATGATAGGACAAGATTTGGCCAAGAAAAAGGAATTTGAATATCTGGAATCTGAGGGTGCAAAAAAATCTAAATACTGAGAAAAGACACCTTTAAAGTTGTCCAAATGAAGTTCTCAGCAATGCATATTACTAATCAAAAATTAGGTTTTGATATATTTACGGTAGGAGATTTACAAAATATCTTAATGGAATATGATCTTTACTTAATAGCCTAATGATTTTTGTCATGAAAGAAAAATCTATAATTTTGACCCATACAATGTTTTTTTTGGTTATTGAAAAAAATATACCCCAGTGACTTAAGACTGGTTTTGTGGTCCAGGGTCACAAATTATATGAATGTCTTCACTATGTTTGTACTTTCTGTATTGGAAGCTTTTGACACCAAGACGAATTCCTTGTGTGTGTAAACACATTTGTCAATAAAGCTCTTTCTGATTCTGATTTTTAAGAGCTAAAGCTACTAATGTGTCAACTTTTACTAATTTGCTCAGCAGGATTCAAAAACTGTTGTTTTTCCTTGACAGTATTGGCTTTGCAGAAGCAGACATTTTACTGTGATGTCTGCTGTTGAAGGACATTATATAGAGATAAAGGAATTTGTGGTGATAATGTTGAGTGAAAATGCTGAGGAATGCAAGGGCAAAGCTGGCACAGTTTTAGGGCACCTACACACTCGAGTTTACAGTGTGTCAGAGAGTAATGCAAATCTGTTGAGTTTAATGGGAATGACGTGTCAAGTGGACATGTGTGGACAAAAGTGATACTCTTATATAAATGTAATAGTTGAAAAAGAAACATTGACCGGTGAGCATTTCAGGCAAACATTAATTAGGATCAAAGGTGGCCAATGCATAAAAACATTTTTTTTAACAATTACATTTGATGTGTGGCTCGCAAAAATAAAAACCATTAAACTACCATACAAAATTACCATTCAAAATTAATTTAATGTTTTTTTCCAGCAATGATGTATTAAAATGATCAAAAGTGACACTAAAGGCATTTCAAATAAATGCTATTCTTTTGAATGTTCTAATCATCAAAGAATACTGAGAAATGAATGACAGTTTGCACAAACATCATGCACAGCTGTTTTGATTTATAATCAACATTGATAATAAAAAGTGTAACTTAAGCACCACATTAGGAGGACTAATATGAAGGATTAGAAGGAGTGTGTTACACTGAAGACTAGAGTTAATGGCTGCTGAAGATTCAGCTTTGCCATCACAGGTATAAAATACATTAAACTTAATTTGTATTTTAAAAATAATTATTTTTTTATTTTTAGTGCTTTTGTTTTTTAGCCAAGTATGGTGACCCATACTCAGAATTTGTGCTCTGCATTTAACCCATCCGAAGTGCACACAGACAGAGCAGTGAACACGCAAACACAAACACTGTGAACACCTGGAGCAGTGGGCAGCCATTTATGCTGCGGCGCCCGGGGAGCAGTTGGGGGTTCAGTGCCTTGCTCAAGGGCACCTAAGTCGTGGTATTGAAGGTGGAGAGAGAACTGTACATATATGTAGATATATGGACTGATATTCATTTAGATGTAACCCACACATTTGACTATCATGTTTAATCACTTATTGTGTATGTTTTTTTTTATAACTATTAGATAGCTTAAGGATACATATTCATGTCTAGTATGTATGTGTTTGAATCTGCTTGCTTGAATCCTGACCATCAGTTTTTTGTCAAATGTATCATATTCTTGTTATAGGAATCATGTCCAAAATTAGACCCTGCAAGAGCGGGAAAATTCAGACCACGTGCTTGATAAGATAACATATGATTTATGATACCCCCGAGCCAAGACAATATCTGATTGGTTAAGACAACATTTGAGGTGTGGCCAACAGACCAGTTTAAATACTTGTGACACCATAGGGGAAGTCGTGGCCTAATGGTTAGAGAGTCGGACTCCCAATAGAAAGGTTGTGAGTTCGAGTCCCGGGCCGGCAGGAATTGTGGGTGGGGGGAATGCATGTACAGTTCTCTCTCCACCTTCAATACCACGACTTAGGTGCCCTTGAGCAAGGCATCGAACCCCCAACTGCTCCCCGGGCGCCGCAGCATAAATGGCTGCCCACTGCTCCGGGTGTGTGCTCACAGTGTGTGTGTGTGTTCACTGCTCTGTGTGTGTGCATTTTGGATGGGTTAAATGCAGAGCACAAATTCTGAGTATGGGTCACCATACTTGGCTGAATGTCACTTCACACTAAAATCTTGCTTTTAGCTTTTTAGCTTTGCTTCTGCTATTAGTCATGCCAGCTTTTAGTTTGCTTTTAGCTTTTAGCTTTGCTACTAGCCATGCTGTTAGTCATCACTGTTCTTTGAGAGCGGTTCCAGCGTGCTTCGGCCTGCACGCCTGCTGCTACTTAGCCACGATGAGAAGAAACACCACCTAGTCTCGTCAAACCTTACTTCTTTTCTTTTCCGTTTGAGAGTTTCGTGTTCTGAGTTAAGTTTTGTAACGCCGTGTCTCTGAGTCTGACCTCGAGTGCCCGTTCAACTTCGACCAGCCCACACAACTCTGCATCGTCAGCCAACGCCCAAACACGGGCTTCACTTCAGCAACTGAACTGCCAGCCAATCAGCGACGTCGGGAAACCCCCTTTCAACGACAACAAAGGGAACCCCCTTTACACAGGAGACGCAAGTAGTACCTCCAGACATTTGTACTGGTGTATCTAATATAATTTTAACCTCATTGAGGAACTCAATGTGAGGGTTAATTAATTGATTGATGGTTGTTCATGTCTATGCAATTTCACGTTTTGCTGTAAACTTGGGATTCCACATTTCCTTTCTCTTAAACTCAATCTTCCTTAACACTCTATCTTCCTCCAACTTGTATGAATGTGTGAGTGCGTGTGCTTGTGTGTTAGATTAGTTTATATGTCTTAGATTTATCTAATAAAGCCTTATTCATATCGAAAAGAGAAGTATCTTGTGTTTTGTGCTTACAAGTTAATGTCTGAAACTGCCGATCTTGTTGCTGTGCTAATTGATAGTGTTTTCACTATAGTTTGGATATTAATATCCAGCGCAGATTTGATGTTAAACGGCTCGTTCAGTGAATCGCAGGGCGTCTCAGTGATCATCCCTGAAACAGTGATTCTGTTCAAATTCCCTTTACAATCTTAAATGATTCCCTTTGAGCTAAATTGACCGTGGCTACGTGACTGATTTTAACAATATTCAAGTTAAAATTTTCTGATCAAATAAATGCAAAACATGCTTTTTCCTTCTGTTGAATTTCCGAAATCAATCAGCAGGTTCTAACTGAACTGGTAACCAGTCAAACTTTGACCCCTTTGTATAAACTCCCTAAAATATATGGAAGTAATAATAAATGTAATTAAATTAATCTTTACTGTACAAGACAAGAGATTCTGTTGTATCAGTATGGATTTTTATGACCTGATATAATATGATATAATATTGTTATACTCTTACTATACAGTCAAAATGTATCAGTGTGTACATTTTTATTATCAGCAAAGTTTTTACTTGTAATGCATAGTATAATATGCAAATTGGGTCATATCCTCTTTCTGAAATTTCAATCTGACATCCATCACTCTCCGCATTCCTGTGTTAATAACTGGGATCAATAGGGCTGTTTCTCAAGCACACTAACCTTGAACACTTGGAAAACGACTAATTAAATCTTAGCTGCCCACCATGTGTGTGCCTGTGTGTGTGTGTGAAGATATGTAATTTAAAAGAGGAGCAGATGGTCACGCCTTTAAGAGCGCCCTCTTTTCCCCCAGGCAGGTGGAAGAGGGCCCGGATAGGCACATTAGACATCTTTAAATGCCTTTAATTTATCCGGCAGGTCGCCACAACATTGAAGTTAAAAGTACAAGAGCGTGAAACTGCCATTAGTAGAATTCCACAGTTTTTTTTTTTTTTTTTTTTTTGTTTATCCATGAGGGGAAAGAACTGTACAGAAATTAAATAGGACTGCATTTAGCACTTTCTTACAAATAGGGTACAAATAGTACAAAATATTATGAAAATAGTTTTTTAATGAATCAAAAAAGACAAACGTGATAGTGAAAGAGTACTGTAAAATAAAAAGATTATTGGAGTAGGTTTTACAAGTGATTAAACAATAAAATTATATTAAATGATAAAATACTATTTCAGTATTTTACTGCAATTTCAAGTTACAATTTCAAGTTTTAATGTTACATGCTGTTTCTAGCGATTTCTGAGGGAAAATCGTTACTACATCAATTTAATTTTTTTTTGAAGGTGTTTTTTAACTTCAAAAAAGGTGATTGACAACCTCTGGAGGTCAAACGAAATATTAAATTGGCTTATATATATATAACTATTTTTTTTTAAGTAAGTCAGCTCACAGATGTCAGCTTCCGTCCACTTTAAATCTTCCCATAAATAAAAATCAATTAATAGGGGGTTAAGTCTTTTTGTAAATATAGTTTATTAGATGTAATTATAGGCTTCCCTTGGTCTGTTGAATCTAGACATTCGTTTGTGCTCAGAGAATCTCTCTTATTCAGTGTGTTCACAATGTATTGGCTTATAGTGGGAAACATGTCTATCTCTGAATCAAGTACCATTCATTCACTTCAAGATGTTGTTGTTGTGACCTAATGCATTTTTGAGCAGTGCGTGTTTAAAGAAGAACTGAAGAATATCTTCCCTATGTGGGATTTAAAAAATTCAGCGTCTTTACTTATTGATGGTGTATTGTGTTTGTGTTTATTTCACAACAGATGAACAATCTCAGTATGCGTAATATCTGTAAATTACAAAGAGAAAAGACACTGACTCCGAAACAAATGTTTATAAGCTCAAAACAACCAAACTGCCAGTGTATGTTTTATTCACTGTTTATGATGGAAATTAAATTAAGTTTGAGAATAAATTTTATGTTTTCTTAAGAAAATGTGAGTTGTGTTTGTCCATTCAAAAGATGGGGTGAAGGAAGAGAAAGAGACTGATACTCTTGCCGCTGTTTGCTTTGGCGTGACTCTGACTGCTGCGCTCTTTGACACTCTGGCCTGTAATTTGCACAGATCAGCCCTTTGTGTGACAAAACCCAGCAATCACCAGATCCAATTAGACAAGACAGGAGGCCAGAGCCCACAGAGTAGCACTGAGGGCATTACAGCGTGAAGAGAATCGCACAGAGAATGCTAAATTGAACACTTCCCTTTCCCGACATTAACAGGCAACGCAGTACGGCATACGCTCCACAAGCAACCTCTCCAAATAGCATGTATTGATGATTCAATTCCTCCATTTATCCACTAATTCGTCTTCACTTTTAAAGCAATGAAATGTGTAGTTTTAATTGTGCTTTTTGTTCTTTTTCCATCAGTATGAACAGATGCTCTTTGTATTCACTCCCAGAGGCCAGCAGCAAAATTAGGCCTATATTAAAAAAATAAAAAATAAAAATTAAATAACTAAATATATATATATATATTTATATATATATATTAGCATTGCTTTGTGTTAATTGTTCGCTCATGTTGATGAGGTTCACTGATGTTATAATTGAAGTGATTTGAAATTATTTTTAAATGCCGTGTTAGATGATTACAGCACATCCTTATTCAATACAAGAGCAGTTAGTTGACCTCGTAGCAACCAGGATCAAACAGCTCCTTTCACTCCCTTTTCAATAAACGCTGCCATTGTTAAAAAGATTATGTGTATTTACCTGGCAACATCTCAGTTAAACTTGCTTAGCCTGACTTTTGTGTGAACACAAGTCTTTGCAGTTTATTCTAGGCAAGAACTGTCCACTGTAAAGCACTCATCCACTGAAAAATTTTGTTCATAGTTTTGTCAGGCTAATCTCATCCACTTCTTCATAATGCTGTAAATACAGTGTTTGTTTATGTTTTTGAAATAGGCCAAAGTCTCTCATGCTCACCATCACTGCATTTATGTAATCAAACATGAGCACATTAAAATTGTGACATAACATTTTAAAATAACTTGTTTCTATCTATTTTCAATATATATTGAAGTGTAAATTAATTTTAATTAATTAATTTAATTTAATTAATTTAAATTAATTTATATATATATATATATATATATATATATTTTTTTTTTTTATGTTAAAAGGTTTACTGTCATTTTTGATTGCTGAAAAAACGAGTAAATAAAGAAACAAAAAATATAAATTAATTAATAAGCTTGTGTGTGTGAGGCAAAAAAAATAGTGTTCTAAAAACGTGTGTGTTCACATCATTTTGATATGTTTTGTATAATATATATATATATATATATATATATATATATATATATATATATATATATATACACACACACATACACACACACACTGTCTGTGTCATACAAATGTACATAAATGTTTTTGAGCCACACTTTACATACAGATATATACTTTATGTCATCTGTAAGCAGCTGTACAGTACCTCGTACTGTAAGTAAACTCATTATATCAAACTAGAATCTTTTCAGTCTAAAGCTAATATGTATTACATGACAAACAGCAAGCAT
Source organism: Carassius carassius (assembly GCF_963082965.1). Taxonomy (NCBI): domain Eukaryota; kingdom Metazoa; phylum Chordata; class Actinopteri; order Cypriniformes; family Cyprinidae; genus Carassius; species Carassius carassius. The sequence goes on along the minus strand of NC_081767.1, from coordinate 27,193,233 downwards.
TCAGACTGTGACTTATGTTAATATCTTTTATTTTGGCGTACCTAAGAAGACACAATTGTCTTTTACTGCATGTGGTGTTTTGTTGTAAATGCACTCCACTGATGCTCCATATTTGTTTGCTTAAGTCTCAGAGTGTTCCTCTCTGCCCCTAAGCATCACAGCTGGAACCCCTCCGGCTGTCTCTCTGAACACTCGAGCGCTCGCTTGTCTTGCCCTTTTTGAAGAGAGCTCTTCTGCCTCTTGTTTTTACAGAGAGAAGGTAAATATGAGGATAAGTGCTCATCTTAATATCTTTCTTCTCTCTCAGACGCTGTCTGCTTGCATGGGCGGAGAACGGTTGGCGTTGGGGACTGGGTGAGCTAATTGGACCTGAGCGTAGTCCTTAATCCCCATCTAACTCATTAGACAGAGAAACAAACAGGGCGGCTCAGAGAGAGACTATAATTAAGAGAGATCTGTGACACTAAATCCTGTGTGGCATGAATCTGATGCAAACACATCTGTCAAAACAAACCCTCTCCTTGTTTAGTTTTTTTTAGCTCCTTTCTTCTTTCTTTTTATCTATGCAGTACATTACATCTGTCTACACAGCAAAAATAATGCTATGAGATTTGGCAACGCTAGTATTACAATGAACACTATGATTAAAAATTTGTCAATAAATACTAACCAAAATGTTGATTATACAAACATTGTCTCAGTTGTATCAAGTGTCCGTTTTAAATCTAGGTGTAAATGTTAAGAAATTCATTCTCAAATGCGCAAACGTTGAAAGGACAAGTTTGCCCAATAAGGAAAAATTTGCTGAAGATTTACTCAGCCTCAGGTCTTTCAAGATGTAGATGACTTTGTTTCTTCATCGGAATAGATTTGCTGAATGGGTGCAATCAGAATGAGAGTCCAAACAGCTGATAAAAGCATTACAATAATCCACAAGAAATCCACTTGACTCCAGTCCATTAGTTAACATCTTGTGATGCAAAATACTGCATGTTTGTAAGAAATAAATCCATCGTTAAGGCATAACTTTAAACCACCGCCAAAATACTATAATCCAGTGGTTCCCAACCATGTTCCTGGAGGCCCCCAACACTGCATGTTTTCCATGTCACCTTAATCACACACACCTGATTCAGATCATCAGCTCATCAGTAGAGACTCCAAGGCCTGAACTGGGTGTGTCAGACAAAGGAGAGATGCAAAATGTGCAGTGTTGGGGGACCTCCAGGAAAATGACAAAATGATATACAAATGACAGTTACATACATTTATTGGAATTTCTATTCATTTTAATTCTACTTCCTTTCATTTTCCAATTCTGCACACTGTTTGCTACTTCAATACGAATTGAATGTAAACCTCATGAAAACGTAAAGGTGAGTCTTGATTAGATTAATTTATGCTGTTTTAAGGCTTTTTGGAAATTTTCCCTCACAAAAACAAGAGAAAAATATTCATTAACAATATAATGGTATAGTTTTCCCACCCCACACATCCCAACTTTCCTTCTCTCTATTCAGAAGAGTGACATATTGACTAATGAATCCCCAAATCACTCCACTAATGCCATATCGAATGTGTAATTTAATAATCGCGCGCACACACACTCTGTCACTTCACTCTTCCGCCACCATAATCCCCTTTTCTTTCACTTATTCCATTTCTTTTCTCAATTTCAATCGTGCATGATAAGCTCCAGCATTAATCCTGAATGTCGGAGAGAGCCACAGGCCGGTTCTTCCCTCCATGATGTGAGGTGCAATATTTACATATGGCAATCAACACACACAGCCTCTGTTCTCTGCAGGGCTACAGTTTGTATCATTACAGTGCAACATCACACATCCATCAGTTTATGATGCCAAATTATTGTGCAAACATCAGTCATGCCCTCTGGTCAATTTTGTACTCTGACAGTTACTGCTTAGAAAGGGATTAAATTTGCTCATTGATAACAAACACAGGCAAACACCACACCTGATCAGAGCTTTGTCATTCAACATTGCCACCAAACTAAAAAATAAATAAATAAATAAAAATACAGGAGGGTACAAAGTTATACCATAATTTTGCTTAATTTTATATTTTTTTATGATTTGACACATTAAAATGTCAAATTATTTTATTAACATAGAAACTTGAATTCGAAAATTGTAAAAAAAAAATATATATATATATATATATATTGGCATGAGAGAAAAACAAAATTGTGCAGAACATTATATTTACATTTCTGATATTATTACACACACACACACACACACATACAAATGTGTATATAAATAGATATAAATAAATAAAAATAAAAAAGACTTTCACCCTGGTCTCAAACTTAACAGTGTATTTTACTGTATTTTAAAACCAGAATATAGGGGGGAAAGAACTGTAAAATCATTAAAAAAAAGAGATTGAGAGATGCATGGCATTGAATTAATTAATTTTTTTTTTTTTTGCTCCTATTATTATTAGTATCATCTGTTTTTAAAATCTTAAATTATATTATAACATAAGAATTTGAGTGCAAAGTTGTAATGAGAAGTTCATTTTATTTTCAGATTTTCTTGTTTTCGAGTTTGATATGTTCCAAATATTTGATTAGTGACCAAGGAATAGTACAGAACATCATATTTATATTTTTTGATATGATTATATTAATTTTATTTAATTGCTTTACATTTTGAAAAAAAAAATAGATATATATATACTATTTGAATGTGTGCAGGCAGTATGTCTTGTTCAGAGACAGAGCACTGGCCTCAGGGAATGGTTGGATGGCATGAATTAATGGCGCATCTTTGGACAAGAGGTTGCACCACTGCCACAGGGCTGTGGTCCAGCATTCTCCGCAAACTGGCTTGTATTATCTGGCAGAGCATGGGTGGATGGCCCAGGGATCAAGGCTGGAGTACAATTACTTATTCAGTAGCACTGTAAACGCCCTGAGATATGCATTCAACTCTCACCAACCTTGTAATAATGTTCAAACTAATGCTGCAGCACCATGTCTGCAAAAGCAGAGAGCTGCCCACATGCAGGACGAGAGAGACTTTTGTATTCAAAACAAACATAAAGCTAAACTTGGCAAACTTAAGATAAATATGCACATGATTAAAATGAAGTATGAAGAGAAATAAAACATTTTGGAGTTACATCAAAAATGCTTTAAATTGATCAAAGTGACAGTGAAGACATTTACAGTACAATGTTACCAAAAAATAAAAATAAAAGTGTAGGTAAAATAAATGATTACGTATTTTAGAAGATTAATCCTTGAAAATCTTTATTTGTCACTGACCCATTTACAAATATTAATACATTAAAGTATGTTGAATTATGTAAAACACTAAAACTACATCTTAAACTGAAAGAAACAGAAAGTCAGCTGTTGTTATCTTAAACCCTGAACATTTCACACAGACTGAAATCTTACAGTCAAATCTACCAGGTAAGCGCTTTGGCACAGTATAACCTTAATCAGCCTTAGGAATGAATAAATTACCAAACCATTTGCCTCCATTAGCCTATGCAGATGAGACTAAGAGAGAAATGACACCTGACCTGCACTGGGGAAGCAGCTGCCATTGATAGAGGACAATCCGGCCTCATTTAGCTTCAAATTACCCCGGGAACTATAACACCCACAATCACATTCAACATGGCTGATTCTGCTCCCGCATTCAGCCAATCAAAAAACACAAGTATTTCGGATATCATTTCTCACTGGTTATTCTCTCAATAAGTGCAATTTTATGGTCACTTGAATGGTAGTAATTGTATCCTTTAAGACTGATTAAGTTCATTAGTTTCGTCACTCAGGACACACAGTGAAGCGAAGGATATCTCCATCTGTTCATCTTTTTCCTGGGACATTGCTTATATCCTCTTCATCTGCCAACATCTGCTAGTAGTCATCATGATATGGATAAAAATGGAAGCCCTTTTCAAAATTGAATCTTTTGTTGCCATTTGCCCTCACAAAGAGAAATGAAGCAAGTGTTATTAATTACTACAGCTAGGGCCCAGATGTTCCAGCCCTAAGAGAAATGGATAGAAAGAAAGAGACAGATTTCAAAGGTTTTAATACATTTTTAAAGTTCAAGAAAGATGTCTTAGAACATTCACCTTCCGATACATTTGTGAACAATGCATCTAATACAGGTCAATATATGATTGAACCATTTATATTCCTTTACATAAATGGGCTTTGTTGATATTATTTGATATAACCTTAGATGTCTCATATTGCAGACCTTAGCTATTGAAATAAATTTCAAACCAAATCACGTGGCAGTTGAAAATTTCACATGCCACATTGTACAGTTTCAGATATTTTTCCTAGATGTTTAAATGAACAAAAAGTCACTTTCAACCATCCTTTCATTTCCTTTATACACATGAGCAAATCCATAGACTTATCAAAAGACAGTAAAATCACTTTTCCCCTCTCTATACCCCCTTTTTTTTGGACTAAGCTGTCTTCCAAGGTAACCTTTTCTGTGAAATCCTCTGCCTCAATGACTTATTGTATGAATTCAGCGAGGTATTAAACCGCATATTTGCTCATTTCAGCCCATTCTCATACCCATCTTTTCACATGCATTTTTATGAGGGCCCTGCAAGCATACAAGCTACTGTGTCTCAATTTTAAAAAATAGTTTGCAAGAAGACCTCAGGTAGCACATCAATATGTGGAAATGAGAATTCCCATATTTTCTGCATGTGGAATCCATAAGAATGGCAATCAAACAGTAAATTGATTAATGTGCTGTTAGAAAATGTTCAACAAGGCGATAGAACATTGTTCAGCATGTGCTTTACTTAACTGTAATGACAAGCTCACAGCCATTAAAAAGGATGTAAAGTGTCTCCTAATCCATCCTGCCTGTAATTGCGTATTAACAAATGGGCACTAAAATGTTAATGTGCAGTTGGCTAGCAGCTGTGTGTTTGCTGATTAACATGTTGTACTGACTTTAAGGTCACTATATGACACTTTGAGGTCTAGAAGGCCTTTTGTTTTGATCCTGTGCTGCTATTCTGGACAGGCAGATCACTAATGCCTTTTAAAGTGATGCAGTATTAATAACAACTAGCATTATATTACGTAACTTTTGTTATATAACAGTTCATTCCGGTCAATGGAACAACAAGTCAAAAGTGTCTATAACAGTCCAACAGCACTGAGACTTTTCACTGTTTGTATCACTAGGCTTGTCTGTGTTTGCATGTTTAAAAGACAAGAGTCTGTGTTTTAGTGGCGGTGTTTTTCATTGCCTCTTTATGCAGGTTCTATCCGTACATCAGTGATGACATGACAATGAGTCATTACTCAATCAAGTCACTCAACAACTCTGATTCATTCAGGAACTCAACAAGTATCTTTATAAGTCATTTAATTATTACTCAGCTAATTTGTCCAAAAATACAGATTCAGCCTGAAACAAAAGACTTGTCTTTATGAATGAATCATTGAATGATTTGTTCAAAAACACTCGTACATTTAGGACCAATAGACTATGTTGCTCAGTGATTCAGTCAATTTGCATATTTTCAAATGCATTGAACATTTGAACATACATGAACTAAGTTAACATGTCAATCGACATGAATTCAGATTTCAGAATTCAGAAGATGTACATATTGTGCATAATTCAGCACATAGTCTTAAAAAAATAATAAAAAAAAAACTTTCATGTAGTGTTATGTTTTAGTGACATAAGAATAAGAGGTAATAATCCAGGCAGACTGAAAAAAAAGGTATACTAAGAGCCAATTTCTTCTTGTATATATGGTATTTTCCTAATAAAATCATAAGGTATTTTTAATCCCTTCAAAATAATGGGTAAATACAGTGCATTAATAAAACAGACCCTCCACCCCAATAGGTAGTAACTTGCTCTAAATCTTGCTTTTCTACTGCAGATACATTTAATAATGTTAACCAATGGCTGTTTGGTTTATATTATTATTAATAAATAATACATAATAATAATCTTTTTAAAGATTTGTTACTGTGAATTGGGGTTACAACTTACTGAATTATTATAGTTTGGAGACTCATTCTAGTGGTCACATTGTCTTCAAGAACAGCTTAAAAAATAAGCATTTTATCATCTCTGTGAGTGTGTGTGTATGACAGCATCATGGTTTGAATACCTTGTAAAGCTCTAATAGAAATATGTCTTTAATGAGCAATATCCTTTAGTCCTCCCTAGATTTGTCCCATAAGTCCTCAATATCAATCTTTTTCAAGTAGTGCTACTAGCACAGTAAACACATTTATTAAGTCATAATCTCCAACTGAATTCTTGTACCCTTCAATTTTGAGGCTTATAACAATGCTGGGTATTAATTTTACTTGTATAGAAAAGCCTCTTCATGCAGGACTCTTTACACTTAATTTCCTGATCCAATATGTTTTTGTGAGACAGTAAAAATGAAAAATATCGTAAAACCATGCAAATAATGCAGAACAGACACATATTTTCAGCTAAACAAGCCTCAGAACTGGGAAAAACTAATCAGAAGAGGACAAATGAACTGCGTTTTAACCATTGTGTGAATGCTATACTAAGTTGCCCACCAGTTGCCATGGTAACCATGTATTTGCCTCATAGTAAGGCACTTAATGTTGTGAAGTACAAATGATTATCAATAAATTAGAATGTCGTGGAAAAGTTCATTTCTTTCAGTAATTCAACTTAAATTGTGAAACTCGTGTATTAAATAAATTCAATGCACACAGACTCAAGTCTTTGGTTCTTTTAATTGTGATGATTTTGGCTCACATTCAACAAAAACCCACCAATTCAATTCAAATCTCAACAAATTAGAATATGGTGCCATGCCAATCAGCTAATCAACTCAAAACACCTGCAAAGGTTTCCTGAGCCTTCAAAATGGTCTCTCAGTTTGGTTCACTAGGCTACACAATCATGGGGAAGACTGCTGATCTGACAGTTGTCCAGAAGACAATCATTGACACCTTTCACAAGGAGGGCAAGCCACAAACATTCATTGCCAAAGAAGCTGGCTGTTCACAGAGTGCTGTATCCAAGCATGTTAACAGACAGTTGAGTGGAAGGAAAAAGTGTTGAAGAAAAAGATGCACAACCAACCTAGAGAACCGCAGCCTTATGAGGATTGTCAAGCAAAATCGATTCAAGAATTTGAGTGAACTTCACAAGGAATGCACTGAGGCTGGGGTCAAGGCATCAAGAGCCACCAAAAACAGACGTGTTAAGGAATTTGCTGAACCACAGATGACAGAGGTGTCTTACCTGGGCTAAGGAAAAGAAGAACTGGACTGTTGCCCAATGGTCCAAAGTCCTCTTTTCAGATGAGCGCAAGTTTTGTATTTCATTTGGTCCTAGAGTCTGGAGGAAGGGTGGAAAAGCTCATAGCCCAAGTTGCTTGAAGTACAATGTTAAGTTTCCACAGTCTGTAATGATTTGGGGTGCAATGTCATCTGCTGGTGTTGGTCCATTGTTTTTTTTGAAAACCAAAGTCACTGAACCCGTTTACCAAGAAATGTTTGAGCACTTCATACTTCCTTCTGCTGACCGGCTTTTTGAAGATGCTGATTTCATTTTCCAGTAGGATTTGGCACCTGCCCACACTGCCAAAAGCACCAAAAGTTGGTTAATGACCATGGTGTTGGTGTGCTTGACTAGCCAGCAAACTCACCAGACCCGAACCCCATAGAGAATCTATGGGCTATTGTCAAGAGGAAAATGAGAAACAAGACCAGAAAATGCAAATGAGCTAAAGGCCACTGTCAAAGAAACCTGGGCTTCCATACCACCTTAGCAGTGCCACAAACTGATCACCTCCATGCCACGCCGAATTGAGGCAGTAATTAAAGCAAAAGGAGCCCCCACCAAGTATTGAGTGCTTGTACAGTAAATGAATATACTTTCCAGAAGGCCAACAATTCACTTAAAATGTTTTTTATTGGTCTTCTGAAGTATTCGAATTTGTTGAGATCAGGAATTGTTGGGTTTTTGTTAAATGTGAGCCAAAATCATCACAATGAAAAGAACCAAAGACTTAAACTACTTCAATCTGCGTGCATTGAATTTATATAATACACGAGTTTCACAATTTGAGTTGAATTACTGAAATAAATAACTTTTCCACGACATTCTAATTTATTGCGATGCACCTGTATGTTCATCCAGTCTTGGGCCTGTGATTACAGTGTGAGGAGTTTCTCAAGGGCATCCTTTAAACATTGTCTGCTTTGTTCGGTTTCTACCCCGTGATAAGTTTAAGTGAATATCATAAATTTATCAATTATTTGAACTTTATTTCTCACTTCATTAGTTTCTAGGGCATCATACGGAGGGACGGGGGAGAGAAGATGTGTGCCTCCTTAGAGAGTAAAAATGCAATTTCACAGTCAGCTTACACTGAGATACTTTACACAACAATAGAGTGGAAAAAAAGGCAGGAGGCCTACTTGAACACTGCAGTCTGTTATCAGACACTGGAGACGGGAGTCTTGGAGGAATAAAATGCTTGTTGGAAAGTGCTAAATCTCGTTAAACACCGCTAGTTAAACCACCAAAAAAACAGATCTGTCCAACTTAAATGTTAACAAAAAACATTTGAACATCCTCCATTGCCCAAAACTGATCAAACCGCTGAGATAGTATGTCATGTTTAGATTGGAAACAAAAGAAAGTATCAGTTTTGGAAGAAGCTGAATTTAAATTCATAAATAAATATTTTTATCTGGCACGTTGTGCACATTGAGACACATTTAAACTTGAGACTTGAACATACATAAAGACAGCCATTTCACAGTGAAGCAGATCACAATAATGAAGGAATCAAAGCATCATTTATTACAGCAGCTTCCACTCAGTCGTGCTGGAACGCTCTCTTACATACACACGCTGAGAAGTCAAAGACATGACAGGGGCTGATAGATTCTTCCCGCCTCATTACCCCCAGTCTTTGTCAGTCATTACCCCCAGAGTGCAGCATAAGTCCACGTCAAAATCAGCAACCGGATAATCAAACAAAAGCTCAAGCACTGCTTAACAGGACTAAGAAAAATAGATTATTTTGGACGATTATCCTTTTCTTGCTTGAAATTGGTGGAGTTTTGGCACATCTAAAAAAATTAAGTGGAATCTCTTTTTCACTTCACCAATCAGTAAACCTAATAAAAGGGATAGTTGACTTAAAGATGGAAATTGTCGTCATTTGCTCACCCTCATGTCCTTCTAAACTGTATGCTGTTATATAGATAACTTTTTTATATATATTTTATGTAATAAGTTTTATAGTTAAATTGTATATATTTACTTGTTTTTACATCAGATCCCAAAATCCCATATCCATGTGTACCGCAAATGTCAAGAAAATGTATCTTCCTCTCTAGTTCTGTTCCAAGCTGCATGCTAAAACCCATACAACACAAAGAGTATCTTGATTTCTGAACAAATGCTGATTCAATGCTTTCAAATGCTTTCAGAATACTGATTAAACTCCTGACTCACTTACAGAACTGCAGTTTTAATTTCATTTTCAGTGTAGGCCGTCTCAAAATAAAGTTGTATGTTTACAACATATACAACAGTAGTGATCACAGTGTGTCAAGTTTCAAAAATAAAAATTGGTCTGTTTAACTTGTGAACTGTAAAGTATTCTTAAGATAACGTAATATTATAAAACAAGCTATTTAAGTAATTATTGCTTACAAATCAAATATGCAGGTTGGACATCAATAGCATCAAGTGTCATTGGTTCTTTTATGTAATGACATCAATCCTGAGCCATAAGTGATTTGCATGAATGATTTGAGAGCAAAAAATTATTTACATTTCAATTTATTCTTAACAAAAAGTTGTATGGGTTCACAGAATATAGTGACTAAATCATATGGACTACTTTAATACTTGTAATATTTTTTTATCTCTGACATTATGTTGTCATTGTAAACTACTGATGGATTAAAACAAAAAAAGCTGAAGGATGATTCTCTAAAAAAAAAAAAACGTTATACAGGGTTGGAACTTCAGGGTGAGTATATGATGATAATTTTCTTTTTTGGGTGAACTATGCCTTTAAAATTTGATTTTTTGAATTATTCCTTTTAAGAAGGGCAGAGTACAATTGTCAATTTCTGAACTAACAATGAAATTGACAATGAATGACATACTGGTTTCAGTCGTAGATCCATATAAGGCGTGTTTAACCCTGTGCTGATCAGAGTTATGCAGAATTATAACTCTGAATTTGAGTGCCAACACATTTTGTCCCAATGCAGAACCAGTGTTTTGAATCAGAGTTTGCTGTTCTTCTGGAATTGTGACACCAGTCCCATCACCTGCTCAGAAGCCTTGACGACTTTATTCTGCAGGTAGGTGGCGCTATTAGTGCTGGTCTCTTGTAAAAAGTAGCGATAATTAACCATTATGCCGCAAGAGCTGGCGATCCCTCGTGGGCTTGTGTCCGCTTGCCAGTTCAGCCTCCACATGGTGGCGCCGTTCTGAAGATGAAAGTTGGCCACAGGATTTAGGGCGTAGCCCCGCCGTTTCTCTCCGTACAGATACCAGGCGCAGAGCCGCATTAGGGCAGGTTCCAGAGCACGGATCAGGCGGTCGGAGCGGATCCACTCGCTGGTGCTGATGAGCCTGCGCAGGGCCTCCAGGGCCGGGGCACCAGGGGGGGCTCCAGTCACATCCTCCACCTCCATCCACTCCTGCTCAGACAGAAGCTCTATGGCCCGTCCCTCCTTCTTGTGCTGTCCGAGAGCCCCTTGAAGCCATACGGAGAAGCCAGGGATGGGAGACAGACTGGAGAACTGGGCAATGTGAGGAAATTCACTCTGCACAGAAAGGGAAACAAAAGACAGTTAACACTCAAATGAATATCTATTCCAAACACACACATTTTATATATGTTGTATATGTTTAACAGTAAAATTAGTATTTATTGTAACAAAATAGTTACAATACAGTAATACTGAGTACAGTAATACATACACTATAGCTCAAATTGGATCCCAAAACATGTAGCTTGAAATAACGGCAAGAAAACACATCTTTCTGTTGAGTTATGTATGTGAGCAGCATATTAAAAAAACAACAACACAAGGAGTGTCTCGATTCATGGACTAATGAGTCTTATGAGCAGATTTTAAGCAAATGACTCTTACGAACTGACAAACTAATGAATGACTCAAAAACTCTCAACCTCATTAATTACACAATCAAATCAGACAGTTTTTGCATTGAATGAGTTCTGAATGTGAACATGTCTTGTGAAACTTGAATTAGGATCTGATTTACTGACTGGTTGTTCACATAATAAAAAATAAAAAGTATTTTTTTGTTTTTGTCAACGATACAGTAAAAACACTGAACAATGTGAAATATTGATACAATTAAAAAACTATTTACTATTTTTATATATGTAAAAAAAAAAATTACTGTGATTGGAAGAAAAAAAAAATTCAGCTGCTATTCTAGTCTTCAGTGTCACGTGATTATTAATCATTTTAATATGCTGATTTGCTGCTAAAAAACATTTCTTATTATTATCAATGTTGAAAACAGTTGTTGCTGAATATTTTTGTGTAAACCTTGATATTTCTATATAAAATACCTTTATCATCTCTCCTTAGACTTCTTTTTCTCTTTATTTTTTATCCTCCATCCACACTCCATTTGTACTAATTTAAGAACCATGCTGAACAAGTCCACCTTGTCTCTTTCTCTTCCCCCACAAGGACATAGACACTCTCATTTTCTCTCCCTCTTCTGCCCACATTCAACAAGAAGAAAGCACTGAACAAACCAAATGTGTCAGACTGGTCCCCAAAGGAGCAGAGATTTTAAGTCCTCCACATCTCAAGTCCATCACACTTCCCTCTCGCTCTCATTTTTCGCCGTGCATCATTCCTTCAGACAGACAGCAGTGAAGGAAGATTAAGCCTGTCCAAGGGTCACTTTTCATTCATCAACTCAATTTTCTGTAAAACATCAGTCAGCAGGTTTAAAGCTACAGAGAGGGAGAATGGAGCGTAAGGAAAAGAAGAGAGTGAATGAAAGATAGAAAGCGAGTGCAAAAAAGCCCCATGAGAATTCTGCTGAAAGAAAAGCAAACCCTCCTCCCATTCTCCTAAATCACACCCTGATCTTTCTCCACTTCTTTTTTTTCTGTCTATCATCCATCCATCACGCCAATTGTCCCCTTGTGGCATGGCAAGTCACCTTTACTCTTTCTTCAGCAGAAGGATGGTCTCAGACTCTAATCTCAGGCACTTTATACTTTTTTTCAAACTACAAAGTTTTACAGTTTTAAGTTCTCACAGATTTAATCAGTCAACAATAATTACAAAGTTGTTAAACTTGGCATGTAACTCATCTCATATGAACACGAAACTGCCTATGTATAAGTCTATTTATAACAGTAGTAACAATAACCTCAGTAACAATACTACTGCGAAAATTGTGTTTTGCTAGAAACTATGGTTACCATTTTTGTAAGGGTCATATGGATATTTATGGACCAAGACGGAGAGAATTTGTTTCAAAGGAAAACAAGTGCGCTGCATGTGCACACACACTTCAGAAACTAATTCAAATACAAACCCAGAGCATCGACATGTACAATTTGCATGAAATAATATCTATCAACTGTCCATTTCCACTCAAATGATGCCTTCAATCTCTCATCTGGGGAAATCAGCTCTCTGAGAACCGCAGCCCTTCACAGAGAGCTCTTTATTAGGGTTAACCTCTATTACACAAACAGCCATCCAGCACTTTGTTTCACCAACATTCCCGCTGAAGCAAAACTCATTTAAATCTCTAAACCTGAGTGCCTCTCGTTTCTTTTCCATTTAATTTAGCCTTCATCTAGTAAAGAGGCAGGAGCTCTGTGACATGCCATGTGTCCCTCCTTCTTTATGTAATTCAGGGTGACAGCTGAAATTGTATTAGCTTCCCTGCTTTTTCTCTCTTCCAGCTAGAAATGCGCTAAATGTGGGGCAAATATATTAACGGTGCAGATTTTAGGTACAATTTCTATTTTGTGTTTAAATAATTAATTAAATTGCATATTAGTTTTTGTTTACAAAATACAAAACCAGGGCCAGCAGGCAAAAGTTGGCCAGTGATGACCTTTGATATCACAAGAGAAGGGTTGCAAAAAACAGAGAAAATTTTTTGTTTGTTATTTTTGGAAAAAAAAGTAAAAAAATAAAAAATAAAATGTATTTTTTGCAATATATATATATATATAAATAACTGTAATATTTTGAATATACCGTATTTTCCGGACTATAAGTCGCACTTTTTTTCATAGTTTGGCTGGTCCTGCGACTTATAGTCAGGTACAACTTATTTATCAAAATTAATTTGACCTGAACCAAGAGAAATTAACCATTAGAAAACATTACCGTCTACAGCCGCGAGAGGGCGCTCTATGCTGCTCATTGCTCCTGTAGTCTACACTGAAGACATAGAGCGCCCTCTCGCGGCTGTAGATGGTAATGTTTTCTCTTGGTGCTTGGTTCTAAATAAATGCGACTTATAGTCCAGTGCTACTTATATATGTTTTTTTATATTTTGGACTGATGCGGCTTATACTGAGGTGCGACTTATACTAAGGTGCGACCTATAGTCCGAAAAATATGGTAGGTGTTGAAATCCTACTGTTTTCCTAGCATTTATTATTTATCCATAGTATGCAATAATTCTTCAAACAGCTGTGTTGAACATCACTTTTTTTTATTTATTTTCTCATTCATTTACCCACCTGCAGTTCTCGGACCACCCTCTTGATGAGGTAATTTCCAAGCTCCACCCCCTGCAACCCAGCCTGAGTGGAGGAGATGGAGTAGAAGATGGCCGCATTGATCTTGTTCACATCCTCATCCGTGTCTAGAGTGGAAAACTCTCTTACAATTCCCTGGGAAAATAAGAGGCACATGGTAAATTAATAAACTCATTGGAGGCGCTGGCAGAATCAGTGTGCTGTTTTGGAGCATTTTTACTGCCTGTGTTATTCCACAACTGTCTCCTTGCGTATTTTTCTGATCGTAGCAGGTTTGCACAAGGACGCTCTCTCCCTTCATGAACCCAATAATATGTTTACACTCAGTTTGACCATAAATTATTCTTTGTGATTAATAACAAATGCGATTTCCATTTGCATTTACCTGGATATTATTTGCTATGTCTTCAGTTAAGGCAACGTGCAGCACCACCAGTGGTTCTCCAGGCATGGAGGCGTGGGTGAAAGCATAACATCTCCGGTATGGCCCCACTCTGCGTTTGATATCCGTCCAGTTCCGCACAGGATGGACTGCCTCATACCTGTAGGTTTAAACAAACAGACAACAACAACAAAAAAGGGTCAACTGGGAAGGCAAATAAAAGGAAACCTTTATACATATAAGAGAGATCTTACTGGCTGATCTTCTGAAGGATCTCGCATGGGGACTGCCAAGTGATTCTTTCGAGTCGGAGTAACCCAACGGAGAACCATTCTGACAGAAGACCCTTCAGGGTGCTGTTCAGATCCTAACACGCCAAGATATACAAACACAAGAAGCACAGCACTGAGGAATGTCAGAAGTGAACATGCAGTTCATCACTAGAATACACATATAGCATAAAGTCCTGTATTTGTTAAATAAGTTCTGAAAGTGGTCATATTTAGGTTCTGAAAGTTGTTATTAATATTTTAAATGCACTTTGTAAATCATGGGACCCTGAACCAGTGTTATTTTACTATTATATATATTTGCTATCATAGTTTTGTTATGGTACAGTTTTAGTTTTATTCATTTCTAGTTAGTAATTACAGTGTTCCAACTTAGTTGAATTTGTCAACAAGTTTTTCATATTTAAATTTTATTTTATTATTTTTATTAATATTTCATATACTTTTTATTAACAAAAATAATAGATTTTCATAGTTTTGTTTTATGATAATATCCCTAAACTAGCCAATTTAATCTCAAAATTACGTATTTAATATTTAAGACTCAAATTAAAAAGATTCATTCACATTTTAAAAATTGCCATAGAATGCATTTATACAATATTTTAAACTGTTCTCTGATGTCCCCAGAGTGTGTATGTGAATGTTTATTTCAAAATACCCCACAGATAATTTTTTATAGTTTGTTGAAATTGACACTTTTAGGTTATGAGCCGAAACGCACAGTTTTTGTGTTTGTCCACTTTAAATGAAAATGAGCTGCTGCTCCCACCTTCCTTTTCAGACTAGTGCGGATCTCAGTGTTGCCAAGTCCAAGGTTTTAAGTGACCCCAAAGCTAATTTTACCAGGGTAATTCCACCAATAGCATTTATTTTACCCCACCGGAATGTGATTTTTACTGGGGAATCCCCCTCAAAAGTTTTGAGTAGCAATTGGGCTGGTTTTGTTGTGAAAACCTGGTTAACGGAGCTTCAAGAGCTCATGCGTGATGCTTAATGTCACTTTATAGGCTGGCTGTTTCCACACTGCGGCCACACAACTGTGTTCAAACACCATATAAAATTGATTTTTGCATTCTATGGCACCTTAAATTTTTTCTTCCAAACACACATTTTTCTATTTTCTATATAAGCTATGCAAGTTATGTTCAAATTAAAACAAAATATTTTAAACAGCTTCTTTATTCATAAATCCATCCAACACAAACTTGTTATAAATTACATTAAAAGTTAAAGATGGTTATACATAGTTCAGTTAAAAAAACTGAACTGATCCACCCGGAATGGTGGTTCCCAATGCAAAACTTCTTCCAGTCTGCACTCAGACCATTTATGATAACTAAGCTGCCGAAATTGGTCATTCAGAAATCATCCCATTATTGCGAAGAGGTTATTTACATACAGTCTTAAAAGTAGAGCGGCAAAAGCAGCCTGTTTAATCCTAAGGGTCAAAGAGAGTGTTTCAAATGGTCATGCAAAACTAAATCATGTGCATAAAACCTTGACTAATATTATAAATGGACTTCAGGGAAAAAATAATGCAGTGCAAAAGTGTGGAACACAGCCGGTTTAATATTATAATTCATGTGTAATACCTACCAATTTTCAAGAATCGTTCTCGGTACAGCTGCGCTTATAATGGTGCCTAATTATAAAGTGTGCAGCTTCCGTCGAGGGAATTAATATTTCACAGCCACAGATCGTGTGAAACCATCTCACAGTTGTTGCCATTTCATCTGTACAGTACACAATACTTTCAGAGGAGTCTCATTTTCTTCTTCGGCTCTTAGCATCTGTTTATTTGCTCTGGTGGTGTTCTCATTAGATCGGCGAGATTTGTGTTAGCATCCATACGAGGACGCTGAAAGATTTCTGTGGTAAACACAGTTCCATTTCATCGAAGAGCTGTTGCTTCCCACATAAGATATGGTTCTGCACTCTCCCTCGAGGGTCAGATTTCTTTCATAATGGTGATGAGCAACACAACATGCATACAAATATCTGGATTTATTCGCCGGGGCACTCACACAAAGTGGCTTTTACACTAGCCTGTCCCACAGATGCATGTGCTTAAAAGAATTGTGGGGCTGTCAATCAAACATCCACATCGGCCATCTGTACGTGCTTTGGCTTCATCTATAGGTAGTACACATAAAATCTGACCTTATTGTAGCACTTTCAGCTGTGCCTGCAAGCAAAAAGATCTCGAATTACCATTTCTCCGGCACGCTTTTCCCTATAAACCCGCTCGCTTAGATCAGCATTCATAAATTTGTCACTAAGTAATGCATTTGTATGTGGAAAATAACCAGGGGGTGACGAGGTAAAGGTGTCGGAGGCTCCCAATAGCTCAAAACAATCTAACAAAGTTGGAATTGTAATGCTGCCTGAAAACAGGATGGCTGTTCAAGGAAAGCAAGGCGATCAGGGACTAAACTGGCAATGCAGTCTACGTCATTTTGCTTTTCTGTCTATCTCAGCTTTACTCAGAGTGCAATCCTCAGCCTATGGCCGGCCCAGAAGTCACCGTTCCACTTAACTTTAAACTCATCAAATCCTCTCTGGACTGGGAAATTACTTCTAAGCATTTATTTGGTGTTCTACCTTAAAATTCAGGGCAGCCGAAAGCATTTGAAATTCTTCAACCGAAAGAGTTTTGTATTTGCTTACACGGCTGAATTTACTCTAGGGCCAAGCGTATATAAGTGGAATCCAACTTTGATATGTGTCATTGACTGCAGGCCACAACTTTCAAAAGCGCTGCGCTGTTTAGACCTCTTTTTATTTTCTTGTGTGCATCAGAGAGGGGAAGATATCTAACTCACGCTAAACTATAGACTTCAAGGCAGATACAGAGATTGCAAATGATTAAATCCCACCATAGTGCCAGAAAAACATTTGCCACACTAAAAACTTGAAAGGGCAGAGAACATTTGCCCACCAAAGCATCTCAGTCACGGACAAAAAAAAATATATATAAATAATTATATTATTGTGTTTAAAAGTTTTTTTATATGCATTATTACATTTTTGATTACATTTTATTTTGTGCAATATATTTTTCTTGCATTTTTAAATTTTGGTTAAATGCTTATTCTTTTTATTTTTTTTATTCGTGGCTGTAATACTTTTGGCGGAACATTAATCCCATAATAGATTGCAGAATTTGCTCTTCACAAAAGGAGCAAGAATGTCAAGGACGTGTCCCTGAAAGTGGGCTTTTGACATTCTCTGATTTTACTGATGTGAAAGAAAAGTGAAGAAGGAAGGTGCAAATGGAAGAAACCTGACATTAAAGCAATTCTCACCTGTTCATGCGTAAAAATTAAAGCCTGTCTTGAGCATTTGAGAAAACGTCGCTTTGTAAAATATGCTGGAAAAAATATACAAAAGTGGTTTGCAGAGATAGCACATCCAAAAAAAAAAAAAAACATTCCCACAAAATTTACTCAGTCTCTTCTTGTTCTAAACCTGTGTTACATTCTTTTGTGGAACGTAAATATATTTGGAAAGAACTTTGAAAGTTCAAACACTTTTTTCATTAATAAATGAGATGAACATGTGATGCAGATTTTAAATTTACATTTACACCAATTAAAGGATTAACAGTGTAAACACAAAATATTATCACAAATGTAGCTTAGCAAAATATGCAAAGAAATTATAGAAATTTCTTATTAGTTTTTTGATTTTCACTTCATGTAAAACAGTGTAATCAATATTACAATATTAATTAAATGTATATAGCCATTGTAAACATTTAACGTTTTCGTCTGGATTCTAGTCCAGAATTTTCTACTTCAAAAGGCTTTGAATACAACTTGTTTCAAATGCTTCAGAGAGCAGATCTCCCCTGCTAATATAAATCTCTAATGTAAATCTCAAAACTAATGGACTAAGGAAATGTAAATGTCTTAAGGCACCCAATGTAACTTGCAGAGGACATGTCAACGATGTCAACCTAAATTGCTCAAAGAAAACCACTCTTAGCTCTTGGTGATTGTCCATTATAATGCAGACTTGGAGGAGTTTGGCTGTCTATGTCTGTTTATTGAATATATATCAAGAAATGCACCTGGTCAAAAATTTTAACTGACGTTTCTTTAGGATCTTGCATGATAATTCTGCTTGTGAGAGTTTAGGATGTGCAAATACATTTTATTGCAAAGCTCAGCATCTTAGTTGTTCTCTGTCTTGACTGATTATTGTCGTTTTAACTTTGCTCTTGTCAGAGCATGGAATCGTAACTAATCTAAGCAATGGGAAACTGCATATAGGGAAACTGAAAAACGACCTTACCCTGCAACTATCTGCAAATTTCAACCAATTGTCACTAGCTCATAGACATATTAATGACATATCAATGTCACAGAATCTTTTCTGATAGGGTTCAGTGGGCTGGAGGTGTGCCAGATGGTCTCTCTGAAGCGTTCCTTAGGGATATGCTGTTAAGCAATATTATAACGGAGAGAGAAGCACAGGACGCAACCACTGAGAGCTGTGCTAACACTCACTAACTATTAAAAAGACTTTTAAATGAAGTGCAGAATACACAATGATCATGCGACCAAATTATTTCTTGGCTGAATGTCAGCTTGACATGATTGGTGCTTTCAGGAAGTATTCAGCATTCACAGATTATTTTCCACACAAAATAACTCAAATTACAATCTATTTAAAATAAATTTTATTAGGTAATTATTTATAATGTCTAATGTCTTATAATTTAATACTGTTTAGAATAGTAAACTACCATATTAATCTTATTATTTCTGCATTAAATGAATTTTTTTTAATTAATTAATAATAACCAATTTCCAAGTTAATAAATGAAAACAATTCACAAAATTAAACATGCACATAATAGTGTAAGCTCATGAGACAACAATTAAGCATAATTATTCTTGCATATTGGTCCTGCTTCACATACAATACAGACCAAAAGTTTGGACACACCTTCTCATTCAAAGAGTTTTCTTTATTTTCATGACTATGAAAATTGTAGAGTCACACTGAAGGCATCAAGGGCTATTTGACCAAGAAGGAGAGTGATGGGGTGCTGCGCCAGATGACCTGGCCTCCACAGTCACCGGACCTGAACCCAATCGAGATGGTTTAGGGGTGAGCTGGACCACAGACAGAAGGCAAAAGGGCCAACAAGTGCTAAGCATCTCTCGGGGAACTCCTTCAAGACTGTTGGAAGACCATTTCAGGTAACTACCTCTTGAAGCTCATCAAGAGAATGCCAAGAGTGTGCAAAGCAGTAATCAAAGCAAAAGGTGGTTACTTTGAAGAACCTAGAATATGACATATTTTCAGTTGTTTCACACAATGTATATGTTTTGTATATAATTCCATATATAATTCCACGTGTTAATTCATAGTCATGGAAATAAAGAAAGCTCTTTGAATGACAAGGTGTGTCCAAACTTTTGGTCTGTACTGTATACTACTAAGAAATAGTAGATAATATGCAGTAAGCAGTACACAAATCTTAAATTCTGAAGATAATAAATGTCAACTCACCCTTCACTGAAAAATATGTCAGAGAAACTAATTTCACTCATTTACAAAGAAACGGCAAGTAACATTAAATTAAATGAGAAATTAAGGTAGAAAGACCAAAGTAAAATGTTCTCTTATAACGTTTTTACTAAATTAAAATTAAATTACCGTATTTTTGGACTATAAGTCGCACCTGAGTATAAGTCGCATCCGTCCAAAAATACGTCATGACGAGGAAAAAAAACATACGGGTCCTTCTCAAAAAATTAGCATATTGTGATAAAAGTTCATTATTTTCCATTATGTAATGATAAAAATTAAACTTTCATATATTTTAGATTCATTGCACACCAACTGAAATATTTCAGGTCTTTTATTGTTTTAATACTGATGATTTTGGCATACAGCTCATGAAAACCCAAAATTCCTATCTCAAAAAATTAGCATATTTCATCCGACCAATAAAAGAAAAGTGTTTTTAATACAAAAAAAGTCAACCTTCAAATAATTATGTTCAGTTATGCACTCAATACTTGTTCGGGAATCCTTTTGCAGAAATGACTGCTTCAATGTGGCATGGCATGGAGGCAATCAGCCTGTGGCACTGCTGAGGTGTTATGGAGGCCCATGATGCTTCGATAGTGGCCTTAAGCTCATCCAGAGTGTTGGGTCTTGCTTCTCTCAAATTTCTCTTCACAATATCCCACAGATTCTCTATGGGGTTCAGGTCAGGAGAGTTGGCAGGCCAATTGAGCACAGTAATACCATGGTCAGTAAACCATTTACCAGTGGTTTTGGCACTGTGAGCAGGTGCCAGGTCGTGCTTAAAAACAAAATCTTCATCTCCATAAAGCTTTTCAGCAGATGGAAGCATGAAGTGCTCCAAAATCTCCTGATAGCTAGCTGCATTGACCCTCCCCTTGATAAAACACAGTGGACCAACACCAGCAGCTGACATGGCACCCCAGACCATCACTGACTGTGGGTACTTGACACTGGACTTCAGGCATTTTGGCATTTCCTTCTCCCCAGTCTTCCTCCAGACTCTGGCACCTTGATTTCCGAATGGCATGCAAAATTTGCTTTCATCCGAAAAAAGTACTTTGGACCACTGAGCAACAGTCCAGTGCTGCTTCTCTGTAGCCCAGGTCAGACGCTTCTGCCGCTGTTTCTGGTTCAAAAGTGGCTTGACCTGGGGAATGCGCCACCTGTAGCCCATTTCCTGCACACGCCTGTGCACGATGGCTCTGGATGTTTCTACTCCAGACTCAGTCCACTGCTTCCGCAGGTCCCCCAAGGTCTGGAATCGGTCCTTCTCCACAATCTTCCTCAGGGTCCGGTCAGCTCTTCTCGTTGTGCAGCGTTTTTTGCCACACTTTTTCCTTCCCACAGACTTCCCACTGAGGTGCCTTGATACAGCACTCTGGGAACAGCCTATTCGTTCAGAAATTTCTTTCTGTGTCTTACCCTCTTGCTTGAGGGTGTCAATGATGGCCTTCTGGACAGCAGTCAGGTCGGCAGTCTTACCCATGATTGCAGTTTTGAGTAATGAACCAGGCTGGGAGTTTTTAAAAGCCTCAGGAATCTTTTGCAGGTGTTTAGAGTTAATTAGTTGATTCAGATGATTAGGTTAATAGCTCGTTTAGAGAACCTTTTCATGATATGCTAATTTTTTGAGATAGAAATTTTGGGTTTTCATGAGCTGTATGCCAAAATCATCAGTATTAAAACAATAAAAGACCTGAAATATTTCAGTTGGTGTGCAATGAATCTAAAATATATGAAAGTTTAATTTTTATCATTACATTATGGAAAATAATGAACTTTTATCACAATATGCTAATTTTTTGAGAAGGACCTGTATAAGTCGCACTGGACTATAAGTCACATTTATTTAGAACGAAGAACCAAGAGAAAACATTACCGTCTACAGCCGCGAGAGGGCGCTCTATGTCTTCAGTATAAACTACAGGAGCATTTTTTCTCAATATATGGAATTAAATTCTTCTTCTTTTTTTCTTTTTTTCAATTCACCTGTTCAAGTCCACAATAATTGTTGACTTTGTTAAGTCTCATTACTAAAACAGCAGATCAGATCATCCCTGCTACCATGAAGACCAAAGAGCTGCCCAGGAACTTTGAGATAACGTTACAAAAAAAAAAAAATCAAAACCAGAAATATTTTTGAAGAATTATTCCTTTTTTTGGTCTGGTAAGACCTGTTTGGCCTGAAAACACTCAAGAAAAGAAAAGAAGAGATATCTAAAATTCTGCTGTATGGAACTTAAACTTGGTAAATGTGAAAGATTGAGCTGAAAGCATAATTAAATTAACCAAAATATACAACGCAAAAGGATTCAATTTTAAGTGTTAAATTTTGAAAACGACAAGCATTCCAATACTGCAGACTTTTGCAGGCATAAAAATGAATACAATTCCTAACAGCAAAAGGTATAAACTAAAATACTTTTTTGATTTCTAAATAATTCATAAAAAAATTATGTTCTCCAACAGATGAAAAATTATATCAGTTTGCCCAAATTTAGAGGAGTTATAAGGCACTGTAGATTTTGTATGTACAACAGACAAGTTTCCATGATGTCAAGGCCTAAATTAAAATTGCATGCCATAAATTCATGTGTATATCTGGCACCAAAACATTACAAACTTATCACAGCTGAAGCCTGTGACGTTCATTAATGTGGGGCAAAGGTCGTTTGGCTTCAAACACAACCAACCATGCGAAATCAGAGACCACCAGGATCTAAAGTAGGGGAAAGGGCACATCACAAGTTCGCATGTCATGTCATAACCAAAGCCAATGTTAGAAATGCATATTCACTGAAACCACTGGAAAAGCCAGAAGGTCATGTGGAGATAATGCTGATATTTCTACAAATATGTCATGTTTTCAATAATTAGATATTTATTGTACAAAATGATGGAAACATCGAGTTCATCAAAGAGTCAAGGTAATAAGAACATTTATGATAGTCATAACCTGGGGACACAATTTTTTTATATGTTCACTAAAATCTATATGTATAGTTTTGTTTTTCTACATGCTTGATTATAAAGCCACAGAATTCTGCTATGGAATGATAATTAAGGTAACTTTTTATTTCACCATTTTTTACTTTTTTCTGAGGGGGAAAAAACTGAACACAATTATTCGATTACTCGATTATTTGATACTTTTCTGATTTTACATTTCGCAGTTAAGTTCTTTTTTCTGCCACAAAATAAAAAATAAAAAGGTAATTGTGACTTATAATTCTGACTTTTTCCATGCAACTGCAAGTTTATATCTCACAGTCTAGACTTGTAATTTTATATATTTTAGTTCTATCCATATTTTATATAGATATGTTCATGAGGCACAAAACAAGACACTCTTTTTCTTGGAATCACCCAAAAACTAATACATTTGACATCTACATTTCGTAAAGGATAACAATAAAATGACGTGTATTTACCCTCATGTGTGGGCTGTCAGTAATTTTTGAGGACACTAACTCGATGAGATCTGCCCTGAGGTCCACCAGGAACTTCACCCCGCCCTGAACCCTGCTGATGTGCGTGAGCAGCTGTCGGTAGCGGGGTGTTAAACTGTATCGTAACCTGTCCTCCACCTGCAGGATGGTGGCCACATCCCGCGCCTGAGTGTCCAGCAACTTCGCAGCCAGATCCGAAGCCCATCTGTGATCTACCCCGAAATCATAGGACAACTTCTCGAGAAGCTCCAGTTTTTGCTCTTTCTCTAAACGTTTGTAGAAATGCATGAACTCCAGACTGTTGGATTCAGGTGGAGGTGGAGACTTGTCTCTCATTTCATAGCTGGGAAATGGGGCCACTGTCTTTTTCAGGATCTCCTCCATGCTGTTGTGCCATGCGAAGGAAAAACATAGATACATGTTTCTGAACTCCCACACTCTGAGTCCCTGGACCTTTTTTAACACTGCTCTGTGTCGATAAGACTTTAGCAAAGAGCGCGCGGCTGTACATAAGTGGAAAGGCGTCATTGCGCCCCTGACAAATACGAACCAAAATAAACCTTGTACATAATGTTGCGCTTCACATCCACTTCCGGGGTCTCTTAAAGGAACCGCGCACTGAATGTCAAATGCGTCACACCACACTACACAGCGCATTTTACTCACAAACAATGAGAGATGTTCACACAAGCTCAGAAATATGAAGTAAGCTTTTAAAAAGTCAATTAAGTTAATTAATACTAAATTAAATACTATTAAAATTAATACTATTAAAAGTTAATTAATACTAAATTAATATATTAATGTTTTGGGATTTTTAAAGGGTAGGGAAGGGTAGGTGCCTTAGTAAAAGTATTTTAGTAAAAGAGAAAATGTGTATAAAATATGTAAATAAATAAATAAGTTCATTATATGTGATCTATCAGTGTATGCAATGAAGTCATAAAACTGCATGTAATGTACAACTGGATATTTTACATTAGGTTTCTGTTCTGGATATGTATGCAAAATCATTTATATTTAATTACATTTTCCCATTTACATATTTAATCATTTTAGAAACTTGTAATACAAAACTGTCTTATTGTACTCTGATTAAACATTATGGATAAACATTACCCATTTATTCATATGGTGATATCTTAAAAATATTACAATCGTATTCGTGTGTATAAATTAATTAGTAAACTTATTTGGTGAAGTTTATGAACATATTAATTAAGACATCTACTTTGCACATGGGCTGCCTTCAGTGAAATCTGAATTAATGCATTCAACAATGAATTCAGTTGAATTGTTGGCATCGACTTTTAGGGACGGCAGAAGGCTCCAACTCTGTGAAAGCTCGAGGCTCAAGTGATGATGCATATGTGTGAGTACAGCTGTTAGGGAAATTACAACACACCACTAGGCCCCTTATAGATCACAAACAAATGTTGCACTGCATTTTCAATTGCATCACATCCTCAAACACTTGTCCAATTGTACAGTAGGTAAAAGAAGCCCTTGATCTTGACTTACTACCATCCTGTAATTGTGCCTTGCTAGCAAACACTCCATTCAAACCCACCATCACCCCTAATGCATCTGTGAATTCTGTATATGAGTATACAAGTGAGCTAAATATTTGTTATTCAGCTGAGAACAAGCATGATTTAATGGCAACACAAACAACAGCTGCACATTATTATACACAGCGCTGCACTTTGCAGCAGGAAACGCCTTTCGTGTTACTGCGAAAGATGGCGACAAATTGAGCCTCCCAAACAAATGATGTGCACCAGAAATCGTAAATCTAACCAAGTGTGAAGTGAGCGCCAAAGAGCTTGCATTCATTATTCAGAGTTATACTCCATCTTCTTTATGAATAAATTATTTTACTTTGATATCTAATGCATTATAAGGGCACACTAACGCCGGGGACATCCATCCATTTCTGGCGTTTGTAATTAAGCTGATGAAAGACTTAGACACCTGTAAGTGTTGCCGACAGCAGCCTGTTGTGACGAGGCCTGCTGGGAGACTGTCACACACTCCAGTGAAGGGAGATGTGTATTTGTAAAGCGATAACATGGATTCAGAACTCTTCAGCACTAATGGGCTTTTTATGTTCCTCCTCGTCTCATCTATTCCCACTCCTCCTTTTTTTCTCATAGGTTTGTCTTTTGCCTCATATTCCTCTAATCATTTCTTCCTCTTCCTTTTTGTTCCTCCGCAGAGTAAAGCTCAAGAAAAAGAAAGCAAAGGCCAAAGGCAAGGTGAAGCCTCAGCATGAAGGAAAAGGGAAACACACAGGAAGGTAGTTTTTCAATGTCACCATTAATTTTCTTTCGTCAAGCCCCTGGGATTCTCTCTTCAAGTCTGGCTTAATTAAGAGGCCCTGTTAGCTTTGCTCTAAAGGAATATTTATGCAGACATATCATTCAGAGCCTGTTTCGTACTGTAGGTTACAGAGGCCCAAATATAAAAAGAACAGACTGCTACACAGAACATAACCTTAACGCATTTTGTCAGCGAGCAATCAAGCCTGTGATAGCGATTCATAGGTTATGAAAACCTTGATGTAACAAGAATACACTGTTACACAGAGCGAAGCAAACAGTGCAGTCTTCCCTCTTCAGGGCGGCTGCACAAAACCACTCATTATCTGTGAACGATAGTAATAGTATTTTGCCATTATGCAAGTCTTTTCATAATGCAACCTACTTCTTGCCATGCTAATATTTTTGTAGTGGAATATGATTCTCCTTGACAGCTCCGAGCTCCGGTTTGGCCTCAAGTGATCTAGATGGCTTTCCCTGATAGCAGGTTGTAAGCCATTGATTAGACTGGGCTTCCCTGTGGTGTGTCAAACCCACAAATACTGTAGCCCTACTTTCCCCTGCACCTTTACATTAGCATAATGCAGCTTCTAAAGCTTCTTCATCTCTTTGATATTTCCATGTATTGTCTCTTTTTATTTATTACCTGCCAACCATCTTAATACAGTGTTTTACTGGTACTCGTAGCATGGAATAATTAAAATGTCAAATTAAAAATGGTTTCCACAAAAATATTAGTCAGCACAACTCTTTTTAACATTGATAAGAATAAATGTTTCTTGAGCACCAAATCGCTATATTAGAATGATTTGTGAAGGAGCGTGTGACACTAAAGACTGGAGTAATGGCTCCTGAAAATTCAGGAATTAAGATCATTTTAAAATATAATGAAGTAGAAAGCAGCTCTTTTCATTCGTAGTGATATTTCACAATATTCCTGTTCAAACTGTATTTTTGCAAACATAAATGCAGCCTTGGTGAGCAAGAAAATATAAAAATCATACCAACCACAATCTTTTGGGATATTTACTTGCACACATATATACATACATATACATACATTTTTTGAAAAATTATATATTTCATTTAATTCTTAAACGTTTGAGAAAAGCAGTACATCAGATGTTTGTTATATTCTTTATTTTAGATGAAAACACCTAAAGAGGAAAGCATGGACAAAAGCATGTACAACACTGACAGAGGATACAGCGAGATCGCTGTGTCACGTGTCACGGTATTTTTGGTAGCAAGGACTGCACATGAAGTTTCACAGATTCAGGCTTTTGATTTAGAGAAATGGCATCAGCAGCCAGAAGCTGCACTTGGAAATGAGTTTTAATCCATTTACTATTCAAATATGCAATCATACTTTTTTTTTTTTTTTTACTTTGGAGTTGATTAAATTAATTCTGATGATTTGAATGTGCGCAGTTCTGGACAATATCCATTCCAATTTTTTCGCTACATTGGCTGTCTTTCAGAAATTTAATTTATTTATTGGAAAGAAAGCTGTGGCATGTCCGAAAAGTAATACATTTAAAGGCTTCAGATCAGACTGGGTGGGAGGGGGTCCTGGGGTGGAATGGATTGGAGCCTGAGGCATAAATCTGCGCAAGTAAACATTTAACATGAATTGATATTTCATATACAGAAATACATTTCATATATACGATTTTTATATATAAAAGCTGTACCATCTAATATCTTTCATTGACTGTTTCTGTCTCAGATAAGATAAGAACAGTACATCTCTAATCAGGGACTTTGACAATCAGGCGCTTTGTAAATCAACTCCTGCTGGTGATTGCAGGTGGGAGGTTGATTTACACGGCAGAGGTCAGATTCTAAAACTGCTGAAGGTGTCCGAGTGTTCTTTTACACTTAATCTCTCCCTGAAAGTTCTCTGCTGAATTGAACCATTTGTTATGGTAATTGTAATGAACTGATTTGGTCTGCTCACCTCCCGCCACATCTGAATCGTGCTTTATGGAAATAGAAAACCTTGTCTCTCGTTGTAATTATCTTTGGGCATAATTACTGTAATTATATAATTATCATCAGTGGCCATTAAGCATTATTGTGTAATCACCATAATTTAGTCATTGTCATTGGTCAGTGTATATTTGTCCTTTTGGGGCGGGTGGGGGGGTGTTTAGACTGAAGTTCTTAAAGCTTTAAAATGTGTTTTTGGCTGTTTGTCTGTTTTAGCTCTCAGGTGAATGTGAAGGAAGATCCAGACTTTGTAACAAAAGGGAAAGGGAAAAAGAGGAAAAGAGGAAAAGAAAGGCAGATAACAGAGGGTGGTCCCTCTTCTGAAGCGCCTTTGTAAGTGTTTATTTTTTCTAGGCGTAGCAATGAATGAATCAGTGGGGTAAGCTGTGCCACTTTTTACTTAGGGGTAAATCACCCCATAACTTACTCACCTTAATATAATTCTAATCCTGTATGATTTACTATCAAAAAAAATGAGATGTTAAGCTAAATCTCAAGGTTGCTTTTGGTCTATACAGTGAAGCTGGAAGGTATTGATGACAGCTCACCATTTACTTTCATTATAGGGAAAAGAGGAGCTTGAATATTTAATCATTTATGCCTAATCTTTAGTCAAATAATTAACATGGTTTTGTACATTAGAGGTTCACCAACATACATGATCTACATTTTATTCCTGAATAAATGTGCTTTTACATTATTGAATATAAAATGGCATTTTCAGATGGATTTCAGAGATCTTGCAATGAATTGATCGTATTTTGTTTAATTTATTTGCCAGAAAGATTATGGAGTTTCTATTGATTGTCAGAGTTGCCTTTGACTTTTTAGCATAAAAGTGTTTATGTGCATTAATCACAGACAACAGTGTATGAAAGTGAAAGTGAAGTGACATTCAGCCAAGTATGGTGACCCATACTCAGAATTTGTGCTCTGCATTTAACCCATCCGAAGTGCACACACAGAGCAGTGAACACACACACACACACACACACACACACTGTGAGCAAACACCCGGAGCAGTGGGCAGCCATTTATGCTGCGGCACCCGGGGAGCAGTTGGGGGTTCGATGCCTTGCTCAAGGGCACCTAAGTCGTGGTATTGAAGGTGGAGAGAGAACTGTACATGCACTCCCCCCACCCACAATTCCTGCCGGCCCGGGACTCAAACTCACAACCTTTCGATTGGGAGTCCGACTCTCTAACCATTAGGCCACGACTTCCCCCTGAACATGATGGGCCCATTCTAAATTTATGCCTTTATTTAAACAATGGGGATTTTATCTTTTTTAAAGTCTCTTCTGGTATACCAAGACAAATGTATTTTATTAAAAATCCATAAAAAACAGCAATATCATGAAATATTATTACAGTCTAAAATATTTTTTTTTTTCTTATAAAATGTAAAATGTAATTTTCTCCTATGATGACGAAGCTGAATTTTCAGCAGACATTACTCCAGTCATCACTGTCACATGATCCTTTATAAATCATTGTAATATACTGATTTGGTGTTCTAAAAAGGGATGCTTTACATGACATTCAAATGTCTTTGAAAGGCCAAAGAAGAAGAAGAAGAAAGTTGCAGAAGAGGGACAAGGAAACACAGCAACAGCGGGCTTTACCCAGAATGCATTAGCGGTACATTGAATATAGAGTGAAGAACTGAGTGACAGACTGAAATCCTAGTTATTTGGGTATTTGAAAACCAAAAATCTTGTCAAATGAAACGTTGAGATAAGGCACAGTCAGAAAGTTTGGAGATTCTGTATGTCAGCAAATTTTGCATTAACAGTAATTCTATACCATACAGGGTTGATTTTATATGAATTTCTTCACTGCATGTTAGCACTTTCCATTTTTTCACACAAATCACAGAAATGTAATTTCATTCATCTTTTGCAATTTATCTGAACTTCCAGCAATCCAACTGCAGGTCAACAGCAACTTCGCAGTCACCCTCCAATTTGATGGATTTAAAAGACCAATGTCGCAAAATCGATTGCCTGTGCTGAAAAGCCGCCACTTTGTTCAACAACTGTTGCTCTCTACCGGTGATAGTAATTTTAGTTATGCCGAAAGCAGTTTTGGAGAACATTTCTCTCTTGCAGAGCCAAAAATCTTATTCTCGAATCCGTTTACAGTTTTGTTTTTGGTGTATTGTGAAAAGATGCAGTCTACACTGATCCTCAGGACTTAGTTGAAGAATTAGTTGCACTTCAATTTCTTATAGTTTTAGTGTTATCTTTGGAAAAGTAAATGTTTTGTGTCTCATGTGGATCCACCAACATCTCAGTGAGAAAAGCTTTTTATTTGAATAGCAAAATTCCATTTGTCACTATTGTATTCCAATAGTACATTGTAACTAAAAATACATGTTTAGAGATATTATACCCTGCAAGTTTTACCTCAAAAACTCTAAACTTGCAAACAAATTGTTAACAGCAATAAGGCACGATTAATCATGTTTTTGCATATATCCTGTTTTGACAGTTTCACAGTTCGTAGTAGAGTGTTAATCTCCCTGTCAACGTCTGGAGCGTAATATTGTGCCAAAAGTTTATTTCAAGCTGTTATGTAGGTGATATGTTCAATTAAAAAGTGTTCAGTTCAAAAGAAAAAATAAAAATAATAATATTAATAATAACTATAATAATAAAAGGAAATTCAGGGTTCAGCTTAAACATTTAAATTGAACTGAGATGTTTTGAAAACTGTTGTTGAACATTTTGAATTCTGCAAATTTAAATATGCCAACAAGGTCATGTTGATTTATATCATGTATGAATAATATAGGAAAATATTATATAAGCAATATATAAAACTATTAAAATTATAATAATAGTATATATGAATAATAATAATATAACTCTGAGTCTTTAAAAGTTTTTTTTGCTATGTACTCAGAGCAACAATGCTGTATTACAGTTTTATTTGAAAGTAAGCAGCTATTTTAAATCTTATTTTCAGTATACTGGAGGTTACTAGCACATAGAGAGAAACATATTGAAATATGGAAAGTCTCACTCCTCCTCAGGTGACTGTGAGTCCAGCATTGCTTGTTTTAAATTGGTCGCTTTTTGGGGATAAAGAATTGCAACTCCTGCAAAATGCAGACACTATTCACAAAATCTGCAAAAAAGGTACCCCCTTTTCCCTTTCAAATGTGGTAAAAGAGGAAGGAGGGAGTTCCGTCTCCACTAAGAAGAATAAAAAAACAAGGAAGAGATCGAGGCAGCCAGGGCTTTCAAGATAAAGAAGAGGAAGAGATGGAGATGTTAGGCTCTCTGCATGCATCTGCATGTCTGTACAGAAGAGAGACACCTTTTAGCCCGGAGGTTTTGTTAGTCTATTTTCTACTTTTCTTGACTCTTTCACAGTAGGGTTGTGATGGTGCGGAAATTTTCCCACCGGTTAATCGACGTGTGACAACACCGATAATACCGGTGTCACTGTGGGGGAGAGGGGGTTCCTTCTTTTACTTGCTTTCCTTTGCTTTTTAATAGCCCTTAAAAGTGGCGTGGGCATTTTACATTCCCTTTCAAATAGCGGCAATTCGGTGTAAAGCAATTGTTCATTTTTAGTTCATCTGAATTTTCCCTCTTTCCCTCGCTTTCATTCACTTTTAAAATGCTTAAAAGCGCCGTGCGCATTTTACTTTCACTTTCGAATTAGTGGGAATCCGGTGTCAATTTCTTAAATGCAACAACAAAATACAACGCCAAACTCACTTTAGCCTTTATATAAAATAGAACTTTAATTACCAAATACAACCAATGCAAAAAAATACAAATACACCTTGCTATAATATAATATAAAATAAAAAATAACTTACTAAAGTTTAAATAGCTATACAAAACTGTAAATAAGAAAAGTAGAAATTTTATTAGCAAAACATATAAGAAAGCTTGGAGGCATGGCATACACCTTGATGTCAAATAAAATAAATAAATTAAAGTTTAAATAATGTAAAATCAGTCAACACTGTGGAACCAATTAAATAAGAAACAAATGTTTAAAAAAGCTTCCAAAATCACCTTAGATGAATATGAAAAGTCAACAGGCTTTTCAAAATACTGCCAAACAGATGCTTTTGCATTACCTCTCTGTTCTGTCTCACCTCACTCTTACCTCACTCTCCTCACTGTATGAATAAAATCTGATCTGTGATGCGACTGTTGTTCAGCACGCTGCATTGAGCAGCCCTGTTACATTTTTAACTTTAGTGTCTGTTCTTTTACTTAACTAAATTATTTTTATTTCTATAAATAAATAATCAAATCAATTTCTATAAATAATCAAAATGACGGTGGGGGTCGGTGCCGCGGTGCACAAGTGACATAACTGGTGTTGGAGCTTAACAACAGTATCACCATCAGCACTGTCTATCACGGCAAGCCTAATTCACATGTAGGAAGAAGAGAAGTATGAGGATGGAATAAAATGGAAGTTTCTAGAACACAAAGGGCAGTATTTCCCTTCCAAGTATCAATCCAGATGATGTCAAGTTTTATTATAACGGTACATATTAAGACATTATAAAGATCTAGTTGTGTCTGTGTTACTGATGCATCACATTAATTCGTTCATTGGTCAGTGCTGTTCCCTTTAATTTTCTCTGTTTGGGCACGCAGCTCACCTCAAGGTTGACCTGTTCCTCTGCTGGTGTCAGGCGTGCTCCATAGAGCACAGGAAGAGTCTTTAATCTCTTTGCTAAACTTTAAGGTCAGCTTCCTCTATTAATATCCACTCTGCCATTTACCGTAGAGAGGTGTTTCTTAAACTATAAGTGCATTTTGAAAGGCCCAAGCCATTAATCTTGGTAGAATAAACCAGAGGGAGAAGTATATGGATTTTGTAACTCTCTGACTCTCTGAATGGTAAGCTATAAATGCAGTTTATAGGCCAAGGCCAAGATTCTCCGTGATGCATTTATACAGTAGTCCTATTTTGCTGTGTGTGCTGTTGTGTCCTGTGGGAACATGAGTCTGATGATGACGCATTTTAAGATGGTTATAAAATCCTTCAACAATCTTCTGTAGTAGATCTCTGCAAACAATACCTTGTTTATGTATTTTTGACTCTTATGCTTTATGTTCTTTTGTCTTAGGAGGAAATAAGCTAATAAATAGATGAACTAATGTTTATCTACGTAATTTTCAGAAACAAACCTTTAGTCATTAGAATACTCATATTTAGGAATAGTGTACACTAATTACTTGCATGCAATTAGTGCTTTCGACATGAATGAAATCTCAGATCATTCAGCTTACGAAGGAGATATGTGATGTTTTTTTTTCTCGACATGATCGAAAGAGTGAATTTTCTTTTAGCTCCTTGCAGGCCTAATGCAGTCACACAACATATTTAATGCAGACCATGCAATTCTTTTTGTACAATTTCATATGCTTAGTCTATATTTCTTCTACTGATATGCTACTGCTTTTCTGCACCATTACAGCTGTTGATTCCTCTTCAAAGTTATTGTCACCTCAAGATATAAAGTGTCACCCTATAAAGTTTTCAAGAAGCTGTGTGAAGGACGTTCATTTTACAATAAGGTAATTGTGAACTTGCACATTTTTAAAACATTCTTTATTCTTGATTTTATTACTTGTGTCATGACCTCTATATATGACCTCTTTAATCATTTACGTTATAAGATGGCATGTGATTTACATATGTGATTATTTTTCATCTGTACATGCTACCCACTACTAGTCTCTTTGGCTCCATTTTTCCTCCTGTCTTGTGTCTTGTTTCAGATAAGCATAGAGTTCAATAGAGTAGTCACCACTGATCATCTGCAGTCATTCTTGGATGGACTAGATGCCTTGGTCTCAACAAAAGCAGATGTAACATCAAGCAGGAGCTTGAGCATTAGCAGTTTTACAGTGCCTTGATAAGGAGGTATGAATAAAAATGAACTCAATTTGATCAGTTTGCACTAATCTAAGTGTTCTAATATATGTATATTGGAGTCACTCAGTCTTGTTTTTGATTATTTTATGTAGGACACAAATTGGAACTTCTTGGCCTTCTACGCTTCTTTTCAGAGGAGACTTCTGAGATAATCAAGATGTGTGATGTAAGAAAATATTTAAATCTTGTTAATGTACTGGTGATAGTGAATTCATTGTAGAGCAGTATGTGTAGGGAATAAGTAAATCAGGTTTTGATTACTATATTTGTTATTATTATTTTATCCCAGAATCAGTAATAATTTATGCTAAAATGCTTTTTTGACTGTCAGTCAATCTGTACTTTACTATATAGCGTGCCTAAACATGTCATCAATAATATCATGTACAAATATAACAAAATATTAAAGTTTTTTTTTTTTTTTTTTTGCTTTATCTGGAATCTCAAATGCTGAATGTTGGTAAAGTGTTTACTATAAGGAAAAACCTTTGAGCATTTTTTTGGAAATAGACCAATTTTACATGCGTGTTCTTATTGCTTTTAGTGAGAGTTTACTACATGAGTATTGTTCAACACAGTCAATGACCATGTATTGTGCTAATCATTCAAAGGTCAAAAAGCTACATGTACTTGTTTATATAGAGAACACTTACAATCTTAAAAGTGATTGATGAGCCGTTATTTTGTATCATTACACACGGCCTGCCACTCCTCATTTTTCCCCAATTCATGCCTTTTTCTTTCCCCCTCATTTACATTTTCTATACCTCTTTTATACCACTCATCTACCTTTCTTCTAGTACTGTACTGTATATTATTAGAGAAACTTTGATGTTTTGATGAAATGGATGTTTAAGCACTTGTGTTCTTAAATGGCTTTTTAAAACCGGTTTTCTTACAAGAATTTGTATTCTCAAACCAATGTTAAAGTTTGTTCAACATTACTTGAATTTATTTCAATACATTTTTTACATTTTTGAGCAAACCAGTTACAAGTCTATTTATTATGAGCTGATTTGAGTTTTCTTGAACTGATAATTTAACATAGTAAGTTGTTTTAACTCAGAGCATCAAGTTGAAACAACAATTGAACATTAGTTTAATAAATTGTAAAACTTAACTTCTTGAGTTGAAACAAAGAGTATCTGTAAGTTGAGTTAACTCACATTTTTAAGGCAGCAGGTGAACTTTCGTTTATAAGTTTAACCAACGCGAAATGTTTTACAGTGTACGCACAGACAATTAGTTAAAAATAAGGGTGCATTTTCATTTCACGTTGATTTTAAATATCAATGTCAATATATTAACATTAGATGATCATCAAATCATCTACTGCATGTTTATATAACATACTTAATTAATGGTACGTTCTTTGACCCAACCCACACGTAGCTGGTTGTTAGCTGGATGCTTTATTCGTCATTAGAGAAAGTAAATATGTTCTGTTTTGTTGTAGGAAAGCCAGTGAAGCTCAGCCTACCAACTAAGGAAGTGGCTCTATTGTTGCTCAGAAGCTGGATCACGAATACACCACAAAAGATGTCTTCCACACAAACTTCTTTATGGACTGGAGGAAAGTAAACCTCTCCAACACTTGTAAGCCCATCTCAATCTTTAACCATAGTTTTACAGTTACATGTTTGTGGAGGCTCTAGGAGGGATGGGTGTCAGGTTATGAGTACGAAACTGTTATGAAGCTTACAGCATCCCAGAAGGCCTCGGGGCATATCATGCAGAATTAATTCCGTGCTGCTTAGTGCTCAATGCTCTTGAAAATACGATTTGTGTAAAGGCATTGATATGCTAATCCAGACAACTCGCTTCCCGCATATGAACAAATCCAATTTAACTGTTTTATTATAACACGGAAGCCCGTGCTCGCTTCACTGAGCACAGTCCCCGCCCCGTGCCTGACTGTCAATCTCGAGAATGAGCGAGAGAGGAATCCAAGTGATGAGACACCAGCTCTTTTTATTATAGAAAAGTGTGTTTTTGTGTCAACCTGTTTGTTGCTCGCTGTTTTTTCTCCAGGGTGATATGCAGAGTAGAGGTTGCAGCAAACACGTTTAAAAATGTTAATTTAGATGTGCCATGACCGTTTGACCAATTTAGTACTTATTAATGAAGACTAAACTTCAGAATACCATTGAGGGCTCAGTGGAGAATTAATTTCTTGTGTTTCAATATATGGCTGCCCACAGTTGTGCCCACATTCGTTGACTGTGCAGTGTAGACAGCAATTAGAAAAACAAGGTCAAAGAAAAGTGTGCTGGAAGGGGGAAGGCATGTTTATGTGCTTCTTAGCATTTGGTAATTACTGCACATTAGAGACCCGCCAGAACTGGGCGCCACAGGACGTAATCAGAGAGCAGCTTAACTCATAACTAGATACAAAACTGTTTTTAGGATAAGTACAAATGCAAGTATATAATTCATCATTGATTGCTTTTTCTTAGTGATGGCTTCAACTAGGGAAGCAACAATTTAAATTCTAGCCAAGACAGATATTTTTTTTTCCTAGTTATGTTGACAAGTAACCAATAAATGTCTGATATATATATTTTGTAAATGCTAGTGAATTTTGTCATCACAACATTATTATGTACAGTATGAGGATGAATAAAGTATTTGGACATACTGCATCTGACATGTTGTTTCTATCACATGACCTTCCAGCATTAGTTGCCTTGTTTCACTGCTATTTGTAATACCTTTCCGTGACCTCATGAGATAGGAAACTGTCCATTGAATTCAGAATCTCGGTGGAAGTAGCAAGTCGACCAACTTTTTTATTTTATTTTTATTTTTAATACTATGAATTTGGACATACTACTCATTTTACTTACAGTTAATCCCCTACTATATAGTATTGATTTTGTCCATACATTGAATGTCTGTGGTCACCAAGACTGTATGAAAACAAGCATTCATTAAAATATATTTTTAAATATATATTTTGTAAAAAAAAGTACAGACCAAAAGTTTGGACACACCTTCTCATTCATAGAGTTTGCTTTATTTTCATGACTATGAAAATTGTAGAGTCACACTGAAGGCATCAAGGGCTATTTGACCAAGAAGGAGAGTGATGGGGTACTGCGCCAGATGACCTGGCCTCCACAGTCACCGGACCTGAACCCAATCGAGATGGTTTAGGGGTGAGCTGGATCGCAGACAGAAGGCAAAAGGGCCAACAAGTGCTAAGCATCTCTCGGGGGAATCCTTCAAGACTGTTGGAAGACCATTTCAGGTGACTACCTCTTGAAGCTCATCAAGAGAATGCCAAGAGTGTGCAAAGCAGTAATCAAAGCAAAAGGTGGCTACTTTGAAGAACCTAGAATATGACATATTTTCAGTTGTTTCACACTTTTTTTTTTATGTATATAATTCCATATATAATTCCACATGTGTTAATTCATAGTTTTGATTCCCTCAGTGTGAATTTACAATTTTCATAGTCATGAAAATAAAGAAAACTCTTTGAATGAGAAGGTGTGTCCAAACTTTTGGTCTGTACTGTATGTATGTATATATATATATATATATATATATATATATATATATATGATAGAATTGTTATTTTTGAATGAACTATCCAGTTAAATACAAACCCGATTCCAAAAAAGTTGGGACACTGTACAAGTTGTGAATAAAAACAGAATGCAATGATGTGGAAGTTTCAAATGTCTATATTTTATTCAGAATACAACATAGATGACATATCAAATGTTTAAACTGAGAAAATGTATAATTTTAAGGGAAAAACCACTGTGTGGCATCCCCTCTTCTTTTTAAAACAGTTTGCAAACGTCTGGGACGGAGGAGACAAGTTGCTCAAGTTTAGGAATGTTGTCCCATTCTTGTCTAATACAGGCTTCTAGTTGCTCAGCTGTCTTAGATCTTCTTTGTCGCCTCTTCCTCTTTATGATGCACCAAATGTTTTCTATAGTTGAAAGATCTGGACTGCAGTTTGGCCATTTCAGTACCCGGATCCTTCTTCTACGCAGCCATGATGTTGTAATTGATGCAGTATGTGGTCTGGCATTGTCATGTTGGAAAATGCAAGGTCTTCCCTGAAAGAGACGACGTCTGGATGGGAGCATATGTTGTTCTAGAACTTGGATATACCTTTCAGCATTGATGGTGCCTTACCAGATGTGTAAACTCCCATGCCACACGCACTCATGCATCCCCATACCATCAGAGATGCAGGCTTCTGAACCTAGCGCTGATAACAGCTTGGGTTATCCTTGTCCTCTTTAGTCCGGATGACATGGCATCCCAGTTTTCCAAAAAGAACTTCAAATTTTGATTCGTCTGACCACAGAACCATTTTCCACTTTGCCACAGTCCATTTTAAATGAGCCTTGGCCCCGAGAAAACGCCTGCACTTCTGGATCATGTTTAGATATGGCTTCTTTTTTGACCTATAGAGTTTTAGCCGGCAACGGCGAATGGCACGGTGGATTGTGTTCACCAACAATGTTTTCTGGAAGTATTCCTGAGTTCATGTTGTGATTTCCATTACAGTAGCATTCCTGTATGTGATGCAGTGCCGTCTGAGGGCCTGAAGATCACGCATCCAGTATGGTTTACCGCTGGTCGCATAGTCCATAAAAACGTAAAACTTTAGAGTAGAGAGTTTGAATAATTTGATCATTTTAAAGTGTTACATCTTTACCATAATGTAGCATCTAGCATAATATTGCATAATCTAGTCCTTTTAAGTTGGTGCTAGAAAAGGTTATGTAATTTAAATGTTAAAATATATAAAAAAAAGCATATAACTGTTATGGTGCCTGTATATTGTGCATCCCTAGCCCAACCAGAGTTTGGGAAGTCTGTTCTGCAAGGTATTACTAATGCTGAATTAGACTTATGTCTCAAATCTCTTTGTACTGTAAAAATTTTTTTAAGTAGACTTACATTTTCAAAAAAAAATCGCAGAAACTTAAATTAAAGGAGGGACCCACGGTACTACAAGACGGTACTACTCAGATCATGCTATCAAGCAACACACTAGAAACACTCTGAATGTCTTAGCAGCCATATATTAATTCCCTTTTAACCCTAAACATTTTAGCAGTCTGGTAGTGAGTTTTACATGGGCAAGATCACTTGAGGGTTGCCATATATACGAAAAACATAACTAGCCCAAAACTAACTTAATGACCCTATTTCAAATTTAAAACTTCAAAATACCACTCCTGCACCTAAATATTTACAGTCACTGTTATGTGTTATACACAATTTCAGCTTCCCTATATAGTAGTAATCATAACAGAACTCACAAGAACCTTAAAGGCTCCCTACCAATGCCAGTCCCTAACAAAACTTATCAATATCAAGCACAGTTTATAACAATTTATGCAATATATCAAATCTTTAACCCACTGGAAGAAAAATTCTAACCACGGCAACAGTTTAAAAGTTAACTGATGAATGGGCTACTTTTTTCCCCATTTGTTTTCACAGAAATGACCTTTTACCTTTAAATACAGTGAGACATTTCTCGATTGCCAGTTTGTTGTGCCATTTAGTAAATCTGATTTATTCAACGCTATAGAGTCATGGATCATGCTGTGCTCTTATGCGTTGTAATTGATTTGTGGGTCTGTGATGATTGAGAGCCTGTTCATGTGCCATTTTTTTGGCCCTTCTCTCACTTTCCCTCTTATTTTACTCTTATCCTCCCCTCTGCGCTGGGCTCTGCTCCCTGGCTAATGGCCCAGGGGTGCCATTAATGGTCGAGCATGTGTATGTGTGTGACAGAATGGGGAGATGGAGGGGGGCAGGTCAGAGGAAATTGCTTGTGTGAGGTCCCATGGAACATGTTCTCTTCACCAGCCCCAGGAGGAAAGATTACAGTGAATCAGTGTTAGTGTGACATTTAGCACCGCAAAAGTGCAAGAATAAATCATAAGCCGACAAAAGAGAAATGCATATGGCAGTCCTCTGTGACCCCTCCATCCCCTACTTTCTTTTCTCTCCTCTCGTTTTTCGCTTGTCATCCTCCTCTTTCTCCTTTCCTGTGCCCCATGGGGAAGCTGTGATCATCACAGGTGAGGGGATCTCGGTCCTCTAGAGCTGTTTGGATGATCTTTAGTGTCTTCTGATTTAGGATATACTTGTTGTTACTGTATGTCAGAAGACAAGCTTTTTTAGTCACTTTTTTTAGTCGCTTTTTTTAGGCAGAAGACAAGCTTTTTTAGTCACTGAGATGTAGACAGCTGCTAAAAAAGCATGAAATTGAAGACATTAAATTTGATGTAGGGCTGTCAATAGTTACAAGTTTAACCAATGTACATAAAATATGATTTAATTGGTGACATTTTGAATATTGGCTGAGAAAAGCTACAAGAAGTAGATAATTCAAAGACATTATCATGGAAGATGAGTAAATTATTGAATACATTAAAATGCTGTAGGATTAATTAGCATTAATTATTTGTCAATTTATTATTAGCTTACACAGTATAGCATGGCACTGGCAATGCCAAGGTCAGGGGTTTGATTCCCAAGAAAAGCCGGATCTGATGAAATGTATACTTTGAATGCTAAATTGCGTTGCGGGTAAAAGCATCTGACAGATAAATACAAATTAAAATATAATATTTGAATATAAGCCAAATGTGGCAGACTTGGGGGGGCTTTTCAGTGTTCCAATTCAGAATAGGTATAATGGTCAAATATGGCATAATTATTGCAAAAAACAATTGAAATGTTCGTAAAAAATTTATGATCAGACACTATTGTTTGATAAATTGACCATTCAGAATAGTCGCTATGTGCAACAAATGTCTCAAGCAGTTTCAAAGAGCTGAATCTTTTACCCAGTCTCAAGAAAAATGTATGGTTTCCTTCACAGAGTTGCAATTCATGACAGGACTGCCAATTGGAATCAACTTGAATGCATGGCTAACTCAAAAACCTGCTGTAATCTCTCACATTCTTGACCCCTGAGAAAAGTCAAGACATAATGAAGGTAGGCCTGCTTTGATTATTTAAAGGGGTTCTCTCTTGCGCTGATTGGATAGATGGATGTTATTACTGATGATGAATTGGCCGTGTTAATTATCTGCTCTTGCTCCTCCCAAAAATTGTTAATAAAACATCACATATTGTTCATCATAGATTCCTCTCTCAGTGTTATGATTCAGAGCCTTTACTAACAGAAGCTTTGGGATAATTTGGATGATTTGAAAATGGATAGTTTCTTTGCCTAAACAGCACTCTTTTTCATTTTCTCTCATCAGTTTTTTTCTCACATATTCTTCCTTTGCAACAATTCTTGATACTGTATGTGCAATTCAAGTGTTTATGGGTTTTTCTGATCCTCACACAGATACTGTACGGTTACCCAAGGTCAGCCAAAATTCACTCAGTTCAAGCAATTTGTGCTTGGTCTATCACCCTGTATGGATACAAAGAAGCGCCCTCATGCTTATCAGATGTCTGGTAGACATATGATTCGAGCAGCAGCTACTATCTTTAAAGTTTGGATGGGACTAGTTTTCCCTGAGGAGCCAAGTTAAATTTGTGTTTCACAGCTTTTGATATTGATTTTAACCCTCTCCAAATCTGTTTTTCTCACCCAACCTCAGGACAATTTTCTTTTACAAATTATCTGCCAGGGTTGTTGTTTTTGTTTTTTGTTTTTTTTTTAACTCTGAGGTCCTCTGAGAAACCAAATGCCAAGATTTCTAGTTCCAGTGCCTGGTAAACCGTTAATATAGATTTAGAACTTTTATGCCAAAATAACAGTTGGTGGTTTAAGTTCTGCTGCCATCTAATTTGAAAAGAAAATTAAATCAATAAGGAAAGTTGCTGCTCAGAACAGCCACTGTAGAGCAGCGTCTGGACTGATCCTCATCACTTTTTTTTTCTTTTAAATATGTGCATAATATTTTAACTAGCATATACTGTATATAAGTTTGTTGTATTTTGTTATAAGTTAAGTTGCATTTTTCAGTACTTAGAATAAAGCTTAAATAATAAAATATTAATATTAGATTAAAAAAAAACTAAAATAAGTTAAATTACTAGATGTAGTAAAATTGTAATAAAAATAGATTAAAACCATCAAAAATATTTGAAACAAAAACTAACATAGAAATGGCAGACACAACTAAATTAATACAATGTAAACTGCTGTTAAAATTCATTAATAAATGTTAATAATTATTTTAAAATAATAATAAAATAGTACATAAATAATGCTAATTTAACATCTGTAACACCACAGAGATCCAAATTCACAGACGTCTTAAGTTATCCTAGCTCAAACTTCATTTGGAAAGTCTTGGGTTTGCTAGCTCTTCTGAATAGGAGATGCCTTTGGAGGAGAGACAGCTAATAATGGATCTGAACAAGTGTGATTTTAGAGAACTCCATGCTATGCATAAACAGAAGGTGGAAGCCAGGAAGAACCTAAACAAAGAGGAGAAGTTGGTAGGTGTCCTTCATAACATCTGAATGTTTTAAATACGGTATAAATCAAAGTTACAGTCTTTAAATTGACCAATGCTCTTTTGATGTTCCTCCAAATTGATAAATGTTGTCTAGTTTAACAAAGAGGCCAATCAAAAATTGTTGAGGAGTATGGATACTGTGTGTTGGACCACCATAGTGAATGCATTGGGAACTTTAAGATAGAACCTGCAGGGCTTTTCCGAGGACCATCCTAAACATGGAATGCTAAAGAAGAGGATTCAGCCTGACATCAACTGCAGCAAGTGAGGAGTCCACTGTCAACATAGTTTTTTCGAGGCATAATATAGGTTCAGAAGTGGGATCATTGATGTATCACTCATAAATTCAAGGCCTAACAAAAGCACATCACAGATATGTTTCATAGAATGTTGTATGCCACTACTTTCCCTCAAGAGCTCTTTTGAAAAAACATGCATATGCTATACCAAGTAATGTTTCTCTCTACAAGCAATATAGACAATGCTGCACCCCATAAACACAATCAAGCCTATTCTTATTATTGGGGGGGGTTGCTCTAGAAAAATGTACTGCAGTATACTCTACCTAGATAAATTCAGATTGGTCGTTTTATATCTTTTTCTTTATAACGTTAAAGGTTCTTGGTCAGTATAAGCTGCAATCTTGACTCAACTTCACGCAGTTAGTCAGAAGTCTGGCAACATAAGAGTAATATTTAGTGAGTACCTTATTTTCACTTGATTAAAATGTACTTGTTGTCCTCTCCCTTCTCTCTCTGCCTATACATCCCTTCATTTCAAACTCATCTTCACGTCCTCTTCACCTCATGACTGTCCGACTCTGTCACCTTGTTCATAATAGATGTGATTTGATGTCACATTTTAGCACTGGGTCTAGAACAGTCAAACAGAGCAGACGTGTATTGTCGCGTTCTGCCGATTCACGCTCGTGTAGTTTCAGCTCAGCATCTCATCTTCAGCCTCGTTCCTCTCAC
Organism: Carassius carassius; assembly: GCF_963082965.1. NCBI lineage: Eukaryota > Metazoa > Chordata > Actinopteri > Cypriniformes > Cyprinidae > Carassius > Carassius carassius. The sequence goes on along the minus strand of NC_081767.1, from coordinate 27,150,088 downwards.
TTCCTCTCACTAATTTAATAAGGAAGCAAAGCAATCCTTTTCATCCAAATGGAGTGAGGGACACCTCTCAAGAAACCTAGAGATAATAACTGAAGAAGGACAGATTCACAACACCCTCTCCGAACCACCGCATCACTTTGCTTTTCTTTCCTGAGTCCTTACATTTGTCTGTTTCCTGTTGCTTTATATGTGCTGAATTATTGAAGGTTAAGTTAGACTATATTGGTCACTATGCTGTTGTTTTGCCAAGAAAGTACATTTTTATTTGTACAAATTAAGTGTTAGTGGCTGGATTCAGATTGTAATGTGCAATAAGGATTTTTTAAAAATGTGTTTTCATACAAAGGTCATTAATGATATTGGTTTTCTTTCTTTTTTCCTTTTTTGGATTTGTGTTTTTGTGATTTTTTTTATTATAGAATTTATTTTCATTCTTAAGGATTCCATGAAATCAGTATGAGTTTTGTGGCTTTTAGTTCAAGGATTCCATGAAATCAGTATGAGTTTTGTGGCTTTTAGTTCATGTCTGTTAATTTGAAGTCATCTTTATGCTAGTGATGTGCCTTTAGCTAATATACTGTATAGGCTTTTTGATATTTTCTGCCCCAACTTCGTGTTTCATTAGAAAAATTAAATTGCACAGGTAAGGCTGGCAAAAAAATGTATTAGTCAAACCATTTCATGGCGTTTAAAAGCTTTTTTTTATCTCTTATGAAAAATCTCTTTGTCACCTCAGAATTCAATCTGTTCCTTTGCAATAAGATGGTACTTTAAGACCTATCACTCGTGGTGTGTCAGGCCGAGCTGCCCTTTGTCAGATCATTTGGTTTTTCTTTTTGACTTTTTTTTGTTTCCTGTAGGGTGAGAAGGATTTGGAAAAGTATGAGGTGGCTTGCAGACTGAAGACTTGTGTGGATGCCATCCGAGCCCAGTACCAGGAGGACCTGAAGTCCAAACAGATGAGCACACGACAGAGAGCCATAGCCCTCTACTTTATTGACAAGGTCAGGCCACACAACCTGCATAGACATAATTTGTGTACTTGCACTACATCAGAGGGCTTTCAGTCATGATGACTTTATTTCTTGGGCATTTGTTTAAACTGTGACAACCACTCATAGTGTTCATAGGAGGTTATATTATAGATTTTTCCCTTGTGGCTAACTTTGTTAATGGAGGTCTTTTGCACTGCATATTAATTATTTTGGTAACTGAAGTTGAGTTGCAAAATCCAAGGATTTTAGAACAAGATATTTTTGCATCTTAATTTCAATTAATGGACTGAAGATCTGACAGTTGAAAATGAAATCTTTTATTCAAAAGATCAAAGTTCAGTTTCTCATCTTACGGATAATTTAAGTTATTTAATGAAGCTAGACAATAATATAATGTTGATTCATAAATAGTATCCCATGTATTCAATAAGTGTGAAGTATTCAAGGCTGCTTTCATTGACCCATCTGACCCATAGGTGGGAGTTTGATTGACAAACGATCTGACCAATCATAACGCAGAATCTGCCATTTTGTCCGACATTGATGTATTGATGTCTTTCCACGATTGAAACAAGATGTTCAATAATGCTTATTTTGTGCTATAACTAGTAAAGAGGAAGAGGTGATGGGTTCACTTGCAGCTTGAACTACAAGCTTCAGCGTCACAACAATTTAAAGAGCCACAAAACAATATTTAATTCTTAAAAAATGACCAAATTTGAAAACTTTGTTTCATACCATAAGTTACCTGTTCTGTTTTGTCAGTGTCCTCTTTCCTCTATTTTTCACTGTGTGAGAAAATGAGGGTTGGCCTGAGAACGCCATGGCTTCTTGGACGTAGCAGCAGTAACTAAGCAAGGTGGGTCTTTGCGAAGGGTCAGTTGACTATTGACTTATGCAACATATTTTGCAAAAACAAATAGTTGCAACTGTTTCACATAGCAGTAACTTTATTTGCCACAATGTTACTTTCTCATAACTGTTTAAATAAATTTAAAAAAAAAGACAATTTTTGTCACAATTACAACTTTATCATACTTGTCTTGCAACTATTTTTCTAAATTTCACTATGAATTCATATCTATCAGTTGAGACAATTTCTCATTTTAGCAATTTTTTCAATTGCAACTTTCTCGTAATTGTGACTGTTTTTATGATTGCGACTTCTAATCTCACAATTGAAAATGCACACACACTCTACACTGTTCTGTGTGGAAATACTGCCTGCCTCAAAGTTCACATCCAATATCAAAGGTTTTATGAGTCGGTTCTTATTACATTCTACAGTACCATACTGCAGCTAGTCTACTGTCATATCCAGAAGTTCACAAACAGATAAGCATTCGCTCTAAGACGTTCTGGAGATGTAGTGTCATGTCTGTTTGAGGCAGGTGTACTGTATGTTTGTGTTAAACTCTTCAGCTGGCTCTGAGAGCAGGTAATGAGAAGGAAGAGGCCGAGATGGCAGACACCGTGGGTTGTTGCTCACTACGTGTGGAGCACATCACTTTACATGACACACTGGACAGGCAAAAGTGTGTAGTACAGTTCGACTTCCTGGGTAAAGATTGCATATGCTACTACAACAAGGTCCCTGTGAACAAAAGGGTAAGAACATTTTTAAAAAGACAGGTTGTGCTGGCTTACATATTTTAGTTTCAAGTTTCAAACGTCCATTGACTATTTGAAATCCACATCTAAATTATTATTATTATTTATTTATTTATTTTTTACCTTTATTTGCGCTCGGCTGCTAGAATTTGTTCACTTGCATAGGTTTCAAAATGTAAATGAGAACATTTGAAAGAAGTTCATCAAGTAAAAATTAATTAGTTTCTAAATATCTTGCAAGTTTATTTGGCAACAGGCAGATTTTGCGGAAATGTTAGATGTAATTGCAGGGATGGTGAAAACCAACCCCCACTTCCTCATCACCCCATTATAAGCATAATTAATAACAATTAATGCCTTTGGAACTTTGTGCGACATGATCTGGAGCTGATCTTTGGTTTTAGTTCCTTTTAGTTGCTTTTATTCTTTTTCTGTTTTTAGTAAAATAACCAATCTGAAACTACATGTCCAGGTGTCTGAGGCTACATTGGAAATGTGGCATTTAAAACCAAATTTTAGAAAAAGAAAAAAGAAAAAAAGACCTCTATCACTAGCTTGCTGTATTCTTTTTCTATTCTATCTGTTTTCTTTTTATTTATTATATTATTTAAAAGCCCTTGCTAAGTGTGCTGTGTTTTAGCTAACTGAGACTTATTATAGCCCTTGTATATCATTGCTCTTTTGTTGATTTTGATTGCTTCCATTGTCATCATTTGTAAGTCTTTAAAAAAAAAACTTTTGCTAAATGTAAATGTAATGTAGAAATGAAATAATAATAAATAGATAAATAAATAGTTAAGATTCTGCACTATTTTTAACTCACTAATTGAATAATGAAATTTGTGAGATTGATCAGGTAACTGATCAGTTTTACTTCAGTTGAAGTGCAATTTGCTCTTTCAGATCATCTCAAATTATGCTGGAGAACATGATTATCTGGTTTTACACAAACCTGTAGATTTCATGCAGCTCAAGTGCTGCTGTCATTAATGCAAACAAATACTAAGGCAAAGTAGAATTCACATTAATGTCCCATTTTAACTTTTCACTCAAACTATTATGCTGATAATATAATTTGTAATTAAAAAAATCAATTTGGACCTGCTTTATTAGGGTAAGTTTTGAATGTATGATCATGTTAATTTTGATCTCCCCTCTAATGGGCTTATTAGACAGGAAGGTCAGCATATGAATCAATCATTACTACCATACGACGGTGTTAAATTGCGGGAAAATGTTCCAGAAATATAAATACTGTCATTGCTTGGCGAGTGGTCTGTTTACTTTCTTCTTCATGCATTTGGCTCAAGGATAGATTGTTATTCAAATGAGACTGATTTAAAAGCACCAACATCTGCTACCATTAATTGGTTCCATGCATATTTTAGCTGGTTTATTTAACAGGAGTGGAGAGAAACAGGACTTCTGCGAAATGTCAAATATAATTGAGAGTGCCTCTCCCTATCTCTTTCCTTTCCTCTAGACCTCTGTTCTGTGCATATGATAAACTATCTAACATGTGTTTTCTGTTTCAGGTTTTCAAAAACCTCAAGCTTTTTGTGGAAAACAAGCAAGAAGGAGACGACCTCTTTGATCGACTCAATGTGAGTGTAATGTTCTGAAACGGCAGCAAGACAGTCATAGATTTTTCATTCTGAGGGATATGATTCTCGAGAGACTTGCATCACAAGAGCTTGCTCTAAAGATTGGTGGGGGTTTTTTCAGCCTGTTTTTTTTTAAATATATATATATATATATATATATATATATATATATATATATATATATATATATATTTCAGTCTTAATTTTTGCAGCTGAAAAATTCTGCCCTCACTGAAGGACAGAGAGACGGATTTTGACAGAAAATTTAAAAAAACTCTTTTTTGTGTGTGTCAGAAAGAGAGAGATAGAAATGTGCCCTTTCAGTGAAGTCAGGTTGGTAATGGCGGGCTATTGTGGGAAGGGAACGTTAATCTGTACTTTGGGCTCTTCCGAATGACTCGGCGAAAGGCAGAGTGAAGGGGTGAATGAGGGAGGACACAATAGAGTAATTCTGTCCCTCTTCCACAAAGTGCTGCAAATCTTAATGCATGCTGCTGTGCTTTTAAGTGTGTGCATATATGATGCTCAGGGCCGGCCCTGACCAATTTGCTGCCCTAGGCAAGATTTTACCTGGCGCCCCATGCATCACAGCCCATTTCACCCTGTCATTGTGTTCATGATTTAGCATATATATATATATATATATATATATATATATATATATATATATATATACACACACATTACAGCAGAACTGTTCCCAACACTCATAATAAATCATCATATTAGAATGATTTCTAAAGGATCATGTGATAGACCGGATGTCACATGTGACACTGAAGAATGGAGTAATGATGCTGAAAATTCAGCTTTGCATCACAGAAATAAATGATAATTTAAAGTATAATAAATTGAAAACAAATTATTTTAAATTGTAATAATATATCAAAATATTAAATTTTTTTCTGTATTTTTGATCAAATAAATGCAGGCTTGATGAGCAGAAGAAACTTCTTTCAAAAACATTAAAAATAGTAATGTTTCCAAACTTTTGGCCTGTACTGTATCCCCCCAAAACTGCACAACTGTAGAGTAAAACATTAATAAAAAAGTGATAATAAAAAATGCGTCTTAAAACTGACATGATTGTACAAAATCACAGTCTGGGGACTCAGAACTCAGAACAACTGCTAACATTAAGTTTAAGGTAAAAATAACTGCCATGAAATTATAGTATCTTACTCCTATGCAATAAATTGTTCATTCACTACATCTCTTTACCTCTGTCTTTATCCTCTTCTCTTCTTCTTGGCACTGTATCTATCGCAGACTATGCTCATTTATAATGTGTCATGTAAATTCGGCCTTCCGTCACAATCAGGAAACTTTGACGGTGTCTAGAACTGGCGCGAGCTGCCAGGCCCGTTTCTACGAGCTGTGTGTTAACAAAAGCAGTGCTGTCTACGTTGGATGCGGCGTCGGGCACGCTACACAACAAATTACCAACAACTGATCGTGCGCGCGCTCTGTTTCTGACGCACTTCAAGCACTCGATGGGCGGGGGAAGATTGAAGAGCCGGATTTTTTTTTTTTTTTTTTTTGCTTTATTTGGTAGTATTTCGAATTAATGGTTTTAAATAGTAGCCTATTATAAAAAAAAATATATGTAAAAAAAAAAAATTCACTCGTTCACTCATTCTGGCGCCCCTATGGATGAGTGGCGCCCTTAGCATTTGCCTATACCGCCTATGCCGCGGGCCGGCCCTGATGATGCTCACGTTGTTTTATATATTACACACAGCCAGTTGCAATCATTTGCCTAGCTATCTAAAAAAATATTTTAATAAAGAAAAGCTTGCATAGGAGGATAAAAATAGGGTTATTAACTCACCTATTACATGTTCTATTACTTTTCTTTACTTTTTTTACGTGCACAATAAAATGGGAGAAAATACACCATAAATGTTTCCACTTGTTTCCACAGTTTCCACTGTTGTTTTGTTTCTTCTCTTCATATTCATATCCATACTATGGCAAAAAGGCCAAAATAATGAAAAAGGCTAACTATAATTATATACAAACTAATATGCATGTCTACTAATTATAGTCGTATCCTTATAATACAACTGTAGAGCTGAAAAGGGACATTTAGTCATTTTTATGAGGATTTTTATGAGTAGCTTGTCAGGTTTAGCTAACATTTGAGGGACATTTTGCAGCAGTTGTGTTCCCAAAAGTATAGTTTGGTTAAAACCAGCTGTGCTGCTTTGAGTCATTTGGTGTCCTAGCCCAAATGTCACAGTGTTCCCTGGTGAACAGTGTCCAACAGACCGACATGTTCAACATGCATCTTGCCATCCGCGTATCATCATCAGACGGCAGTGCGTGTGCTGAACATCAGCAGCGGTTGACATGCTAGGACACAGCTGGTGTCATTTTCATTTAGTATCTCTATGGCACAATTTTTTTATTTTGGGGGGAAAATAATATTTCACCTCATTTTTTGGAAGCTTGGGGATCCCTGATAATATCCATCATAAAATTTTTTACCCCCCAATATATGCATTAGAAAAAGTTAGTATCTTGATCACAAATTATTCCAAACCAATCAAAAACATCAAACAATCAAACAAATTACTAATAATTAAAACACTTCCTGTATAAATGTTCCTCATATAACATATTAGCATACTGTAAACCAACATCCAAATGACTGTGTGTCCTTGTGTATATAAGTGTGTGTGTCATTCCTTTTGTGTCACTGTGTGTGTGTGTGTGTGTGTGTGTGTGTGTGTGTGTGTGTGTGTGTGTGTGTGTGTGTGTGTGCGCGTGTGTGTGTGTGTGTGTGTGTGTGTGTGTGTGTGTCACTGTGTGCGTCACTGTGTGTGTGTGTGTGTGTGTGTGTGTGTGTGTGTGAGTGTGTGTGTGTGTGTGTGTGTCACTGTGTGTGTGTGTGTGTGTGTGTGTGTGTGTGTGTGTGTGTGTGTGTGTGTTTGTCAATGTGTGTGTGCCACTTTGTGCGTGCTACTGCGTATGTGTCACTGTGTGTGTGCCACCTTGTGTGTGTAACTTTGTATGTGCCACTATGTGTGTGTATGTGTCACTGCGTGTCACTTTGTGTGTGCCACTGTGTGAGTGTGTGTGTGTCACTGCGGCGTGTGTGTCACTGTGTGTTTGCCACTGTGTGTGTGTCAATGCATGTGTGTGCCACTGGGCGTGTTTTTGTTACATATCAGGACACAACTCTGTATAATGACATGGGTATGATACAGGTATTACAAGGAGAGGGTGACTTATGAGGACATATCCCATGCCCCCATTTTTCAAAATGCTTATAAATCATACAGAATTAGTTTTTTTGAGAAAGTAAAAATGCAAAAAGTTTACTGTGAGGGTTAGGGTTAGGTGTAGGGTTGGTGTAGGGCCATAGAATATACAGTTTGTACAGTATAAAAACCATTACGTCTATTGGATTTCCCCACTTTCACAAAAACAAACGTGTGTGGGGGGGGGGGGGGGGGGGGGGGTGGTGTGCGTGCGATATAAATTATATCTATTTATATAATTTTTTTATTTAAAAAAGTGGTTTGTTGCCTGAAAGCAACACTATGCCATAGAGGGTTGAAGATATAACATCAAGCTTCATTAGAATGTATGACTGTACTTGTATCGTCTTCCCCTGGATCACACAGTTTCTGAAGTAAATATTTAGATTTTTAGTACATTGGTCTTAAAGGAAAAGCGAGAAAGGGTTTTAGTGTTAAAAAGATTTCAAATGGGTGTGATATGGGCACATATCAGACAGCTTGTTGGTTGCATAGCTTGTTGTGAGCCCTTTTTAAGACACATCTTGTTGATGTAGGCAGATTTAATGGATATGTTTTCTTTATGTCTAGAACATACAACCCATACTCCTCCACTCACAAATCCATTAAAGTTGGAACAAATGTCTGATATCTTTGGGAAAAGAAAAAAGACTGCTCTATGGAGGTTTGCTCTTGTTCTTTCTCTTTTTTATGTACTGTATGTATTCATTTTCTATACAGTAAAGGCAACATTGCCATCTTGTGGTTAACAGTGAAGCTGAATGGTAAAATATGATGATTTCTCCATGTTTATGTTTGAATACTACCTTTAATGTGTTGTTTTTGCCTTTGAACACCGAGTTCCTTTATGCCAGGATTGACTGCGAAGGTTTTAGGACATACAATGCCTCCATAACCCTGCAGCAACAGCTGAGAGAACTCCACAACCAGTCTTTTCCCTTCTCTTTCTCTCTCCTATTTTCTTTTTCCATTCTATCAGTCAAATTTTTAAATGAACATTCAGCATTCAACTAGTACAACTTCCAGATGTTCTGTCATGGCGTCAGTATGGATTTATGTTGAAACATTTGCTAAAATGCTTGAATATGATGCCAATATGGATTGCTGTCAAGATTGTTCCGAACAACGTTGTATATTTTGACAACTTTGAATCCACAGGAACGTATGGGTGTTCTTAGTATGTCAGTGTGTCCAATATATTTTTAACTCCCGCTGCCTGCAGAAAACACGCAACATTGTGATGGACCCGAATCATCCAGCCCATCAGCTTTTTGAACTGTTGCCATCTGGGAAACGCTTTAGGTCAATCAAAACACGTACAACCAGATTCATGAACAGTTTTTATCCCAATGCCATCAGGATAATGAACCATGAACTGGAACTACAACCTCAAATTTTTACTATAAGACACTCTTGACATGCAGTCAATTAAGTGGAATAACATTAAGCACCTTACTTAATAATTGGCAATTTGCAATATGATTGTAACTACTCTTGCTGTGTACGTTGGAAAGTATAAAATTTCATTGTACGCTGTACAATGACAATAAAGGAATCAATCAATCAATCAAACTTTATGTAAGCAACATAATCAACATAGTCTCTACTTTGCGAACACACAACGTGTTTAGCCACAGTTTCACGTCAGTATTTGAGTCCATAGTTCATAGCAGCCTCACTGCAGACTGTCCATCAGGGTTATTCGTTTTCTTGTTTTTTAATATTACTCTGTGTGGTTTTCATTTGTAGTTTGTTTTCAGTTTGTCTCTTCAATTTATATCTTATTTTTTATTCATTATAATAAAATTTCTAAATTTTTAATTTCTTAGCCCAATCTAATACTGCTGTGGCGAGTTTTTAGGTTTAATTCTAAAGGTTTTCTTTTTTATTATTATTATTTGAGTTAGTTTTGGAGTTATAAAAATAGTTTAGTTTAATTCTCCCAGTTATGTTATGTTACATTTAGTTTCTATAACCATTACCATGCTGTCGATGTCCAGAGTTTTAGACTTTATTTGCACACTTGCAGTGTATATATTGCTCAAGTTGTAGCTAATCAGAAAATAACATTTCTGAGCTGCAACATTGAGTTTTTCCTACAACGTAACTATAAACTGCTGATACATCTGGATTCAGTCAAAATTGCTCAGATTAGAAAGTGTTTATGTGTCTTAAATGTGTTTATGTTGCTTCATGAAATCCCTATATTGAAAAGAGATTCACTTTTTTTTTTAAGTTACTTGTAAAAATGAGATTAGTGGACTAGAAATAATGGTCGTATAAATATGGTGATTTTTTTTAAGTATAAATATAATGTTAGAATTCACTGTTTTATACATTATATTACATTTACATTTAGTCATTTAGCATACGCTTTTATCCAAAGCAACTTAACAAATGAGGACAATGGAAGCAATCAAAATCAACAAAAGAGCAATGATATACAAGTGCTATAACAAGTCTCAGTTAGCTTAAACGCAGCACATGTAGCAAGGGCTTTTAAAAAATATAATAAATAAAAAGAAAACCGATAGAATAGAAAAAAAAATAGAGCAACCAATTTTTTTTGTCATATTTCATTATATACATTTAATTCAACTTTCTGACAAAATGTCCTGTTGCTCTTAGCTTGTTATAGTCATGAAATATCAAGAAAAAAACTAACAGAAGATATTGCTTTTAGCTCATCATGCCTGGTTAGGATACAGTTTGATGGACACATTTCATTCTCTGTGAATGGGATTCTCATTAATTACTGTATTGTGTGTTTGCGATAATGAGAGACTGCTGAATGTCTGTGAGTAGTATAACTAACTGAGTCTCTCTAGAGTGAGTGCTGCAGTGTGTGTGCATGTGATGTGTGTGTAATGCTGGGCTGGAGGTGTCAGATCGCCACTGAGAGGAAATCTGTTTTCTGCATCCGCTACAAGCTCTAATTAAATCAGCCCAGTGTGGGGCAGCGTCTCGCTCATCAGGTGCCACGTACTTTGTGTGTGTACTGTAAGTGGTGGGCATGTTGGCCTGGAATTTACAAATTTACACAGACAAGCCTGTTTAAGGTCCTGTAACTTTTTTGCATTTTAACCATGTTTTTGGCTTTTTTTTTCTTCTTGATTTCACCTCAAATTAAAAAGAAAGAAAAAATTACAGTTTTTCATGAAGAAAGTGCTTTTGAATTTTTTTACCTTTACAAATTTATTTAGCCTTTTTAAAACTATTTATATTACTGTTAAGCACAATTCTCTTTACTATAAGGTGAAATTTATTTTAATGAAAAAATAATATATATATATATATATATATATATATATATATATTAAATTGAAGCATCTATACTTAATATATGCACTTATATCTACTGTATATGTATTTATATTTTTTTATTGCTAATTTAAAGTCATTGTTAGGGATGTAACGATTCACTCAACTTAGCAAATTAAACAAAAGATTAAAGGATGATTCTCAAAAATCTGTATTTTCTGCAAACATTTTTCAAGATCCATGTAGATGTCTTTCCAAAAAAAGACTATAAAAGAACGCCAAAAAGACACCAAAGAACCACATGATATAAGGAATCCATATAAGCACCTGTGAAAAAAAAAAGAAAGTACAACATCGCTGGCGCCCGCTGGTGGTTACGTTGAATGGCAAATGCACGGTTTGCCTTGTTGTAAGAGAGCAGCTATGGAGTCTAACTTATATATTTATATATTATATAAATGCACGGTTTGCCTTTTTGTAAGAGAGCAGCTATGGAGTCTAACTTATATATTTATATATTATATATATATATATATATATATATATATATATATATATATATAGTCTAACTTATATATTTATATATTATATATATATATATATATATATATATATATATATATATAATATATAAATATATAAGTTAGACTCCATAGCTGCTCTCTTACAACAAGGCATATATATATATATATATATATATATATATATATATATATATATATATATATATATATATATATATATATATATATATAAGTTAGACTCCATAGCTGCTCTCTTACAACAAGGCAAACCGTGCATTTGCCATTCAACGTAACCACCAGCGGGCGCCGCCAAAGACCTTTGAACAATCCATGGCTAACCTGCAGGCAAAGGCACTGGAGATACAGGTGCGGTGCATATATATATATATATATATATATATATATATATATATATATATATATATATATATATATATATATATATAAAAGAATATCAGGGAAAAGGTCTTTATTTTTTTATTATTATTATTTAATTTAACAAAGCAAACTTTCTTATATTCTAGATTAATTGCATTGAGTTTTTTTTCTAAGCTGTAGGTCGTTACCATCAGAATTAAAACAATAAACTCTTGAAATATTTCAGTTTGTGTGCAATGAATCTAGAATATAAGAAAGTTTGCTTTTTTTAATTAAATTACAAAGAAAAAACTTTTCCATGATATTCTAATTTTTTGGATGCACCTGTATGAGACTGAATAGAAAGAAAATAATTTTATTTAATATCATGAAAAAAAGCATCTGAATATCTTATTAATTTTTTTTCTCTCTTCTCTTCTTTTTTAAGATTGAAAGCAGGAAGGAGCAGCTGGACTTGGCTAAGAAAAAGCTAAAGCAGGCTCAGAAAACAAGCTGCTTATGTCAGAATCTCATTCCAGGCCTCTGAATAAGGGGACGTTTGTTTGCTCTTCCAGCTATTAGAGTCATTTTGTAGATGAATATGATATACACATGTATAAAACATTTTATGTGAGTTCAAGGTTGTGGAGAAGAAGAAAGCTGTGTAGAGGTGAGGAACAGCTGCTGAAGATGGAGGTTCAGGCTACATACAGAGAGGAGAACAAACAGATCGCCCTGAGCACCTCCAAACTCAACTACCGTGGCCTGGTGATGATGTCACTCTCAAATCCACCAACATGCTACACAGACAGTCTCGTTCTATTTCATATTAGAATATTATCAGTGTTTCTTTACTTTATTTTCTGCTTCTAGGTGTAAGAACATGGAGGTGACACTGGAAAAAATGTATAACAAAACCTTAAAGGATAAGTTTGCCTGGGTTATCGACATGACTGAACATGACTTTGTGTTCCGTAAGGTGATTTATCTTCCAATATGTTTTGTGCAAAATTTAATTGAATCTGTTAACTAAATTGTGCAGCACTGTTTTAAAAATGTTGGCCATTTATATTGTTCAGTTTTTATTTCAACCAAATTCACATGTTCCAAGTTATTTTAAGAAAGTTAAATAAATGGTCTTTCTTTGTAATAAAATCCCTAGTCAGTTTTTTTTTTTACTGTTACTGTTACTACGAAAGCTTCTTGAGAGACAAAACTCACACAAAAAATATTTTGGTTATATTTCACCCCAAAATCAGAAGGAAAAAAAGGAGAGAATAAAAAAAAAAGAAAATAAAGGTTATTAATTTAGAACAATAAGATTCTTTATTTTTGCATTGTGACATTATCATCACAAATGTGTTCAAAATATACTGTAATTCTGATTAAAATAATGTGGGGAAAAAATAATACAGTAATGAAAATCACCTGGGCCTGATCCAGGTTTATTAGATTCTGTATAACATATTTCCATGATTCACGAATGCATTTTTATTATAAATCTAATGAAAATTATAATTCATTTAAAATATGAATTATTTTGGGGGAAAATGCTCATGGTTTGACCTTTTTTTTTTTTATACTGATTTGTTTTAAGACCAATATAATATACCAATGCAAGTCTTTTTCCTTCCCGGATTCCAGATTCAAAAATAGATTTTTCTTGGGTTGGAAGTCTTCTCAAGCGATTAAGTCAAATTTTAACTGAAGCCATTGATGTACCGCATTATGCTGTAGACCTTTGATAGTGGTATGGTTTTAAATTGCATAGAAAAGGTGTTAATCATCATCTTACCCAGCTTAAATATTGATCAAATATAAACAAAGTGATTTACTTGAGCGTATTTGACCCAAGAGATTTTGCATGTCAGCATATGTTTCTTTGATATGTTTAATTTACTTGCAACTGCTAGAGAGGAGCAGGTGACACAGTGAAAGATGGTGATGTTACAAACTTCTCAGTTTGGCTATACCAGTAAAGAGAGATAATGACACAGGTTTTAATAAACAACTTTAATTCGACAACAAATTCACTTTAACAGGAATGGTGTTCGTTTGGCACTTGGGCTAGTGCTATTACAATAATGCAGGGTCCGGTTCTACAGTTGGATGTCATGTTTAAAAAGTCCTTTGCAATCCATTGCAGAAAAAGTGTGTGTGCGGGTAGCATACAGTCAAATTTTAGGACTGACTTTAAATCTTTCATCATTACATCAAAACAAAATATTTTAGTCACCATAGAGAAAAAGTTGCTGCTCCTGAAGAGTTTTTTTTTATGTTTCTTCTATCTCAGCATTCTGTGAAAGATAACACTGGATCAGGGCAATGCATTTTAATATAATATACCAGTATGAAACTCATTTCAAATTTCCATTTAGAATCAGACATTCATATCTGGTTTCTAAAATATCGATAGAAATAAGAAATTACCTCTACTAGGAAGCCTCTCCCTCTTTGACCTTGTTCTCCCCCTCAATCTCTTCCACTCCTGCCTGAGTCATCAGGTCTGCTATATTCTTCTCTAGATCATCGACGCGGGTACTCATTTCATCAAGTGAATCTTATTAAGGAAGATAGGATCAAGTACAGATAACACCCCTGTTTAAATACACAGGCATTGAGTGCATGATTAAAGCAATATCTCTGTAGATTTTGACTGTGAACTAAAATTGTGTTTACTACACCTGCATAGTACTGAATTAAATCATGTATGCATTTGGATTTTTGTAGCTAGTTTAATGAACCTGGCCATGGGATTTTGATCTTGTGGTTACTGACAAGATGCTTAAATATCGCAGCCCTAAAAAAGACAAATTACTAAGGATGGAAGTTTTTTTTAGCAGTGTATGCAACATGTAATGCCATGACTATGGATTTAATATTTTCTGCTCCGATTTAAGACTTTATATATTTTATTTTTTCTTTAATTTGTGGACGTGCGTATTAATACTTTAAGACCTGCAGAAACCCTCTTTCTCAGAGTAGGGCATTTTGCTCTCATGTTTCACATGGACTATGTGTAAAATTTGGGGCATTATCTCTGGGACTACGTCCGCTTCACTGAAAAATTAATTATACAGCTATTCTAAAACAAGAAAGGATATTTCTCCCGATGATCTGGTCTGACATTGTCTGGAATTTATCCTGCATCTGCTGCAGCAATGTCTGTACCTATTAGGGAGAAACATTCAAATCAGCTCAAGTCACGACAACAATATTCTCAGAAAAAAATCTAATTTAGAATATTAAACGAAGTTGACATCGCATCAAAATAATCCAACTAGAACAAATAAACACTAAAACAGGGCCTAGCATTAGCCTAGCTTAGGAAACCACAACAATATGTAGTTTATTATCAAACCTACCACTGCTGTGAGATCCTGCGCCGATTTCGGGTCTATCTCTGCCATATTTTTTAAATAAATAATCTGTACAAAAGCATAAATATATTTATTCTTCTTTAAATTGTGTATCTTCTCAGCTCTTTTCCGTCTACTGATCAGCTGTTGGATGAAACGCGGAGTCGTGACAAATATCGCGAGATTTTAGAGAGCTCTCAGTTCGAGATTCCCACAGCTGCAAGCAGGCAAATCAACCTCTGGCGTGATCAAACGATGCACAGTCATTTCATCTAATAAAAGAGGGGGAAAATAACCGTAGAAGGTTACACCAGTATAGGCCAAAATTTATATAGATAATTCAGCTAATGTTTGTTGTTGTTTTTGACCCATTTCAGTTGCCGAGATTTCCAAAGTCTTTGTACAGCCCATAGATATATATGCAAATTTATGTGTGTGTGTGTGTGTGTGTGTGTGTGTGTGTGTGTATATATATATATATATATATAACAAGGAAGCGATTTTTATCAGTTTTTTTATTACAGAATTCAACTGCAAGTACTTGACAAATTTCTCCCATTTACACATTTTGTAAGTACAAATTGAAACACAATTTAAATAAAATAAAACAAACTTAAAATACAACTTAAAAGAAGGTAACATGGACATGACATAGCCTACGTTAAATTAATTTAACAGAATGACAAGACTTCTTTGTGCTTTTCGATTTAAAAAAAACAAAAACTTTACAGATTCATAAATTACAAATAAATGACAATGGTAAGAACATGAGCAGAAGTGGATACTGGATTTTAAACAATTCGCTTTTATTAAATAATAATAGCCTACATTAAAGTGCGAAGTCTTAAGAATAGTTGGTAGCCTAAATAGCCTAAACAGGGTTTAATAACCAATCATTGGATCTTATGAAATATTATAGCCATTAAAATGAGTAAACATTTGGCAGAAATAATCTGGGACATTGTTTTGTTATTACCACGTTTTACCATATAGGCTACTCTAACCTCAAAATGAAGACAGTGGGAGTAGTAGCGCTACTCGAACTAATAATTGGTTAGATCTCGTGGTGTTCCCTGTTTATTTGTAGTTTTTTCCTTCCTGTTCCTCTGTAACATTAGACCGATGAGAGCTGCGCGGTCGATCCCACATCTCCAAACTGCATCAGCCTGATTTAGACTAGATGATGGCTAGATGAGACAGCATATTCTCGAGTGTGTGTGTGTGCTGTTATAGTTGCCAAACAAAGTCTTCGCCCGACAAGGTATGCTTGAACTTCCTAAGGTTTTTTTCTCTTCTTTGCAACTTTTTACTGTTAGGGTAGGCTATCAAGCAGTTTCGTTTCAAAGTAAAGCAAAACCTGCGCTGCGTTATCGAGTTTGCCGAAAGAGATGCAGAAAAAGTTTGAGTTTAGCGTAGCCTATAAAGCGAAAAGCAACACAGTGTTCTTGCGTTTAACTGCTTCGGCGAGTTCTTGCACGCGATGATACATTAATTTTCACTTTTATTTATCAGGTTCACTTGATACTGAAAAAAGACCAGCAGTCGTTAAAACATATATGCTACAATCGGATTCATGTATCCCCGAATCGTTTGTCCATATCCTTATGGACAAATCTGTTTGTGAATCGTGCACGAATTGTTCTTATGAATCGAATCTTTTTCAATGAATAATTTGAGCCGGATCACAAAACGATGTCGTTCATGAATAAATCTGAAACAACATCGAGTTAACAAGGTGGGTTGATGTTTTTATCCTTTGTGCCTCGAAATTATAGCCTACATAACTCTGGAATATGTCCGATTTGTTATGAGTCGAGAAGCCATTAGTGATTTTATATAACTTTAAAGTAGACTAAATTGATTTAGCTGATAAGTCATAAGTTGCATCAGTTATTGAATAGCCTAGAGAGTAATAGAGTAACTGAGGTTTTTATGATTCGATTGTTTTAAATAACTTATTTCCACTTTGTGGTAAATAGATTTTACTATATAATACTTTACATTCAAATCAACCTACATTTAGGTTCTAAATTAGCCTACGTTTTATGAGTTGAATCATGGCTGTGACAAAGTGGCTGTCAAATGATTTAACTCCAAATACTAAAAATTAATTTAAAAAATAGAATAAATATGCATACACGGCTTTATTCTTTAACCCAAAGCTTAGATCTTTTGATACATGACGTAAAAGTAGGCTACAATTGAATCATTTTATGAACCGATCGATCGAAACGAATTGTTCAAAAGAGTCGAGTCAAATAATTCACACTTCCTATCGCTAATAATAGTCTTAGTGGCAATACACACGAGACTTTATTGGTCTTAAAACAGCTATCGGAGTGCGACTGAACTTTTCAACTGTTTGACTGTTTCAAATGCATCAAAACCTATTTTTAAGTAAAACGACTCTTTAGGTTGGAACCAACTTAAGGGATTTCCCTACTGTCCAAATTTGCTGCTGGATCCGATTTCTAAAGATGATAAAACAGATGTGCACCTGGCGTTATGAAGTCCCTCAAGCATAGGCCTACCAAACGTATTTTATGCCCATGTTTGCATTTCTTGAAAAATGATAGCTTTCTTATGTCCAGCAAAGCCCAAAAACTGTTTACAGTATAGGTTTGGATCTAAAGATCTGTTCATGTAGGAGACAAAATAGAGAGAAGTGGAGACATGTCAGAAGAGCCCAACCCCTTACGGAATGCAGAAGTTATGCAACACCTCTATATACAGTACTGTAGCAGCTCTCATTGCTAGACCTCTGCATCACGAGTGGATCACAATGCTCAAGTACTTGGTTCCAGCTGACTTTATGGCGATTATGGAACATTCTTTACTAATCTGATCACTTAAACCCACAAAATCTCCTTTAAAATGTTGCAGGACCTTTAGACTTGATTCTGATCTTTAGTTTTAAGATTGCAAATTTCCTTGTCAACCATCAACACTAGCAAGCTAGAGTACTGGTCAAAAAAGTTTTGTTGAAAGTGACAACATCTGTAAGAACTGTTTGGAAATTTTTTTATTGATTTTTCTTTGGGAGGGCAGGGGTAGTATTTCTTTTATAGTTTTATGTAAATGGTTATACTGTATGTGTTTTAAATAAAAATAGAATTTAAAGTAAAATATTTTTTTTTGAACACAGGGAAAAAAACAAAAAAGTGAGGTAATGATGAAAATCATAAAAATACATGAATATATAAATATATGCACACAAAATTAAAACACTGAAATGTACAAATATAGGACAGTATTGAATATAAAATGCAGTATTTTAATGGATTTATAGCTCTCTTGATTTTTCTGATTAATTATTATGACTGTTTAATTTCCAGCTATTGTTTTGTTTTCCGTAAAGAAAATGTAACATTTGATAAAAACTAAATTATATGTGTGAAAAATATAATAAATATTTAAGTGTTTTTATGTAAAATTATGTATTACAAAAGCTCTTATATTTATTTATTTTATAAATTATAATTACTTAAATTATAATTCAAGTATATTTAAAAATATACATTATATATATATATCAATTACAATTTAAATTAATAATTTTCTTTCTTTCTTTCTTTCTTTCTTTCTCTCTCTTTTTAATGTGTGTGGGCCAGTAAAGCTGCTGGTCAAGTAGAAATCTGAATTAAACAGAAAAACAATTTAATGATATGTTAGCATAGATTACACTTTCTTGCATCACAAACCTTTTCTTACATCCTTTAAAGAACATTCACACCCTCAGGAAACATGTCTGTTCTGAATTGGGGAACTGAAGCTTCAAAGTAAGCTCAAAACTATTTCATAACTTCTCAGCTGTGTATTCTAGAGCATGCAACTCAGCTTGTTCTTTTGATGTTACGTTTGGTCAGAAACAAAAAGGACCCTTATCTTTTGGTGCACAGACTTCCTGTGAGCCCAAGCGTCCTGTTTAGCTGAGATACCATCAGAATGGGTGGCAGCATGTAGATGACTATTACTGTTCCTGACTACTCTGAAAATTGTCCCTCATTGTATTTCATGTCCAGAAAGGCCCAGATCAATCATTTACAGTGTGTTTATATTGTAGGTATTGTTGTTCCTGTGGGAGCTTTAAGGTTACTGAAGGTGGCACTGTTGCTTTTATTGGTGCTGTAAGGGTTTGTTGCAGCAATATATGCCTATTTTATTAGTTTTAGCTTTTTTTTTACCTAGCAGACATCAGCTAATTTAATCTTCACTACATTGCATTGTACTTTATATATTTGTGATCAAATGTAAAAGCTTCCTAACCTCTTCTTGCAGGGTATGGGAGTATAAAGACTGGTTTGTGAAGGACTAAGTGATGGAGCAGGGGTCAGAGGAGAACATGGAGAGCTCATGGACTCTGCTCTCCTGGCTGGCTTCTGGTGTGATGGTGTTTGGAGGTGCGTTGCCCTACGTCCCCCAGTACCAGGACATCCAGAGGACCATTAACGCTGAGGGATTCTCAACAAGAGTCTGTCTGGTGCTGCTTGTTGCTAATATACTTCGCATTTTCTTCTGGTGAGTGGAGGAGAGTTAAATCAAATGAATAATGGCTAATTTGTAGTATATGTATGTATTTGTTTATTTAGGTCCCTTTTTTTTTTTTTTTTTTTTTTGAAATGCAAATCAATTTCTAACCTTTATATAATTTGTTCTTTCTGGATTTTTTTGTTAATATTCTGTCTCTATCCATTAAAATAAACCTACCATAAAAATGACTGACCCTTCATTTCTTTGTAAGTGGGCAAACTTACAAAAATCAGCAAGGGATCAAATAAATATTTCCCCCCACTGTATGATATATGTCGAACTTATAAAATAATTTAGTCTGCTTAAACCCCGCACCTTTTCACATTTGACTGAAAATTAGCACTCAAATCTTCATCCATCCAATGAATGGCCAGTGGATAGAAGCAGACCCTATCCAACATTTTTTTTTTGGACAATCCATTTCACTTGCATATGCATCATAATGTGGAAGAGAAGATCTGTCTCTATTTCAGTTACATCATGACTTTAAAGGAATAGTAAAAATAAAAACAACACTTGCTGAATATTTACTCACCCTCAGGCTAAGATGTTGATTAATTTTGTTTCATCAAAACAGTTTTGCAGAAATGTAGCATTACAGTAGAAAATGGATGCCGTCAGAATGAGATTTCAAACAGCTGATAAAAACAAAATAATAATCCATAAGTAATAAGCATAATCCACATTACTGTTGTTTTCTCCACATTTTCATTTTTTGGTGAACTATTCCTTTAATGTACAAAGACAACCTTATTAAGCTATTAATAGGTTGTTTTCCCTCAAAACAATGTCAAAATTACCTTTGTTTGAGTATCTGAACCAGCCTAACATATCAACAATGGCTCAACAAATGGCGTGTGTTTGGGGCAGGGCTTTCCATTTGGGAAACCTTTTTGAAAACAGTAATTTTTGGTTTCTCCAGTGGCATAGCTTATACACACCTCACATTTAAGTTAATTGCTTTGTTTTGCAGGATAGGCAAGCAGTTTGAGCTGCCTTTGCTCCTGCAGAGTGTGGTGATGATTCTCACCATGTTGGCTATGTTACATTTGTGCTGTTCCATCCAGAGCAGTAACCGCGTCAGTACTAAACAGCACCACATCACAGGTAATCACTTTGAACACTCTGTATCCAGTTACAGTCTGAAACGCTTTGCTTGAAAACTGTGCTTTTGCTACATAAAGTTTGGTTCACTATTTTGTTATCTCATACATTTTTAAGTGTGGTTAATGTGTCAAGTATTTTGGGGGATCATATTAAAACATAAATCATGCCAGTCTAGTCCCACATTCATTTATAATGAAGATGTTAAGTGTATGAGAATATTGGCATAACTTGGGCCAAGGTGCTAATTGTGTGCAATTTCCATTATGCTCTTCCACAGAATTGATTAATGATAAAGTTAGACTCCAGCTGATTGGCTTTTTCTGGGTCTCGAGTAGTCTTACTTTAATGAGATCACTGTCTGGGAGGGAGCTTGGATGATAACATTTTGTTATGTTGTAATAATTAGAAAATTGAATGTGAAATCAGACAGAGCCCTAATTTTCCAGTCATGTTGACTGATTAAGATGAAGGCTTTAGCTCGCTCATTCACTTTGTTATAAGGTTACAGTTTACAAAGTCTGTGTTAATGCTAATCAGCACCCATTGTTCGATTTAAAGAAATCAACATTTTAATCGGACAGTCAACTGACTGAATTCTAATATCAGCCCTCAAAATAATGTTTAGGCATAAATGTAAGATTTATGTATTGTATATAACAATTTTACGCAATTTGGATTATACAGTTTTAACATAAACTAATAATGTAATGAATATTTGTCAGTCATGCATAAATGAAACTGGTAAAAAACTAGAAATATTTGATAAACTAAATGTTTTTTTCCTAAATACAGAATAACCAGGTTTATATTTTATCATCAAGAAGTAATTTTTTTTTTTTTCGATCTAATACATTTTTGACTAATTGAATATTGATTGTTCTATAGCTTGTCATAATTTAGTGGTTTATACTTTTTAATTGAAAAAATTTGTTTTCACATCAAATAGATACATACAGTAATAATAAACTATTCTGTGATGTTTTTGAGGGCAGCAATCATACCTTGTTCCCTATGTATAATAATAATTAGAAAAGCCTAAACTTATGCAAGTATTTATTTATTTATTAATGTTTTTTTTTTTAAAGGACCCATGATATGGATTATTTCCTTTTATTTAAATGCTTTTTAATGTTTCCTTAGGTGTACCTATATTGTTAGTATGATTTTTACATTTAAAATTTAGAAATAAAAAGCATTTTTATATCCTAATATTAGCCCTCTGGCTTGAATGCTCTGTTTGAAGGGGCGTGTCTGCTGTGAGACTCTGAGTAAACGACAACTGTTGTGATTGGATGACATCTTTGCATTTGAAATGCGCATTACATGTGGAACCCCTCTCAAATATATATATATATATATATATATATTATTGCAACACGTTTTTGTCTCACAAAATGCTTTCACCACAACTAACAGCAAACACATGAATACAGTAAGAGCTTTGTTGTGCAGCATAACAGCATCATTCATTGTAACGGCAGTTTGGGCAAGTGTGCAGATATACTCGCGATGTGTGACAGCACCGAAAAAAAGGAGCATTCTTTGATCGCTTTCTGTAGTTAAATCACAATTTAAATAACAGATTTGTTTCATGCTACTAAGAGAAACAACGTGAAGTTGATCGTTTAGTCACTGGCTTGATTCACTAATGCATAAACAGTATTAAACGATTTAGAAAGAAAGTCTGTGTGAACTTGAATAATTAGCTACACATCAGAAATCACTGATCACAGATCAGGCATTAATGAACACTGTTACTCACTGTTTGTGGCGGTGCTGTCGAATCCATATCATAAAAGTCTGTTTGTAACGCCTTTGCTGACATTGCGACTGAATTATATGTAAATATTTGGGCGGGCAAAGCAGAGAAAGGGGAGGTAACATTTCTCTTTACAACGTCACAAAGAGGAGATTCCAGATCAGCCCGTTTGAGCTTCCGTTTTCTCAAAGGCAGAGAAAGATAGTAAAATCTCGATTTACTGTACACCGATTAAAATTTCTAGAAACTTGGGGACCATATACAGGCTAGGGGAACTCATATTAATGTTAAAAAAACCTCAGAAAGTGACATTTTCATGTCATAGGACCTTTAAATAAATTTTACTTTTAAATTCCCAAGGAGGTTTAGTAACATCGATCTATCGTAAACCTCTTAGCAGAAATACTATCCTCAGAGCAGATAGCCATCATCCTAAACAACTTATTAAAAATATTCCTATTGGCCGATTTTTACGGCTTAGAAGAAATTGTAGTAACCATGCCGAGTTTGAGCGCGGAGCAGTAGAAAGGAGAGAACGCTTTCGTAATAGGGGCTATACTGAAAACGACATCTCCGCAGCTTATGAACGAGCTAGATCAACGCAACGATCACATCTCTTGATTAAAACAAAACACGTCTCTAGACAAAGACTTTGCTTCTCCACTGAGTTCTCTCATATTGGCGGAGAAATAAAGCATGTGATTAAGAAACATTGGCACATCTTGCAGAGCGATCCAAGTCTTAAAGATATATGTGCAGAACCGCCGCGCATTACTTTTAAGCGTCCGCGCTCAATGAGAGATAGGTTGGTTCACACAACCATGAGCCCTTCACTTAAATCTACGTGGTTGCCGGCTCCTCCTGTGGGTTTTTATAGATGTGGACATTGTACCCATTGCTCTAATTCAAATGATACTAAGCAATTTTTCCATCCTCAGTCAGGTAAAAAATACAAGATTAACTCCTTTATTAATTGTAATACCACCCATGTGATTTATATGTTGAAATGTCCATGTGGTTTAGTGTATGTAGGTCAGACGAAACGCCCCCTTAAATTACGCATTGCAGAACATAAAGCAGCAATTCGGAACCATAATATGGACCTTGCAATTGCGAGACATTATGTACAAGCTAATCACGGCTCTAATGCGTCCTTAAAATTTTGGGGGATTGAAAGAATTCTACCCTCCCAACGAGGCGGCGATATAGTCAAGTACCTACTACAAAGAGAGGCGTTCTGGATTTTCACTCTTAACACAGTGGAACCTAATGGTCTGAATGAGGAACTGGGTCTCTCATGCTTTTTGTAATTCACACTGGTGTACACCTGAGTGCCTAATTATGATTAATTAATTGATGTACCACACCCATCTAGGCTTGTGGCCAATGATTTGAACTTCAATGCTATAAAATCTGTATGTTGCCATTCATTGTTTGACTCTGAAGAAGACGCATGAGCGTCGAAACGTTAGTCAGTTTTTATTAATAAATTATTAAACGCTGTGTGCACCGGTTCTGTTTCCTTGGTCCGAGCTAGACCTTGGTTTTCCTCTCTTTAAATTTTACTTTAACTTCAATCTTATAAGTTGGAGAAAAAGATTTGCTTTAACAGTTCATTTCTGTAAAGTTTGTTTTCTGATTTTAACACAATTTTCAAATTTTATTTATTATTATTATTTTTCTTTAATTTTTTTTCTTGTATCATCTCCCCCTAGTGTGTCTGCTAGCAGCAGTTTCAGTGCTGAACAGTGTGGGTCAGCGTGTTTTGTCTGAAAGGCGGTTAAGGTGTCCGGTTGCAGCAGGGACAGAAGGGAAGGGTGTGTGCTGGACCCAGAATAGCAAAGTTAGACATCATGTGAGACCCTCTTTAATCACTGACTATCCCGTTGGCTATGTGCGACCTACTGCCCACCTGTCCCTGCATACGTTCACACCTTCACACCTACACACACACACCAACACACACACACACACACACACACACACACACATCAAAACACACATTTTGTATTGGCGGTGATAGGGAATATGTAAGATCATGGCACATGTAAACTTGAGTCTTGTTTTCCACTGCGAGCTATGAATGATTTTGCATTGACTCATTGAGAGAGGTGTTACAGTGTGACCTTTAGAAGACCAAATTAAGGAAGCCAATGTCCCATATCTGTTTCATCTGTTGTTTTAGAGTGTGCTTTAAATGCCAGTGTGCTTTGCCCTGGAGTTTGTGTCAGTTCGATTTCATTCAGTCTACTTTTCCTTCTTGTGGCCTTTTCAGAGTATATCTACATATATTTTTAGCAAAACTGTGTCGCTGCTTCACAGTAATTAGCCGTTTTATTACTGTCATTATGATAAAACTACATTCATCCTGCAACTAGGATCTTACACTATTGTTCAGAAGTTTGTGGTCAGTGTTTTATTGTTTTTGAAAGAAGTATTTTATGCTTATCCAGGCATGTGCAGTATGCAGTAAAAACAGTAACATTGTGAAAAATATATTACCATTTAAAATGAATGTTCTACTAAATATCTATTTTGATATTTTTTAAAATGTAATTTATTTCTGTGATGGCAAACGTATATTTTAGTCTTTTGTGTCACATGATCCTTTAGAAATAATTTTAATATGCTGATTTGGTGCTTAAGAAACTGTTGTACTGCTTAAAATTTTTTGTTGAATCTGGAATCTTTTATGAATAGAAGTTCAAAAGGCTACCTGTATTTATTTTACATTATATTTAAGATTAAACATGTATTTAATCTTACTTTTAGTCAATTTAATAATTTTAATTTATATTTTATATTTATAATTTATATTTTAATTTTTTTCTTGATCAAAGGATTAATTCAAATTATTTTTTAGTGACCCAAGCTTTTGAACTGTAAATATTTAGGCCGCAGGTATGTCTTGAGTTATTGATTATTTAATTATTATTTATTTACTGATGTTTTAATCAAGGTTAAAGTGGATCCCTGACTTTTAAAGGACCATTTTGTTAAATTAAAGTAATGAGACATTAAAAACTAGAACATCAGAGCCCTCTTGTGGAGACATGTGGATCATGACTAGAGTTTGAATGTACAGGAATGGCCCCAAAAAGTATTTAGTAGTGAGGGTAATAATTTTACTTTATTATTTATTTTTATGGGATATACATGAACTTAGTTGAGAAACAAACTTGAGTGAGAAACAAACAAGTGTGGCTGCTTACTGGGATCTCAGCTCGGATACTCATTATCAGTAATACTCATACGTCTCCAATTAAGTCAAATTGTAATTTAATAAGTTTGTGCATCCAGGTGACATGGTTTTGCTGAAGATTTAGTTGCTAATACAACAGTTCAGCTGTATCCATTATTTATTAGTTAGAATTTCTTTGTGTGTTCATGTGTGCACACTTCAGCTTTACAGCAGTGTAAAGTTCTGATTCATTAATATGTGAAAAGTCCACCTGGAGTTCCCGCTGTCTTGTGAATATTTGACATAATTGTAAGGCTTAACACTTCTGCTGTAAAGATGCTTACAGTACATGAATTTTTAAGGCTACATGGAATATATCATAGACCCTTGCCTTGTCTTTCCCTCCCACTGAACATGTTTTGATGTTTTTATACAGGCTCCTGTGTAAATGTTGTGTAAATGTCAGCTTATGTGAAATATGGATAATATCATACAGCAGGAATTAATCTGCTCACATTTCCATCTTCTTGCTAAGTAAGGCATGACTTTTTGGCATGTAACAGGTCCTGCATTATTTATACTACAGATTTAAAAGATATTTCAAATAGTATTGCAGATTTGCTATTACATTTAAAAACAATAAGGCTTAGAATTTTCCAGAGGAGCACAATAAGACAAAAAAAAAAGCAGATGGATTTTTTTTTTATTCTCGAGTTTGAATGTTTCCAAAAAAAGGATTAAGTATAACAATAATAATAAATCATTATATATATATATATATATATATATATATATATAAATAACCCCATACCAATGCCTTGGAAACCACATCCTTGCACTTTTATATGCATTGCACCACCCACATTTTTAAAATAGCTATTTTCCCCATTCCCTCTGCACATATCTGTCTCACTTTACTTTGAGTCAGGCGTTCGTACAGCTCATCCATTAGCGCAGGAAAGCTCTTTAGTTCTTTAGTGTGCGGCCGTGGCTGTGTCTGCTGGTTATTTGTGAGTTGCTTTTATAAATTCATAATCTTTGGCCCTCAGTTCTGGGGTCTGGTCTCAGCAGGGGCTTCTCTCTCACTGAATCAGCAGTGGATTCTGACAGGTGGGTCACCTCCCCATCCCTCAATCACTCCATCCTTACTGAGCTCTGGCAGAACAGTCAAATGGCACATAACAAGGTGAAGACTCAGTTAGGGGAGAGTATTTTAGAGCTTGAAACAGCACCGGAGGGTCAAGCTCTCTAAGCTCTTCTTAAGATGCCTTTTCGAGAGCTCTCCAGCGATTCTAAATCTATTTCTCCTTTTACGCACTTCCATTCTCCTGCTGCCCTTTTGCTGCTCTTTCCCAAACTTGATTTCCATCATACCTTTGGCTCCTTCTCTATCATTCTGGGTAAATTTCTCATAAAACCTGTGCTTAAATGTCATTAAAATAATGTTGCAATGAAAAAACAATATATATTTTCTTTATGAAAAATATTTTTTTCTTTTTGGTGAAATGTGACTCTGGACACGTTTTAATGAGATTCACCCCTCTAGCTTTCTCTTTGTAGTGATTTTTCCAATCATTAATTATTTTAGGGACTGCTGCCTTGGTTATTTCTGATGCAAGGTTCAGAATAAAAGTATGATCCCATTATTTTAGTTTACATGTAATGCATAATACTGTTCAAAACTTGAATTTACATTGCATGATTCATTTGATTCCTCATGGGCTCACACCTACAATCAAGTTTACATTTTACAGTTACAGATACCATTATGGACAAACATAGTATGTTTTCCATGTTACGTAGTATGCCACATGAAAGTATCTTTATAATAGACAATGCAATGACTCCTAAATTCTCCCTCTTTTCTCAGTGTGGATGATCAACTGATAATGTTTCTGGAATTAATCGCATATTATATAACTTATTTCAATAATAAATCATTTTTTTTATTTTAAAATGTACTGATAACCACCAAAATAATAGAGGTGGCACAGTAGAAAGCTACATGATGAATCGGAGTTCATCATTCATTGCCTGTCATTAATTGCCGATACTTGTATATAGATATTTTTTCGTACTTAATTTGTTTAGTTATCCTTTTGCTTTGACCCAGTTAAGTTGTATATACTTAGAATGTTAAGTATTTTCACCTTCAAAATGCAAGTTCATTTAACTTAAGGTATTTAATTTTCCTAATTTAAAATAGCAGGTTCAACCAAATAAATGAATGACATTAGAATAATGCAATATACATGAACTAAATAACATAAAATGTAACACAAAACAGTACTGTATAATACTGATAGCAAATATGAGAAAAGAAAAATTATATACAACATAATCGATATGATGTCACACTTCAGACATTGTCCTTTTACAGTTTTTCAATGTAAATGTTGTATATATATATATATATATATATATATATATATATATATATATTTATATATTTTATGTATATGGCAGTTTATTCAATTTACTTTTACATTTATTTATTTTTTTTTTATCCTTATAACTGTTATGTTAACCAAGCTGTTTTTTCCTGTAGTGTTTTACATTCCTTTTCTGTATTCAAAAAATATATACATTTATACAATCCTCATCTTAACTTTGTATAATGCAGATTAGATGCTCAATAGTTAGCTGGGGGTTTCATCTGGGCTTTGTTCTGCTCTGACCATACGTATCATGCTGTGCTTTCTGGTGTTCAGTTCCCTTGTTGCCTCATTAAAAGATATTAGATACAGCTCTCCGATGCCCACTCAGACCCCAGAGTTGGGTTCTGCCTTACGGTTAGCGCAGCTGCATATTTCTTCTAATGGTCCACACTATTCTTTACTTCTTCCTTTTGCTTTTTCCAGTGACCTCAGACTCATTCCTTTGATTGCACTCTCTCATTCTGTCTCAGACTCTTGTTCTTTATCTCTCTCTCTCTCTCTCTCTCTCTCTCTCTCTCTCAGCTTGTCTGTTTCTCTCATTTCCTCATTCACTTTCTCTTTCTCATTTTCTTTGCTTTCTCTCTCTCTCAAGGCCCATTTAAACCGGATCTGTATCATCCATCAGTCGCGTGCAGACAGATTCCACCCATTTCATTAAGTAGAAGATAAAAGGTGCCCACTGCTCTGTGCTACACTGAGCTACTTGAGAATTAGACAACTTTTATTTGTCTACTAAAAAGTTTTGATTATGTTTTTGTTTGTGAGAGCTTTTGTAGAAAGCTGTTTCTGGATCTCCCAGTGTTACAGACCCACTTCTTGTTTTGAGTCATATCCATTTCACATGGAAGATATCCGTTCAAGATCAACCACATCTATGTGCTGTTGCTTTTATTTTATTTAAGGGAAGCTTATGTCTCAAAGATATATTTTTATCCAAATTAACACACTGTTGTTTGATTTTTATTTAATAAAGAGTTGATAGTTGACAGTTGAAATTTTAATCCTGATTCTGGGAAAATAAATAAAAATATGAATTTGTACATTTAAGCATGAAGTTCAAAGTATGATAATCTAAGTAAAGAGTCAAATAAACAACAATCCTCATATAACAACTTTATATAAATAAATTCTAGGAATATTTATTCATATTCTATAATTTAATTTAAGTTGAACTTTTACGGCCTTATACGTAAAAAAAAAGACAGCAACTGAGCTTTTAAGTTGCAATAGTTGTACATTTATTTACAGTGTATATTTATTGTTGGACATTGCTTGTAGAAATAAATTGGTGAGAGTGTGAATGGTGAATTTTAATTTTAAAAGTGCCCATAGTTGAAGAAAAATGCTTTCTACATGATTGTGGCATGAAGATGTCATTCAAGTCCTCCAATATACACTGAGGCATGAGAATCAAGTTAAATTGTACATAATGAACTTTAACCCTCTTGCCCTTTTGGTGACACGGTAAGATGAAGGGGACAGTAAAGCATCAACATTAAATATGAATGACAGACGGAAAGCAAGAGGGGATTTGATGAAATGCATTTGCTTACAAGTGCCACAGCCCATAAAGTGATGATGTGTTAAAAGTGCAAGTGTGTGTATGTATATGGTTATGTGTCTGTGTGTGTTTCACATGGCTCTATAGTTCTCTCTTGTCCATTTCTTTCTGTGTCTGGTGGGGCAAATAGCTGATAGTCAGTATAGTGCACTGCACCACACTGCAAATTCATTCAGGGAGAAACGCAGTATAAGAGACGCTCAAACTAAATAATTCATTCAAGTCCTGTGGCTATACATCCTGCTTTTTATTACACAGCTCTCTTGAATATTTGAGCTATGGCATTGAGCGGTCAGATATTTTTGACTAATGACTGCTAAGAAGTATATCGTTGTTGTCCCTGGCAACATGCCAGTGCTACTTTCATATCGCTTTTGTATCCTAAATATGAAAATCATAATATGATTCACACTTTTTCATAATTTGGTCAATTTACAGAGAATATGCTGTTCAAAACTTAATTTTTCTCAGTTTTCTTTTCACTTTCTTTTCGTCTCATATTTCATGCTCTTTACTGACATTGTCTCCATGATAAACAAGGACAGACATTACTTAGAAATTTTACTAAGAGCAGAATTGTTGGTCATGGTGAAATTATGCCACAACTGAGGAACAAATTATTTATTATTTTGAAACTATTTGTGTCAAAATTAATTATACATAATGTTTTACTTACTAAATATTGATATTAAGCCTATCACAGGGTTTTTATAGTTAACTAAAAACTAAAATTAAAACAAATTTTAATAAACATTCATTGATATAAAATAAAATACAAAAAACATTTGTATTTCAGCTAGTTGCAACATTTATTATTACTAAATAAGAACATTATTCATATATACTGTGTGTATATATATATATTATTTTATTTTTTTTATGACTGTGTATAGGAATTAATTACATGATTTAATCTTGCTGTATTAAATGATGGAAGCATAAACAATCAATTATCAAAATAAATGTTGAATTTCATATTAAAAAGTGTCCAAGACAGTTTTAATGTGACCTTCATATAACAGAAAAAATAAAAAATAAACTCCTTTGAAGACAAAGACAAAGTATATTTGAAGAACTACGCATTGATGAAATGAAAGATTCACCTTGCAACATAATAATCCCACATCCTGCTTTAGTTGTTGATGAATTGTTCTGTTCTGACTTTGAAATGAGTTTCTAATCTCTCTTCTCACCCACTCTCATTTGTACTTTGTCCATTTTTGTCCTGATGGCACTTTTTCCCCTTTCTCATTAGCATGAGTTTCACACCCTTTCCTTTCACTGTGAATTATGTCATTGACTGAATTGTGCAGCACATCCTGGATCTCTGCAGTCTTTATGCAGTCATGGTGCAGCACAAACAGCTGCATTGTCATAGCAGGTAAATCTTGCATTGACTCAGCCTCTTTGTTTGGGGAATCCCTCCTGCAGAGTCTGTGTGTGTGTGTGTGTGTTCTTTATGCTGTGTCCTTGACTCACCGTCAGTGTCTTGCGTAGTCTTATGTAACCTGTATCAGAGTTGCTTTTAGTGCTCTCTTCTCTCTCTCTCATCTAGCCTTTCTCTCCTTCTCCTGCAAGCCTAATGCTGCCTTTTAACTCCAGAATCCCTAAAGAAATACAGACAGTCCGGTGTGTTTTTGCGGGTAAAGCAGTTAGGGTAAGATTTCATCATATAGTAGAGTGTTCATCACTTGACATTGATGTGGTAGTGTGGACGCTGGAGTTTAGAGTTACTTAATTGCTTTTCAATGATCTCACACATCCCTTGCAGTGATCTGTGGCCCCCTTACTGGTTGACTGGTTGAGTTCAATGTGACCTACTAAATAGAGTAAAACTACATATTATTGCTGCTTTACAGTGATAAACAGGATTAGTAAAATGTGTGCTGAAAAAAAAAAAACCTTGGGAGAAACCAGGCTCAGTCGGGAGGGACAGTTCTTCTCTGGTCTCCAGGCTGCAGTGCAGGTCAGATTGAGCAGAGGACTCAACTGGTTCTTATGATCTTGTGCTGATGGCATGCACAGGTGGATGTGAAGAATTGCCTTGGCAAAGCGATCTTGATGTCATTATCCTGAGGTTAGAGAATGGTCGAGCATGACTGGTGAACTCAAACAGAATATAGTCATTCAGGCCACAGTCTGAGAAAATGCTTTTACCCTTAAATCTCTCTTTTTCCCCTTTCATTTTATGGCCACTTAGATTTATAACAGAGAAAGATTAAGGTTTTGTAGGATAATCCTGACATATGCATGCACACACACCGGTGTGAAGGTGATCTGGATGTCCATCAGTAGCAAAGCAGCTCTACAGAGAAGAGGTGTGATAAGCAGAGATGGACTAAAAACAATAGTCCTCTGTTCAATAATGGCTTTAAATGTCGACCATTACACACCATCAACAAGGCAGCTGAGAGGAAGATAAAATGCTTTAAATGACAGATAATCCCTAGTGTATGTGGTCTCTGATGAGGCAGTGAGGCCTTCTTCCATACTTCTAGTTTACAATCAACAAAGACTGACCTAACAGCTAAAAAATCTGGTGAACCTAACAAGGAATTTATAGTATACTAAAAAATATTGTTGATAACCATTCATCTAAAAACACTGTACAACTAAAGTTCCATTTTGTTGGTTTGTACTTTTAATGTGGTATAATACATTTTCAAAGTTAAATTGGTGGCAATACATATTGGACATGTAAAAATGAAGTTATGCTTGTTTACAATAATTATAAAAACAAAAAGATTGTTTAATACTCAATTTCAATGCCAAGTCTAATGGTACACCTGACAGCCTTTTAATTCAAGTGTATTCTGAACAAGACTTGTATTTACAAAGCCCACTATTCACTCATGAATATTAATTAGGCCAGCAGTCATTTTTGTCATGACGTGCTATTTGTAATTTTCCTAGTCTGTCTGATTGTCTATCTATCTGTAAGTACTTATATAAATAGACATTTAATATAAAATAACATTCGTTCTATCCTATAGCATAGAATGAGTGGAATTTCTCCTCAGGTAATCTATAGTGCACTGTCTGATGCAATACTGTAGCTGACAGCTGCATGGTTATAATTTATCTCTAATAGTATCTATCATGGAAGTAAAGTAGTGTATAAAGCCATTTCTGCTATGCTGTTGGGAAATTTCTGCACCTTTTTTGTTAATTTAGCCAATGTATTGAATACATACCTGGGGTTTTGTTTGTTTTCTTCTAAAAGAGATTAAAATTAAGCAGAGCTAGGGGTTTTAAGGCTTTTCTGTATGAAGAAGTACTTACCCAGACTGTTTTAATCTTCTTTAAACGTAAAGGAGCGACCATGTCTAAAGTGTCAATAATTCCTGTTACACCATCAAATATTTCTGAGCTTTTGGATATGCTGAGGAATTGAGACAAATTGGGAAAATTTGTTACAAAGCAGTTTTTTTTGATGTTATGGTTCTACTATATTTTTAAAAGGAGTTGAATTTGCAGCTTTAGCTATATGAAGTATACAGTACATGAGACTAGATAATCATCTGAGATATCACTGCTCTGCTGCAGAATTTCAATGGCATTTACATAAATTCCACGTGATAGTATTAAATCTAAAGTATGATTATGACAATGTTGTCTAACCACAATATAGTTTAGAATGTCTATTAATGCTGATCTCAAAGCATCTTTTTCAACATCTACATGGATATTTAAATTGCCATCAATTAAGACAGATTGGCAAATTCATTGATAAAATCTGTATGGTGCCCTGGTGGTCTGTATACAGTAGCCTGTACAAAAATCACAAGGAATTTATCAATAACACTTATTACACTAGATTGTTATATAAAGTACTATTACTTCAAACAAATTATACTTGAAGCCAGACCTCTTAGAAATCCTGAAAATATTGCTATAAATTGTAGCAACACCTCTCCCTTTACCTTTTGGATGTGGCTCATGATTATAACCGTAATCCTGGAGGTAGACTCATTGTTTCTGTCAAACAGAGCACATCTAGTTTATGATCTGTGATCATATCATTTACAAAAAGTGCTTTTTGTAGAAATCTTATTTTCATTAAACCAAGTTGTATCATGTGTTTATCTATTATATCTGTTTTTTTAATTGTTTAGCATCAATCAAAGTTTTTTTGTATTTGCTGGTTCGGGGAACACACACAGTATCTATAGTATGATATCTAGGTGAAAGAGTCTCTGAGTGCTGAGAATTAACTGACTTCTGTGACATGAGTTAACAAGCAGATGGTTGGTTTAGCCAGTCTGTCTGCTTCCTGATCTGGGCCCCAGTTAGTCAAGCACAAACTCTTAAGACTGTGTGCCATATTTCTGTAGAGAAGAGTGGCACCACCCCTAGAAGGATGAAGACCATCTCTTTTCAACATGTCAGGTCTGACCCAAAAACTCATCCAACTGTCTATGAAACCTATAGTATGTTATTCTGCGGGCATCACTTAGACATCCAGCCATTGAGTAATGACAGTCTGCTATTTATCTTGTCGCCACAGTAAGCAAGGAGGCGGCCAGAGCATATTACAGTGCCTGTCATCGTCCTTGCAAGTTCACACACCTCTTTAATGTTATTTTTAGTGATCTCCGACTGGGGACGTCGAATATCATTAGTGTCGGCATGAATAACAATCTTACTGAATTTACATTTAGCATTTGCCAGCACTTTTAAATTTGCCAAGATGTCAGGCACTCTGGTGCCCGGTAAACATTGTACTATGGTGGCTGGTGTCTCCATTTTCACATTCCATACAATAGAATCACCAGTAACAAGGTCACTTTCATCAGATTTCTCAGGGGGTGCGTCACTGAGAGGGGAGAACTTGTTTAACGTTTTGATCGTAATGGAAGAGCGGTGTTGTGTCCGGCAACTATGCTGACCTCACACACAGCCAGTCACCCTGCTGCGGGGGTAATAGTTAGCAGAATCAAAAGCCATATCTAAGGCCCTCACATTCTTACTATCCTCAATTAAAGTTTGGATGCATGTCAGCCTAACTATTTCCCTGTATTTATCACATATGAATCCTTTACCACTGACAGAGAAGGCTACACTATACATGTGGGAAGCAGTGCAAGTGACAATAACAGGATAAGAAGCCATGACTCACTGTGATTAAAAGAGAAAATAAATGGTAGGCAATAACGTCATACTAACTGAATAATAACATGCTGCACTAGCGGTTTAGATTAAAAAGTGAACAATGTTGAATTAGTTTGATGGATAATATCAGAGATATGGTGAGAATTAAGTTATATTTTAGCAGTTTAAACAACAGAGAGTGATAGTAAGAGAGATTCCAAAAGAAAAACAGCTACACAGAGCTACAATCGTAAACCACTCAGCAGCATGGCTAAACTTTTCAAAACTTTTCCAAATCTGACCATAGTTAAAACTGTTCTCTTTTTTTTATTATTATTTATTTACTTTTATTATTATTACCATAATTATTCTACTTACTGTATACATTGGTGGTTTTTCCGGGTTTTTATTTATTTATTTATTTATTCATACATATTTTTCCCCTCTCTTGTGTATAAATATCAAAACAATAATAAAAAGACCAAAAAAAACAAAAAAACAATCGGCTATATAAACTTTTCAAAATCCTAAGTTAGTTTATTTTTAGGTTAAAATAAAAAAATTAAAAAAACTCAGCATTGTACCATTCTACCATAATGTGTTATTAAGTAATTTTCTGTATTGATTTTTTACAGGTGTTTTACCTGTATTTTGAAATAAACATTGCATTGTTTGATGTTTTATGGTTGAAGGAAATGTACTGGTAATTTTATTCCAGCACATTATCTGGTTTTCTTTTGTATTTTCTTTTCTTAACATGACCATTGAATGATGTCACAATCAGCTAAAACAGCTCTTCTATTTCAAAACATTTTCCAGCATCGCTGATGCCTACCAATAGTCATTTTGCTTTGCTGTGAGTGCTGTATATTCTACACTGTAAAAACAATCTGTGACATTTACAGTAAAATACCAGCAGATGTGGTTGCCAGAACTTCATCATAAAAAATATGGTAGCAACATTTTAGGTTTTAAAAACTTATATTCACAATAAAATAAAATTTCATCAACTGATTTAATGTTAATAAACCAACATATAATTTTTTACTGTAGCATTTTTACAGTCTTTTACTGTTAAAATCAAAATAATTTTCTACAGTGTAGTTTTGTTGGTTTTTGTGATAGAGTTCCCATACTGAAGGCTATGGGTGATATTTGTCTGAAGAAGTCAATCTTCCTGAACCACCACTCTCTATGGCCCAAGGATGCTTTGTGAAAGAAGCACATTGACCATCATGGATCACAGAAGGTCACACTGCAGTGCCGTGACTTACTAAGGTTAAATTAATCATTTGACTTTGTATTGTCAGGCAGTCAAACCCCTAGTAACATCTCCCCACATTGTGACACAGATGTTCGACCTCTAGATGCTAAGTTGTTTTCTCAGCACATGCTGTTCTAGTCGCTTCCCTTGGGGTTAACTGCTTAATTACCCTTCCTAATCCCTTACATAATTATCTGTTTTCATCTAATTTAAAGTCTCTATTTAAGCAGGATCTCAATCGATCACCTATTTCCAACACAAAATGCTAGCCAGCCAAGGGCAAGCCTTGAGGTGTCCCATCACACTATCATAGTTTTCACAACCACCTTCTTATTATTTCACGATGTGTTGCTGTAAAGTTGCATCAGGGCTATCAGAGCTCACCAAGGTTACCTGTAGGCTGTGGAGACATTCAGGTTGGTGCATTCGGAGTTGGACTTGCTCTGTGCCTGTTCCAGATGTTTCCTCATATTCCCACCAAATAGTGTTAATTTCGTCAGACGAGACGAGACGAAATATGTTCGTCAACAACCTTTTTTTTCATGACTAAGACGAGACGATGACAAGACTGCACCACTGTCCAAAAACGCTGACTAAGACTAAATTAACATGCATTATTGTTGACGAAAAAAGACTAGACGAAAATGTTTTGCATAAAATAAAAACTAAGATAAAATCTCTCTTCATTTTCGTCTACAATCGTCTCTGCTTTTTCATCAACTGTTATGCCTTTAAAAATTCAGAACGAGTTTGCGGCTTCACATTGTTGCTTAAGTTACAGGTCTCATACTCCTGTTGCTGCCAGCCTGTGGCTGCAACACGAAACTGCTGAACGCACAACACCCAAAGCGAACACGAGTGATGAGCGAGCGACG
The DNA here is from genome assembly GCF_963082965.1 of Carassius carassius. Lineage (NCBI taxonomy): Eukaryota > Metazoa > Chordata > Actinopteri > Cypriniformes > Cyprinidae > Carassius > Carassius carassius. Next base: position 27,113,305 of record NC_081767.1, on the reverse strand, counting down.
ACGACATGCTAGGTCGAAGGAAGAGGCTCGATATTTGTGTGTTATAGTTAGCAGCGGTCTGTTATCAAGAAATAAAATAGTGTGTGCGTAAAAAGAATTTGTCCACACGCCGCTCAAAAAATACAAAATAAAAAAAAATTCCTGAGCGCAAGTCCACCGTCTAGGCAGGCTTTTTGTGTTAAATTATATTTCCTGTTGCTGCGCAGGCTCTTTTATTGTATATGACAGCTTATGTCCCGATGACCGGTCTTTGCATTACGATTAAAAGCAGTATCAATAAAGTAAAAAATTGTGATCAGGTTAATCATTTGTGAATGTGTCTCCTAAATCAGAGTTTGAAAACCAGACACATTTAACATTTGCATCCAACAAAAATCATTCAACAAGTGTATTTTGTCAGGTAATTATGACATTTAACCAATGTTTGAGATATGTGAAACACTTTTTTTACTGAAATGTTTATCAGTAATAATGTGTTATTTTAAAAAAACACTAACATTTTTTGACTAAAACTAGACTAAAATTAAAAGACTTTTAGTCGACTAAGATACCTTGAGTTTTCTTTTGACTAAAACTAGACTAAAATGACGAGACTTTTAGTCGACTAAAACATGACTGACAAAAAAAGATATGTGAATGACTAAATATGACTAAAACTAACAAGGACATTTGGCACAAGACTAAGACTAAATTAAAAATAGGTGACGAAATTAACACTACCACCAAAACATTTCACATATACGACACTTTTTCTTGATGAACTGCTTCACTAATTAAGCTACAAGGTTGCTAATTAATATTCACTGAGCTCTAAAAGGATGTTAAAGTAGATAGACTGGTAACAAGTGCAAGCTATGGGTATTCATGCATGAAATCCATTGCAAAGTAGTGTGTGTGTCACTGTATTTCATGAATATTCAGTGAGTAAATCAACTTAGAGTAGTTTTGTCAGTCAAAAAGACACCGAATGAGAAGGTTCATTAGGACTCATACTGCTTATCATGGATAAACTGTGTGTGTAAGAGAGAAAGAACAGCTTAATATAAATAGAACCATCACACTTGACAGAAAATATACTGAACACATGAATACTAATCATCAATACAAAGTAGTATCACCAAATTGTATAAATATTCATGAAGTGCATCAGGTTTAAGCAGTTGTGATTATGTCAGTCAAAAAGAAAATAGAAATTTACTGAATATTCAAATGAGGAGGCGGTGTGAAGGCTTCTGTGGATTATTGATAGACCAAAGTGTATGTGTGAACTAAACATGGCTATTTTTGCACATGTTACCAGCTTCAGCAGTCCTGGACATCTGTTCTTCAGCATGCCTTTAATTTTAGTGTTCTCAAAACCCAGAAGCCTGCTGCAGCCACCAAAGATAGTGTCCACACATTGGCAGAGACATAGGAACGATCCTTCCCAGCACAATAAAAAATCTCATCAGGCTCTTTTCATAAGTAGGACACAGTTCTAAATGCCTAATTGGCATGAATAGGAGATTCCATTTAAAATGAAACTTTCCTCAAATTGTATTTATTTTTTCTGAAAGGTTTACTAATTAGACCTGAAGTATTTTTGCAACAAATGTGAATCTAAAAATGCATTTTATTTTATTTTTTGTCAGTGATCACATTTTCACACTTCGGGAAGTTTTCTTTATGGTACGGTTCAGCTCTTAAACTCTGCGGGGAAAGATTTGGCTCATGATTATTAATTGAGTTATTATTTATTTATTTTTCCTCTTTTAAATATGATTATGTCCCAAAAAGTGACAATTTAATTGTGTCCATTCTAGGGAGTGGCAATCATTTATGATTTTGAATGCATCAATATTAAAATTCTGGCTGATAAAGATAAGCTGTTATTTTTATGTATTAAAAATGAAAACCAAACATAAAAATTAAATATTGGCTTGTAAGTGATGAAGCTAAAATGGAAAAATGACGCTGTGTCTGCAACAGCCCACATATCATACATCCTTAGTATGTACACACATACATATATACATACATATACACACATACATATATATTAGGAACACACACACACACACACATATATATATATAAATATATATATATATATATATATATATATATATACATACAATAAAAATATACATAAAAGTGTAAAATGTCTAATATATGATTTATTTCTTGCTTCTTCTTGCATGTTGGCAGCACATAATCAAGGATTCATGTCATACCAGAGACATCTGCATCTGCAAATAAATATGCATGATCATGCATGCAAAATAAATTTGTGCATAAATAAACACTCATGGGATTCTGCAAAACTTCAACATGGCTCTGAATGGCTTTGAGTTTGCAGCTAATGGGCATAGCCCAGAAAAATTACAGAGCCTGGACAAACATCTGCCATAGGGTCCTTGAGCTTCATCCAGGCATGAACAGAACTTGAGAAAGGGCTCATCAGGCGGTAAACCTTGGGAATAGGGCCACTGTGAGAGAAGCGGAAGAGATGGTTTATTTGGATGGGCCTCCTTATTACAGTAGTTGTCATTCTCTTTAAAGGTTCCTCTAGCCTTTTTTGTTCTAGCTAAGATTGAAGTGGCTCGTGAAGAAGTAGGAAGCTAAAAACTATGTTACTGGCCTGAAATCTTGATGTGAGCTGAGACTACAGAGGGTTTTATTTTTTTATTGTTTTCAAGAGATTAATGCCACAACACACACACAAAGGTTAAGGCACACTTCGGACTTTGAGGTGCTGTGTGCAAACTAATTGAAATGTTTGATCTGTGGACATCTAAGAAGAAAAGGCTGTGCTCTATATCTTTTGTTTTGAAGTGTGACCGTTCCATTCTGAATGCCACTAGTGGAGAACAAGATATCCTGAGCATGACAGGATATAGCTTTCTCACCAGCCAGGATGAAGGATTGAAACCATTTATAAACTGTTTCTAGGGTGTTCTGGGTGTTTGCTGGTCAAAAAAGCCCATGATGATCTCGTCCTAAATTATGGTTTGGATGACTCGTTCAATGTGAGTCTGCTGGATTCGTTTGGCCTGTTGTATTGTCTGCCAGTTCATTTCTTTAGAAAAGTAATAGCACATCTCTCAGGAACAACCCATATGATCTGAGACTTAATTTACAGTGTGGGATGACCTACATGGTGCATTTTAATACTTAACAATATGTTATGAAGATAGGGAATTAATTAACAGAGTAAGTAATCAGAAGATACAACCTACTAAATGACAGCGTGTGGTGTGTGGGCTCTCTGCTGCGGAACATGACACTCCAGTCAGAGCTGTAACAAATAGGGCTATTATTTAGCTATCAGTTCTCTGGAGCTGATGTCAGCTCATTTCAGGATCCTGTGCCATCAGTTTTGGTGAGAGACAGGTACTCGTTGATCATGTTAGGATGTCTTACATGGTGCGTGATCACTAATGTAGAGATGACCAATGTGATGCAGAAGCTATCTTCACTTTCTTGTGTCTTATTTGTTTTCCTCCTTATTGATTCTTAAGAGAAAGGACAAAACACATCCCAAATTTGCTGCTAATTTGAATAACATTTCCATTTTTACATTAATTAGAGATTATCACTACTTAGAAAAATGTACTAATTCATCTTATTAACTGTTTATTTGATTAAAAAAAAAAAATACAATTATCACTTTCACATTCATATAAGAAAAATTTAGGTTACTTGATGCACTTTTATATAACACATTTTTAATGCTTTCCAAGTTAAAATACAATATGGACATGGTCAGAAACAATGCTCAGGTAGGCCGTGGCATTTAAACAATGCCCAATTGGCACGAAGGGGCCTAAAGTGTGCCAAGAAAACATCCTCCACACCATAACACCACCACCACCAGCCTGCACAGTGGTAACAAGGCATGATGGATCCATGTTCTCATTCTGTTTACGCCAAATTCTGACTCTGCCATCTGAATGTCTCAACAGAAATCGAGATTCATCAGACCAGGCAACATTTTTTCCAGTCTTCAACTGGAAAAGACCCGGTGGGGTCTTCTGCTGTTGTAGCCCATCCGCCTAAAGGCTGTGCGTGTTGTGGCTTCACAAATGCTTTGCTGCATACCTTGGTTGTAACGAGTGGTTATTTCAGTCAAAGTTGCTCTTCTATCAGCTTGAATCAGTCGGCCCATTCTCCTCTGACCTCTAGCATCAACAAGGCAACAAGGGCCCTATGCATAGGCAGTCCTAATGGGCCCCTCCCCCTTGAAAATATATATTCCAGACTTTTCAAGGGCCCTCTCTTCCTTTGGGGCCCTGCTAATCAGTACTGGTTTTACCCCCAGTCAGACGCCCCTGAGAGAACAGTCAAGGTTTTGTCTTTATTTTATGCTAGTGCTTAATCCTCACTGCAGAATGTTTGTCTGTGTTCCCCTGGAGAGCCTGGTCATTTATTTCACGGCTCTTAGGAAAATTGTAAATTAAATGTTGAGTTGTCATAAATGAGTTTCTTTATATAATGGAGATTTGAAGAAAGAGGCACACAGGTTTCGAAGCTCATTTAACTTTTCATATAGCATGAGGGAGTTTGTGTGAGGTGTTGAGCATTGTGACATGCATACTAATGATAAAATGCTTTAAAGTGTCTCTTTACTATTTTCTTGGGTAGTGTTATAGAGAGATGCTTTGAGATAACACATTGTCTGTATGTGATATATTTTTAAGATACTTTTTTGTCTTTCTTTCTTTGTCTCTCCTACAGATTTGGACCTTCTGTATTTCTGGAGCTGGAGTTCTTTTGGGGACTATTTGATATTTTGCTTTGCTTTCACGCTGCTGTGTGCTTTCATAACGTTCCTCTTTCTGGACTGGGTCCTATTTGTGGAGGCCTTGGGCTCTTTGGCTGTCATGTTTGAAGCCATGATGGGACTGCCTCAGCTACTGCAGAACTACAACAAACGCTCCACCCGAGGCATGAGGTAAACATGGCCCAAACTGTTATTTATCTTTTATTAAAATGTTTAATTCAGGCCTTAAATTACATTAAAAATGTTACATTAAAACACCGACTGGAAAATGCAATCCCAGAATTCATTGGGTGTAGTATAAAAATGCAGTTTAAGTAATGCTGACGGTAAATATTAGGGATGCACAATATATCAGTACCATATAATTTCTCAGCTGATATTAGAGGTAATGTATCACTATTGGATGTTTCATTGTTCATGCTTTTTTCCCCTATATTTTTACATTTGCATTTTGATTAATTGAGCATTAGATTACAGCAAAGGTGAAGTTATTCTTTAAAAGCACTAATCATTTAATAACAGCTCTATCCCAAATGAATCTGAAAATGAATAAACATTTTTCATAATGTACAATATGTTATGATGCTTAAAGGTATATTTCACCCAAAAATGAACATTAGCTGAAAATGCACTCAACATCAGACCATCCTAGATAAATTTAGCATTACATAACTTGCTCATCGATGGATCCTCTGCAGTGAATGGGTGCCGTCAGAATGAGAGTCCAAACAACTGATAAAAACATTACAAAAATCCACAAGTAATCCACACGACTTCAGTTCATCAATTAACATTTTGTAAAGTGAAAAGCTGCATGTTTTTAAGAAACAAATGATGGATTTTGTTTCTTAAAGTTTTTAGCAGCTGTTTAAACACTCATATTGGTGCATGCCTAGTAAATGTATAGTTTAATTTTTATGCAGAAGAAATTACTGTTTACCCAGTACTGATTTATATAATGAAATCAAGTTTTCTATGTGCTTTACATGAGGAGCTCACACAGTTCTGCCCATGTAAAAAAAAAGAAAAGAAAAAACAACTACAAAAGCACTGTTCATTTCTGTTATGTTCCACGTACACATTGAAAATGTTCAAACCATGCAACAGCAAATTTGTCAAATCCTCTTGTGGCAGTTTTTGTTCATTGTTGCCATAATATCTGTCACCATGTAAAATTCACACATGGTAAATGTTTGCAGGACATGCCTCCCCCAAGACATCATTCATTAAAGGCACATTATAATGACATCTAATGAGCTTGTTAATTGATGCCATAGCCCACTCTGCTCAAATCCGAAGACTGAAACAAAGTTGACCTTACTGGTACTTTTTGGAGGGAAAAAGTCTGCAATGAGCACCATAGAGAATTAAGAGCAAAGCTAATATCTTTAGCCTCAGGCTTCAGTCAGCAATAGTAATCACAGCTCAATTTCAACTTCACTTCAGCTGAAGCAAGCTCTTTTTCCCTCTTTTTATTGAAAAAAAAAAAAGGAAAAAGCCCTTATCTCATGGTCTTCTCCACAGAACTCAGTGTGACACATGCTCCAGACTCCTCTTTATGAGCCAAATTAAACATCGTGAGCACAGTTTAGGCTGAGAGAGGGAAAATGGAAGCCAATGTAAATGGCATTTCTCTGGAAATCCATCTTTTTATGAACACAGTGAATGTGTCACTGCCATAACGTGTAGTGTGTAATGCCTTTGCCCTTGATGGGATTTCAGAGTGTCTGCAGGCGTCGATGGCCCTCGACCGATCACTGCACTGACATCTGTGTTTCTTTGCGTATGCAAGAGAATTTATTAGGGCAAAGCCTTTAGAGACATGGTTCAGAGCGTGTATTTAAAGCCGTCCTTCAACATCTATGAGTAAAAAATATCTGTCACCAAGACAGCACTGCATTGTTCGTGTGTGTTTATACAGTATATTGTGTATATACCTGCGTATAAATATGTAGTGAACCTTTAAAACCGAAAAGGCTCAACACAAACTTGTTGGGATTTTGTATAAAATTATTAAATGTGCAGTGACTACTAAAACAATACAAAAAAATATATACATAATATAAAATCTATCAACATTTACTCATCCTGAAGTAAAAATGCATCATGCCAGGTTTGACATATTGCATTTGTGATCTGTCTGTAATTATGTTTCAGTATACAGACATGTGAATGAGAATTGAGAGCTTCTGCAGATAATAAATAATTAAGAAATTTCAAATCATACAACGTTATTGTTTGACTACAGAAAATAATATCTTAAAATTCAAACCTAGGCTTATTGGAAAACATACCTATGGCAATATTTTTGCTAAATAATTTTTGCTTTTTGCACATTTGCCTGCACTTAATAGTCCAGTAGATGTTTTAAAAAGAGATGAATCTGGCAATGTTTTATTACGGTGGTTGCTGTATATATTGCAGCTCTACAGTGGCTCTTATAGGACTCTACTGTGTTAGAACATAACATACCATGTACACTAAACCAAACTGAGATAGAAGCACATTTGATGGAACAATTTTAGCTTGCTTCTACATGTCTTTGAGCTCTTTTATCATAACTCTTGTTTCACAGTACCCTTACCTGAGTGTATTGCTCTACCAGGTGTGCTACCAAGCAAGTTTGCTATGTCAGAAAAAACCATACATATGGAGCAAGTTATGTGATACAAACGTCATTTTCAAATCATGCACTATGGTAAAAGTGGACATTGAGCAAGGAACCATACTATATTCTTTGCTAACATTATATCTGCTTCTCGAAATACTTTTTGCGTGAAAAGGTTTTGGTGTTTTAATGTTCATTTCATATGGAAACTGCAAAGAATTCTATGTGTAGGTACATTTTTTTAATATTGCAAAAATGTCAGTATAGGCACAGTTTTTTTCTGGTTGGTTGTAAAATGCTTTTGAGGTTGGCAGCTCACTAGATTGTGGAGCAGAGCTTGTGTTTGTGTTGCTGTGCCCTTGTAGAGAAAGTCTTATGAGGTATTGATAGTCTACACATCAGTAGCTCTACCAATGACACATACACTACTGTCTTTAACAAGACCAACCATCCATACCCTCTAACAGTCTTTAATACGGGCCACTGAAGCTGGGAGGGTCCAATGCTGTGCCCTTGAGCCAGACATTTATTGAACCTGATGGATTTAAATGCCCCCCCCCCCCCCATGCTATTCTCTGAAGTTTCCATCTCTTGTTGACCTTCTTTCTCCTCGTTTGAACTTCTCGTTGATTCTGTGTTCACTTCTGCTGCTGTTTAAATTCATGTCGCTCTGGTGGAAACACAGATGTAAGAACAGGATAAAGTGAGAAACATAGAGCAATGTGTGTCACAGACTGTGACTGACATTAATGGACCGGGTATCCACACTGGCTCCTTTCTCCCATGAGGCTTTACCCCATTTTTCAGATTTTGAAAGGCCATCAGAATTCTTGACATGGGCTTTTTTTGTGTGTTCACGTTTGTATTTTTACAGAAATGGATTCTTAATCTTTTTCATTTCAGATTTTTGACCCTGAGGGCTCTGTTGACACTTGTGAGCAAAAGGAGCTCAACCGGTTTCATCTAAGGTTTTTTTATTTTATTTATATATTTTTTCACACTATTGTGTGTGTGTGTGTGTGTGTGACAGCCATGTTCAGTGTGCATTATATTTCAAATGGCTATCATATTCACCCCATGAACACTTTTTTCTCCTAAAGCATAGTCTCTAACACATTGACTCATTCTCATTATCCTCGGTTTACATATTGTCTGATGCAAGCAAAGACCTCCGATACAGGCAGTGGTCGAATTGTGAAAAAAAAAATCAGAGGGGATAGTGTGATATTTTGCTTTTTGTATTTGTTTTTGTGCTGGCACCTACAGAGAATGATCAAAGCAATGCAAATACACGTACATGTTAGGTGTTTGTTCGTTCATTCAACTTGAAGCGCACCGATCATTGTATGACACCAAAGTACCAAGAGAGTGATTTTAATGCATAAGGAGCCGTCTGCTCTGCTCTCTATAGCTCTTATGAATGTCATACAATGATCGATCTGCACAGCACAAACAGCCAAAATAGGTCACCCTATATTATTAGCCTATTTATGTGCTGATATTCAGAAAAGTACATTGTTTGTACATTGGATATAAAAGCATAAAAACTGATACATGGGTATTTTTTCTTTCATTGAAAGCATCCCCCCTCAATTCGAGTCCTGGATACAGTCCTGGAAACAGGTTGTTGGAGTAGAGGGCCATTCAGACCAAGACTTATAATTACAACTATAACTATAAAGATTTAATAACCGTTCTAATAGTTAGAATCTAATGACAAAAATAACTGCAGCTTAAAATAAAATATTATTATAGTTAGTGTGCTGAATTGCTGATAAACTGTATATTATTGTTATCTATATATTATTGGTTATCGGTATACCTATCATTCTTGGTGTTAATGGGCCTCAAGAAAATGAAAACCTTTTCTGATATTACAATACTGGCTCAACTGCTTCAATAGTGTTAAAGTTATGTTTTAAGACATTGGTTATACATAAAACCTGCTGTTTTAGCACAATTTATTATGTAAATAAAGGTAAATCGAAAGAATATGCATACTTCAGTATGCAAATTTTTTAGTGATAGCATCTGAGTTTGTTCAAGTCAGTTTTAGGTGAACTGACTTTGGATTTGTGTAAATTAAATGTTGCATCACAGACGCATTTGCTTCTTATGTCATGACACTGCTGCATTAGATCCAACAAATAACCTGACAGTGTCTTTGTATTGTAAGATTATTTTCAAATTGAGAAAATGAAATTAATGAATTTCTTTAATTCAAAGCACTATATTTAATTAAGTCCCAAATACTCAGATTACACAAGATCACATTGCCTGCTGTCTCTCACTTCTCCTAGCTCCGATACCTCCACAGGAGCTTTAAAAAAAAAAAAAAAAAGAAAAGTTAACAAAAAAAAAGTTTGAGCCATTCAGGTCTAATGTCGGCTGAAACCAGTTTCTGGGGTTTGGGCTCCATGCTAAGTCAAGAGTGTAGTTAGCATCAGGACCGTGCTGTGTTGATGAAGCTGAGTGCGCTGTAATCTGTCTCCCTAACAAGCAGAGACACACAGCCAGATTCTCCCACGAAACTGATCGGCCTTGATTACCCCAGGGAGTTTCATGCTCAAAGGAAACGTTTCCCATATTTATAAAAAATAAGGAAGCAGTGGATGTAACTTCGCTGTACTGGGAATCTGGGGAACAGAAACTGTCCTCACTAGTATAGATGCAGGTCTGATTTGTTGTGGCTGCTGTTATGACAACTGGTGTGAGCTATTTGTCTTTCTGTGGTCTGTTTGTGCATGTGATCTACCTAATATTCACTTCAAATGGTGCTCAGTGATACACCCTGGCAAAAAAAACTCATTTATCATAGCTAGCTAAGGAAATGCAGAAAAATGGATACATACAGAGTGAAAGAAATGCTTTATTAAACTAAAACAAGTCAACAATGAGGGATGCTTTTTCTCTTTCCTACTTAATGACAAGAACATGGGCTACTATACTTTTAGAATGAAGTATATACATTGTATACTACTTCCTGTTGTTTAATAACATGAAATATGTATGTATATTCTCCGAAAATAAGTCTTATTATCTTACACAGTTTTGCTTTACAAGTAAAACTATCATGTATTAGAAACTTTACTGAAAAACAAATTAAATACATATTAAGTAAATATTATTTCACAATGTACAGTACAAGTTTGGGGTCAGTAAAATGTTTGAAAGAAGTCTCTTATGCTCATTAAGGCTTTTTTTACAGTTAAAAAAACAATACTGTAAAATTTTGGCATGTTATTACAGTTTAGAATCACTATTTTCAATTTTAATGCTATATTTTAAAATGTAAATTATTCCTGAGGTGGCAAAGCTGCTAAAAAATATTTATTTATTTTTCTCCATCAATGTAGTGAACGTCAGTTGTTTCCTGCATATAGAAAATAAACATACTGTATAGAGTCACACGATATTAAATAGAAGCCAATAATTGTGATCTGCTGAGCCAATGATAATTTTCATGTTATGTCCAATAACTGATAAATCGTATATATTGTAAATCTAATCTAAAAAAATTTTATTCAAGAGTGGCAGGAGTTATCTAAATCTTAAAATTATATGAATACCCAATATAGTCCCCTACTGTTAAATCAAAGAATTTCATCCTTCATGGCTGATAACCAATATTCTGTGAATATTTATTGCATCCCTAATACAGAGCATATGATTCATAATTCATAGTCCAGAAATAGTATGGTAGTATTGTGTTCAAGATTTTTCACCTCCGCACACATTAGCAAAGTACTGTATGTCTAGACATATTTCGATCTTTGAGTTGCTATCGCTTAGAGGCACGCAAACATACAGAACTTTATCAGTAGAGATGTTGCCCTTACAGTTGTTGGCTTGGCTGTCATGTCTGGGTTAATTAGAGAAGAAAAAGCCATTGGAGTGGATCCCCACATGATCCAATGTGTGCTTTGGTTTGCCGGAATACTGCACATTCCCCATTGATCAGTCTGAGCCGTGTGATTGAATTAGATGAGCCGCTAGCAACCACGACTTGCCAGGACCAGTACCGCAACAGAATTATTCACATTCCCTCCAGGGCAAAGCACAGTGGAGCAGGGGGAAAGAAACAAGAAATATACAAGACAGCAGAGTGCTGGCGTTCTGGAGGGAATGAAAGACAAAACCATTTTTTTTTTTTTTTTTTTCTGGCTGACATGCAAATTTAGATGACATTAGCATCGCTCTTAATGGGTTTCTGTATACAAAAATAGAGATATATCATGGGGGATGTTATAATCAAAAGTACTGATGTAAAGGTCGCTTAAACACTCTACTTCCATCCAAAGTATGTTGCAGCTGTGCTGAATGGATTTCCAGACTGTTTTGATTAGCTAAGCTTTGTTTGTAAGACAGTGATCTGTGTGAGCTTGTTTGATAACCATATAGCCTAGTGAAGAAACATAATTTGACCTGAGGCCTTTAATGTCTCTATCACTTTTTGTCTGTCTTTCTTAGAGGTTTTGTGTACATTTTATCACATTGGAATTATAAGGCTCTATCTGCATTCTGGGAAATTTAGAGATATTGAGCTTCTAAGTTTTTGCATTCCATATAGTGTATATCACATCAGTCCCAACATCTACACAACTTATTCTACCTTCTATCTTCACTCTTTTCCTCATTCTGTCTGTCTGTGGTAACTTTTTATCTGTCTATTTATGATGGTAATGCTCTGTCTAGTGCTCTATCATTTGTTCTGTCAATTTATCTGTCTTTATCTGTATGTTTTTTCTTCCATTTTGTCTACAATAAATCCTTTCTTTCTTTCTTTTTTTCTTTCTTTCTCTTTCCTCTCAGCGCAGATATGAGAGTGTCGGGTTGAAGAGGATCAATTGAAGGCTTGTCAAGGTTGAGTGCAGGCCTGTTCAGTGTGGACTGGGAGTGCTGTAACTGTGGCTTCAGTTCTCCCAATCAATGCAATAATCACTTCTACCTCTCTCATATGCCCTGAAGCGCTGCTCGCTGTTTGCTGAGCGTTTCTTTCATCTGCTGTCAATCCGCATAGGGCTTGGAGGGGAGCAGGGGAAAAGATAGTGGTTTGTTTTTGTCAGTGAGAAAGGGCGTGTTTGTCTTAGAATGAATGTTTGGGAACAGTTGAAAATGTTTCTGCTCTCTAGGCGGAAGATGGAGAACCATTAAGTGGTTTTTGTGTAGTCACTGTTATCATTGCTCTTGTACAGATGACCCACGCTCCTTAATTACCTCATTAATGTTTCATCCCCATTAATGATGTTTGAAGATGGTCTCTAGTCTAGAGTAAACTAATGCTAAAGACGAATGAAGGAGGAGAAGAGTGAGGGGTGTAACTTTAAGATCAGTCGTAAAGGAAACATTTCCTCTCAAAGCATATTAAACGGCATTTCCAGCAATTAAACGCACTTTTGGGGGGGGGGGTTTGGAGCACCAACCATCAGCGTTTGGTGGAGAAAGTGCTCCAGGACTATGAAGATGTAGTGCCTAATTTTTTTGATTTAGCAGGGCAGAGAAAAGACGTTTTAGCACAGTAAATATAAATAGATAAATGAAGACATTTCACACTGCTGTTAGCAAACATTGCATCTCTTCCCAGCAGATGTTCCTACATCCTCATTCACAATCTTCCTTTGACACCAAAACAACGCATAGACAGTGATAAGAAAGAACATAATGCACAATAATCAGTGTCATGTTGAGATGGGTGAGTTTGCAACATCAAGTAGACAACTAGCTAGAATGAACCATTTCATTAGTAGCTGTATGCTTCTGCTGCCCAACATTGTTTGAGTGACTTATTTCTTCTGTCAGGGCAACTGCTATGAGTATGAAAAGTCCAATGATCATTTCTCTCTGTCTGTGACAGATGATGTATAGTCTGTACTCATCTTTATCCCACCTTTTCTCTGTTTACACTTGAATGAAGTTAATGAACTCATTCAGCATAAATACTGCTGGGAAAGCAGCATATATACGTGGTTTCTTCTTGGAAGTTTTCACAGCTAAACTTTTCAAAAATGAAGGAGGATTGACAATAACAAGTACTGTGCTTTGGTGGTCCCACCTGTCCCAGGATGCACTGTTCCTCCTGTCTCTAAAGGTCAAATTGACATTTGAATGTGAATTCTCTGCATATAAATGGATCTATTCATAGCTTCTATGAGCCGTTATATACCTTAAGTTAGACAATTGTGTCTACCCATTTCCTCATCCCTTCACGATTTTATAGAAATTTTATATAAATAATTGCTTCCTCTAAATTCAAAAATTCAATTCTGAAAGCGACACCCCATTGCACTCTATTGCACAAGACTCCAGAGTCTTGTAAATGTGTGTGATATACAGATGTACGACTTCATCAAGTAGGAGGACAGGAGATTGTATAATACATTAGTCTGATGTGTTGGTGAAGGTTTCGAATGAGGTTCATTTATCAGAGTGTTCATTTATATGTATATATATATATATTTCTCAAAACTTCAATCAAATTTTCTATTTCTCTGTCTCTCTCCCTCTTTTACAGTGTAAAGATGGTGCTTTTATGGACGGCTGGTGACATCTTTAAGACCACGTATTTTGTGATCAATGAAAGCCCCACCCAGTTCGTGGTCTGTGGTGTGGTACAGATCTTAATTGACATTGCTATTCTTCTCCAGGTGGGCTACTACGGCCAGGACACCAGAACCAAACTGGGCTGAGATCACTACAGTAATGATGGTGATCAACACTCCTAAATAAATTTTGATTTTACTTTCACTATTTTTATTTTATTTTATTTTTTTAATACACAGTGGGGTTCAAAAGTCTGAGACTGCTAGTGAAAGAAGTTCAATTTTGCTTTTCTCTTATTGAATATGTCTTAGATTTAATGATTATATTTAATCATATATTTATTTATTATTTTATCAAAAGATTTTCCTTTTAAATAATTGCATTATTAGCATGACAATTTGTGTGAAACTTTCCATTGGAAATGTTAATTTATTTGGAAAATAATAATTAAATAATAATAATAATAATCTGACCTTTTTGTACACATTTTATTTTGGATCCCAGACTTTTTTGCCTTATTCAAGTTATATCAAGTTATACATAAGGTTTCATTCAAAGAAGAGTGAACAGGCCTTATATGCACCGGCTGGACATCCTTATACCTTTATATATATATATATATATATATATATATATATATATATATATATATATATATATATATATATATATATATATATATATATATATATATATATATATGTATATATATATGAATGACTTTATTACCCAACTTTAATTACCAAACCGTATCAGTGGAAATGCATCAGGGTATGCCTTAAATATGTAATGCTCAACTGATTTATCATGTATGATTGCATTGCAAATGACAAAAACAGATTTGTTTTGTTTTGTTATCTCATATCAATAGTCCCTTTTTAGCACAATAATTTCACTTTACTGTTGGTACCAGTGTTTTGTAAAAGATTTTGATTGGGAAATGTGTAATAGTCCTATGAAAAAGCAATTGTAGTTAGTAACCACACAAAGCCAGAGATGGACAGCTTTGAGCCATATTGGGTTCATAGTCTGCCCTTTCCTTTAAAGATGACAGTGATTACCTCAACCAGTCATATATCGTACATGTTTATCCATGCATGTCACACCAAGATGAAGGGCAGTCTACCCACAAATATTGACATTTGGACTGTTTTTCTGGACTGCTGAGAGAGAAAAATGCAATCACCTCAACTCAGATGCTTCTGTGGTTGATCAGCTATGAGGAGACCTCATCATAAAATAGTTACACTCTATTAAGTTATCATTCACACCGGAACGGAGTTATGTTCTATTTATCACTGCGAAAAAAGGTCAATACAAGTTTAAATCCCACTATAGCGCCAGGCTGCTCAGGGAGGACTACATATGTGGCCTTAAAAATGCACTTTCAGATTCCTTCTCACTTTTGGCTCTCTTTCTTCCTCGCTGCCCATATTTCACAGTAGGGATTTTGACATGCCAATGGAGTGTTTAAGCCCGTTGGCTCCTTTAGCATTCATTTATCGTCAACGTTTAGCCGTAGGTTATGACAGATGGTCACAAGGCCTCAGCCTCTCAGCTGTTTACTCCCTGGGCAGCATTTTTGGCTTTAATTCTCATTGTGGTAAGACTTTGTGTGTGGTAAATATTTGTTCTGTTGTGCTGTTAACCACCCCATTAACATATCTGACCCCAGCAATATATAAGCTTCCTGAACTCAGGAAGCTTATTGACAGTATATCAGTTATGTTTATCAGTAATGTATCAGTTTTTCATTTAATTTTTTTAGTGACAGTAAAATAGACTCAAATCCAAAGACTTCCTTTTTTAAATAATCATGGATATTGTTTTATTGTGTCTGTTTATATTTCCAATTTTCACAGTTTTGTTAGTTGCACATGACTGTTACAGTAAATAGCTTTGTAATTCTCTCATCATCAGTGAGGAAATTGCACTGATGAGCAAGATAACGGTCTATTATGTGTTTAATGTTGTGGGATAATGATCGTTTAATGCTGCCTCAATGGTCTGGTCCAAAAAAAACATTTTTTGTCATTTAGGTCAAAAATGTGCCTTAAAAAATGACACATCAAACAATCTTTAACCTGTCATTATGAATGCAGCATTATGGACATTATTCTTTTTTTTCAGGATATTAGGGATTATGGTATTATGTACAGATTAAATGACTGAAATGTTATTGTATGAAAAAAATCTATATTTCATATAAAAACACATGAAATAACCAAACAATACTCTGTACTTTTGTCCTTACTTTATTTATTTTGTCTTTTTCTTCCTTAAATCCTGTTGTGAATACCAGATAAACCCACATTGTCAGCATGTTATGTAACAAGATCTGTTACATAGACTTATTGTTGAATTTTTATTTTTTTTTATTTGCTGAATTATTTGTATTTGCCCAGCGACATTTGATTTAATAACATCTGATGCATGATTGCACATTTGAAATTACATGTAAATTGCTTGTGTGACCAGTGTAGTGGGGTGTAAAATTGAAAAACCAAATTCCATCCTTCCCTGATTCTGTACTGAGCATGTGTGACAGAGACAGTGAATGACCCTTAGTGATCATGAAGACTGCTTCGCTGATCAGAAAGTGTTCAGCTTTCCTGCACTGCACTCTGACCCACAGTTCTGAACTTGACAGTATTGCACTTTACAAGGCTGCATGATATTTTATAGATGAGAGACTAAGCCTTCAGGATACCTGTATCCGTTCATTAATTGAAATCCCATACATTAATAGTACGGTAAAAATAATTTTTTAAAAATCATTATCAGTGTTTTTACTGTGAGTTTCCTATCAATTTAATGTGTCATTGGTGATTAATTAAAACAAATCTTACCCCGAACCTTTTAATGGTATTATATATTTTTTTATTACTGTGTATTATTATTTATTTGCATTATTAATACTTAAATTGTAAAATTAATTTAGAACATTTTCATTTATATAACTAAAATAATTAATTTGCTCATATAATGCAATACACTCACCTAAAGGATTATTAGGAACACCATACTAATACTGTGTTTGACCCCCTTTCACCTTCAGAACTGCCTTTAGTCTATGCATTGATTCAACAAGGTGCTGAAAGCATTCTTTAGAAATGTTGGCCCATATTGATAGGATAGCATCTTTCAGTTGATGGAGATTTGTGGGATGCACATCCAGGGCACGAAGCTCCCGTTCCACCACATCCCAAAGATGCTCCATTGGGTTGAGGTCTGGTGACTGTGGAGGCCATTTTAATACAGTGAACTCATTGTCATGTTCAAGAAACCAATTTGAAATGATTCAAGCTTTGTGACATGGTGCATTATCCTGCTTGAAGTAGCCATCAGAGGATGGGTACATGGTGGTCATAAAGGGATGGACATGGTCAGAAACAATGCTCAGGTAGGCCGTGGCATTTAAACGTTACCCAATTGGCACTAAGGGGCCTAAAGTGTGCCAAGAAAAATCCCCCACACCATTACACCACCACCACCAGCCTGCACAGTGGTAACAAGGCATGATGGATCCATGTTCTCATTCTGTTTACGCCAAATTCTGACTCTGCCATCTGAATGTCTCACAGAAATCTAGACTCATCAGACCAGGCAACATTTTTCCACTCTTCAACTGTCCAATTTTGGTGAACTCGTGCAAATTGTAGCCTCTTTTTCATATTTGTAGTGGAGATGAGTGGTACCCAGTGGGGTCTTCTGCTGTTGTAGCCCATCCGCCTCAAGGTTGTGTGTGTTGTGGCTTCACAAATGCTTTGCTCCATACCTCGGTTGTAACGAGTGGTTATTTCAATCAAAGTTGCTCTTCTATCAGCTTGAATCAGTCGGCCCATTCTCCTCTGACCTCTAGCATCAACAAGGCATTTTCTCCCACAGGACTGCTGCATACTGGATGTTTTTCCCTTTTCACACCATTCTTTGTAAACCCTAGAAATGGTTGTGCATGAAAATCCCAGTAACTACGCAGATTGTGAAATACTCAGACTGGCCTGTCTGACACCAACAACCATGCCACGCTCAAAATTGCTTAAATCACCTTTCTTTCCCATTCTGACATTCAGTTTGGAGTTCAGGAGATTGTCTTGACCAGGACCACACCCCTAAATGCATTGAAGCAACTGCCATGTGATTGGTTGATTAGATAATTGCATTAATGAAAAATTGAACAGGTTGCTAATAATCCTTTAGGTGAGTGTACAGTATATACATCATGGTAATGAGAATCTGAAGGCAACTGAGCTTAAACTGTCATTAAAATAATTTTTGTTTTTTTTAATATTGTGGAGAAATGTGATCTGTGCATGTTTTCATCAAGAGATTTACCACTTTCATCTGTGTTATGTTTCATCTGAAAAATGTGTGGTTGATTTCTCTGATATCTAATAACAGATGATTCTTGCTCAACTTTCTTGATGGACCATCTTATGTCCTGTGGAACGTCTCTGCTGTGCTTTAAAGCTGTTCTTGAGATGTCCTGATAATTGCTTCTACAGTGGTGGGTTGACCTGACCTGAGTTATGGAACATTTCTCCTTTGCCTTAATATCGTTTTTCCCATTTACTTACAGTTACCTGAGAGAAAGGGCAATTGTGTCATCTGTGACATGATTGATGTTTGTATTAATTTCCTATTATGGACACAAAAACATGTGGAATGTTGCCAGTGATGTGTCTTACCTAACTATAGTGCAGGTGTCATATTCCACAGGACATAAGCTATTCTGATAAAGGCAACATGCCAGAAAGTATACTGTACAATAATGCAATGCTTTTATTAAAAGGTTCTTAAAGCGAGCAGTATATGTCTAGATTCAGCTGCTGTCGGTGATGTATTGTAGATGCTTTATGAATTATGTGGGCAGTTGGATATTTTGTTCCTACAGTATCTGCACAACATCATCTAATGGGGTCAGGGGGTCATGCTGCACTTTAGCTCTTCACTTGAGATACCATTACAGATATCATTAAACATATGCATTTTAAATAATCATTTATAATAATTTGTATCTCAAATGAATTCTGTTCTTTTGAACTTTCTATTCATCAAAGAGTTTTCAACATTTATAGTAATTAGAACCATTATTAATAATTGAGCACCAATAATAATTTTTAATAACTGTGCACCAAATCAAAATTAGAATGATTTCTGAGGGATCATGTGACACTGAAGACTGGAATAATGGCAGCAGAAAAGTAATTTAAAATATATTTAAAAAAAAATTTTTTTTTACTGTATTTTAGATCCAATATACAGTATGGTGAGCATAAAATACTTCATTCGAAAGCATTAAAACAATAACTATTTTGAACTTTTGAGTGGTAGTATATAAATTATAACAGATTTGGTCATGTTGCTTGCTTGTTAATAGATGGACAATATAAGGGAAAGTTCACCCAAAAATTACAATTCTGTAATTATTTACTCACCCTCACAGTGGATCCCACTGACTTTCCTTTTATGGACAAAAAACCACTATAATTTTTCAACAGAAGAAAGTAGTAACACAGTACAGCTGGAATGACACAAGAGTACATTTTAATTTTTGGGCTTTTTATTAAGGGTTACAAAACATACATTACAGGTGCATCTCAATAAATTATAATGTTGTGGAAAAGTTCATTTATTTCAGTAATTCATCTCAAATTGTGAAACTTGTGTTTTAAATAAATTCAATGCACACAGACTGAAGTAGTTTAAGTCTGAATCTACAATTTTCATAGTCATGAAAATAAAGAAAACTCTTTGAATGAGAAGGTGTGTCCAAACTTTTGGTCTGTACTGTATATATATATATATATATATATATATATATATATACAGTTGCAGCATTTCAGGTATTATGAGATTTTTGTTTTTTTTCTGCATTTCTCTGCATATTTTCATAGCCGTGTATGTCAAATGTTTGGAATCATTCAGATAATGTTTTTGACAGAAGTGATAAAAACTGCTCAAAAAAAAAAGTTTTTCTTATTATTATCAATGATGAAAGCAGTTTTTGCTGCCTAATATTTTTGTGGAAACGTGTTTCTTTTTTTCAGAATTATTTTATAGGTAGAAAGTTCAAAAGAACAGAATTTATTTGAAATACAAATATTTTGTAACATTATTAATCCCTTTGATAGATTTTGATAAATTTAATGCATCCTTTCTGAATGTGTAGCCTATGTACATAGAATTTCATTGATATTTAAATGTTAAAAACAAATTTAAAATTATACATTTGCATATAATATTAATAATTTTAACTGTAGAAAATGTAAATGTATTGTCTTGTTAAATTAAATATACATTTTATACTGTATCGTATGATAACTTAGAGTTAAACAATTACTTATTTTTTCTGAAACATTACTTCTTTTTTTCTTCTGTTAACATTTTTTAAAGTGCTTTAGACATACCATTTATTACTTTTGCTTCCCTTTGGATTTTTCTTTCTTTCATTCTTTCTTTTCTGTGTAAGGTCAGGCTGTCAGCTCACACAGCCTCTCAGACAAACTGCAGCGCCAACGGTAGTCAACAAAATGACTCACTGCCGCCGATACTGTGCACTGCCACTGCTGTTCCAAATGGTTAGCAGAGGGGCTGCACTCACTGACTTCCCTGAATGACTTCCTCTGAATGCCCCTGGGCTCCTTTACCCGAGCAATTAGCCCTCAATCTGATTGAGGGCAGTCTCCATCTCAGCCTGAATCACTGTGCTACACCGTATTTAAATCAATATCAGTTTCTCTCCCAACAATTACAACTTTTTTCTCATTACTGGTGATTCAAATGAAACAATCACGAATCGGGCTGTTTGGCAGTGGAACTATTTTCTGCTCCCAGTTTGTTATGAGCCATGTTAAATTATACGGTAAGTTTATGGTGCGCACAACCTTCCCCTTACTTTCCTCCATTTAATAATGGGGAAATATCGATTTAGGTTTTTAGCATAATGATGAAGCATATATTACTATGACTGATATAGATCATAACTGTCATTGTCTTTTCACCCATGCTATAGGCAGACTGGAGAAAATGTCCAACTGGGGAATTGCAAAAAGTCATGCAAAGGCTTTGGAAATGGAGCGTAACTACGGTACGAAGGCATCTGTGAGAGATTATGAGAGAGGAATATCACTTTTGTTTATGGCCGCACCCTTCCCCTTGCTTTTAAAGGGACAGTTCACACAAAATGGAAGGTTCTGTCATTATATATATATATCCTCATGATGATCCTATCAAGATATTTAGCAGAATCTCTATGCTGCTCTTTGTGTGCTGTAATCTAAACGGAAGTAATTTATTTATTTTCTATAATTATTATTTTTTTCTACCAGTTTCTATTTTATAGATGTTGGTAATACTTTTTAGCTAACATCTCTGTAAGAGTAAGCACAACCTCTCTTAACCTTCCATGAAAAGTGATCAAAGAGCAGAGGAGACATTAGGAGTCACACTAACATGGTGTGTTTCAGATCAGAAATGGTCCATGCATCTCTGTTTCCTTCCTCACATCACAGAAAATTTGATTTCAGGAACAGAACAAAGCACTGTTTCCAAACTGCTCCCTGGCAGGCTTATATAAAAATATGGATGAGTGCAGAAGGTATTTTATTAAAACAATGATATTTCAGTCCATACAGAGAAGTTGCCCATGATTATCTACCTATATATCTTGCGGTACTTCCGTCCATCTTTTAATTTAGAAATTACAATTATGAATAATATGAAAAATATGAATTTTAGTTCATTTTAGTTCTACTTCCTTACATTTCTTAGAATTTGACCATGTTTTATTATGAACATTTATGAACAGCTGCACATTTATTGCTATTGCGTTGTGTGCACATTTATTTTTATTGCATTCTGTGTATCCTTTCCATAAGAATCCATAAGATTAATTCAATGTCCTTGAAACCTCTTTTATTTGCCTGCATTGACGCTGTGCTCATGCTATAGCCACAGCCTCTGGGAAATGCAAATATATGTAGCGCTGAGGCTAATCATTATTTCTGTCCACACTTGCTGAGCTTTATCTCCTTCTATCAGTCACAGCTCCCATCTCTCTCACCTTTCGCTGTTCCTTATGCCCCCTCATTTCCAACCCATCTCTTTGGTGAATAGCTGCCTGAATGTGTTCTTGCCATACATTGCTATACATTGTGTCCCCTAGGGTAGACCCCTTTTGTTAGGCATGACTCTTATTCCATGGCAGGGGACGTCAAGGGCATCCTGGTCTATTCTGTGGCCTGCTCCAACCACCTCCCCCTGGTGAATGTTATTACCCATCCCCTGGGCAGTTATCCCACACAGTCTAATTAAACAGGGTCAAAACCATTACAGAACATAGTACAGGACCCTCCTTGTCACTGCTGAAAGTGACCTTGAGAACCTCATGACGCAGGTAGCTTTGTTTTGTTCATTCGATGCTAATGTGCACTTCAGCAAGAAGATATAAAGTTACTAAATGTATAATATTCTATATGACTCTGCTTGTTCCTGTATATTTAGTTATTTATATCTTATGAGTTGCTTTATCTTTCATTCTCTCCATTGATATTCATTACTTCTCATGTTGCCATTTCAAATAGAAATGGATTCACATTACATGATATAGAATTCATCGCTTTAGTTTCAGCAGGGAGCTTGTGCAACATCAAGGCCAGTTTTGGTGGTCTCGGAAAAAAAAAATATATGCATCATTAAGCAGAAATAGATTCAAAGAATCATTTAAATTTCAGAGTAGTCAGAACCTCTAAACTGGCCCTCAGTCAAAGCACTTTGCTCATCATGAACAAGTTCGTTCAATGTGGTAGTGAGAGGAAATGCAATTATGAGAAACCAAGACTGTTTCTACAAAGTAAGATTTCAATTAATTCTAACAAATCCAACTCTGGCAGGCATAGCAGAATCACTAGCTGGAAATGTGCATTTGGGATTTATCTGTTTCAGAACACTGGATAGTATAGGGGTCTACACTTAACTACACTAGCCTTTGCTTCATTTGCATAATTTCTTTATTTCATATATATTCACTGTTCTCGGGTGAAGTTTTCACCATTCCAGGTAGGGTTTGGCTACTCCATTATGTGGGCAAAAAGTCTGTTTTCCATTGAAGGCCTTTCAAACTTAGCTGTATATTCTAACTGGTGCTGACTGCAAACTGCAGATGAGATAAATAGGAATGCTGCTAACAGAGTTTTCAACAGGTATTGTAGACCTCCTTGGGCTAGACAGATGGGGAGAGTTCTTCGGAGAAGGTGAAAAAATTGGCAAGATTAAACGGAAATTTAACCTCTTCTGCCCTACAGACATTGGAGCAGCTCCAACCAGTTTTCAGAGGACTTACATTTGCACTTTTTCTACTAGACACCTCATGAAAAATTCACAGCCTGGTTGATGCTACATCTAGTTCACTCAGTGGACCTGACTTGTAGATTGTTCTTTAGGTTCAGTCCTCTGCTGTATATTCCTTCTTCTTCTTCTGTCTTTCTCCCTCCCATTTTTATTTTAAATAATGAATGTTCTGTGTAAGATAATCTGAGCTTGGGAAAGACTGAGATCATTGAAAGGGATCCTGAGCACTGTGGGTTAAGTTTCCATGCTGTTTTAAGCCCTGGTCAGGTTGGCAGATGAAAAGTAACAATTTTTGGAGAGAGAAAGCATTTTACAGATGTAACCCTTCCCCGTAGTTTTGTGCTGAAATCTTGTGAACCTCATGTTTGATGTAAGAGTTTTTGAAAGGTCTCTTATGCTCACTAAAGCTGCATTTATTTGATCAAAAATCATGTGTGTGTGTGTGATTGTGATCAGTGTGATGGCACCACAGTGACTTTCATTACCTTGTTTAAAAACTGTTCTGTCAGGAGTTATTAAGTACTCTGTAATGATGGACAAAGCAGTGTGACTTTAGCGATAGCAGACTTTTAAAAAAAATTTAAATGCCTAGAGATTATCATAAAAAAACTAGGAGCACTCCTCTCACTTCCTGAAATTGATCACAGGATGGGTGTCTTCTATTTGAACATCTCTCTTTTCCACTTTCTCTAACCTGTCCCTGACCCGCTTCACAGTGCAGTGTGAACACTGAAAATGCATTAAATAAACCCAGTGATTTACCACAAGCTGACCTATGGTGACACTCAGGCCCTCCCACACCTAAGGGGAAATTGATGGGACCAACTGCATAAAGTCTTTGAAGTTGTGACCTTTAGTGTCCTTTCTCTGATTTTCCCTCTTTCTTTTGTTTTTATTAGCCATGGGATGTGAAAAAGATTTGTACCCTTAATTCTGAACAATTGTTAGTAACTGCTGTATTATCTCTTATAATCAACTAAAGTAGCAAGTAAATGTATATTCTGAATACTCATAAGTGTATGTATTCCATTTTGAACATGTAGAATCATGATTTGTGTTTGTACTGTAAGTAAGGTATATTGTTTAGTCATACAGTCATTATAACAAAATAAACATCCCGAAGGAATTGTTGATTTAAGAAGAAATTATGCTATTGTTTGAGAGGAAAGAGGCTAAGGATTAATATAAAAGACTAGTCATGTGATTATACAAATATACTGTATATTTGTGCAAAAACAATATAGGGGTCATTATACAAAAGTATAGAACTGAGAGCTGTGTAATCAATTCTAATAGGTTCTTGGTATTTAAATGTAAGACTTGTATTGTTAACTATCAGGAATAAAAATAAAAAGAAGTTAATAAAGTTTTTTATTTTTTTTATTCATACAACACTGCATAGAGTAAATTAATACAAAGTATCCGTAGAATAAGCGACTGTTTTCATAAACCCTGTTTTTATATTTGTTGGTTATTTAGGTTTGTTTTGTGAATCCCAATGAAGGGATTAATATGAGACCAGAAGAAAAGAAGAAAATGAGCTTTTGAAATTAAAGATCTCATTAAGCCCCCATCTCTCTCTGTTTCTTATTTTCTCTCCATTTTCTCTTGATAGCCTCATGGTAACAGCTGGAAATTATGTGGTTTCTGACCATCCATATGTGTCTTTGTTTACACCTTTCAATATCTGCAGGCAAATCTACGCTTCTCATCATATGTGTTGCTCTCATTTCTGTCCACTATACACTAGTCTCCCTGCTGTGACATCAAAATATGCCAGCTTTACATTTGATATTGGTAATTATGTTGAGAGTGGAGGTGAATGCACTGTAACCATATCAGCAATGGATTAGAAAAAGCTCCCCAGTTCTGCCCTTTGAGACCCAGAGCAGAGGTTTCAAGTTTTTTTCCATTTACAGAGTTTACTTCATGCTTCACTACCAGAACAATTTCCATTCAAAGAAACCTGAAAGAAACAGAAAGACGGTGGTAAAAGAGTGAATCACTATAAGAAGGACTGTCATCAGTGTCTCTGGTTGTTGTGTATATTATAGTAACATATTTGAAATAACTATTTGGTAATGATACTGGCATCACACCTGATGGGAAAGTAACATTAATTTGCTCAGACAGAATTGAATTCAGTTGGTATAATGCTTATAGTATTGGTCTGTATAGTGTGATTAGTGAGACCAAGAGATCAAATGTTACTTTCTCTGTTTCTTAGTCGGCTGCATGGCCAGTGAAAAATGTATGTTTTTAACCTTCATATCAAATAAAATTTATTATTGCTATAAAGAGCAGTTCATGCGCATTTTGGGTTACTTTTTCATATTTAAATGGGATGGTAGCATACTTTTCTTTTTGATAAGAAAATATAGAAATGCTAGATTTGCATTTTGTAATAAATGCTCAGTTTAACCTATATTATTTTAATGAACCTAACTGGTGACACAAAATTCAAATACGATCCATCACGAGAGATTTACTTTACTCTAATTGACTTTAATGATCTTAAATACTGCCTATAGTTTGGCATGTATGTTTTATTTGGATAGTAAATCTTTAAAATGCACAGTTCAGTCATCCTTTTATCACTTGGTCACTGTGAAAACCATTAACCCTCTCAAGGCAGGCGTTGCTGATTTGCAACAGTTAAAAACTAACAACCTTATTACTCCAGATACATATTTTATGTATCTGGAGTACTAAAAACTTTACTAAAGGTTACTAAAGTTACTAAGTTACTAAAACTTAATTTGAGCCTGAGAGGGTTAAAATACAATTTTTAAGTTCTGTGAATTCTTCTGTGAAAAAATGTTGGTCTCTGTTCAATCAACAATTGGCACAATCAAGTGTGAGTAATTTAGTTTCAAATTAATAAATTTTTAAGTGTGCAATGTTTGTAATGTGCTTTTTAAATACACATTTTTAAAAGAGCATATTTAAATATACATATTACTTGAGCATATTTCTAGATATCTTTTATGACAGCATATGTCCTCATCCATTTTCATTATATAGAACGGCCAGGTTATTCTTCAGAATGTCACACTACGGATACCAGGGAGGAATGAAGTTGTGTGCAGTTTGTTTCGGCATGAGGGTGAGTAAATAATGACAATTTTCTTTTTCGGATGAACTGTTCCTTTAACATATGTGTACTGTATGTGAGTGGATGTGTGAGATTAAAAGCAAAAGAGGTGAGAACTGCCCATGATGAAAGGAGAATAGGGAGGCTGGTTGATTCTGACCTGTATTTGATTAAGAAGAATGCAGAGAGATTGCTGCTGAGTTCTGTACCCTAAAGGTGTGTGTGTGTGTGTGTGTGTGTGTGTGTGTGTGTGTGTGTGTGTGTGTGTGTGTCTTTCTGTGTCTGTATCAATATTTTAATCTTCCCGCTACACTCCAGAGTGTACCTCAAATACAAGGCATTACCATTAATTGTCATCTTAAACACATTTCACAACACTGCTATATTACATCAGCTAATCAAAGTATGATTAAAGCTGAGATGTTTTCAATTGTTTACCAAGGATCCCTTTATGATCATGATTAAGATGCTTTGTTTTTCTGCTTTGTTTTGAGAGTGGGAGAATCACCCAATTAGCAATTCTAGAATTGATAACCAATCTCTAAACCTTCTGAAACAAAGTTTTTGAAAATGCGGTTTGTGGTGTTAAGTATTATGTTCTCTTTGGTGTTTGTGAGACCCCAAGGCCATTTATAGATTTAAAAAATATATGCTTATCATTAAAACTTTTTCCATGTACACAAAAGGCCTATTTCTCACAAATACCGTATTGTTCAAAAATTTGTCTAAATCTGTTTTAGTAAGCACTTCTCCTTTGCAGAGATAATCCATCCACCTCACAGATGTGGCATATGAAGATGCTGATTAGACAGCATGATTATTGCACAGGTGTGCACGATAAAAGGCCACTCTAAAATGTGCAATTTTACTGTATTGGGTGGTCCTGGGGGGTCTGAAACCTAGTCAGTATCTGGGGTGACCACCATTTGTCTCATGCAGTGCAACACATCTCCTTTGCATAGAGAGTTGATCAGGTTGTTGATTGTGACCTGTGGAATGTTGGTCCAGTCCTCTTCAATGGCTGTGCAAAGTTGCTGCATATTGGTAGGAACTGAAACACGCTGTCGTATACGCCGATCCAGAGCATCCCAAACATGCTCAATGGTTGACACGTCCAGTGAGTATGCTGACCATGCAAGAACTGGGATGTTTTCAGTTTTCAGGAATATTGTACAGATCCTTGCAACATGGGGCCTTGCATTATCATGCTGCAACATGAGGTGATGGTCGTGGATGATTGGCACAACAATGGGCCACAGAATCTCATCACGGTATCTCTGTGCATTCAAAATGCCATCAAAAAAATGCACCTGTGTTCGTTGTCCATAACATATGCCTGCCCATACCATAACCCCACTGCCACCATGGGCCACTCAATCCACAATGTTGACATCAGCAAACCACTCACCCACGCAATGCCATACACGCTGTCTGCAATGTGCCCTGTACAGTGAAAACTGGGATTCATCTGTGAAGAGAACACCTCTCCAAAGTATCAGATGCCATTGAATGTGAGCATTTGACCACTGAAGTCGGTTAAATGGTCTGTGGTTGTGAGGCCGGTTGGATGTACTGCCAAATTCTCTGAAACGCCTTTAGAGAAATGAACATTCAATTCACGGGCAACAGCTCTGGTGGACAATCCTGCAGTCAGCATGCCAGTTGCACACTCCCTAAAAATTTGTGACAACTGTGGCATTGTAAGTTTGATAGTTTTAGGTCACTTTTTGTTTACATCAAACATTATGGTAAAGTTGTTATTATTTTTTTTTTTTCATGGAAAAAGAAGTCATACAGGTTTGGAATGGCATGAAAGTGGGTTAACAATGACAAAATATAATTTTTGGATGAAGTAACACTTTAAATATCATGGCTTTTTTTATCAAAATTATTGTACAAAAGCAACTTCAAGCTAGAACCAGCCTTGCTCCTCATGTTTGATGCTGTGGTCAATATTCCCGTTGTATGCAGTGTATCAGCAAAGAAATGAGAAAGAGCTCTATTAACTCAGCTAGCTAGCAAATGCTTCCTGACAAGAATATTGAATTCTGTTGGAGTGTAATGATTAATTGGACCAGGCAATATAACAACCCAGCATGTGTTTGCTTATCAGAGTTAGTTCTCAGCTAAAATAAAAATAGATAATTTCTTCCAGGTTTTAATTATTATTTTAATTATTATTATTTTATTATTAATCTTATTTGCCCCTAGGTATGGAGAGGTGTGGAGGAGAGAGGCTGACTGATTCAATCTATTGGGGGGGGGGGGTGTTATGATACATGTCAATGGCTGAAGGATCTTAATTTTAAAGCTGGGAATCACTGTAATGAGTTAATGATTCTTAACAGGAATTGAGATTCAGGTGAGCTACTGAGCAGGTTTGCTATATCAGAACAGCAAAATGTATTAGTTTACAAATCAAACACTATGGTAATTATGTTTTAAGGTAATAGTATTGTGCAAGGAATCTTTATTAATGTTAATATGCCCCTGAAATCATAATTACAGGAATAAAAGTTGTTGGTGTCACTGACACTAGTGTAAGTTTCAGCTGGAAATTGCAGTGAATTTCATGAAATAGGTATGTTTTTTTTTTTCGTTTTTTTTTTTTTTTCATTTTGGAAAACTGACATGTTTTTCCAATGAGTCTATGTTGGTATTTTGGAGTATTAGTTAACCAATATCCAAATATCCAGCCATTTTTGTGATTGCACAACTGATTTGAAAAATATTTGCATTGAAAAAACTTGCATTGGGATATTGCATTGAGATATTGAGGGTGATCCTGACCTGCAGGGTCAAAAAATCATCCTCAAAGGTGAGTTCTGGCGGTGTTTCAAGAGAGGACAAGTACTCAGCGCCCAGTTTTCATTCAATTTCTGATGGATAAAATCAAATCTCAATCCATATTTGTTCCTCACCCTGTTTCACTCATATATGTATCACATTACAAACGTTAAATGGGTTAGAAAAGCAGTTTTATGTAGACATTAACAGGAGATGAGACGTTGCAATCTTAAGAAAGATAGAAAGAAAGATAGAAAGAAAGAGAAAGTAAGCAAGCATTTCCAGTGTTCTGACTTGATTCATGATGGGCTGGGAAATGGAGCTGTGCTGTCTGTAAACTGATCAGGGAAGTGAGATGATCGGGTTGAGCTCTCAAGTTCTTATCCAGGTATGTCATTACAGGTAACCCGAGGAGCAGGGTAAAGCCTGCTGATGTAAATAGACTCAATTATTGTGGAAATAAAACACTGCACACACAGCAGAGCCCAAAGAAAGTCCCTCACTGTGAGATGGCCGGTCCCCTGTTAGTTTCACTGCTGGCTGCAGTAACGGCAATGTCATGTGTCAACAAGAAGTGGAAGCTTCTAGAGTTGCATGTGAGAGTTAGTTGATAGGCAGACAGATTCATTCTATAGAACATGAGATATGTTCGAAATGCTGACAGGGCACTTTTGGTACAGGAAAGGCTCAGATGTACTTCACCCTGCACAAATGATGAAGACCACACTATTTTTGCCCCTCATGTATGGGGATATCCGGTATGCAGTTTGCTTTCTCACAAGCACACACGCATGCACACATGCAGAGAGGTGGTGTGACTGAGGGAGTTTTACGTTCCTGGCTGTTCTCAAATTCAATTTAAGCTCAAAGGGGGGTTTGATGTCTGCATAAAGGGATAGGTCCACTCATCCAGTCCTCCAGCATTCATTTTTAATACGGAACACCATGGAAGGCTTCAGACTCCATATCTCTCTCTTCAAAAATCTCCATATAACTGCCCCAAAATTCCAGATGACTGACATCTGCCATCCCCCAGGAGAAAAGCTTCCCCTAGCTGCCTTCGGGATTTGATTACAAATTTGAATGTTATGTAAATCCTCCTGAATGAGGATTGCAGTCCAAATGACAAAACAGAGCATGCTTATGTCAAAACCAGCATTTCATGCTCCATCATACGGTGCTTTACGCACAAAAAAAAAAAATCACATCTATGATTATATTGAATCAAATGGTGGGGGAGGGAATTAATCAAACACCTGTTTTTGGGACTGAGAAAGTCTCACAGCTCTACAGCTCATTCTTCTCCATGCTTTCTCTTTTTCTTGTCAGGCCACAGATCAACAGTAATCTAGTTATTCACACATCTGCTTGAGGAGCAGTTAGGTTGATCGGAACATTCACTGGATCATCTGAATACCACATACCACTGCCCATCAGCTGCAAGAGCTGCTCCCTGTCCCGTCTCCAGCACAATTCTCTCATCTGACCCCATCTCGCTGTCGCTGGGGATTACAGTTTAATCCTCCAACTGATTCCTGTCCTTTTTCCCATCCATCTCATTCTCAAACAGTCTCTTTATCTCTAAAATGTTGTAGGTCTGTCGCTTCCACCACTGTATCCTTATCCTCCAGTTTGTGTATATAAGACAACACCACAGAAGGGTGTTGTCTGGGAGACAACCAGAAACATTGTCCTGTGCCCTTGGGGAGTCCACTAAGGTATGAGTGGTCTTCAGGACTGTGAATCAAGTAATGGCCCTGAAATCGCATATACAGTAGAGTAGGATTGGGAATACTTATCACTAAAATCAATAACATATGTAATGAAAATGATTGAAGACAGATGTTGTCTTGATCAAAGCATTAAAAAACTATTCTGTGCAGAAAATAACACATTTACTTAAAGTTTTCTGTATATATGGTATCCATGCCTTTACATTGTGTAAAAAAAAATTACAGCAAGCGATTAAACGTTAAATGTTGCTCTCATCGTTAAACTAAATACATAAATTAACTTATATGTTATACGTCCTTATTTGAAGGAAATCAAATGGAGGAAACATTTAACAGATTAAATTTTCAAAATACATTTTTTTTTCTAAAATGTAAATAAACAAAGATTATTGTAGTGTATTTTACAAGAAAATATTATTTCAAAATTTCATACAATATAACATTTGTTCTTCAAAGTTTCATGCTTAATTCAGTGTGTTACTTGCCATTTCTATGTAATTATTTGTGAATTTTAATAGCAACTTCTGAGAGAAAATTGTGAAAATTCTCATTTTTTTTCCCCAGTGTACAGGGTATTAAAAAGGCACTAAAATTTAAAACAGCTTTATTATGTGAGAAAATAAGTAAATGTACAGTATAATTGAAGGGTGCAAATCCAAATAAAATGATGGGTGGCAAGTGCATATCTGTGCAATTATTCATGGGTTCTATGTGTGCAGACCTTTGGTATCCAGTGATGGAGAGTGTGAGTGCACAATGTCCTGTTTGTAAGCTGTGGACTCAATAATAGTACTGCCAGTTGAACAGCATGTGTGCAAATACTGAATCAAACTAACTGGGCTGTCCTGAGGTGTTTGCACTGTTTGCAATGCATAAATACGACACTATGATATCTACAAGTGTCAGTGTGTGCAGCAAACACAGAATCTAGATGCACTTACCTGTACATCTTTGAATAGTCGTGATGGAACTACGTACATTGCGGCTGAAACAACCTTTATGAGACAAATATCCTGCTGGGAATGCAGAATATGCCTTATGCTCTTCATATTAATTTAATAAATTCAGAAATAGCTTGAAAACTGCCATTGTGACCACAAAAGGGTTCAAATGGAAAAGTCAAGTGTCCATTGCGAGTGTAATAATTCATCACGCAATGACTTGCACATATCAAACTCGTTTAAAACAGGAGAAGATAATAAAATAATCTGCTGTTTATAATGTTTATTGTAGGAGTGCGAACGGTACGTGACTAGGGATACATACAGAACATCCCAACGATGATTTAGACTTCGCTCTGAACTTAGAATGAATCTCTCAAGCGTGAGTGGGGCGCGCCACCGACTTGCGTTCACTCACACACACGAGCTCGGGTCTGAGCGCGGGACAGTGATGATGTGTCAGCGAAGAATATTAGCGTTCTGGCCATTTTCCCGCTCCTGACTTCAGCATTCCACCAAGAACCCTTAAGTAAATACTAAAGTGAGTTCGTTAAACCGTTTATGGAGCATTGTGGAGAGAACATTTCTCTTCCGAGGAAAGTGAAGACCGGAGTCGTGTCGTGGGGTGAGTTGGGAGTTTTCTACTTTGATGCTCTTGTAGATTTCATTTAATAAACTTATATAATAATTAACGTATGTATCGTTGTATTTATTGCGTGTTTATCGACTTTTAGACTGTCAAATGAGCTTTTTGATTTCGCTTAGCTTGATTTGATGTCTGTTCTTTCTTGAATGTACTGCACACAGCCTAATAATTGTATTCAGAGAAATGTTTACTTTAATTTTCTAGGCTGTATTGTATGTTATTTGAACATATACAATTCAGTATATTTTCTATTGTTATATGGTCAGTGAATGAGACAGCTTTTTTTTTTTTTTTTAAATGTTTAATTACGTATTTGTGATAGTACATGAAAGTGATGGGATGGGGTAAGGAACGTAATTATTCATCTTGTCGATTCTGATTCTTCTTAAACGATTCCGATTCCTTAACGGTTCCATGAACGATTCTGTTGGTACTTTTGAGGAAGAAATAACGTTATCTGTATTAAACAATTCCGCTTTGTGCTGCCTTCTGGTCTGTGTTGACACATGCCAGATGATCAGATCATTTCAGATTTCAACAGAACGTGTATAGAACAAGTCAGAAATAAATTTAATTCAGTTATTGCAAAATGTGTTTCCATAGACTTTTAAAAGACTTTTATTTTATTTTTTTAGTGATGGCATAAATATGATCCTTAAAAATGGCTTCTAAAATTCCATCCATCCATCCATCTTCTTCCGCTTATCCAGGGCCGGGTCGCGGGGGCAGCAGTCTAAGCAGAGAAAGCTTCTAAAATTGTTGAATAAAATGCTAACATATAACTAATTGCTATTCAGTAAGTGAGTTAGATTAATTCAGATTTCTGATTCGCTAAAATTATCCGACTCTTTCTTCAGAAATAATATATTATAATAGGCTATACTTAAAAATATTTGGGATTTAAATGTTGCTTGCAAAAAGATTTGTCAGAATAGAAGTTTTTGAATGGTTGTCAATGAAGAAAAATGCTCTTTGCAACCAAAAAATGCTCTTTTGCTCCCCTCACTTTCTGTTCATCGGCCTGTACTGGAGAGAATGTTCCTGATAGAGCCACTGCCACTGGGCTGCTTAACACACTTCCCTAAATTAACTTTCCACACAGTAAAGCAAGCCTCGCTCCTCACGGGAATTAATAAATAGTTTATCACTCTAGCTCCCACCCTAGCATAATCTCTGTTAGAAGTTGTGGGATGTATGGAGGTTTCTGCTAATACTCCCAGCCTCCAGAGACCGCCAAACAACAGTGACCTTCTTTACTGAAATACGAAGAACATTTCATGCAATTTCCATGTCATTTTAGAAAGTTATAGGATTATTGGAAACGTTGCTGATTTATGTACACAACTTCTTGACTTCTTTGAATTTTGTTGTCTTTTTTTCTCCAACAGTGTGCAAAAGATGTGGGCTGTTTGGGTCTTCACTGAACAGTGCATGAAATCCTTTTGGATCTACCTTCGAAGAAATACCTCAGTGCCCAAAACCCAGGTATCAGGCTAACGCTAAGACAACCTGAGTTTCACCCAACCCATTTTGTTAACTTTCCTCTCCAGTGCCATCATGCCAATCATCAGCAATGCCAATCATGACTTCAGCAACCTCTCAGTCAGTGATGACAGCAGCTTGGACCACATCTTTACAGAGATCCCAGAAACTGAGACCATCAAGGGACTTTATTATCAGCGTGCTCAGTTCCTTCGCCGACCAGAAGATCTGCTTACTGTTGACCACAGCCTGCAGGCCCTCATCAATGTGGGGGGCAACCGTTACACCTTCCCTTGGAGTACGTTAGAGCAGTTCCCCTTGACGCGTTTAGGACGTCTCAGACCCTGCAGCAGTCCTGAGGAGATTGCTTGTGTTTGTGACGATTATGATGAGGCATGCCGTGAATTCTTCTTTGACCGTAGTCCCAGTGCATTCCGTGTAATCCTCAACTTCCTAGCAGCAGGAAAGCTCCGAATGTTACGGGAAATGTGTGCGCTCTCGCTGCATGAGGAGCTTAACTATTGGGGCATAGAGATGGCCTACATGGAACGCTGCTGTAAGCGCAAGATCTACACTCGGATTGAGGAAGTCGCTGAGCTCGAGCGGCGGGAGGAGGAACGCCGTCAATGCAATATGCAGCTGTGCCCTCCTGCTGAGGAGACAGGTTACCGCAAGTTCATGAATGATTTGAGGGACATGGTGGAGAACCCTCAATCGGGTTTGCCAGGAAAGATGTTCGCCTGTATGTCTGTGTTGATGGTGGCAGTAACAGTAATCAGCCTGTGCATCAGCACCATGCCAGACCTCAGAGAGGAGGAGAACAGGGTGAGTGCGAACAAATTATCTGATCTAGCCTGATCAAGAGGATGTTTCACCCAAAAAAGTTTCAAAAAATGAAAAGTCTGTCATCGTGTCTTTCCAACCCAGTATGAATTGTTCAAAATATCTTTGTTTGTGTTCCACCAGAGAAAGAAAGTCATACAGGTTTGGAATGACATGTGGGTGAGTAAGTGGATTTTCTCATTCTCATGTCCTTCCAAACCCATAAGACTTTGGTTAAGTTTTAAAACACAATCTAAGATATTTTTAATGAAACCTGGGTGGTTTCTGTACCCCCATTGAAAGTCCAGGTAACCAAAACTTAGAAGATCATAAGATCAAAGAAGCAAAACTTAGAAGATCATAAAGTCAAAAAAGCATCATAAAATGAATTTATATGAATAGAGTGGTTTAAATGTGCAATAGGAGATCTGGGAAAATGCTAACTTTAGCCTGATAGCACTGAAAGCGTATTCCCACCCTCCCTGCAAATCTCTGTCCAAAACTAAGTTTTGTGAAGGGATACAATCACTTCATATGATGAACAGATTTAATTGAATGATGACAGAATTAAAATTTTTAGTTGAACTAATGCAATCTATATAATCTGAAACATTCCTGTGCTCTCAAACCCATAGATCCTTTCATATTGAGCCAACACACTGAAAATCGAATGATTTATATGGAAATGCATGTCTCACATTTCTCTTTGGTGTGTTTTATTCTCTTCATCTTTATCTTTGAGTTTATACAAGATGCAAGCAGAAAAATCCAAATGCATGTTCAGCTGTTAACGCAGACTCACTTCTCCTCAGGTAGAATGTGAGTTTGTGACTGGAGGTGTGTTTCCGGTCTTCAAGCAGACCTGTGCATGCTGTAGCTAGTGAGAAATAATGAATGCACCTCAGCAGGGCTCCCCAATGTCAGTAAATACCCAGAGAGTAATGAACTAGACCAGCAATGCCTCCACAATGTCACCAAATACACATAGAGAATAATGAACCAGCTCCATAGAGACCTCTGGAATGTCAGCAGGCACACAGTGGGGTCCACTTGAAAAGACTAGACCTTTTTGCTGTTAAATGACTATGCATTTTAATCGCCCTTAGGCAGACACATCACAACATCCAAAGTGGAAGTGGTAGACCGCTGGTTTTTAGCTTCATTTGCCTGAAGTTTCACTTCCCATGTTTTCATCGAAAATATGAATACTGTGCGTGTACGATTGTATGTGCTTGTGTATATGTCAAGGTAAGATTCTAGCAGTGTCTAGGCAGTTACGCCAGCATGTAGCGTCCAACAGGCAGAGTCCCGCTGGAAGCAGCAGGACTGTCATATATAATTCACACTACCGGGCCGTTTGTCAATGTCAGCGGCATGGTAGAAAAGGAAAGGCCTGAGCATGGAGTCATTCATCTCTGTTCATAAATGTGTGTGTGTGCACAGATAAATGGTTGTGCATATGTACACTCTCGCAGCATTTTCAATTCTTTGTGTACTCGAATGTGAAGATGTACAGATTAATGTTTCACAGTTTTGTATGTTTACAAACATCAAACTTTTTTGCAAAGTTTTATGCCCCTATAAATTATATACAACACAATTTTAACTTAGATCTCAATATCAGATGCGCAAAGACAAGGCAGCAAATCTCTAGTAAACAGGAAACACAGAAAAAAAACACTCTGAGCAAACTTGTAATTAGCTGATAGAGAAAAGCAGTGAATAACCCATAGGCTTATCTGAATGCTTGACATTAGTGTGACAGAATAGAGGTCTTCTCGGGTCGTAAAACCTGTACCAGACTGAATAACTTCTTACCCTAACCAGACATGCATAAATACATTTTTTTAAAGAAAAACCCAACCCGAGACAGACTCAATGAAATTAGACCCGAGTCCGACCTTACCCAATGGCATTTATTTTCAAACCTGACTGGACCCAAACGTAAACGGCATTGACATGTGTACAGCCTGCTGCCCCACAGTAGTAAAGAAAAATCCTGGGTTCCTGACTGATTTGGCTGTGTAAGGGAAACAGGTCAATTTAGCTCAAAGGGAATCATTTAAGATTTTACAGGGAATTTGAACAGAATCACTGTTTCACGGCTGATCACTGAGACGCCCTGCGATTCACTGAACGAGCCGTTTAACATCAAATCTGCGCTGGATATTAATATCCAAAGTATAGTGAAAACACTATCAATGACTAAAAGCATGGCTAAAAGCTAAAGCTAGGAAGCAAAGCTACAAGCTAAAAGCTAAAAGCAAACTAAAAGCATACTAAAAGCTGGCATGACTGATAGCAAAAGCAAAGCTAAAACTAAAAGCATACTGAAAGCAAACATGACTAATAGCAAAAGCTAAGAAGCATAGCTAAAAACTAAAAGCAATATTTTATGGTGTCCTAAGTATTTAAACTGGCCTGTTGACCAAACCCCAAATGTTGTCTTGATCATTCAGATATTGTCTTGGCTCGGGGGTATCATAAATTATATGTTATCTTATCAAGCATGTGGTCCGAATTTTCCCGCTCTTGCAGGGTCTAATTTTGGACATGATTCCTATAACAAGAATTTGATACATTTGACAAATAACTGATGGTCATGACTGTTTCAAGCAAGCACATTCAAGCACATACATATGAAACATGAATATGTATCCTTAAGCTATCCAATAGTTATTAAAAGACATACACAATAAGTGATTAAACATGATAATCAAATGTGTGGGTTACATATAAATGAATATGGAGTTAAGCGATGGACTGATATTCATTTAAAAGTCATTTTGAGTTCATTTTGGTCCATATATATGTAGAAAATACAGTTTCTGTGCCATTATCTGACATAGGGATGTTCTGTGGAGACCAGAGGTTAAAAGGCCCCCCTTAGGAATTTCAGTCTGGTTCTGCTAGGTGGGGGAAGTGTTTAAGGATATTGTGTATAACTCTCATGGGTTTACATGTGATGTCCGGCGTTGCATAAAATTTGCTCCAAATTTGACAATCTCTTCTCTGAATTGAAATTGTCAATGATTGTTCTAGTGGTGTTAATGTTGAAAGCTGTTCTATGAAAGAGTTGGTTGGTTGGTTAACTTGTTTCTGACTTGTGGAACTAGGACTGATTTATGACCTCCGGTTGCCTTCCTGAGGAATTTGGCTCATGTTTCAACCACAGCCCTGATCGACTCTTTAATTTGTCTGGTTCGAGTCAGATACGCTACAGCTGCTTCTCCATTACTTTGATTTAATTAACATTTATTTAATTTGTTACTTTATATTATTGGCTGCCTGATGTGACCAGTGGATAAAAAAAAAATACACTTGATAGTTTGAAAAAAATTTAAATAATAGCCTAATTATTCTCTAGTGTTGTCTGCAATCTAATCTCAGGCGAAAGGCTTCTGCACACAAAAAAAAGAAAAGCCCTGCATGAACACACAGCATAATGAAGCGAGTGGATTTTCCTGATGATGATTTCATGATTTCTGTGTGTAAGGTTACAAACATATCCTCCTTTTCTATTTGCGCATCCGGGATAGTTTAAAAGATGTCTGGTGTAGCTTGTCCGAGGTACTTGTTGAAGTTCTGGACCTGAACCCGCTCAGGTCTCAGGTTGGACCTCGGGTTTTCGGATCCAGACTTGTGAAGACCTCTAAAACAGTCCCCTGTAGCTTATGCAGCTAGTGTTTTAGCTCTCAGGCCATCCTTAAAAATATTCTTGTTTGCCGTAACCCGACCGACCCTGTCAATTTAGCACCGACTCAATTTTTTTTTTTTTTTTGCTTTTAGTCCGACCGACTTGCCGATTGTAAATTTGCGTTAAGACCGACCAATTATTTTTTTACTCTTCAAACAACTAATACAAACGCAATAAAATACTATTAATTATATATTAATTAATTATAAATTGCCTTGGCCTACATACAAATGAAGGCTATCTTCTTTAATTTAAAAAAAAACCCTTGACGTCATCTGTGTTTACACGGATGTCACACTGTGGCCGGTGCGTTCGCTTCGTCTCAGACTCTCATTCATTGTCAGAGTCAACGGTTCGCACTTGGTAATGATGGCTGCAGTAAACTAAATGTTCGCGGTCACTGTTCAAAGTCATACGGGTTCGGGCACCATAATACATCTAAAAAAAATTCATTAAAACAGCTCGACACCGCTTTAACTTGGCACAAGGTTCTGGAAAAACTGTGCCCAGATCTTTTCCCATCCCTTCTCCTCTCTAGTCTAAAACCGTGACCGTGTCGACTGTCACTTTATGTTCGAAAACCTATTGCACGAATCAAGCACGAATTAACCAACACAAGTTTCGAAAACGAAAATAAGAAAATGATTTTAACCTTAACCCGACCTTTTCTCGGAGCGCGTCCAGGTTTTTTTTTTTTTTTTTTTTTTTTTGAACAGGCGTCCCACAGCAACTGCACCTTCGGACAAACACGCACAACAGCAAATAATGGCTACTTCTGCACAATGTTTCTCTTTTTACAACAGAAATGTGAATTCAGCCGGTATTCAGTCTCATACAGTTTCGGGCTTGAATCGCCTAGGGCTGTCAAAATAGCTGAATAAACTAAATTTGAATTTTTTACTTAAATATGATCAAAATTCGAATTGTATTCGAATTTTAAATGCATAATTTCAGTTAGGGTGAAGAAAAGCTTTTTGCTTCTCTTCTGAGGCTCAAGATAGCGCATCGAGCAAAATATTACTGCATGTTTATTCAAAGCATTAGAATACATGACTGTGAAAAAAACATAATA
The DNA here is from genome assembly GCF_963082965.1 of Carassius carassius. Classification (NCBI taxonomy): domain Eukaryota; kingdom Metazoa; phylum Chordata; class Actinopteri; order Cypriniformes; family Cyprinidae; genus Carassius; species Carassius carassius. The sequence continues at coordinate 27,073,770 of NC_081767.1, read as the reverse complement.
TTTAAAATAATGTTTATGAACCAATTATTATTAATTAAGTTGCTTAAAGAATTATAAACAAAACAGCATCATGTATGCATGCATTGTTAAATAAATAAAAAGGGCGGAAAACCAGTCACACAGGATACATTTTTTCATTTAAAAACATGAGATGTGCGAAATATGCGTTCTGTGTGAACGGCTTGGTTTCAGTTTTGATGTAAACAAGATCTTCTCCACATTGATTTTTTTTTTTAAGTGGCTTCAACTGGATAGGCTAACATAACCTTATAATGCAATGACACATACATCGTCATCGCATCTCGTGCGCGTACACGAGGTGAAAGATGAGAAAGCAGATACTGCGTGTCGAGCTCGTCCGCCTTTGAAAGTTGTGTAGACACAGCTGTGTGCCCGGCGAGATGGAATGGAACACGTACCGGGGCTCATAAGGCAGCTTCCTTAATGCACACCTAAAATTCATATGCGCATTCGAATGTGGATTTTTATTTTAAATTCGACGAATATTCGAAAAAATATTTTTTTTGATAGCCTAAGTAAATCGCCTATGCGATTTTCTTTGTTGTTGTTGAAATTTAATCGTAAACACAGCCATGTTGAAGCCTGCAGTAAATGTTTTGCATTATGGCAGTCCACTCTGCTTATTGTTTTTAGAAAATGTTGCACTCCTGTTTGTCATTTTGCACGTAACTTCACGCCAATAAATCATCAGAAATATTGGTCTTAACCAATATATTGAATCTTTACATTCCTCCTGCCTGTTGTCCGTGGATTTACCTATATTTGGTGTTATTTGCCGTATAAAACTTTAGACATGCAAAATCGATTTTACAATCGATTCAATGAACAATCGTCATTGAAATCGAACAGGATTTTTTTCACAAAAGTGACAACCCAAGAAAGCAAAGTAAACGTTCTCTCATTTGTAGGTTGCATTGATACGTAGCGGTGGATGCAAGTAAAACAGTACCTCATTTTTTTTCTCACCTGAAATTCATGCAATAAACATGTTTTTGACAAAGATTTAAATTTGATTGTGGCCTATATAGCCTGCATCAAAATGAGGTTTGCAATGATGCGCCTGAAGGCACGGGTTGAAGACCCAGTCAGTGATGTCACGATATGCTAATTTGTTTAAATTCATACCGACGTCATCACCATCACAAAAATTTACCTTTTTTTACATTGAAACTTGAAAAAAAAAATATAGACCAACCTACCGACCCTTTTTTTTTTTAAATTACTGTTACTGCAAACCAAAATATTTTTAAGGATGGCCTCACTGAATCTACATGAAAGTACATTGGTCTCAGAAAGTATCTGGACACTTGAGCAACCCATAAATATGTATGAATGGAATTAGATGACAAAATATCAAAACAAGTGGCATTTATTTTAAAGTAAAGTTTCACAAGCACACATTTTAAATGTTATGCAAAACGTTTTTAATATACTGTTCAAAATAAAGACAAAGGCATTTAAACATTTTCCAGTAGTCAGATGTCAGTGGAACATGCCCATATTTAAATTTTAATGTGATAAACTACACCTGTGTAAAAAATGAGGTGAACTGACCTCATCCATTAAAAATCGAATTAGAACTTAAAGTCATTGGTAAATTAAAGTGAAGTTAGTTCTGCAGTAAAGGCTAGCATAATTTATGCAACGACATTCAGGCATTTTAAGTGCCCCAGTGTATTTCTAGGGCCTCTGTATGCCTGTATTATTCCTAAATGTACAATTAAATTTTTGTTTGGTATTTTAGTGTGACATGTATGAAGGTGCTTTAGTGCCACGAAAAAAAATAATAATAGTAAGAAGAAGAAGAAGATTACGAGAATAAAGTCGTAATATTTTGAAAATAAAGTAACAATTACGAGAATAAAGTCGTAGCAATTAGTGGTGTTAATGTTGAAAGCTGTTCTATGAAAGAGTTGGTTGGTTGGTTAACTTGTTTCTGACTTGTGGAACTAGGACTGATTTATGACCTCCGGTTGCCTTCCTGAGGAATTTGGCTCATGTTTCAACCACAGCCCTGATCGACTCTTTAATTTGTCTGGTTCGAGTCAGATACGCTACAGCTGCTTCTCCATTACTTTGATTTAATTAACATTTATTTAATTTGTTACTTTATATTATTGGCTGCCTGATGTGACCAGTGGATAAAAAAAAAATACACTTGATAGTTTGAAAAAAATTTAAATAATAGCCTAATTATTCTCTAGTGTTGTCTGCAATCTAATCTCAGGCGAAAGGCTTCTGCACACAAAAAAAAGAAAAGCCCTGCATGAACACACAGCATAATGAAGCGAGTGGATTTTCCTGATGATGATTTCATGATTTCTGTGTGTAAGGTTACAAACATATCCTCCTTTTCTATTTGCGCATCCGGGATAGTTTAAAAGATGTCTGGTGTAGCTTGTCCGAGGTACTTGTTGAAGTTCTGGACCTGAACCCGCTCAGGTCTCAGGTTGGACCTCGGGTTTTCGGATCCAGACTTGTGAAGACCTCTAAAACAGTCCCCTGTAGCTTATGCAGCTAGTGTTTTAGCTCTCAGGCCATCCTTAAAAATATTCTTGTTTGCCGTAACCCGACCGACCCTGTCAATTTAGCACCGACTCAATTTTTTTTTTTTTTTTGCTTTTAGTCCGACCGACTTGCCGATTGTAAATTTGCGTTAAGACCGACCAATTATTTTTTTACTCTTCAAACAACTAATACAAACGCAATAAAATACTATTAATTATATATTAATTAATTATAAATTGCCTTGGCCTACATACAAATGAAGGCTATCTTCTTTAATTTAAAAAAAAACCCTTGACGTCATCTGTGTTTACACGGATGTCACACTGTGGCCGGTGCGTTCGCTTCGTCTCAGACTCTCATTCATTGTCAGAGTCAACGGTTCGCACTTGGTAATGATGGCTGCAGTAAACTAAATGTTCGCGGTCACTGTTCAAAGTCATACGGGTTCGGGCACCATAATACATCTAAAAAAAATTCATTAAAACAGCTCGACACCGCTTTAACTTGGCACAAGGTTCTGGAAAAACTGTGCCCAGATCTTTTCCCATCCCTTCTCCTCTCTAGTCTAAAACCGTGACCGTGTCGACTGTCACTTTATGTTCGAAAACCTATTGCACGAATCAAGCACGAATTAACCAACACAAGTTTCGAAAACGAAAATAAGAAAATGATTTTAACCTTAACCCGACCTTTTCTCGGAGCGCGTCCAGGTTTTTTTTTTTTTTTTTTTTTTTTTGAACAGGCGTCCCACAGCAACTGCACCTTCGGACAAACACGCACAACAGCAAATAATGGCTACTTCTGCACAATGTTTCTCTTTTTACAACAGAAATGTGAATTCAGCCGGTATTCAGTCTCATACAGTTTCGGGCTTGAATCGCCTAGGGCTGTCAAAATAGCTGAATAAACTAAATTTGAATTTTTTACTTAAATATGATCAAAATTCGAATTGTATTCGAATTTTAAATGCATAATTTCAGTTAGGGTGAAGAAAAGCTTTTTGCTTCTCTTCTGAGGCTCAAGATAGCGCATCGAGCAAAATATTACTGCATGTTTATTCAAAGCATTAGAATACATGACTGTGAAAAAAACATAATATTTAAAATAATGTTTATGAACCAATTATTATTAATTAAGTTGCTTAAAGAATTATAAACAAAACAGCATCATGTATGCATGCATTGTTAAATAAATAAAAAGGGCGGAAAACCAGTCACACAGGATACATTTTTTCATTTAAAAACATGAGATGTGCGAAATATGCGTTCTGTGTGAACGGCTTGGTTTCAGTTTTGATGTAAACAAGATCTTCTCCACATTGATTTTTTTTTTTAAGTGGCTTCAACTGGATAGGCTAACATAACCTTATAATGCAATGACACATACATCGTCATCGCATCTCGTGCGCGTACACGAGGTGAAAGATGAGAAAGCAGATACTGCGTGTCGAGCTCGTCCGCCTTTGAAAGTTGTGTAGACACAGCTGTGTGCCCGGCGAGATGGAATGGAACACGTACCGGGGCTCATAAGGCAGCTTCCTTAATGCACACCTAAAATTCATATGCGCATTCGAATGTGGATTTTTATTTTAAATTCGACGAATATTCGAAAAAATATTTTTTTTGATAGCCTAAGTAAATCGCCTATGCGATTTTCTTTGTTGTTGTTGAAATTTAATCGTAAACACAGCCATGTTGAAGCCTGCAGTAAATGTTTTGCATTATGGCAGTCCACTCTGCTTATTGTTTTTAGAAAATGTTGCACTCCTGTTTGTCATTTTGCACGTAACTTCACGCCAATAAATCATCAGAAATATTGGTCTTAACCAATATATTGAATCTTTACATTCCTCCTGCCTGTTGTCCGTGGATTTACCTATATTTGGTGTTATTTGCCGTATAAAACTTTAGACATGCAAAATCGATTTTACAATCGATTCAATGAACAATCGTCATTGAAATCGAACAGGATTTTTTTCACAAAAGTGACAACCCAAGAAAGCAAAGTAAACGTTCTCTCATTTGTAGGTTGCATTGATACGTAGCGGTGGATGCAAGTAAAACAGTACCTCATTTTTTTTCTCACCTGAAATTCATGCAATAAACATGTTTTTGACAAAGATTTAAATTTGATTGTGGCCTATATAGCCTGCATCAAAATGAGGTTTGCAATGATGCGCCTGAAGGCACGGGTTGAAGACCCAGTCAGTGATGTCACGATATGCTAATTTGTTTAAATTCATACCGACGTCATCACCATCACAAAAATTTACCTTTTTTTACATTGAAACTTGAAAAAAAAAATATAGACCAACCTACCGACCCTTTTTTTTTTTAAATTACTGTTACTGCAAACCAAAATATTTTTAAGGATGGCCTCACTGAATCTACATGAAAGTACATTGGTCTCAGAAAGTATCTGGACACTTGAGCAACCCATAAATATGTATGAATGGAATTAGATGACAAAATATCAAAACAAGTGGCATTTATTTTAAAGTAAAGTTTCACAAGCACACATTTTAAATGTTATGCAAAACGTTTTTAATATACTGTTCAAAATAAAGACAAAGGCATTTAAACATTTTCCAGTAGTCAGATGTCAGTGGAACATGCCCATATTTAAATTTTAATGTGATAAACTACACCTGTGTAAAAAATGAGGTGAACTGACCTCATCCATTAAAAATCGAATTAGAACTTAAAGTCATTGGTAAATTAAAGTGAAGTTAGTTCTGCAGTAAAGGCTAGCATAATTTATGCAACGACATTCAGGCATTTTAAGTGCCCCAGTGTATTTCTAGGGCCTCTGTATGCCTGTATTATTCCTAAATGTACAATTAAATTTTTGTTTGGTATTTTAGTGTGACATGTATGAAGGTGCTTTAGTGCCACGAAAAAAAATAATAATAGTAAGAAGAAGAAGAAGATTACGAGAATAAAGTCGTAATATTTTGAAAATAAAGTAACAATTACGAGAATAAAGTCGTAGCAATTACGAGATTAAAGTTATATTTTGAAAGTAGCTTCTCTTTCACAATGAAACACAGCCTCCACAACAAGGCGCCGGCACAACAGCGAGAATCAGTTACGCCTTCTTTTTATTGCGTGAACATTTGGGCGGCTTTATGCAAATCCCACATTGTGATGCAGACATGTGGGGGCATGTTAGAATGAGCCATTTTGGGAGGGCGTAGTTGACTCTTAACTTTTATAAAGAATATCTCTTTGGATTTGAGACTTTAGTCTTTGAAACTTTACAGATATTCTTTATTGCATCATATGACCGCTTTAACTAAATGCATGTGAAGAATGAAATGTTGGGCACCACAGATGTTTTTTTGCAGAGTAGGCAGTGTGGAAGATTTTTTTATTAATAAGATTTGTATTAGTCAAGTATAATCAAGGTAAATCTAGTCATATATATGTATATATATTCCATTATAATCATATAGCCTGTGTGTGAAAAGAATGTGCCTGTCTGCAAAAAACATCCTGACCCACAGATAGGAAAAGTCTGGAAAAACATACAAATGGGCCTTTTTCTTTACCATGACAAGTCTCAACTCTACAGGGAGGAACTGAAATGGAGGCATAAGGAAAACTATAGAGAATAGAAAATGCCCTGTTAAAAACAAGAAAACTCTCTATATATGGAGATACCACCTAGCATTCGAGATCTTCTCGCAGAGAACATCTCAGCTTCGTTTCTGTCTGAAATAAAGTCTATCTTCTGGAAACAGAACCCAGAGACTGTGTGATTCCTCAGATCCACGGCAGACGACAATACACTACAGCAGTGTAATTTTCACATTAATCAGCACTTTCTGTTCACTCTAGCTACTTTCACTTTTTCTTCTTTCTTAAATACTAATTTCTACCTTTGCTTTTCTTCTTTGGACTGCTTTTCTCTCTGTCCTCTTTTCTTTTCTCTGCCTTTTCTCACCTTTACTCTTGTTTACCACTCTCTGCCCCTTTCTTCCCCATGCTGTCTTATGCACTTTCTCCTTTTCTTCTCCCTGGAGCTGCAGGTGTAAATTTTGCTTTGTTTGAACTACAGCAGCAAGGACTCAGAACTGAAGGTGTTTGTATGCCATGAGCATCCTCTCACTCACCAAGCGCTGATGGCACACACACTTATTCACAGTGTCCTGTAAAAATGTAGCTGTATCACTGACAATATTAAGGATAAAACTACATATTTTCAATCTCTCTCTCTCTCTCTCTCTCTCTCATATACTGTATATATATATATATATATATATGTAGTTTTGCTTTTATTTATTTTATTTTTTAATAAAAGACAGAGGTAAAGACAGAGATATAGAATTTAGAATGGCATAAGGAAAAGTAAATATTGACAACTTACTTTTTTAACATGAAAATGTTACTTTTAAAACATTAATAATTAGGCTGATTTCTGATTTTGAGTTAACCTGATATGGAGATTTGTTTTTGAAAGTTGGACGTTTTGAGTCACTACTTAAAAAATGCAAAGCTTTTGGCATTTTTGAGGATTGTTAGCATTCAATAAACAGTGCAAGATGAGATGCTACAGTTTCATTATGCAAACTTTCTAACAACCAAGATATTGCACACTGTCAGTGTGCTATTTAAATCACTGGCAGTCTGGCTCTAATAAAATTAATTTAAAATTAATTAAAATAAAAAAGAAATCTGTTGAGCTTGTTGTAGTTGGAGGATTGACTATTTAGATTAGTAGTACATATGAACAAAAAAAAAACAGGACAATTATGCAAATATATATGCAAATTATACACTAAAGCATGTTTGAATTGGCCTGAATTGAAAAATGTAGAGGAGAATAAATTATTTAGTATGATGTCATGAACTCAGTCTTTTTAATTTGGCTAAAAGTCTCCAGCCAGTGCATCAAGCAAAAAGTGGATTTGTATTTGCTACAAAAAAGACAACATAATCAGTTTGATTTGATGGAAACCTTCCTCGCTTGATCTGGCATATACTTACCTCTACAGCAATAAAAATCTTTTATACTGCAGATGTATTCACTAGATTACATGCATTAAGACATAATGAACAGCCTTGTTTCTGAGCCACAAAGATGAGCACATTATCTACAGTACATATGCTAAATGAAATACTGAGAAAAAAAAATGAATGGGTAAATTAATCATCTGTCCTCCTGACTGCACTCAAGCACACAGAAAAAGAGAACATTTAAAGCCATTTTACAGCTCTGCATAACTTTCACGCATGTGAGACTCATGAGACATATGAAGCTGGTCTCTGAACCTTTAGTCAGTGCACCAAAGCTGGTTTCATTTTCCTCTTGACCAATCATAGTCTCCACACACCCATCAGTGACAGACTAGCTAACGCTATACATATCCTGTTCATGCTTTGTTGGACAGAGTATAACAGAGGGTCAGATGGTGTCGGTACAGGTGCAGGGCATGAGTGGTTTTGGTGTTGTGTTGCAGTTTTGCATTTTGGCTCTATAATTTGCCAGAAGGGGAGTTCCTGGAGCAGGTGATGATGCAGGGTTAGCAATGATCTCAGCTAGTGTTCTTTGGCCTGGGCTCTTACTATAAAACAAGAGAAGGTGAAAAATCCACTGTGCAATCTGCCACGGGTTTCCTCTTGAGTGGGAAGATGATGGTTTTGAATGGTCAAAACCATCATGATAAGCCCAGGTGACAAAGTGAGAAAAGGGAAAAGAAACACTAGATGAAGACTGGGTGAACTTGCATGTTTCCATTAATGGGATGTTTTTTATGCCATTTACATTAAGTAATAATTTCTAAAACAAATAAGTTCCTCTTATACTGTTTTATCCTCAAATACTTGGCATTTGTAGGATCTGTTGTTTTTGTTGTGGTTGTTGCATCTTTTAGAATGTTCTCACTAATTTATTGTTCTGATTTACATGATACAGACCTCATCAATTTGCATTATTAACATTGGTTTACAAATGTGCACATTAGACAGTGATGAGATTTATTCCAGTGGTTCTCAATCTTTTTGACTCAAGGCCCCTACCAATACCCAACAAAATTTAAAGGCCCCATGACATTTCCATTTGTGTTTTTTTTTTTTTTTACTCACAATTTCAACCTGATAAAATATTTTAGAGCTTGAGATAAAAAGAAAAAATATATATTCTTTATAAAAAATTCCCATGGACTTTTAAGATTTTATTGATTTACATGACTTTTCCAGGTCTAAGAATCACACTTTTAAAATTATATATAATTATATATTATTTTATATTTAATGTCCATGGCAATCCTTGTTCTTCAGTTAAAGAAAAATGTTGAGGGGGTATTAAGTTATTTGTTTTTCCTTGATTTAAATAATTTTAAGTGATCTTTAGGCTCCTTGGAATCTTTCTGAGGCCCCATAGTGGGCCCCGGGCCCCTATCTGAGCACCACTAGTTTATTCTAAACCACATACGACTGACAGAAATTAGATGGAGTTTAGTGGGTCATTCTTAGAAACTATTTAAACTATCCTAACTATTTTAAAGTCATGACTTTGAGTCAAACCATGAATTGATTTGACTGGTGCTCTGACAAAGAAATAACCTTTAGTAAGCTAGTACACAAGTTCATATGTTTGTAAAATTTAAAATACTTTGGGTTGGGAGGGTCGTTTACTAATTCCATGGCTTTGAGTGAGCTGAGTTTTAGTTTTTTCCATTTTACGAGAATGCAGACTGCCTTTCTGCTGCAAATGGGCTGACTTTTTTTGTAGTAGTAGTAGTAGTTCTACATTTGATCAAGCGTATATAGGAAGAAAGAGAGCTGGCGACCCTGCGGTGCTCCAATATTGATGCAGGAGAAATTGGGAGATGATTGCCCTCACATGCAGGTTACAGAATAGGTTTTTATATAACACTCAACAGGAGGAGTTTTCAAGTCACAAAGTGTCAGTGTAGGTCAAAAGTGATATTGCACCAGAATCACCTTTGTTAAAGCTGGAGCTGAGGTCCCGAATGATTTAACTTGCTTTAACTCTTTAAATGAATAGCATGACTTGAAAGAAAATGTGGCCTGCTGTTTACGATTCTGAGCACTAACATCTTTTCAGTTCCAAGGTTACAGGGTTCACAAAAAAAAATACTCTGTTGTGCCTCACAGGTGTACGTAGAAACAAGCACTCAGGTGGCTGACTGTATGCAGTAGTGCTTGTCTTTGTTGGTGATATAGTGAAATGTTTACAAGCTCAGGGTAATGGTAAGGTTGATGGTTTTAGTCAGATTGGCAAGTCACTCAAACCCTGGTTGCTTCAAGACGGCCTGAATGCATCGTATACAATAAGTTTGATAATACAAAAATGTAATGGACTTCTTGCTTTGTATTTAATGCAATAGAAGAGAAGCTAGAAAACGACAGTGAGAAGATGCATGGGATACATTGTGTGGTGCTATAAGGCCATTAATGTATGTGGGGATGTCTGATAATTTTTCTTCTTGTGCCGCATACTCATTTTTGAGTCAGCAGATGTAGAGATAGTAAATGGTGTTAATCGTGCCATCCATCAGAAGATTCTTTCCACAAGTAGCTTCATCCCAGAGTTAAAGATGCATTTTTAATGCTTGCCCGCTTGTTGTCTTCACCTACTGTATAATTTTCTGGGATTAAATTGCAAGATGTACACAGCTTGTGCAGGCTACACATTGTGGGTTCTTTTATGTCATTTTAGCTCACTCTTTCACTACTTGCTTGCACATAGACATATAATACAAACACTTTTACAAAACAATCACAGTTTCAAACTTTTTCACATTGTTTTAAAGTCATGAGGCAATATAAACTTTGTGAAGCTTTTTCATATTTGTGAACTTTGAAAAAGAAAATGTATGGCACTCAAATGTGTATAATTAAAAATAATACTTTTCGTTATATTTATAAAAAAATATGCATAATAACTGAATTATAATAATATATACATATTTAAATGTTTTAGTACTTGACTCTCTTTCTAGAGTTAATACTTAGCAGGGTGACCTTTGACAACAATTACTGTGTCTATTGAACATAAAACTGATGCCTCAACTTCAATAAGTTAAGCGGGAACTGTTTGCAAACTACAGTGTTTAAGTCATTTCACAGATGCTTAATTAGAATGACTGAATCTCTCCAGGACATCAGTGTTGTAAGTGTGTGTTTTGGTGTATGCTTCAGGTATTTGTCCTGTTTGAAGATGAATCACCCTTGAAGTCTCAGTGCTGTAGAGAAACATAGCATTATGCACCCATCTCTAAGCTTTAATCAAAGGCCTGAATCTTAGCCTATGCAAGTCCATGAATGCAGACACTTATTGCTCTATATGCTCAGTTTTGAGTTGTTTTATGAAAATGTGTTAACAGAGTTGCAGTATAGCAACATTAGCATGTAACATAAAACATTTATTTACTGTCAGTTTTGTCTTCCAGCCTCATAGTATACATTAAAAAATCCACAGATTTTTAAATTTCCAGGAAGCAGTTCCCTTTCGAAAGGGAACTCTACACTACGTCAGAATGACGCTTTGGGGAACGCCTCAGGCGTGACAGGTGTCTGAAATCACTATCAAATCATGGCAATCATAATGACCGGCGACAGCCCGTGAATCATTAACGTGAATGATTAACGTGCGACCTGCAAGTATAAAAGGGAGCCTTGCAAACATGACAAACATCTTTTCGTCTTCAGGGACTGTCTGTTTGATATCGCTGGAAAAGTCGGCAAAGAAAATGAAACGCACGGAGAAGGCTGAAAGCTTCAGGAAGTGTGCGGATCCGTGCCCAAGGTATTTGACGCCGGGTGATTCACACGAACTGTGCGTTCTCTGTCTGGGCAAAGAGCATGCACAGGCGGCTCTTGAGGGAGCTGTCTGTGCAAACTGTGAGCGTTTTGCTTTGAAAACGCTCCGCTCTCGTCTAGCCTTCTTCTCGAGTGAGGAGGGCTCACCATCTGTACCTCGTGGCTCAGGTCCCGCTCGCGCTGAGGAAGAGCGGCGACTCGCGTCGTGGGGTTCCCAGAGGGATCTCGCCGATCGTCTTGAGAGGGGTGTTAACCTCTCAGATGATTCGGCGGATGACGAGGGTGAGTTGCAGGTGGATGACGAAGAGGATTTTTCTCCTACTGTTCCTGCAACAGATGCTCTTCAGGACGGGCAGGTGATGGATGAGGAGGAGGTCATTCAGGTGGACCCTGAACCCTCTCAGCCACCCTGCCCCGTGTATGCTGAGCTGCTGGATGTAATGGAACGCGCCACTGACAGGTTGCAACTGCCATGGCGGCGTGTTAGGGGAGAAGTTGTTCGTGGCAGGCTGGACGATCGATTTCTCCCCGGCCATAGACCACCAGCTCAGGCGAGCCTTCCATTTCTTCCTGATCTCCATACTGAGATCGAGAGGGCATGGAAGAACCCATACTCTGCTCGGATCCACCGACATCAGCGGGCTAGTTTCGCTGATGTTGAGGGGATCGGCGAGTATGGGTATGTGTCGATGCCGCCCATTGACGAGACGTTTGCGAACCATCTCGTGTCTGGGCGGGCGTCGACACTGAGTGCTCCAGCCCTGCCATCCAAACCGCTCAAGACCACAGCGCGTTTGAATGGCAGAGCATACACGGCAGCGGGTCAGGCCGGTGCTGCCCTGCACACTATGGCGGTGTTGCAGGCGTACCAGGCCGACCTGCTGGGGGATCTCGACCAGGGGGCAGGGCTGTCCCCTGAGGCGGTGGCTGAGCTGCGCCGCACCACAGATCTTGCTCTCCGGGCCACTAAACAGACTGCCGCTTCGATCGGTCGATCGATGGCGGCAATGGTGGCCACGGAGAGGCATCTGTGGTTGAACCTGGCTGGCATCGGGGAGAAAGAGAAGGCCTTTCTCCTTGATGCACCGGTTTCGCCCTCTGAACTTTTTGGCACCTCCGTGGAGGCGGTGGTTGGAAAGTTCAGGGAGGCGAAGGCGCGCTCAGCGGCGTTTAAGACCTGTATACCGCTGAGATCCGGATCCGAGCCCAGACAGGCGGGAGAGCTAGTGTCGCCTCTCGTGCACCCCCTCCATGTAGGAGCAGGTCACAGAGGAGGCGTGACTCCCGCAGGAAAAAGAAGGATCTGAAGGAGGTGATCCAGTACAAACGATCACAGCGTTAGTGATGGATCATCTCCTGGAGGGCTGTTACTATCCTAGCCCTCTCCTCTTTTTCCCGACTCCCCAGGCGTTTCTTACACCAGGCCTGGGGCTGGGTCTAGGATGAGAACAAGGTTCTGATGGCCCGCCTCGGCTTGGTTGGTGAGAGCGCCTCTTTCAGGCATGTAAAGTGATGGCCCCCAGGTTCATAGAGAACTCTCTGGCGAGTCTTCACTCTGCACACCGCAGGTGAACTGGTTGGTTTTTAATATAATTTCTGTGTGTATACTAACACTGATTTGTATTTCTCTACAGACCTTGTTCCCTGTATAGACCTAGGGAGTCATTCTTAGAGGAGCAATGAGGTAAGGTATTGGAACTTCAGGGCCCTGAAGCCCCCCCCCCAGCTTGTGGCTAGAACGATTTAGGGAGAAGCTCAAAAAAAGATTTGACTCCCGTGTGAGTAGATGATGGCCTTCCTGTCATGACATTTTTATGCGTGGTGGGCCACCACTCATTTCTATGTTAGCCTCAGGGCTTTAAGCCGCCTAGGGGTAGGGTAGTTGGTCTTCCTAAAAAAAAAAAAAAAACTTTTTTACTTTAGGTTTAGACTGACGCTGGCGCTTCAGATAGATCTTATGTCCTACCTTTCGGTTTGTGACATTGGTATCCTGAGTACTTCGCTCCCCTGGCAGTAGGTTGAGTGTTTCACAGCCTCTCAATCAGGTAGGCTGTGGCTCCTCTGAGCCCTCAGGTAGATCTATGCTTGTAGGTCGGCCCTAACCCGGGCCGCCTCTGTAGCTGGCCTAGGCTATGTTTGGGATGTTGGAGGCGTTTTGCTAAGTATAGCTGCCGCATTTTATTATGTGTAGGCTTCCTCCCCGAGATTTCAGCCTCCTCCCTTAAATGGGAGTTGTTGGCCAAAGCCCGCCCCTTTCACTGCATTCAGGGGTGATAGAGTAATGCAGGGTGGTAGTTGAGGTATGATCCTTCAGGCGGGTCAGGCTGTCTTTCGCTCTGCGATGTGATAGTTTGCCAGACCCTGCCGAACAGAGCTACTTGTTTTTAGGCCTCTAGAGCTGGCTCCACTCAGCCCGTTGAGCTGAACCGCTCGGACGATGGGTGAAAGTTGGTTGGCTTGCAAGCAAGCTCCGCTCCCCCAGGCTGGGCACAGGACAAATCCCTGTCACCCTTTGGAGCCACTTGCAGGCCCGCTCCCTGTCTAACATTTCAGGGGCATATGGTGTTACTCCCCCGCTAACGCAGGGTAGTTTTGAGTAATCCATTCTCAGCTCTGTATTATTTACCTCACACCATGATGGCTCCGGTTGAGCAGGGAGTTCTAACTACATTTCATTCCGGTATTTGAACTCCGCTCCCTTGAAGCCAGAGCATTGCCATGAGCTGATGCCCTTGCATTTAGTAGGTAGGCCCTTAAAATGGGGCCTCCACTAGGCAGAGTGGCGTATGTTGTACTCCCCTGCTATGAGGGTATTGCTTTTTGCTGAGTACACTGCCTTTGGCAATGTGATTAGGTACCAGGATGCTGTAAGCGCTGTAGTAACAGTTTTTCTGCCTTGAAGGCTGCACAGTTAGGTAGTAGGCCCCAGCAGGCCTCCTTGACTGGGTAACCCCTAAGATAGGGCTCCTAGGCCAGCTCACCTTTGGTGGTTGGCCCTGGTAGTTTGGGCAGAAGACTCACTACCGAGTAGTAGGTCTTAACAGGCCTCCTCGGAGGTGGGTCACAACATTGTGGAGCATACACTAGGTCGAAACTTTAGGAAAGTTTTTTATTAGTATGGTTCCAGCAGTGTTCATTAAAGTAGCAGAAAGACTCGCTATCAGCTAGTGGGCTCGACCGGGCCTCCCTGTTAGGCGAGTCCCCAGCAGCAGTACACATCCAGCTGATTAGACCGTTTCAGGAAGTAGGCCTCTTCAGGCCTCCCTGAAGATGGGCTCCCACATTTTTTGTGGAGATCAGGTAGTAGGCTTTACTAGGCCTCCCTGAGGGCTGAATCCCTCATACTGTGGTACTAAGTGGCCCTGAGGTTGAACTATCAGGTAGTAGGCCTCATAAGGCCTCCCTGAAGGCAAAGCCCCATAGACAGTCAACTGGACTGCCAGTCTGGCCCACTGTCAGCTGTGGTTTTCAGGTAGTAGGCCTCTCCAGGCCTCCCTGAAAGTAAGCTCCTTCATGTCATGGTTCTCTGGTAGTAGGCCTCACCAGGCCTCCCTGGAGTTGAGTTCCAACATACTTTGAGTTTCCACTTAATGTGGGTTTTCTGGTAATGGGGTAGTAGGCCTCTCTAGGCCTCTCTGTAAGCGAACTCCTATGTACTGTGGTAGGCTTCACTAGGCCTCCCTTAAGTTGAGCTCCCAGGTTTTGTGGTTGTCATGTAGTAGGCCTCTCCAGGCCTCTCTGTAAGTGAACTCCCATGCGCTGTGGTTATCAGGTAGTAGGCCTCACTAGGCCTCCCTGAAGTTGAGCTCCCACATACTGTGGTTATCATGTAGTAGGCCTCTCCAGGCCTCCTTGGACGGTTAGCTCCCACTTACTGTGTGTTCCACTGAGCATGGTTTTTCAGGTAGTAGGCTGCACCAGGCCTCTCTGATGGTGAGCTCCCACATACTGTGGTTGTCAGGTAGTAGGCCTCTCCAGGTCTCCCTGAGTAGTTTCACAGTGGTGCTGGGTTTTGTAAGCTAGTGGCCGCTTACTTTCAGTTTAGCAGACCTTATCAGGCAGCTACCAAAGGTGAGCTTGCGCCCTGGCTCGACTCAAGTTTTTATTCTCTGCTACGGGTTCCCTCCTGGAACCTCTTTATCTTGCTACAGCCTGGTTGCCTACCAGGTAGATCTAATGCTCCCCTCACTGAGGGTCAGTATGAGTATGTGGTCTCCTGAGTCTGATCAGTCGGTCGTAGGCCTCTCATGAGGCCTCCCAGTTAGATCAGTCCTTAGGCCCTCACAGGCCTCCTTAGTGTTTTGAAACACAAACACTGGGTTGATCCGTGGATTGAGTAGAGAAACTCCCCTCGCTGGCAAGGGTTGTAATGCACTATGCTGAGTCATACTCTCCAGGATATCCCGTCTCTGAGATCCGGTCCGAGTGGTTCACTGCCTGCTTCGCAGTCCCTCGGGTTGGATGCCTTCCTAAAGGCAAGTGTCCAGAGGCTCTGTCTTCGGACAGACAGGAAGTGGCCAGACTATAGTGTATGGTGACACCAGGTCAGGCCTGCCTGGTGGCATTTCAGGTGGCACGTTCCCCTGAATAGTGACTGGCTGGGGTTCCCTCAGGTTCCCTAGCCACATTCCCTAGAAGGGACCCCTTCTAAGAAGTTGAAGTGTGGTCCTAGGCCCTTGAGCAGGCCCAGGTAGACCTTTCACTAAAACTATGTTTATGGAGGGTTTTCTGTGGTATCATATAGCTTGGGCTATGACCGTAGGGAGTGCTGTCACTGACAGCCCAGTGTGACCTGAGGGTGAGTGGTTCTAGCGTTTCATTTGAATTTGCTAGTTCTGTCAGTTGTCACTGCCGCTTGGCAGGCACTCCCCTTAGCATGGTGGCGTTGGTATATCGTTCCCCAAAGCGTCATTCTGACGTAGTGTAGAGTTCCCTTTCGAAAGGGAACGTCTCAGGTTACGACTGTAACCTATGTTCCCTGAGAACAGGGAACGAGACACTACGTCTTCCTGCCATGCCTCGGGGCCTGCCTGCAACAGTCCCTTCAGACGATAGGATGTTTGTCATGTTTGCAAGGCTCCCTTTTATACTTGCAGGTCGCACGTTAATCATTCACGTTAATGATTCACGGGCTGTCGCCGGTCATTATGATTGCCGTGATTTGATAGTGATTTCAGACACCTGTCACGCCTGAGGCGTTCCCCAAAGCGTCATTCTGACGTAGTGTCTCGTTCCCTGTTCTCAGGGAACATAGGTTACAGTCGTAACCTGAGACGTTTTTCTTTCAGTTATATACACCAGGGATATTATGCAACTCAATGAAATGAGAATACAAACAAAGATAAGTTGAATAATATTGGTAACCAAACCATTTTGGTGCCCATTGACTGCCATTGTAATGACAAAAACACTGGAATTCCTCAAAATATCATCTGTTGTATTCCACAGAATATAGAAAGGTCAGAGATGGAGAAAATATTGGCAAAACTTGAATTTTTGGGTGAAATAAGCATTGTATATTTCCAACAAGCACCCATTGCATTCATACTTTCTCTTTACAGACTAGCAGGATGAATAAATCTACCCGTTGACCTCTTGGTTATTTTTCCACTGTTATGTTTATGGGCTGGCTGTTAGGTATCCATGTCTGTTCAATGTCTCCTGGGTCCTAACTAAAAGCTAGAGATGCTGCTCTGAAAGGGAAGGAGAGGATGTTACAGTGCCGTTTACACTTAGGCCAGAAACATACTTGAATGCATGGCCAACAGCGGAAGTAGACTGTCCCATTGTATATACTTTCCATGCATTGTTATGTTACTGTGACAAGTAGATAGCTACAACTGGTAGATAGCAAGAAAGATGTCAATTTAGTGTGAAAGTCTTTTTTCTACTACAGTCATGCAAGCTAAATTAATTGACTATCTTCACTTACTGACTACACCTCTGATTTCTATAGTCTATAGTCTGAAGTAGAGATGCTCTGGCAGAAGGAGACCACAAAACTGCAGGTGTAGGACTACAGTAGTAAACCTTGCTTGACAGGATTTGCAGTTACCTGCCATAAAGGACAGATCAAATGGGCAGAGTGCAGCGTTGGTCTTCAGGGATGGGGGAACGAGGATGTTGAAGAGACTGAACAGAATGAGAGCAATTCAGTTAGATGAAAGATGTGGGTGTGTGACCAGTTCCTCCAAAGGTCGTGTTATAGTCATAGTTGCAATGGTATTCGTTTTTGTGTCAGAGATATGTGGGTGAGTCAATTTCTGAACTCTTTCAGCAGACAACCCTTTGCAGCCTTTCTCTACAAACAGCTGATCACAGTCAAGTTCAGTGGGCACCGTGACAGATATTATGAAAGGAACTCAAAATCCTCCCTACAGCCTAAAATCGCAGACTCTAATCATAAAAATGTAATTTACTGTGTAATGCATAATGTCAAGGAATTTGTCAATTGTATATTTGTACATTAGAATGTACTTCTCAAAGAAATAATAATAATAATAATATTTAGACAGTTTATTAAAACAATGTTTTTAATTAATATAAGAGTAAACCTCCGTTGTGGAGCAATTTGTTTGCCAAAAAATAAAATTGCATTCATTACATTTTATAAGATTAATTCAGTCGTGTGTTAATTAAAAATAATCATTTATTTGATTAATCATTAATTTAATTACCAACATTTTTGATAATAAATTTTTGTTTAATCATAAAGCACAGAATCCAGAAAACAATACTTCGGGTTTCTGGGCTAGGATGGATAGAGATAGAGAAAAAGTGAGCAATGTATTGCTGTTTGACAAATTATTATTCAGGAGGAAAAATTGAGTGGAGTGCATTTTGGAGGATTACACAGATTAAAGCATCAGGCTAAAACTGGATGTGCATATGTTGTTAGAAAGACTTGATGAGATAAAGAAAGAGACTTTAAAAAATAATAAGGTAAGGTGACAACCTGGAAAGCAAAGTCGTTTCAGATGCAGAGCAAGCTACGCGTTTTTATTATAGATTATGAAGACAAACATTTAACTTTGAAATAACAATAAGATCAGCAACATGTATTAAGAAGAAAGGTTTAGTTTTTGACTTTATATTGACTTTATTAACAGTTTCTCCCAAATACCAGTGTGATTAAATGGAGAGCAAATGAGCCAACTTAGTAAAGTCTGCAATCAAATGTCAGAGATTTCAATATGACCGATACAATTATTATTATTATTATACATTTTATTTATAGGCACCTTCATGGCACTCAAGGACAACTTACAAAGTCCATAAAACCAGTACAACAAACACATTAAAATCACATAAAAGCCTGCATTCTAAGATGAGATTTAAAAACCAGAAGACTTGAACTATTGCAAACTTCTACAGGAAGTGAGTTCCATAATTGGGGAGCCACATAACCAAAAGCTTGTAAACCCATGGAAGTTGTCAGAGCTTGTAGAAGAACAAGAGTAAATGCAGAAGATAGAATGCAGGAAGTAGAGGTCTACACGGGTCCAAAAATTAGTACCTGAAAAGACCCGTAAATGTGCTACACTGAACCGACCCGGACCCGTCTATTATTTTGAAAGTGTGACCCGGGGCCATGCAGAACAGAGAAATGTCAAAAATGTACTACCCTGAACCGATGTGGACTGTCAATTATTTGAAAGCTGGACCCAAACCCAGCCAGCAAAACAGACCCGACTGGACCCTATCGGCACATATTCCACAACAAATTGCTATTATCAAGTTGATAAGCAAGTTGCGAAAATTAAACTTTTTGTCTAACCTAATGTAAGAAGCCTTCTCCCTTGTATCTGACTGTAATGCACACAATCCTCCTTGCCAAGAAGGTTCCATCCAAGTTATTTCTCTCTTGCCAATTGAAATGCTTAATACTGTACATTCATTAGTCCAGCTTCAAATGTCCACTTTCTGTGATGGTGATGGATGACAAATGCGACTTTGCAGTCTTGCCATTTTTGTCTCTCGAGTCAACTTGCATAATAATTGAGACTGTTTGACCATGGATTATAATAACAATTGCTCATCCAGTGCCATTCGCGTCTCTAATACGCATTAATCCACAAATGACTTAAGCTGTTAACTTTTTTAATGTAGCTGACACTCCCTCTGAGTTCAAACAAACCAATATACCGGAGTAATTCATTTACTCAAACAGTACACTGACTGAACTGCTGTGAAGAGAGAACTGAAGATGAACACCGAGCCGAGCCAGATAACGAACAAAAGACTGACTCGTTCTGACTCGTGGTGTATAGAAATTCTACATTGATTAAAAAAAAAATCAGGTGCTGGTTTCAGATTGGATCGCAATCGGCAGATACTCAGAATTTTCAGGATCGGATAGGTTCTGAAAAAATGGTATTGTTACATTCCTACCCAACACACAGGAAGAAACCGACTCTACACGAAGGTTGTAAAACCCCACAAAGGTGTTAGGTGATGCCCAGCCAGCAGCTTGACAGATGTCTGCCAGAGAGGCAGCATGCGCCAGGGCATAGGAGAAGGAGTGAGCCCTCGACCCCAGGGGGCAAGGCTCGCCTTGGGAATGGTATGCCAAGGCGATGAAATCCACTATCCAGTGGGTCAACCTCTGCTTGGAGACAGCCTTCCCTTTCTGCTGACCCCCAAAGCAGACGAGGAGCTGCTCAGAGCTTCTGAAGCTCTGGGTGTGGTCCACATATATGCAAAGTGCTCTTACCGAACACAGCAATGCCAAGGCTGGATCTGCCTCCTCCTGGGGCAGTCCTTGCAGGTTCACCACCTGGTCCTGGAGGGGAGTGGTGGGAACCTTGGGCTCGTATCCAGGCCAGGGTCTCAGGACAACGTAAGAGTGGTCCGGCCCAAATACAAGACACTCTTCACTTACCGAAAATTCTTGGAGGTCCCCGACCCTCTTGATGGAAGTGACTGCATTCAGGAGTGCTGTCTTGAGAGACAGGAACTTCAGCTTGACAGAATCAAATGGCTCAAAGGGACCCCTCTGAAGTCCAGTCAGGACAATAAAGAGGTCCCAGGGGGGCACCATGGGTGTCCCAGGAGGATTTAATCTTCTGGCACCTCTCAGGAACCTAATGATCAAGTCATGCTTCCCCAGGGACCGGCCGTCCACTGCATCGTGAGTTGCTGCAATGGCAGCAACATACACTTTCAAGGTGGAGGGTGACAGCCGGGAAAAGAAACCATGACTCTGACCGAGCATATCTGGGGGTCTTCTCGGTGAGAAGAACACCAATTTGTGAACAGACTCCACTTCAAAGCATAGGCCTGCTTTAAAGAGGGAGCTCTAGCCTGAGTTATAGTGTCCACCACCGCTGGTGGCAGATCACTTAGGTCTGCCGCATTCCGTCCAGAAGCCACACGTGCAGGTTCCAAAGATCTGGACACGGGTACTATATGGTGCCCAGCCCCTGAGATGCACAAGGGAGGGGCTGTCATGAGGAGCATGAGTCCTGAAAGCCAGGTCTGGGTGGACCAGTAAGGCAGTAAGACACCTGTAAGACACCTGTTCCCAATCCTCCTTGACCATGCACAGTGTCTGTGTGAGCAAGCTCACTGTGGGAAACACATAGTTGCATAGAGCCCGAGCCCAGCTGTGTGCCAGTTCATCCGTGCCCAGGGGGTCCTTGGACAAGGAATAGTACGGCTGGCAGTGGGAGGCTCGTGGGAAGCAGGTCTACCAGGCCTATTCCGAATAGACTCCAGATCAGCTGGAACATCTGGGGATGGAATCACCATTCCCCGGGAAAAGTTAGCTGCCATGAGAGCGCATCGGATACACGATTGAGCTACCCCAAAATATGGACAGCGTGAAGCGACTTGACCCCAGTGGAGGAGATGGCAGGCGAGTTGAGACATGCGACGTGTTCGTAGACCGCCCTGTCGGTTGATGAAGGAAACAGCCGCAGTGTTGTCCGTGCGGACCAACACATGCTTGTCTAGCAACAGCAGCCAAAACCACTGTAAAGCTAGATGCACTGCCAGCAACTCCAAAGCAGTCGAGGTCCTGTCCAGGACCCTGAAGCTGCCTGCCCTTTGCACGTTGCACCCCAGCCCATGTTGGAGGCATCTGCCATGACAAAAACATGCTGGGACACTTGTTCTAAGGGCACCCCAGCCCGTAAAAAAAGCCAGGTCTGACCAGGGGCTGAATAGGCAGTGACACATTGGTGTGATTGTGACACGATGTGTACCGTGGCGCCATGCCCATCTCGGGACTTGGAAGTGTAACCAGTGTCAAAGTGGTCTCATATGAAGCAATTAGAGCGGGATGCTATATGCCCCAGGAGCCTCTGAAAATATTTCAGTGGTATCTCTGTCCTGCCTCTGAAGGAACTCTGAAGTTCAGCACCGACTGGGCACGCTTGCTGGTGAGACGCGCTGTCATACTCACCGAGTCTAACTCAATACCGAGATTAGAGATCCAGGACTTATCCAGGATAGGTCGAAGGCCAACGCTTTTCTTAGGTACGATGAAGTAAGTGCTGTTAAACCCGCTCCTCATCTTGGCTGGAGGGACCGGCTTGACTGCATCCTTCACCAACAGGACAGCAATCTCTTTGCACAAGACAGAGGCGTCCTGGACTTACAATGCCATTGAACTTGGGAAGTCGCCGGGTGAACTGAATCGCTTAGCCATGTCTAACCGAATGAGCCAAACGGATGGGTTAGGCAGTGCAAGCCATGCCCCAAACTCCGTACGAGTGGCAACAAAGGAACAGTCGACGTACCCACAGTGGTGCTGTGATGGGAAGTCGTGTTGGATGTCGCCAAAAGCATCGTGTTCTGACTCATCACCGCAAAACTCCCCGTGTTCCTGGAGGAACTGGCCAGAGACGCGTGGAGAGGTGTTGCATCTCCGAAACTGCAACCTCTTTGCTACTGGCAATAGGGGAGTTGCGGGTCAGAATGAGGAGGCAGTGCATTGCTCATTGTCAACCCACGATCCTTGCAACTCTGAGGAAAGGGAAATTGCTCTTTTAATAAAAATGTGGATATGGCGGAACAAAAAGAAAAGAAAACAGAAGATTCTCCACCCTGCCCTCCTCTGGTGGAAGGAGTGGCACTGTCTCCACCAGCTCCTGAAGAGCAGTCTCCTACATCTCTGAGTTGCCTGTGTCAGGGCCACTTTGTTGTCTTCTTGGACAATTTCGCGGCCGGATGTGACACAGGGGGCGCCGCTCTCATGCACGGGGCTTGACGCGCCAGCCTCGAAGAACTCTCAGCCTCTCAGAGGACATCGCCTTCCAGCCGGACCACGCCGTGACAACACAGGTAAACACAGATTAGCTAAAATCCTTCTCAGAGCAGCGGCTGCTAACTGTGCCAGCGTTCGCCCGGAAAGATGTGCATAGATATAATTCTCATCAAATTCCTCCAAGACCAAATGACCTGAGCTAGGGCTGTGTGATTAATCAAAATCGAATTGAAATCGCGATTTGAGAAGTTGCAATTTGCTAATCGCAAAAGCCTGCGATGTAGACACGATATTACTCTGTTCCAGAGCATATGCATCACTGTCAGCCTTCAGTGACAGTCTTACTAACCAATAGAGTGAGCGCACCTCCGTTCTCCCCAATCAGCTCTGCTCTAGCCAACTGTGTAAACGCCCACCATTAAAAAAAAAAAAAAAAAAAAAAAACTGTAAGCAGGAGTCAGGAGAGAGACAGAGTGGGATTATGGTGTCTACAGGGTCAGATCAATAGTAAGGTAAATTAAAACTAAAGAAAAACGTTATGTAAATTAAGCTTTGAAAAGACAGACAATGAACAAAAAAAGATAATCTACAAGAGCTGCGTCACTGTGCCACAATGCATATCAAGAGCATCTCTTATTGCATGTTCGCTATTCCCCATTCAGAAGACCGCACACACAGCCTGTGTCTCTCTTCCCCACGCGGCGTGAATCCTGCATCACGGACGAGCCGTTCACACTTGCCGCACTCACGCAGCCTGTTTCGTAACGCTCGGTTATTTTCTCATATTCTATATTATATTATATTATATTAAACTATATTATATTCTGGCAGAATGGATAAGGGGCTCGACTCACGCTCACAACCTGCGTCAGCTTGCGCCTGGCTCCACGTTTAAAACACATGTAAATTCAGTCTCCCTGCTTGCTAATTTCACTTGAATGAATGAAACATTCAGCACATTTTCCACTTGTTCTTAAAATCCCAAATACAGTGTAACATGTAATACTTTAATAATTGACTAAAGAAATACAGTTCTTTATTTATATAAAAAATAAATATTTCCAGTGAAATTCAGTAACTAAGTTAATTCTATAAAATTAGTTATACCATTATAATCTTGTCTGCTGAAAAAAAAGTATGTATATATATATGTATATGTATGTACTGTATGTATGTATGTATATATATAGAACCCCTCCCAAAACACAATTGAAAATTGAAAGGATTTCAGGATTATAATGGGAATTGTATTGGATAGAACAACAGTAATTCCTATTGGAATAATGCCATGGATATGGAATAATGTTTATGGAAACTGTAAGAATTTTTTTTTCTTGTTTTTTTTTTTTTTCAGCAGGGTAATGCTACTCATACTGTGCTGCACATTATTGACAATATTGATCTGAAGCTTGACTTTGCAAATGTAAAATCACAAATCAAATCGCAATCGCAATATTTGTAAAAAAAATTGCAATTAGATATTTTTCCCATATCGCACAGCCCTAACCTGAGCTGTCATGTTTCTGACATTTCTCTACTAAGGACATGTTCTAATTCAATTTTAGGACAAACATTATTTGTTAAAAAGCCGCTTTTTCATATATAAAAAATAACTTTTGATTATTACATTTCTGTGTATTTATTTCATGAATGCTACTGTTACACCTGCTTTAACTGAAAAACTTAAAGCACTGTTTATTTAATTTATATCCTTCTTATTATTTAATTGTCCTGTTGTTTGTTATTTGCATCTTTGTTCTTATTTAAAGGAGTGTATATGTGTGTTTGTTTGTGTGTTTGTGTGTGTGTGTGTGTGTTCGTATTTTCAAGGGAGTAAAATGGAGGTTGGCTGCCAGAAAGACCCAGACGCGAGTATATCTGATCATCTGTCATGTTCCTGTCTGTCTCTGCTCTGTGACTGTATAAGTGCACAGCAGAAGTGTGAGGGTCTCTGGGTTACTGCGATGTAGCACACAGAGTTCTTTCAATGTCCCACTCAATCCATCTCTGTCTCTGTATCTCTTTCAATCCCTGGAAGTGACCTCAAGGTCATTTTGACACATGCCTTCATCAGCACACACAACCTGGTAAATACCCAACATGACAGATTTAGCACACAGTTACAAATTTTTTGCTTACTTTATACTTTATGTCTTTGAAACAATGTTCAATGCGAATATTGAATAGAGAGCAGCCAGGGGAGGAAAGAGTACACAGATTTAAATAAAAGCAATATGCTGACCTCAACAATTTCCTGCCTGCAGTCTTTTTCTAGGAGCTAAGAATGATGTGGCATTATTGACTCTGTGCCAGAGAATGTTCGACAACACAAATTTTGGCAAGAGAAAGTGGAAAACAGTGAGACAGATAATGAGTAATAGACACATAATGGTATGTGCTCATGTCTGATTTGTTAGAGCAGACTTAATCTCATTACATCATATCACACTATACAGCTACTTTCCCTGCACAATGTTAAATATCAATTTACCTCTCTTTCATTGTTTTTATGTTTTTTGGGCATCACCCATCACTCTTGCCTGTAGAAAGAGTTCTGAGAGAGTCATCAGCCTAATTTTTTATCACTTTTGTAACAAAGTCAGAAGCTCAAAAGTGTTAGAGACAGGACATCAGTCTTGGAACGTCTGCAAGCTTTGTGATATCTGCTGTTCTCCTAGTCTCACTTCAACCTCTCTCTCTCTCTCGCTCTCTCTTCTGTGCATGAGTGTGTGTGAATGTGCTTGCATAAAGGGATAGTTCACCCCAAAATTAAAATTTTATGTTAATCTGCTTACCCCCAGGACATCCAAGATTTGTTTCTTGAGTAGAACACAAACAAAGGTTTTTAACTCGAACTGGCATCCAAGATGTAGGTGACTTTGTTTCTTGAGTAGAACACAAACAAAGGTATTTGACTCGAACTGTTGCAATATGTCAGTCATATAATGGAATTGAATTGGAATCACGGCTTTGAGAGTCAAAAAAACATACACAAACAAAACCAAATTAAACCCTGCGGCTCGTGAAGATACACTGATGTGTAAAAACACAAAACTATTGGTCTGTGCAAGAAACTGAACAGTATTTATATCGTTATTTACCTATGTTCACCATCTTCTTCTTCCTGCTTTACAGTGGATCACAGACTTAAATGTGCATTACCGCCATCTCACTCTCAAATGGACCATTGACATTCGGAACTCAGAATATTTAACTCTCTGTCCAGCCCCTTGTCTCTTTCTGGCATCCCCATTCCCAGGTCCCCATATCTCATTCACTAATCAGCTCAAAGATTGGATTATCCCGAAAGCATTTCATATTCAATACATCCATTTATGCATTCTCAGACCCTCCCTTTAGATTCAAACAGCCAGCCTTTCCACCTAACATTCAATCAAAGAATCATACTGGAAGGTGGTTGTCAGTTCATATAACCTGTTTAGTGCTAACAAAGGCTGTAATGTGCTGGCAAGACTGTTGTGGTAGTTCTTTTTGGTTGTTTCATGTCTTCATTTTGCTCTGAGACTGCGGCATTTGAGTTGAGCCAAACCTATTCCAACCATCTATTTGGTTTTAATTTGTCATTATACTCTGCTTATACTCTGCTATTCAGCCATAATGCATCTGAATCCAACATGTAAAGTCCTGATATTCAAAGCTGAAGTTTGGTCACAAAATAATGCTCTTTCAATTGTTAAGTCTACTAGTTAAATATTGTGAAAAGTGTGATAAATATCACAATACTTTCCCATAAATATTTAACATCTCATCCTTCTGTTGCTTAGATTTTAATGCTAAATGCACAGGAAGCATCACATTTTGGTTTTATTTTGATTATTTGTGCAATCCTACCACTGTGTATGCTGATCTCAGAAGCCCTTGTATAAGTCTTCATGGTAATCTGTTTGTCAGCTCTGTAGGTGATTTCTAGATGTATACAGACTGTATAGATTTAGGGGCTGTGGTTGATTGGTTTTGAGCACAAAGGAGGGGGGGGTGTCATTGACATTTCTAGTGGCAACGCAGAGATAAGGTCACCCTAAGTGCATTAGTACTGAGAAATTGACAATCAGCCTGACAAGTTGCAAATTGTTATCCTTCTATGCATAATGTCTGCAGCTGCTGCAGTCACAACCGCTTCACCCCACCACTGGGAAATGAGGAGTAAAAGTCAGAGAAATTAGATGGAAAAAAGGTTGTGGAGTAGAAGAAGGGAATGAGAATGACTGAGAACTGGGGAGAGTGGCAGAATGGATGTATGTGCTGGATGGAGAGGGAGAAATTATTTGCTTGTCATTTAAAATTGCTGAATTTACACAAATGAATCACCTCAGATGTGCGGCAGTTTGATAATATGTCCTCTCTAACTGTGAGTCTGTTGCTGCAGTAGAAGCCTGAAAATTAACAAAGTCTTTTCAGACTCGACAAGCAAAAGCATGAATGTGTTTTGAAAGGTTTTTGAAAGATTTAAGAGTTGTAGAGTACGTTTCTTTTGGCAAGGCAGGGTGTTTGGTGGAGCATGGAAGCCCGTCTGCAGAATTTCAGCTTTTACCAAGTCATAGTTGAATTCTTGATTCTGATTGTTTCAAGAATTTTTTTTTTATTGCATTGCTTTGAAGTAGTTCACAGTTGGCACTTGCAACTAGAGATTGACAGAATGTTTTTGTTGTTTTACAATCAATGCCAATACCAATGATCTTTATGTTTATGGGTCCAATTACCAAATTGAAGACACTATAAATAAATAACAAATAATCATTTGAGTACAATAATATAAAACAAATGCATTAGAAATATTTGTTATTCTATTTTTATTTATCATTATTATTAGTAGTAATTGTAACATTTATTCCAGTATAATATATATATATTTCCTACTTTTTGGTTGTTTAATATTAACTTGAAATATTTTGTCATGTATTACTCTTCCACAGTAAGTGGAAAAGTGTTGATATCAGTTAAAAATCAAACTAAGTATCGATGTCTATGTAATTTTTTTTTTTTTTTTTTTGAGGTAAGCACATTAAAAAGAAGATATGTACATGTGTGACAGTGAAACAATGCATCATCAGTTATTAATTACATTTGTTTTCTGAGGCTAGGTTTCGCATCATAGATCTTACTGCACCTTCCTGAACATTTGATGAAATGTAATCTTTTTTCTTTTACTGTTCACATTTTTGTTTTTGAATTACACCTGCATCATTGTGAACAGCCAGTTGAAATTCAAGTACCTGTTAGTGAGAAACTGAGCATGTACAGAAACAATAACATCACACGTTATACCAGCATATGCATATACCAACATCAAAACCATTACATCTTCAAGGGCCTTCAAGTATCTGCATATTGACCAGCTAATTTGTTGAAGGGATAGTTCACTCTCAAATTAAATTTTGATATGTTTTAGCTTACCTCAAGGACATCCAAGATGTAGGTTTCTTTGTTTCCTCAGTATTTCCCATTTTGATATTTTTAGGTCCAACCGTTCTTGTCTGTGACTCACATAATGGATGTCTATGGTCACCACCCCAAAGAGCATGCACAAAGGAGTCAAAATTAAACAATTCCCCATCATAAGTACACATTGATGACCTAATACAAGAAACGAGCGGTTTGTGTAAGAAAACGAACAGTATTGATATCTTTTTTACCTTTTGTACACAACCACGTCCAACTGATCTGAGTTCGCGAGTGCTTCCTGATGTGACGTGCGTGCGTGCGTGCTCTGGCTTTAGTCTGTGCAAGCGCGGAAAGCCCCGGATGTGATGTCTCGCGCATGCAGTAATTGTAATAAATTAATGTTTATAATGTTTAATGTTTATAATGCACTTTATAATCGTTGCGTTTATAATACAAATACAACACATTACTCACTCTATTGACAGCGTGCCATTGGGTCCCTCTGGCATTGGACGTCGCCTCCAGTTTATACGTGGCAAACTAAACACAACGTGCAAAACGCTGCGTCTCAACAGCGGAGAAAAATCAGGATCTTCAGTCAGGCAGGCGTGTGATGTGATACTGCCAATGTCCTCGTCGTCATCTTGTAACGTTAGTTGTTCCATTCGTGACAACATATGCTCTCCACTTCTGTTGGCATCTCACAACACTTGCTACTAAAACACCACCAATTTTGAAGAGATCTCTGTCTCTGAGGCTTGAAGACGTGCTGCTGCAGCGGATCGCTCCTGAGTACTTGGTCTGTGTATTCTGTTTCAAATAAATATGGTTGTGAAAAAAATTCAACGT
Organism: Carassius carassius; assembly: GCF_963082965.1. Lineage (NCBI taxonomy): Eukaryota > Metazoa > Chordata > Actinopteri > Cypriniformes > Cyprinidae > Carassius > Carassius carassius. Next base: position 27,044,991 of record NC_081767.1, on the reverse strand, counting down.
TGTCTATGAATATATATTGAAATCGTCTTCCATTGCAATTTCCTGTACGTCTAAATATGTTTAGATCTTCACAGTTAAAGGTAAAACTTCCGAAATCTGTGTAAACCATAGGCAGTAAGTGTAAACAATGAGTGATGTACACGCGCGAGAGATCGCTTCCGGCGCTTTCCGCGCTTGCGCAGACTAAAGCCAGAGCGCGCGCGCACATCACATCGGGAAGCACTCGCAAACTCAGATCAGTTGGACGTGGTTGTGTACAAGAGGTAAAAACGATATAAATACTGTTCGTTTTCTTACACAATCCGCTCGTTTCGTGTCTTAGGTCATCAATGTGTACTTACGGTGGGGAATTGTTTAATTTTGACTCCTCTGTGCATGCTCTTTGAGGTGGTGACCATAGACATCCATTATGTGAGTCACAGACAAGAACGGTTGGACCTAAAAATATCAAAATGGGAAATACTGAGGAAACAGAGAAACCTACATCTTGGATGTCCTTGAGGTAAGCTAAAACATACCAAAATTTAATTTGAAAATAAACTATCCCTTTAACATGGCATGACTGTGGTACATTCCCTCGAGTTTTGCTTGAACTAATGCATCTCACCAAATATTAATTAAATCTGCTATCTCAGCATCTTTCCACTGATTCTGCTTGCTCCTCCCTCCGTTTTTAAGATTTAAGCAAGGCACTTACTGGCACTGAATGATAATGACATGATAAAATTATGTGGTGATACTGTATGCACATGTTAAAATAATGGGTGATTTCATATCTGGCTGCATCAGATGTGTAGTTTCAAGGATCACATCTAGAGGCATGTCACATGAAGGGAAAATCAAATTTAGGTCACTTCCAATGTGTTGCCTGAAGGGGGGGGGGTGGTAATTCAGACATTTCAAGGTCAAAGTGGTCTGGTTTGTCTTTTCCGTTTGCCCTCCTTCCCTGACTGCCTAAAAACGGCTAATTAACTGATACAGCTTGACTTATCGGTTAGTGTGACTTGAATACTAAAAGTAAACACTGGGTTTTCCTGGAAAATGTAGTGGCAGTCTGCCCTCTCCTTATCTTTATTTTCCTTTCCTATTTTTTTGTATTATTTACCAACCTTTACTTAAATCTCCCTTTCACAAACATTTTTTCTACTCAAACTTCTAATATACTGAGCCTTAATGCATTGATTTTAAATTTAGATAAAAAGCATTTTAACTGAATTGAATCGAGAATTAAATTAGTTTCTCACTCACTCTCCCTCCACAGGGTGTGTGTTCCCAGAAATGCTACTACATGTTCATCGTCGAGACTGTTTGTGTGGGCTGGTTCTCACTGGAGTTTCTGCTACGGTTCGTGCAGGCACACAGTAAGCTGGAGTTTCTCCGTGGACCCTTGAACATCATCGATGCCATGGCTATTCTGCCCTACTATGTGTCTCTGATAGTGGATGAGAACCCCACCAGTGAACATGAGCAACCCTCTGGAGGTAAGGGCTACCTGGACAAGCTCGGGTTAGTACTACGGATCCTACGTGCCCTTCGGATCCTGTACGTCATGCGGCTGGCCCGCCACTCTCTGGGCTTGCAGACTCTGGGGATGACGGTGCGGCGGAGTACGCGCGAATTTGGCCTGCTGATGCTCTTTCTCTGCGTAGCCGTGACACTCTTTTCACCTCTTGTGCACCTGGCAGAGAGCGAGCTGACCGGAGCACAGGATTTCAGCAGCATTCCCGCTTCTTACTGGTGGGCGATCATCTCCATGACTACAGTTGGTTATGGGGACATGGTACCCAGGAGCATACCCGGTCAGGTAGTGGCTCTCAGTAGCATCCTGAGTGGGATCCTAATCATGGCCTTCCCAGCCACTTCCATTTTCCACATGTTTTCCCGCTCCTACCAGGAGCTGAAACAGGAGCACGACAGGCTCTTTAAAGAGGAGTGTGCGGCGGCTGCAGCTGCTACCACAGGACCTGAGGATGAGGAGGACAGAGGATGGGTGGCCTTTCCTCCTCCTAGACTAGTTTTTACTCCAGACACAGAGACGCCAGGCTCATTTGAAGACCTTTCTGTTCTTGGGAATGGTGGAGAGACTTCCGGGAATAACAAGCACCCGTTACCAGCTGGAGCTTTTTAAGTGATGCATACACATCAAATGCTTCTCTAGATCAAACCTGTTCTTCCATGCCCTCATGCTGAACCCTCTTGTAGTGGACAGGGTTAATTTTCATAGACGCCTCTGTCTAAAAAGATTAAAGGTCCTTGAAGCTATTTTGTCTTCCATTAGCCACAAGCTGATCATGTCTCATTAATGCACTAATTCCTTCATATTCACACTGTAGACAGATTTAGCACTCCATGAAAATCCACACTATAGAAATAAAAAATAAAGCTAGTTTAACTTTAAAGCCACATCCAACACCGTTAGACAAACAAATCCAAAGATGTGTTTATTGGTTGATTATTAAGGTTCAAGAATTGCTCTTCCAGAAAACTTGAATATATAATTTCCTTTGCCAGTTTAGTACAGACATGCTCTTGTACAGGTCCAAATAAAAACAGTAATCTCAATGTCCTGTCCTGTTTTTTAGGGTTCATAGAAGGATTTTCTAATCCTCTTTTTTGAAACGCTCAATCATAAGACACAGTTACCCTGTTCTCTTCTCTTCATTTTACTAAACAGCACATGTGCCCATACCATCTGCCAGCTCTGACATGCAGCAGTTACAGAGTGATGAATCTATGATTGTTTTAGTGTTTCCTGTTAGAGTTAAGATTCTTTCATGGTGTGACCTCAACAAAGTCAACCTAGTTTTGTTCGTCTTCATCTCTTTTTGCTGAAATCCTTCTAGGAATGTATACTGCTCCCAGCTGAAGAGCTTCTCTGTATAAGGTCAAAAAATTGCCCCACTGCCCAATGCTTGCAGGGTCCAGCAGGTTTGAGGGAGAATCTTAATAAGGCTGGGGATTAAACATGCAATAAATTCATAGAGATAAAAAGTCCTTCCGAAGTCAGACTCTGTGACGGGCTTTGCTTTGTCAACAAATTACAAGTTTGAACCTCTAATCCAATTATTCAGTCATGTTGCATCATTAACGGCCTTGCTGTCTTTCCGAAAGTCCCAGAAGTCTGAGTCATGGTTTGGGAAAAGGTACAGAGAAAACCAAGGCTTTGATGGACCAATCAAATTACATGTGTAGCTTTTCGCAGGATTAACCAGCTGGTTAAATTATTAAATGGACATCAGCTTGTTCTTGATGTAAAGGTTAAACCTGTTTATCACTTTTTCTTTCATGATAGACACAAGCAGAGACATGTTAAGGTCTCAAATGGTCTAGGTGTGTCTCAGTCCACTAAGTAACCAGATAATCAGCAATTTCTGTATATTATACTAGAAATGTCATCATGTGATCTCCGTATTTTTCAAAAAAGGAGGATAAGAATATTTAATAATGGTACTGCTACAATGAACAAATGATACCATGTAATTCTCTACTGTGATGTTGTTGATAAATGCACAACATTTAATGCACAACTGAAACTGTATTGCAGGTCATTGAGTAATTGGTGTCCCAATGTTTAGTGCTTAAATTCATGTTCACATAACACTGATCCTAAACTGTTATGTAATACAACCGGAAAGAGAAAACCATATTCTTAACCATTTTGATAAAACAAATTCTATTGCAGTAAAAATTCATTTGAACTTAATAACCTGCAATAATCTGCACCCTTTAACAGCATTAAATGGGGGGAAGCTCCTATAAAGATGCTTTTTACCACAGTGCTTACTGAGAAATCTTGTTGAGGAAGGCTTAAATTATGTATCATATGCCTTTATTTATCAAGACAGGTCATATCTATATGGCACGTGTCTTCTTCTGGCATCAGTGAAAGCATCAAAGAGGGTTTAAGAGGCAATCTGTCAGATATGCTTGATGGTAACTTCAATGGGTAAGTAGTTTTTTTAGTTTTCCTAGTGTAGTTAACCTAAATTATAGTTCTTAAGTATTCAAGTCAATCAATTTACAGTGCAGTCTAAGCAACAGGTCAATGATTGTGTGTGTGTGTGTGTGTGTGTGTGTGTGTGTGTGTGTGTGTGTGTGTGTGTGTGGTGTGTGTGTGTGTGTGTGTGTGTGTGAGAGAGAGAGAGAGAGAGAATTTTAACATTTCAGAGTGTATAGGTGTGGTTTATTGTTATGATTGTGTCATGTTTTTCTGACAGGTATAAAGTAGTCCACAGATGTCCACATGTATATATATATATATATATACAGTACAGACCAAAAGTTTGGACACACCTTCTCATTCAAAGAGTTTTCTTTATTTTCATGACTATGAAAATTGTAGATTCACACTGAAGGCATCAAGGGCTATTTGACCAAGAAGGAGAGTGATGGGGTGCTGCGCCAGATGACCTGGCCTCCACAGTCACCATACCTGAACCCAATCGAGATGGTTTAGGGGTGAGCTGGACCACAGACTGAAGACAAAAGGGCCAACAAGTGCTAAGCATCTCTCGGGGAACTCCTTCAAGACTGTTGGAAGACCATTTCAGGCGACTACCTCTTGAAGCTCATCAAGAGAATGCCAAGAGTGTGCAAAGCAGTAATCAAAGCAAAAGGTGGTTACTTTGAAGAACCTAGAATATGACATATTTTCAGTTGTTTCACACTTTTTTGTTATGTATATAATTCCATATATAATGAATGTGTTAATTCATAGTTTTGATGCCTTTAGTGTGAATCTACAATTTTCATAGTCATGAAAATAAAGAAAACTCTTTGAATAAGAAGGTGTGTCCAAACTTTTGGTCTGTACTGTATATATATATATATATATATATATATATATATATATATATATATATATATATATATTGTATGTTCTTATATATTTCAATAACAGCAACTTGATGATATTTCACAAAACTTCATTTACACTGAAATGTAGTGCAGAAACTGTGATTTTACTGATATCATTAGTTATTATGGTGTTCAGAATTATATCTTTTTATGTTTCTCACAATTTTCTCATTACTTGACCATGACTCAAGATTCTATGAAGCGTCAAAAATGTCATTTTAATGCTTTTTTCTTAAAAGATAAAGGAAACAGATGATTGAGTTCTCCATGTTTAGTTTATTTTTTTATATGACAGTCATAATTAGGCATTGTCAGTCAGTCTGTTTGACTTGTTTGTAAATGGATTTGATTTTGTGAACTTTGGCTGACATTATAGTGATCTTGATATACAGCATAAACTGAAATACCCAGAATGCACTGCCTAATCTCATTTTAAGCAGTTTTAACAAAAGCACTGCTTTTTTCAGGTGGTATAGTATAGATTAAAGAAAGAGTGCCTTGTGATGGAACTTGACATAACCTCATGACCTCAAACATCTCTAACCAGGCATGATGAGATTAAGTAAAATCTGTCTCAAAGTGGTCAAAAATCCTGCTGTATATCAAGTATCAAATGTGTTTTGCTTGACTTGTCACATACTGCAGCTTTTTTCCTTTCCCTGTGGACAGACAAAAAGCTTGATGCTATAAATGTATTGCATTGCTCCTAGCTACGACACAGTGTCATTCTTTTTTCCTCTATCTGTCATGATGGTAAGAGCCTCAATGGAGCAGTAAGCTACCCATTAATCTTAGATGACAGCTTGACCATAGACGTACTGCAGCGTGGCGATGAAATCCTGGAAAAGGTCTCGCTTAGAAAGTTAAAGCATTCCTCTTCTCTGTATCACATGAATGTCATCATTGCAGTAGTTCTAGTGTAGACTGAGGTTTATTGAACATTAGAAACCTCAGTGTCTTTGACAGACAGCTGCGATTGGAGCCATTCCTCGTAGTTTTTTAAAGGCAAAGTTTTAAAAATGAATCAAAGGCTCTAGGAGGAGATGTTTTCAGGGTTTTCAGAGTGAGTATCCATGTATTATTTATACCCCACACAAAGCAGAGCGAAAGAGAAGAAGGGACAATTAGAGCACTCATTCATATACAGATTAAGTCAGATTCATTTAAAGGATGCCATGAGATGTGCTATCAGCTAATGAACTCGCTGGATTTCATGATGTGATCATAAAATCCATCCATAAACATCCCTATGTTCTAGCATGAGTCTCATTCTCTCATCAAAGAGAGACTACTACTGTAAATGTGTTTTGTTGGAACATTGTTCATCATCCGGAGAACCTAGAACAAGGTGGAGTAAAACAATAAATATTAAATGAAGGTTCGATTTCCATAGAATATAAATTCTGCTCATCCATCAGTTTATAAAAGCAAATGTTATGTTTACAGTAATGTACTTACTATGGAAGTCAATGGGCCTTCTACTCTTCACTGTACACACAAAAAAGCCTATAGCTGCAATGTACTCCATGCAATGTACTATTTATATATTTACTATTTATAAAGAGGGTGATGATGCTTTTTAAATTTTCTTTCTTATTCAGGCTTCTCAGGCTGTTAAGCAGGTGTTTGTGCATGATGGCTCTTATTCCTGCCATCAGATGTACCACTTGTGTAGCGGGTGTTCTACTGAGGTCTGCTTGATGTTCTGCTCAGGTATAAAGTGTATTTTTGTGTCCCTCAGACACCAACATCAAACTGTGTCAGAGTCCGAATCGTAACAAGCTTTCCATTTTACAGACAAACCGATATACTTGACTTTCTTAATATTTTGTGGTGAAAAATGATGCTTTGTCTATTAGACTAAAGAAACTTACTGCTAATACAGTTTATATGTCTGCTTTTAGGTGATTACAGCAGAATTTGTTCTTCTTTATTACTCTTTAACAGGAAAGTGGTGTAGTTAACATTTGAGACAGAAATAGATTGAGAGAGTCAATAAATAATGCTAGTAAATACTAATGTGATCAAGTAAATGTAACAAACAGAAAATACTGACTATATAATTACTGTTAAGTCATAATTTCACTGCATTGCAACATTATTAGCAAGCTTTGCATTTCATCTCTGGTGCTTGAAATGCATAAACTTATATTGATTATCTGTATATCATCCTATAAACAGATTGGATGTCAAAGGCTATGTTCGGAGTGAAGTAATAGCTTACTGCGTACTGCGCTATTCATACTCAAAGCTTTTTTTAAAATATGTGAAATGCATTATATAATGTTAAATAGTACAGTACAATAGTACAATAGTACAGTACACTATACTGTTGTCACAATTTGCATGTTTAATTCAGGTGTTTTGCAGTTTTAACCTAACTTTTGTGGAAAAATATTTTTACTTTTAGGTAATTTGTTATTTTGGAAATAGAAGGTTAGGTGGAGTCCATTGTATTGTGGGATACACTGTATTCCATAAATATATTCCTTGCAGTGTGTTCTGTTGTAAACTGCACATTTTAGCAAAAGTAGTAGTTCATACATTTATTCATTTCATACAGGTGTATTCTATATGCACACTGCAAAGTTTTAAGAGTCGTAAATTATGCCTTTAGTAGCTGTTCTGGTTGTTGGAGGGGCTGTAATTGCTTTAATGATACAAACTTGTTCTGATGTTCCACAGAGGCTGATGATGGTGGAATCATGCATGAACAAGAGAGATCAGAGAGACAGGTGGAGGGCCGAGATGAACCTGGTATCTAGAGATAAGAAGGCAGATACGGGACACTGATGATTACTGTCTTTAAGGGCAGATTAAAGGGCAACATTTATCATCTCATCACCATGGGTAATTAGTTCCAACTTCTAACATCCTAAAACCAATCGATCACGGCACACTCTAAATAGCCCACAGACAGGAATGAGTTATTCGCGATGACCAGGGTGATGTCAAGTCCAGGAATGTAGAAATGTCCCTGCATCAGTTATGTGACTCTGACTGTAATGTATTAATGAGCTTTATCAGACCTCATGAAGGATGGTGATGAATCCATTAAATGTCCAAAGACAAATGGACTGATGATTTCATTTATGATTTATAATCACCTTTCCCCAGGTCTGGTTTCTTACACTCTTCTTTACACAAATTTGATAAAACTACCTTTTATTACTACCTTCATTTTTCCATTTAAGTTAAAAAAAGTAATCACTCGTTTGATAGAAGCAAACTGTGAAATATTGATTTGAGCATGGTTTGTGCTATTAAAAAATGACAATCAATACTTATTTATTTATTGTGATTTAAAGTAAGAATATATATATATATATATTCAGTATCAGTATGTTCAGTATCCTAAACATAGGATACTGATAAACATGCTAATTTTAGAAGAAAATTTCAAATGGCACTTAGAGGCTTTTGCATCTTTTGCAATTATACAGTATATATATATATATTTATAGCAATTTAGGTCTTTCTATATTCAAAAGTTGAATTTTGAGTTTTGTCTTCATAATGTCTATGTAATGTCTATTCAACATAACTACATAAATAAACTACAATACATCACAGAAACAAATTTTTTTTTACTGTTGTCTTGTCCTTCCATTTGATTTCAGTCACTAGTCTTATATCATACTTGTAGAACTGGTTTTCATTTCCTTTCTCTCATCTCTCCTGCACAGCTCCAGCAGAGATATCATCACTGTATCTTCAAGTCTCACTCTGGATCTGTGCCAGATGTTAGCTTGCCTAAAACCAAGAAATCGAATGCCACAAAAACATTAAAAAAAACTTGTCCATATGGATCTCCATATGCCACTGAATTTGTCGAACCACTAGTTTGACTGCCCTATTTTTCTTCAAACATAACGATGGTTGGAGAAAAGAAAGTAGTCCAGTTGGACTGTAATTGTACCCCCGTCCTCCTTCCTTCTTATATTAGATATTCAGTGTAATTTGTGATCAATCCAGAGCTATGGAAAAGCAGTAGAAGAAGACTGTGTCCTCTCAGGTGTGGCAAGGCTGGATTGAATCTTAATCATCCATACTATCAGCACAGACTGTGAATAAGCCCCTGATGAGCCCTTCATTTCGCTTGGTCGGAAATGCACAGAAAACCACCATCTTCAGTTAGTTTACCAGTGCATGCAAATATGCATGTGCGTGTGCACACGTCCACAGATTTTGATTGGCCATATAGTAATTTTTTGTTGACTAAATCTCTCTGTGCTCTTGTAAATTGAAATGCCTTGGGCTTTGAGTGCTATCTGTGATGCAGGGCAGATGGTGAGACTGAACTCCAGAGTGATGAATCAATGGTTAAAAAAAAAAGAGCACCCTTAAAATAATCTCTAGATTCGTGCTTAAACAAATGTAAAATTCACATTTAAAATATCAACCATTTATGGACTATTTAGATTTAAACAAATTGTTTGCATGAATAAACAAAGAAACAAATAAATAAATAACACACCTTTTCTTCACACAAAAAAAAACACTTCTGAAGTGGCATTTAAGTGTCTCTGCACAAACTGTTTACTGCTGCTCAGAAGTGCAGAAGTGCATTACACAGTAATAAAACTTTGATACTAAGTTCGGAAGTGACACAGCTGAATCAAGGCTGCTCTGTGCCTTCTCAAAATTCTCCTTGAAATAGTGTCACATAAAATCCGGACAAAGCCATTGGTAATTTTTTAAACAACTTTTTTAAAATCAAATTACTCCATTATTAATATCTTTAATAATGTATTACTTTTTTCATTTTTATTTTATCATCATATTTTATTTCAAAATACTTTCTTCTGTTATTATGTTTATGGGTTTGATCATCCAAAATACATACAGAATAGCATTGTTAAACCTACTTTCTTCTATATTAAACTAAACCTTTGAGATGTGCAGAAATCTTCTAGTTGCTGTTTATAAAGTACAGTGAAAATGTTCCACCCAAATTCAGGCCTGGAATTACACTGCTTGAACTGGATGGTAAGCAACACATGCAAATCAAACTCTTACATTACTCAGTATTCTGAATATACAGCCATAGTAACCCTCAGATATAATAACCCTTCTGTCTTCTGTCTCATTTACATAAGCTCCTTTTCCTCATCGTCCTACTTAACCTGTGGAGTTTTGACATCATCACAGCAGACCAGAGGCTCAGTGCTACAACACACCTGATGGCTACAGGTAAGACTTCTTGCTTTTTCTACTGAATATACATGTTAGGACAGAATATGTTAGTTCAGTCTTTAAGTCTGTTATTTTTTCCATCAGAGTGTGATGCTAAGCTGTGTAAAGATAAGGGGGGAAGGGATGTTTTTAGTGCTGTAACACCAAATCCTCTTCAGGAGCACAGATGGTCACCATGGACACCAAAACATAATCATGACAATAAAAGGGGCACCTGTATCTATAAAAGTCACACCTTTTAAAGATGCAAGCAACAAAATAGAATCAGTGTTAGTGGCATAAACACATATGCATAGTAATTATTAGCAAATATTCAACAGTCCTCAGATTTCTCTTCAAATTCAACCTTTTTTTTTTTTTTTTGAAGATGTGAAAAAAACCTTACATTTAAGAACTACCTCCCTTCAAATTCATGTGAATTTAAATAGGGAACATGCTCAACAGAGCTTTCATTTACAGTAGATACATGCATTTCATTCAATTAAAAATGTCCTTAAAATTGTGCTTCCTGTTTGTTACTTCTGTTTACATTTAATTCAAGTTTGGAACCGAATTAAATTTCTCAATTCATTTTGAAAGCGCACCAACCTGACATACTAACTATATAGAAATGATTTTGAAAATGCCAATATGGTTTAAATTCACAAAAATGAGAATCCATGTCTGTCTAAACCAGTCTCAAGTCTCATTTTATGATAAGCTTGCTTCTCTCTAGAGGGACAGCTAATCCAAAAAAAGAGAGAAATGTATTACTTGAAAGAGCAACACCTCATTTTCATTTACATTGATATATCTCCAAAAATTGTCCTGCAATTTTGTATTCAAGAAAGAAATAATGTACATTCTGTCTTTGTTCTGGAAGAATATGCTTTGTATCGTATCACAAGCTTCAGAGATAGTCATCTAACAAATCGATTTCAGTGGAATTGTCATTTAGATGATCTTTATGTTCCAGTGAGTTCCTTTATGGCTGGCTTCTCATCTTTTTGTGATACCCAGGTTTTGTAATCAATAACAAAACCATCTGTGTAAGTGCAGGGACACCTGTGCTTTTTGGGTGAAAGCCACTGAAATGGAAGCACTGCCAGAAGGGAATGCCCTTCTAGCAATGACAATGTAAAAACATAAATTTCAACTTCACAACATGTCATTCCACCCCACATTATGCATCTTATCGCTCTGAACCATTATTAATACTTAACGTACCCTGTCCATCCATGTCATCTAATTAGTTTCATGTTGTGTGTCTTCACATTCTCATCCTACCAGAGAATGATAATGGTTAAAAAGACCTTATTATGATGAATGATCCTCAGCTCGGCTAATGCTAACCTTCTGTTTAACACCTTGCAGGTCACAGCACCCAGAGATTGAGAGCTTAATCTGAAAGCTGTTTCATCCCAGCTGTGATAGCCAGTAACTTGAAAATTAGTCTGATTAAGTTACTGTCAGTTTTTACCTTAAGAGCCTGGTCGAAATTCATATCTAAAATATGAAATCATTAATCAAGATGCCAAGGTCTGCTGAGCAAGGGTGGTCTGATGCATGTCCAGAGTGTAAAAAATCAGGCACTGCATTGATAACTAGCTAGCTGGTGATTGGATATTAAAGATCTTTTTAACTGGATTTCATCCCAGACTGGATCAGCAATTAGTCAGAGAACTTCCAACCTATGAAGCTCTAAACATGACATGCAACATTTTACGTTACAGCTGATCACGTGAGTATAACGTATGTTATTTAACCTAGTGCTGTTTAACCAAAATAATTATTCTCTATAGTTATTGTTATAGTTATCCTTCTGCTTATATTTTAAGAAATACCATTAAAAAGTTTGGGGTCAGTAAGATTTTTTTTATTATTATTATTAAGAAATGAATACCTCTTTTCAGCATGGATGCATTAAATTGATCAAAAGTGAGAGACATTTATAATGTTACAGAAGATTTCTATTTTAAATAAATGTTGTTTTTATGAACTTTCTATTTATGAAATAGTTCTAAAACATTTCCAATGGTTCCAACATTTTCAACATTAAACATAATTATAAAGGTTTCTTAAGAATCAAATCAGCATATTGAACAGGGCACCACTAAATGTAGTGATTTTAGATTTAAGTAGCACCAACAGTGTAATGGCTTTGGGCTTAAAAATTACTATTAATATTTAGTTTTGGTCATACTATTTTATTGGGCACCAGTCAGGAATTTCACCTTGATAATCATGGAATATTGTTGAATAAATAAGAATTACATAAATTGGAGGAAGTTGCAGTCTGACCAATCTGGATTGGACAGATATTGGTCTGGATTTTAGAGATATTGTTAATTTGTAGAGCCTCTTACTGAATTATCAACACAAAGAAGACACAGATATAGGAAAAGGGGTTTAATTAACAAAATGATAGACAAGAGTAACTAACAACTACTAAATGGGTACAATGAATGGATAAAGTGCAAAGAATTATAGATGCAAGTGACTGATTTAGATGTTACTATGTAAGTTATTTTATGGAAAGATTAAAATTAAGTTTCCTGGAAAACCTTATTCTACATTCAACAAATAAATTGACAGATTATTTGTTATTAACTGATATCAGCGGTATAAAATCTAATGCAATTTATATAATCATAAACTGACGATTAGGGCTGTCACGATATTCGATTTTTCACATCATGGTTATTGTCGTCATAAGAATTCACGATATCAATATATTTGATATCTATAGAAACCTTGGTTGGGGGGGGGAGATATCAATCAAATAATTTTTTACTTTGTTTATTGAGTTTTTCTTTTTCACCCAATGAGCATAAGGATACTGATAAATGCAGGGCACAAGACTCTGGCTTTCTCCGTCTTCTTTGCAGTTCCTATGAAATATCAAGAGAGAAAATATTGTCAAGTTCAACATTATGATGAATAAATAATAATGGTAACACTTTACAGTAAGATGTAATTTGTTAACATTAATATATTAAATAACATGAATGATCAATGAACAATACACACAATTTATTAATCTTTGTTAATGTTAATAAATATAGTCATTCATTGTTCATGTTAATTCACAGTGCATTAATGTTTACAAACACAACTTGTGATTTTAACAAAAGTAAATGCTGAAATTAACATGAACTAAGATTAATAAATGCTGTGGAAATATTGTTCATTATTATTTGTTTTGTTTATATATGTTAACTAATGTAATTAAATAATGTTAACTAATGAACCTTATTGAAAAATGACCTCAGATGAGCCATTAAGTGCATGGCACTGCGACCAACTTAACATTTTACAGAATTTAATGTAGCAATGTGGTCGCTCAGTTTTTCAAGATCAGTTTTAATCGTGTAACTGTTAATAGATTTGAACAAAGAAATAAAGTGTATATGCACAGGCTGTATTGATTACAAATACATAAATACGACCAGTAAAGAAAACTTATTAAAATAATCACCTTTTACTTATATATATGAACAAAGAAAACCGCAGGTTAATATAATGTTTCCCACCAGTATTGCCACCTGGAAGCTCAACCAGGTATTGGCGATGGAGTATTGCTGTTATCGTTAATACCAGTATATCGTCACAGACTAAATAAACATATCGATAATTGTTGCTTTGAATATCACGGTTATTGTCAATACCGGTATATCGCGATGCCCCTACTGACAATACACAATAATGCCAATGGTCTCTGGAAAGAGGTTTACGTACCAGCTGGTCAATGTGCTGAGTTTGAATGGCAACAATTTCCACTTGTTAACCTGGGCCACATTACAGTGGGAAAGAAAGGAGTTGGATCCATTTCACAGTCTTGAACATGAAACACTGGTGAACGATGAACATAAAAGTCTTTACATAAAACCCAGACATCACACAGGAGCAGGGTTGCTGAATAGAAAGTACTGAAGTTGTTGCTGAAGATGTGGGGAGACTATAACCTTGTGGTCGTTGTTGCTGTTTCAACCACAAGCCAAAACCGGTTTTGTTCAGTATGAGGTAGTCAGTGATTACTAATGTAATATCTGCTGAAATTCAGCTTTGCCTATAGGAATAAATTACATTTTAATATTTTTTTAAATTTTAAATTTTTAAATAGAATTTTTTTATTTAAAATTGTAAAAATATTTTAATGTATTTTTAATCAAATAAATGCAGCTTTGGTGAGCATAAAATACTACTTAAAAACATTAAAAAAAAGAATATTAAAATCTCTTACTGACCACAAATTGAATGGTAGTTTATATTTATTGCACTCAGGAACAGTTTTGTTTTGAGAATGTGACTGCTTATGTCAAAGTTCCCACAAGCTCCTCCAGAGGTTGCTCCCCTCTTGTCCTTGGCCATCTATTAATGACTACATTCCCCATGATCCTTGGCCTGGACTCATGTTGGCTTTATTTATCATACCTTGTTAATGTATGCTAACTGACTTCTCATATTTTTGTCCAACGTACTGCCACTCTACAAACAGTAATGTTGCACCAACAATGTTCTTTTGGTTCTTCTGCTTGGAAGCTCAACACGTGTTTCTGTAATATTTCTCACCTGTAATATTACTTATCTATTTTATAATGAATAGTGATTAAGTGTCTGTCCAGAAGCCAAAAATTACAGCAGAATGAATCTGAAGCTGGCCATTTTTATGCACATTTGACAATTAAACATTCCTTTTAGGAAACACTTCCCACTTTACATGCATAAAGAGAGAGAGGGAGAACATCAATGAAACAAGTTTTTTATTGGCCCTCGAGCTTATTTAATTTAGCTTCCTTTTAATTTGTTTTTCAAAACACTTTGGTTTTCTGCTCTGAGCAGTGTAGATCAAGCATCAATCAGTGAACTCAGAGATGAGATTCAGGCTATAACTGAACTGCTTATGGTTCTCAGGGTAAAGTACTGTTTATGCCTCAATTTTTAGTTGAAATATTTTTAGTAGTTCAAGTCCAAGATTACAGGTTTGCACCCCGATAAAAAAAAAAAAAAAAAGATGCTAATTTGAAACGCATTTGTTGAGTCCTGAAGTCGCAAACAGCATATCAGATTCTTTGGAGGTCAAATGGTTACCCCAAAACCCCCCATCTCATCTTCACAAACCTACTATTACCATACTAGTCATTTTGTGAGCTAGTGGATAAAAAGGAATTAGAATGAAATGAAAAGGAATTACGTTCCATATTGGAGTTTATTAAAAAAAAAAAAAAAAAAAGTCAACTTTTTTTTTCAGTTCTTGTGCAATTGTTACAAAACATATTTCTATTCTATCTGATCCTTAGAAATTGTTTTCATTAGTATTGACTAATGTATTCAGGTTTATTCAGTTATAAATTACATGTTTGACTTATCACACGATGCACACTTCTAGCTTCCATTGTTGAAATGTAAGCTAGCAGGGTGGGATATAAAGATGACTTAGCTTATATGTAATTATTAATTTCAACACATCTTGTTATTATGCTCTGGAGAATGATGTACTATGGACATTACTGTACACAGTAAATCATTTACAGAACAGCTTAATTATGCTCAGATCCAGTGATCATTCAATCGTTCGAGCAGCATAACAAGATAAACTCTCTTTACATGCTCTAAAATAGAGGAACAAGAGGAAACAATAATTTATCACAGTTATTATGGAACAAAGAATTTTAATAACACTGTGAGCCAATCCATATTGCATTATTTTGTACCAGGTATATTATATTATATAATATAATATAATATAATATAATATAATATAATATAATATAATATAATATAATATAATATAATATAATATAATATAATATAATATAATATAATATAATATAATATAATATAGTAATTAAAAAATAACATTTGTTACTTAATATTTAATAATAATAATACAATTTCTTCTTTCTTTTCCCAGATCTCTCCCTCTTATATGAAATAGTTTATAGCCAACCAGTTACCTCCCCCTTCCTACTTGTTCCCTGTGTTGACCTTTGTATTTCTGTGTAAAGTAGTATGGATATGCAGTGTCACTGAAGATAAGCCAGGCAGAACATGGAAGTGGAAATGAGGAGTCTTTTCAGCTGACAGACAGCATGAGAAGTAAGATCATGTTTGTATAATGACCCTGCACCCCCTTCAGCTGTGATTAGATTCAAAATAAGGTGCCTTTTTGTGTTTTAAATGGTTGCTACATGATAAAAGTATTATGTGAAATAATGTTTTAATATTTTTTGAAAAACTACATTTCACTCTGAAAATAGATCTTGATTAAACAGCCTGCATTTGTTGAAAAAGAAGGGAATATTTACAGAGCAATATTTAAATGTAATATTAAGCAAATCTGTTAATGGCTTATGCTTACACTTTAAAATTAACATGAATACTGGAGGTCAGAATGCCCCTCTTTAACAGTTATTGTTAAATATTTCATATATGTGATGGTTATTGAAATGAGTGTTTGTGTTGCTCTACATTGTATTCTGTAGTCTCATGTCATGTTACCTGTCCTAACTAATAACCACTGTCCTGCATGACATGCTAATATCTCTGCAAAACACTACATAAACACATGGGCTATAAAACAGGACAGACCAACATGTCAGCTGCTCTAGGAAACACCCCTATGTGGATAACAAAAGAGACCACCATCAATTCCAACTGTATGTTCAACTGGTTCATTACTGGGCTCGGAAAACATCAGTGCTGACAAAGCAGTGTGGATTTCTGCATTTCCATTGATATAAAATAGTCTGATGTATGCTGTATCTCTTTTTTAGATTGCTGATAATGCTTTGAACTTCTCTCCTGAGCTTCCAATGGACCTACAAAGGAAGAGACGAACAGTTCAGCCTGCAGGTCCCTTGGATGGAGGCTATGGCTGGTTCATAGTGCTTTCCACCTTCCTTGTCTTTGGTCTGACATTCGGTGTAATCAAGTCCTTTGGCGTGTTCTTCGTTGAAATCCACCACTACTTCGCAACCACAGCAACTGCAAGCTCATGGATCACATCCATCTCTGTGGCAGCTGTACATTTTGGGGGTATGTGCCATTTAAAGTTCCAACCAGCAGGGAGCTCCCTCTACGTTCACCTTTGCCTTTTAATGTCATACATGGACATATGCTGACTGAGACTGATTTGTTTGTGAATATCAAAATGAAAATGTGACTTTGTAAAAACTCATTGTCACACTTGATAATACAAGCTTGTAACCTTTTAATATAAACTTGTGTTTCTCTTATAAAATATAGTTTCTTATTTATTAATAATTAAAAATATAAAAGTATTCAATATTAATATTATGTTTTATTTAATATAAAACATTTTCAAAAAGTATTATTTGCACTATAAGAATCATTTGCACTCATGATATTTTGCGCAGTGTTTTCACAAAATCTAAGCTGTAAACACTTAAAACAAAATAATTAAGATGTCAATTGGTAAACACTTGATCATGGTTATGTTATTCATTATGATATTTATAATTAAGATGCATACTGACACACGATCATTGTAATCTTTTAATATTTGTTAAATATTTCTTTTATTTTCTTATTTATTAATCAGTTTTTATTTTTAAAATATATTATAATTTAAGTATTATTTGTTAATATCCCCTTTTTAATCTATTTGCACTAATGTTATTTTGCGCAATACAAAACCTAAGCTGCAAACTTTGGCTATAAATGAAGATGTGATTTTGTAAAAATTGATTTTATTCGCTGCATCTCAACACATATAAACATACGTTCACTTATCCTTTTTTTATTAATAATTTTTATTCAAATTATTTATGATTATTTAAATATTATTATTTAATATTAATAGTTGAATCCGAAGTTATTTTGCAAAATGTTTACACAAAATCTAAGCTGCAAACAATGAAGATGTGATTTGTGAAAAACTCGTTGTCTAATCTTATTTGTGATTTAGATGCATGCCAACACACAAGCTCGCTTTAATCTTGTAACATTTGTTAGAGACACGCTCATGTTCTCTGAACCATCAGACTTTAAATATTCTGTGGCTGAAATAAATCTAACAGAGCAAAGGACTAGAAATCAAATACGAGTTTGTGTTCTACCCTACATTTCTCTGTCTCCCAGTACGATAGCATTACTGGGGCTGACAGAGCACTTGGCTCCTGCTGGTACAGTATGTCATGACTGTGTACTTCCTGTTTGTCTGTGATTCAGCCCCCGTAGGCTCTGCATTGAGCGCGTACTTCGGCCATCGGCCAGTGGTCATGGTGGGGGGCCTGCTGAGCAGCATTGGGATGGTGGCAGGGTCATATTCCCAGGATCTGCTACAGCTGTACATCACTGTGGGGTTCCTTACAGGTAGGAGCACAACCAGCAGTGGAGCATATGACTGTCCCCACTTGCTCCTGCACACATACATTCACGCTTCCAATGTTTCAATTTGGATTCACAACTTGAAAAGGTCATTAGCCATTTATAGCAGCTGTATTGGATCTTATTCAGATTTAGGAACACTGCAGACCATATGATGAAACAGCAAAATGCTAGGGGGAAAGAGAAGGAGAGAGAGAAAGATTTTATCCAAGAGATAAAATATAACTTTTAACTACTGGTGCATTTAGTGTTACTTGTTTAATCTTTTTACACTAATGTTATTTTGCACAAAATCTAAGCCACAAAAACTTTACTGATTTTGTCTGACCAATAAAGCAGGAAAGAAAGAAATATATTATGCTGCACAACTTTTTCAACATTTAAAATGATAAGAAATGTTTTTTAAGCACTAAATCAGCATATTAGTATGATTTCTGAAGGATCACGTGACACTGAAGACTGGAGTAATGATGCTGAAAATTCAACTTTGCATCACATAAATAAATTACATTTTAAAATATGTCCAAATAGATAACAGATATTTTAAATTGTAATAATATTTCACAATATTGCTGTTTTTACTGTATTTTTGATCAAATAAATGCAGCCTAAAAAAATTGTTAAAACATAATGACCCCAAACTTTTGAATCGCAGCACTGGCTCAGTGTCATGCTAAAAGTCTAGTGTTTAATCTGCAGTTACAGCAGTACCACAAGTTACCGGTTAAGTTTAATGATAGCAGTTTTGCATGGCTGAGGCGTCGCTAGTTGGGGAAAGGGGAACTAAGTACAAGGGGCCCAGAGGCATTGGGAGGCTCATAACAATCTCTTTGGTGAAGGCCCCCATGATTTCTATATGGGGAAAACCTAGTGAAGCCAGTGGCAATACAATGTTTCAAAATGAATGTGTATTCAGTCTTTCAGTGTTACTAGCAGTGTTGAGGAAGGTTACTTTTAAAAGTAATCCATTACAAAATTGCGTTACTCCCTAAAAAAGTAATTAATTACGTTACTTAGTTACTTTCTATGGAAAGTAATAAGTTAAGTTACTTTTGCATTACTTTTTCAATCTGGGCAGGGCTTGCTTGTTTGTTTTTAATAGAAAAAGGTATGTTTTTTGGAAAACGTAAAAGCCCTTTTACAAAGAAAGTTTAACATAGTTCAGCAATAAAAAAAAAGAAGCACAGATGTTTATCTAGAGTAATTGTTGCTTATTAGTATGGCTGAACTGTGTCATTGAAGGTCAGCACCAAAGACATTGGTTGATAAAATGGGATTAAATACATAAAAGATATTTGTGCTGTTTAACATTTAATTATTGCTGGTTTGCATCACATTCTGAGTTGCATTTCGCTGTTTTTATTCATTCTGAGCAATACTGTGGCGAGTGGGGCGGGGCCGAGGGACGTGGGAACACGAGTGAGGCCGGCAGTGATTGGGCAAATCAGTGGCACCTGCGGCCCACCGCCGGTCTCGAGTCCCACGTAGGAGATGGAAGGATATAAAACTGGAGCGACGACAGTGAAGGACGAGAGAGGACCAGGCCTGGGCTTTTAGTTGTGTGTTGATTTTTATTTTGTGTGCATCAGTCGTCCGTGAGGGGCTGGTGCGCTGTTTTGTGTTTATTTTGTTATTAAAATGTCCTTTGATTGTCCGCCGGTTCCCGCCTCCTTCTTCCCGATGACTAGGAAGTCTTTTATCATTACAAATACTTAATCTGTTGTTGTTGTTGTTTTGTTAGTGAGATTAATGCATTAATCTCATTAGTTAATGCATTTTCGCTTATTCTAGAACTATAGTGACATTTTACTCCTGATTTTTGTAAATTAAATTAAATCTCCTGAATTTGTAAATTAAAAAGTAATCCGTAACTTTACTAGTTACTTGAAAAAAGTAATCTGATTACGTAACTCCCCAAACTACGTTACCCCCAAAACTGGTTACTAGATGGTCATAATAAATATAATCTTGTAATACTGTTGTACATTTCAACAATGTTTTATCCTATAAAATTAATGACTTGTCAGAAGAATAAATGCTTGCTCATCTATATCCACCAACTTTGCTCTCTGAAAGTCTTTTTTGTTTCGTCCTCTGCAGGATTTGGCTACGCCCTGACCTGGACCCCTACTGTCACCATGCTGGGCTGGTACTTTGAAAAGTGACGGCCTGTGGCCAACGCTCTGGTCAGCGCAGGAGAGTGCATCCTTACCTTCATCCTCACCCCATCCTTTCAGTTCATGGTGGAACAGTATTCCTGGAGGGGAGCGATGCTGATCCTGGGAGCTCTGCAGCTCAACTTGTGTTTGTGCGGAGCTCTTCTGAGACCCCTCAACAGACACATTCCTCCTAAAGAGCTCATAGAGGACAATGAAAATGAGATGGAGCAAACTAACACAGACTCTAAAAGTTTAAATAACAAGTCAGACTCGAAAAAATCTGATCCACTGAAGGTCAAAATAATACGCTTCATGGACTACACGCTTATCGCTAATGCTCGCTTCATGGTCTACGCAGTGTTTGGTGTCTTCGCTGCTCTCGGCTTCTTTGCTCCATCTCTCTTTCTGGTGCCGTACGCCCACAGTCAAGGAGTGGAAGAGTACCAGGCGGCTACTCTCATGTCCATCTCTGCGGTGCTAGATTTGTTAGGACGGGTGTTTTTCGGGTGGGTGGCTAATCTGCAGCTGGTGAAGACAGTCCATCAACTGATTGTCACAGTGATTCTTTTGGGCATTGTTCTGTTGCTTTGCCCATTAGCAACCACATTCACCCAGCTAGCGTTGTTCAGTTCGGCTTACGGACTGGTGTTAGGTGCCACTGTGGCAATTCACATCACGGTACTAGCGGAAGTGGTGGGGGTGGAGAGGCTTGGGAGCGCACTGGGATTCTTCATGCTCATCCGCAGCAGCAGTGGCCTCCTTGGACCACCTTTGGCAGGTGAGATGTTTAAAAGAAATATGGTCACTAGTGACTATCCTAAGCAGTGAAAAGTTATACTATTTTATATTTGTGTTGTTGTTGTTGTTTTGTGTTGCTTTATTTATTTGTTTGTGTGTAATTATGAAGTAATATTGTTACAAATTACTTGCTGAAGATACTCTATAATCTGATAGTGTACAGTCACAAGATGTCCTGTTACATTACTGTACAGTATGTTGAAAGCTCTTTATCAGTCATCCTAATGCACACACTTTCCTAAACATAATTCTTTGATGAGGTTTCTCATTAATGCCTGACAGTACTCAATTTACAGTAATATTATATTACTGTATCTGTCCATAAAGCATTGCCTGTCAGATAAATGTATTTGGCTATTGTGTTAATTTCATGGATTATTGGTCACTGCATAAATGGCTTTTCCTGTTTCAACAGCAGGCCACACTTTGACTGTCCTCACCAAATTCAAACCATTTATTTGGTTTCATTGGCTGTAATTTTTCTGTGCCCGCTGCTCAGAATGTAGAACGCATCACAAACGCTAGTGTGATAATACATCAGCGTAGCTCTACAAAAGTGGCCAATAAATCAACAAACAAACAACCAGCCCTGAACAACATTGTATATAATACTGTAGCCTTAATTGATTACTTGACGATAAGCTCTGATAGGGAAACTTCAAATAGATAGTTTTGTAATGTTGAGATAATGACATTTTGCTCTTACCCAGCAGTTTTTCTCTCAAGATCATCTGCCAAAATATAGCACCACAAGCAGCCAAAAACCTTTCCCACACCAGAGGCAGTTCAACACTAAATCATCCAGAAAAAACTCATCTGTCTATTTAAAGGCATTGACTGCCAAAACTATGTCTATATCTGTATTCTGACTAATGTACTTCAAATGAATCTCTTGGGTTTTTAGTCCATTAAATAGTAGAGCACAGATTAATGTTTAGGAAGAGAGGAGCGCCTTTATTTTAGGCACTACAGGTTAAGAGTGTAGTCTGCTGGGCTCCATAACCGGCTGTGTAATTACACCATAAATTAACTCTGTGGCAGTTTTTTTCGGTGAGTTTTAATCGGGTTGGAAAACTGCTTTACTGTGGCATTATAAAAGATGACTCAAATGATCACCGCGTCACTGACTTCACAGGCGCTCTATTCCTTGGTGCTTTAATTGATTGATCATTTAAATGTACAGGCAAATGTGCATTCAGAAAAGCAGCTTGGCCTGAAAACGTGAGGTGGGATCATGCACGAACAACTGCGGGCAAATTAGTGGTGCTTGAGCAAGCGTCACTATTATGCACAAACTACCACCCAGAACATCCTATTGGAACCACATACAAATGCCCTTGCAACCACCTACAACATGCTAGAAATGTTGCGGCGAGTTTTGCATGCAAGCAGCACCCTCACATTTTGCTCAGATGATGTAAACATTTGAATTTTAATTGCGGGCTAATAACAACGGCATATTCAATATTACTTACATTTTTTTCTTTTTATGACTGAATAGAAAATGTGACCAGATAAGAGGTTTTTTCTTAGATTGTGGTTCTATTTTAACGATTTGTTTGCATATATGAATGACCTTTACGTGTAATTTCCTTTTTTTTTTTAGTTTAAGCCTTATTTTTCTGCATTAATTCAGTCCTTGTCATTGAATAGTTCACCTAAAACTATGCTGAACTACTGCTTTCAGTGAAATAATCCTATTTTCTACTGTTTCTACAGGAATCTTCATAGACAAAATGAGTGACTATGGTGCTGGTTTTCTGATGGCAGGTGTGGCTCTTCTAGTCTCTGCCCTCTTTCTGCTTGTATTACAGCAGATGAACAAAAATGGGACAGAAAAGGGAAAAGACATCAACTTGGAGAACGGGAAAGGACATGAGGACACAGGGATATGAAAAACAGCATAATTTGTTATGTTTCACATGCACCCATGTAAGCAGAGATTATAATTAGAGATGACTGTCAAAAGTGGTGAAACTGACATCATGGCTAATGCTGCTGACATGCACTTTCTGTTCATTCCTGAAGAAAAAATCACTCTTAATGATGCTGAGTGAACAGACATTTCCCACCTAAATGAAGTAATTGATGGATTCTGGGAAGTCTTCTTAGTGTAGTCCTATAATGATACCATTGCAAGCAGATTCATCAGATCTATTGCTCTGGAAAATGGGCTCTGCCTTAATAGACTAATGCAAGCTGACTTAGTTTAGCTACAGCCAAAGATGATCACATGCTGTCAAAAACAATATATGCTGCAATTTCTTGTATGACATTATGTATGTATTTTATTCAGTCTGTCCAAAATTACACTAATTGAAATTTGGGTTTGAAAGGTTTTTTCTTTTCTTTTTTCAAAGTGCAATCTGCAGGTCTGGATGACTGGATGTCACACAAATCCTACAGTTCAGAAAACATTCTCATTTATCGCCCTCTGCAGGTGAGAAAAGGGAAATGCAGTATAAATGGCTGCAAGCCCCCCCCCCCCTTTTTAATTTTTACATATACATATATTTTTTTTACAAATGCTTAAAATCATATTAAATTAAAGCAGCCTAATAGATGCTGTTTATTTTACATGGAGCATCTGTCACATCAGTAAGTGCAACATAAGAGATACTGAGTGCACTTTTAAAAGAGCATAAAACAAGAAAACATATTAAAGAGCATTTAGTTAAATTTAGAAAAAGGTTGAGCTTGGATCTGTGGGAGATAAATGTGTTTCAGAACGCATAGACTGAAAACACAAGCACATACTGCTGAAGAAAACCACACGAGACAGTAGTGTCTGTATCTTGCCTGTTTATACAGTGTGATGAAACAGTAACCGTTCAAAGCCAAACTCTTTATAAGATATCAAAGCAAATTTCTCATCTCTCGTATTTTAACAATAATCTGTTCCCAACATCTGCACTTTGATGTGTTTTATTCATGCTGGTCTGTGTCTATCACAGATTAATGGCTTTCCAAACTAAAAAAAAAAATAACAGAAATAAAAATCAATATGCGAGACAAATAGGGTCTTCAATGGCATACAAATGAAAAATTCTTCACATTTTAGTCTGTTCACATGCACAGTTTTGACTTTCCCTTATATTACATTATTTTGTTATATTTAACTTGTTTTCTGTTACTTTAAAATGTGAGTGACCTTTCCTGTGACCTGAGCCATCCTGTCTTATAAACACTGTTGAGGTGATGAGTCCTTTGAAGTCTGTAATTGGAAACAGTTGATGGAGTTAAGTGGAATAACAGATCCCAGATCCGTTTCTCCCTCATCCTGCAAAACCAGGCCTCTAAACTTTGACCTTTGTGTAGTCAGGTTAGATTGATTAGACTGAATCTAACAATAAAGACAAAAGGAAAACTACATGAGAAATTGGACAGAAATGACAACAAATTGGAAATCAATTCCAATACACAAAATACATTTTTGGTGTATTTTTCTTGCAGATAAATATTTACTTGTGCTAGTTAATTGTGCTAGTTTTGGTTGGAAGTTACAGACAATTGAGTAACATTTGAGTCCTTGACAAATTCCTGACAAAACACAAACTCAAGCCCACATCATCTAAATGCAGATTTTTTTCACTAGCCATTCTTTTTTACGTTTGTTATTAAATTATACTTTAAGTTTGATGAATTTAAGTAAAAAAAAAAAAAAAAAAAACAGGACTGTGTACTAGAGAATAATAGTGATTGCAATATTTCGAAACACATATATCAATAAATTTTTTTTGCATGCTTTTGATTACATGAGATCATTTTTATTTTATTTTTTTATTTTATTTTATATGAACGGGGAAGCACTCATTAATCAATAAAAACAAGACTGTAAGTGAGCCAGATTTAGCCCTATAAGCAAAATTTTCAGCAATTGTCCCTGGCCAGTTCTTAAAAAAGAAACCTAAGATTAAAATTAAACACATATATCACAAATAGAATGTGTTCTGATACTATTCCTTTATTTATTTAACTGAGATCTTTGCCTATTACCTGGGATATAATGACATTTCTTTCCAGTAAACATGTAGCCAGTTTTTTCAAAACTCTGAAATATTCACAGGTGTCTTCTTCCAGTAAAAGCAGTGGTGTTAAAGGTTAAAAAGGACTTGGCATTCTTTCCGTGTTTTTTTTTTTTTTTTATCCCTGCAGCAGGGGTACAGAAGGGTACAGAGAGAGTGGGGCTGGAGGCGGGATGTCCTACTTTAAGAGGCAATGTGAATTTTCAAAGACTAGCGGCCCCTTCCTCAGAATTCACTGACTGAGCTTTCATTCTTTCTGCTTGTTCACCCAGTCTGTTTTATCTTATGAAAATGAGCACACACAAACACTCACAGACTGCAGGGAAACCTCAGGATAATGATGCTAGGAATAACTTTTTTTTTCTTATGACAAAAGCAAATATGTGAAATATGAGATTTTCTACTGTTCTTTTTTGCTTTATTGCATACTTCATAGATGTATTTTTTCAGATACAAGTTTGTCATAAAATTATGCCCAGCCAAAGAAAGTGTAAGAAAATCTCATTCCCCAAACTTTTCATCCTCCTTTTTCCCTCCCTCTCTTCTCATTCCCTCCCTCCCTCTCTCACAGTAACCATGTGCTTTTCGTGTCAGTAGACATATTTAACCCTCTCCTCAGAATAACCGATGCACAGACAGCTTTCTCTTTTTCTCTTTCTTTTTCTTTTGACGTCTCCTCCTCTCACTTCTCCTTTTGTAGCGTTCTTTATGTGTTTTTTATGCACCTTTTTTCCACTTTATGGCTCTGGAAACTCTCCTGTAAAGGAATTATTGGAACTACAAAAGGACAGAGACAACTTAAGCAACATATACATGCTTGAGGAAGCCACAACATAAGCAGCTCCAACGGGGCCAACTTCAAAAGTCTGAGGATTCCTGGGAGAGAAGAAGGGCAACCAGCCTGAAAGAGCGGGACCATGCCAGGCGGTCAGATCCGGACTGGGTTCGTGCCAGTTCTGCTGGTCTGTTTCTTTCTGCTGTTGGCATCTGGTTCAGGGAATGCACGCATGATCGGGAAGAGGGGACTCAACCAGAAGGTAAGGATTCAATGCATGTTCGTGTGTGCGTGTGTTGGACACTAGAGGCCTCTTAGGTTCAGCAAAGCTGCATATAGTTAATCATATATAATTGAATGCATGTTTGTTGAATAAAAGTTTGAATTACTTTTTTTTTTAAATACATGTGCTAATATGCAGTCTTGTATTATAATTCCTGTATCAAAGTATTTTGGTTATGAATGATACCGTCCATGTTCATAATAATATTTTAATTGTAGCACCATGGTACATCCAAAAACTCATGGAACCATGTCATGCCATATTCATGTACCACAATATGTTGATCATGGTACTTCAAAGAATACCACTGCATCATATGGTTTTTTTTTTATCTTGATTTTCAAGATGTTATTTTCGGAATACCATAGACTGCAAATATGCTATAAAAAGTATTATGCAGACATGCACTCTAATATGATATTGATGTACACTTGAGCAGGAAAATGGTAAATACCATGGCACCTTTGGTGTTAGTGACGGCAGTGTTGCCAGAGGTTTGCATCTGTGAGTCTTTAAGAGTGTTTTAGGTCCATTATACAGTAAAAAAAAAACAAAAAAAAAAACTAATGAATACACTGTGTCTCTGAGACTCCAGTGGAGTTGCTGTGGTTACGGTTGAATACTCAGATGTATGTAGTGTGTGTGTGCAACAGAAGAGGGATTTCAGGCGGGAAGTTTCATTAGTCCTGCATAAGTGTAGGTCTGACTGATAACAATTAACAAGGGATGGCAAGATGGAATTTACATGGGATGGATATCCCTTCCCAACAAACTGAATTCCAGCGTCATTCTGATTACGGCTCCTCTGTGGAATTCAAGATGGATCCACTCACATGCCACAGGAAATGGACCGTGCCTGTTACATTATCATACGAACATCTTCTTTCTAAATTTGTCGTTTAAAATCATTTCATATTATTTTTCATTTGATTAATTTATCTTTCATTTGACATTATGTCAAGCAACATCTGCTTCCTTCCTTAGCTGTCCTCTCTTTCTCACTCTCTCTTTCTGCAGAGTCAGTGGTGTGAACTGATGAAGCATGGACAGACACACAGTACAGTGCTGTTATAACAATAAACCATAATTAGGATCACATTGAGGATAACTGAGATCATTTCACTGATGTGACCTAAGAAAAACAGCAATAAGGTGAGCTGTGCCTCACTTTCAGGGTTTTGTAATATGGTATTGTAGGTGGAGAGAGAGAGTGGGTTTAGAGATGGATTTTCTGGGTGGACCTGAAGCAGTCCAAAAGTCCAACTGGCTCCCAGCTCACTACTTACAGCGAACTATAGATTGTTTATCCTTTCAAAGCATTTGTGTTTGGTCAAAAACTGTTAAAACTGTTGTTTACCAAGTTACAAGCTGCTAACAAAAATAATCTACATGGAAGCTATAGGGAGTTAATATCTTAATAAGTGTATTAGTATCATATGATATTAAATATATTATTCAGATAAATATTTATGTGGCAGAAGAACAATCTAAATTGTAATTGGGTGATATTAAATAGAACAAAAATGCATAATATGTTTAGCATAAATAGAATAGATAATAATATACCATATTTATTCAATAAATACATTACCGTTTAAAAGTTTAAAAGGAGAGGGTGACACAGGAACTGCGGGGAAGCGAGCCGAAGGTAAGTGATGTTGCTTGGTGGTGGGTTGAGTAGAGTGGACGGGGTTCCGGGGAGACACGAACATCCAACGCAGAAACACACAAGAAAGCAAAGCATAGGTCACAAACATGAAACAACGCTCTCAAGAACACAAGATGCTAGACAAGCCAATATATAGGGATGAGTAATGAGTGACAGCTGTTGCTGATGACAATTAACGGAGACGCCCACAAACTAATCAGTGCTGACGCGTAACACACAGACTTCACCCACAAAGTGCAAAAACCCAGAGATCACGGTTTACTAACCGTGCTAATTTGTTAGAAACGGCACGGAGAGGAATATTGTTCATAGAAAGCCACACCTTTTGACCCACGACGTAAACGGGAGGCTTTGACCGGTGGCGATCGGCCTTGGCCTTAGTGCGCTCCCGCATCCGGAGCAGAGTCTCGCGGGCTCTGGTCCAGGTGCGGTGGCACCTCTGGACAAATGCGTGAGCGGAGGGGACCGCGACTTCCGATTCCCGACTAGGAAAAGCTGGTGGCTGGTAACCTAAGCTGCACTGAAACGGAGAGAGGCCCATGGCGGACACTGGTAACGAATTGTGAGCGTACTCCACCATAGAGAGTTGTTGGCTCCAGGAAGAAGGATTCTTGGAGACCAAACATCGCAACGTTCTCTCTAAATCTTGGTTGGCTCGCTCAGACTGCCCGTTACTCTGGGGATGATAACCCGAAGACAGACTAACCGTCGCTCCTAGCAATTTACAAAATTCGGATATGAATTGGGATCCCCTGTCAGAAAACACGTCTACCGGGAGGCCATGAAGCCGAAAGACGTGATCTAGGACAGTGACCGCTGTCTCCTTGGCTGTAGGTAATTTGGGCAAGGGAATGAAATGTGCCACCTTCGAGAACTGGTCCACTACGGTCAAAACGACTGTCATGCCATTAGAGGGCGGGAGGGCGGTAACAAAATCTAGTGCGATATGTGACCAGGGTCTCGAAGGGACAGACAGCGGTTGAAGAAGCCCATCAGGAGGCCAGTTAGACGACTTACCACTGGCGCAAACTGAGCAAGCCAAAACAAAATCGTGGATGTCACGAGCCATAAGTGGCCACCAGAATCGTTGTTTAACTAACCCCTTGGTTCGGCTTATCCCTGGATGACAAGCAACGTTAGAGCAGTGACCCCACTGAATAACTTCGGACCGTAACTCTTCCGGCATAAATAAACGATTCGGTGGGCGACTGGGCAGAGGCGTTACCCCTTGTAAGGCCGTCTTGACTTTCGATTCGACCTCCCATACGAGTGCTGAGACGACTATTTTCTCAGATAAAATACACTCGGGAGTCACCGGGCGGGCGGAGGGATCAAAAAGACGTGACAAAGAATCGGGTTTGACATTCTTGGAACCCGGGCGGTACGACAGAGTAAAATCAAAACGACGAAAAAAAGTGCCCACCGAGCCTGCCTGGAATTGAGTCTTTTGGCAGTTCTAATGTACTCTAAATTCTTGTGATCGGTCCAAACAAAGAAAGGTACCCCTGACCCTTCCAACCAGTGATGCCACTCCTCTAAAGCTAATTTGATGGCCAACAATTCTCTGTTACCAATGTCATAATTGCATTCAGCAGGAGATAAACAATGAGAGAAAAATGCGCAGGGATGCATCTTATCGTCCGTGGCAGCACATTGGGAAAGAACTGCTCCTACCCCCAACTCTGGTGCGTCGACCTCCACCACGAACTGCCGTGTGGGATCAGGGGCTACAAGGATGGGAGCCGAAACGAAGTGGCTCTTGAGGTTGGTAAATGCAGTCTCGGCTGCCTCCGACCACCTGAACGGAGTACTGGGGGAGGTCAAGGCCATCAGAGGTGAGACTAGTTGGCTGAAATTACGAATGAAACGTCGATAAAAATTGGCAAACCCCAGAAACCGCTGTAGGCCCTTACGGGAATCTGGAGATGGCCAATCTATCACAGCCTTAACTTTGTCAGGATCCATACGTATTCCCTCGGACGAGACAATATACCCTAGGAAGGGGACAGACTGTGCATGGAATACGCATTTCTCCGCCTTGACAAAAAGCCCATTCTCGAGTAATCTCTGGAGCACTCGTCTGACGTGTTGAACATGTTCCTGGAGAGATGAAGAAAAAATCAGTATGTCATCCAGGTAAACATATATAAACTGATCTACCATGTCTCTCAACATGTCATTAACGAGTGCTTGGAAAACCCCTGGCGAGTTGGAGAGCCCGAACGGCATCACCAAATATTCAAAGTGCCCTCTAGGGGTGTTAAAGGCGTTTTTCCATTCATCCCCCTTCCTGATGCGGACCAAATGATAAGCGTTATGTAAATCCAATTTTGTGAATACGGATGCTCCCTGTAACCTCTCGAAAGCTGAAGACATCAATGGTAACGGATAGGTGTTCTTTATCGTGATGTTGTTCAGCTCTCGGTAGTCACTACAAGGTCGCAAAGAACCATCCTTCTTACCCACAAAAAAGAATCCCGCCCCCGCTGGAGAAGAGGAAGGGCGGATGAACCTCGATGCCAAGGAATCATTCTCCATGGCCTCCCTCTCCGGAATAGAAAGAGAGTAAAGCTTGCCTTTAGGCGGAGACTTACCTGGTACTAAATGTATAGCACAGTCGTAGGGACGATGCGGAGGAAGAGAAGCAGCACGGGACTTACTGAACACTTCCTTCAGGTCCAAGTACTCTGCGGGCACGTTTGATAACACCATGGTCTCTTTCTGAAAGACAGAAACAGGCTCAACAGGACAAGCAGAAACCAGACAAGACTCATGACAACTTTCACTCCACAAGGTGACTGTGTTGGAAACCCCAATCCACTGTGGTTGCCTGAGGTGAGCAGAGTTATGGGTTTAGTGTAGTGGGTGACGTGTGGCAGTTCCTGGCCATTGAGTGCGGTGACACGGATGGGATGAGACACAGGAAGGACTGGAAGGTTCAGGTGACGTGCAAGGAGAGAGTCAATGAAATTACCCTCGGCCCCAGAGTCCAGAAGGGCATGACAGTCGTGAGTGTGGTTCTCCCACTGCAGTTTCACCGGAAGGAGAGTCGATGATGTGGTTGAGGACTTCCCGGCGGAGATCCCACCCGATAGTAGCCTCAAACTTACTACCAGGCTGGCTCTTTTTACCGAGCAGGAATGGATGGAATGCTCCGAGCCACCGCAATTTAAGCATAGTCCTTGGGACCTCCGCCGCTCTCTCTCCCTCCGGGAAAGCCGAGCTCCACCCACCTGCATGGGTTCGTGATCGTAAACGGGACTGACCATGTTCTCTCGACTCGATCGGCCCCTTTCCGGAGAGACATAATGGCGTGTAGGACTGACTTGTCTACCCAGGCGGTTAATCCGAGCGTCCACCCGGAGTGCCAGGTCGATTAGGCCATTGAGCGTTATGGGCAGCTCGAGGAGGTAGATTTCCTTCTGAACACAGTCGGCCAGCTCATGCAGGAATCGATCCCACTGCGCTGCCTCGTTCCACTGGCACGCGGCCGCCAGGGTAAGGAACTGAATGGAATAGTCCACCACTGATGATTTTCCTTGTTTAAGGTCCGAGAGCTGGTGAGCGGCCTCCCTGCTGGCCACGGTTCGATCGAAGACCCGTTTCATCTCCTCGGAGAGGGAGTGGAATGAGGCGCAACACAGATGTTGATTCTCCCACACCGCCATCCCCCATAAGGCGGCTCTGCCAGAGAGTAGGGTAAGAGCAAACGCAACCTTGGACTCCTCTGTCGCGAAGGTGCGGGGCTGCAAAGCAAAATGCATGAAACATTTGTTAAGGAAAGTCTTGCAAAAGTTTGGCTCACCGGGGTAACTCTCTGGCACCGGAAGTCGCGGCTCTGGCCGGAAGTGGTCCTGGGAGGTCTCTTGGGGGACGGGCGGCGCAGGCGGTGCGGTGGGCACAGTGGGAGAGGTGAGTTGATGAATCCGCTGGGTGAGCTCGGACACCTGTGTCACCAGCGCTTGGATCGCGCGTCCGGTGTTCACGATGCTCTCCTGCTGCTGATCCATGCGGTAGATGCTGTGGTGAATGAATTCAGACAGATAAGTGGTGCTCGCTGCTTCCATGTTTGGTGAGAGCGTTCTGTAATGACTGGGTGAAGGAGTGGCAGGAAGCAAGTGCGAGTTTAATGAGATTTAATGAAGACAATGAAACAATACAATACTGAGACACAAATAACGCTGGGAGGAATGCACAGTCCAAGATGGTGGTGATGAATGATGAATCCGGAAGGCCGGAGGTGAGTTGGCAGCAGGAGAGGGTGACACAGGAACTGCGGGGAAGCGAGCCGAAGGTAAGTGGTAACACACAGACTTCACCCACAAAGTGCAAAACCCAGAGATCACGGTTTACCAACCGTGACACAGGTCATCTGTAAACCTTAAAACCAAAAGTTCTTAAAGAAGCTTGATTATTGTGGTGTTTCAATTCTATCCAGCATGGGTTCAGCCTAAAGCAGTTGAACAGCAGTCATGTGTTCTGTTGAAGAGAGAGTTCAACAGTAATCTCAGTCATCTGAGGAGGCCATGTTTAAATACACATAGAACAATAAGAATATATTTATTTGTAAAGTTCACATGAATGTTTCATTAAAGGGCTTATTTATTAAGTCTACCCACACATTGGATTTGCAGTGTGTTTGCTGGGTATTCTGGGTCATTGTTAAGGTGTTGCTATGTGGTTGCAAGGGTGATCTGGGTGGTTCCTAGGGTGATACTATGCAGTTAGTAGAGTGAACTGTGTGGTTGCAACAGTGTCCTATTGCACTGATGTTTGGAGTGTGGTATGTTCAAGACCCATCTACACCCGGCTGACACTAGAAGATGCACATTACCATTCAATTTAAACAATGCATATTACAATTAATTTAGGGAAGGAAAATATTGTTTCAAACAAGTACATGGCAATTAACCTTATAGCATGTCAATATTGAGGTAGTACAAAACAAAGGACCTGCTACATTTCTTCAAAGAGTTTAGGGATTACCATAATTTATCAGGGCTTATCAGGAAAAGCGGTGAAACACTGAAACAAGTGACCTTCGCCCTGCCCCTCATCAAGCTTTCTGTTCCCATCTGCAGATCTGCCAGTCATCTACAGGTCCTGTCCTACTAACTCCACTCAGTTTAGACTGAGCCAAGCCACCGAAGCACCTAAGACGCTGTAAAATACCCAGAACTCGGCAGGAAATGAACGTGCAGACGTCTAGACTTAAATCACAGCTCACTGGTGGAACTTGGAGAGAGAGAGAGAGAGAGAGAGAGAGAGAGGAAAGGGGGCTATTTAGGTTTCCTCTTGTAATTATCTTAATGATTGCTTGAAAGACCACACTACAGAGTGCTAAGTATATCAACATGTATTTAGTTCAAATCGTATTGTCCATACTAATAGGGGCCTCAAGTCAGTGAACCTGAAGTGTGTAGAGCAGTAACAGGGTGGAGCATTTAAATGGGAATTTAAGGATATTTTGTGGCTCTTTGGAGGGTGAGGGAGTGTAATTTTGCAGGGCTTAACCCTGCATTGGTGACATTAAAATAATAGGCTGCTCTTAGTTAACTGTGAAGTTATTCACTGTGTAAAACTCTGTAAAAGCAGCATCAAACAGTAGAAAGTTCCTGTGCTGTTAATAACAGTATCAACATTGTTGTGTGATTAAATCAGAGGACTGGAACAAACTGTTATATAAGGTACTGATATCTTCTAAGCAGGAACAGAGGATCTGTGAATTGAATTGAATCTGTGAGATATAAGCAGAAAGACATATACAGCAGACCATCAGGGGACCTATTCCAGACAGGAAGTGCACACTACCACTTCCTCTCTACCTCATCCTGAGACACTTACAATCTGTATGTTAAAGGGTAACTAAACCCCTGGTCAGAGCCTGACTCCACCCACTGGCAATATTTGAAAAAATGCTGAAAAGTGGGCAGAGCACAGCGGAGATAGAGGGGATGAACCGAGGCCGGGGCTGAGCGGGTGGGGTGTGAACATGAGACCCGCAGTGACGGGTTGATTGACAGCTGCTGTCAGAGTCGCTAAAATGGAGAGTGACTGTAGTGACACAAGTAGCTTTGCAACAGAGCATTCATTTGAAGTAGAGGACTTTTCTCCCCCACCTTCACCTGAAGTGGATGATATCGAGGTGTCTGTGGCCTGAGCCATATCAATTCGAGCCGCTGGCTCAAACTGTGGTCTTAAGTCCCTTTTCAGCGCGAGCTGTGTGGAGAAGCCCATTTCCACCTCCATTGCGTTGGAGAAGCAATCCCGCGTAAAATGCAATTTGCACACTCTTGCTCTAGGCGGGAACTCGCGGTCTTCCAGGCCAAGTGCATGCACTTTGATCAAGTCTTTTTTTTAGATTAAAGACTATTAGAAAATCTAATAAACATGTTAACTGATAAAAGCATTAATGCAAATCTAAGCACAACTGTTTTTAACATTGATAATAATTTCTAAAGCAGCAACTCAGCACATCAGAATCAGAAAGAGCTTTATTACATCAATACACACACAAGGAATTCATCTTGGAGCTTCCAGTACAGAAAGCTG
Source organism: Carassius carassius (assembly GCF_963082965.1). Taxonomy (NCBI): domain Eukaryota; kingdom Metazoa; phylum Chordata; class Actinopteri; order Cypriniformes; family Cyprinidae; genus Carassius; species Carassius carassius. The sequence goes on along the minus strand of NC_081767.1, from coordinate 27,010,346 downwards.
AAACACATGATCATTTAGAATTGTTTTCTGAAGGATCATGTTACACTGAAGACTTGAGTAATGGCTGCTAAAATTAAGCTTTTCCATCACATGAATAAATTACATTTTATAACATATTAAAATAAAAAACACTTATTTTGAATTGTAATAATATTTCACAATGTTGCTGTTTTTCTGTATTTTTTATTAAATAAATACTGCCTTTCTGAACGTAAGAAACGTCTTTCAAAAGCATTAGAAATCTTACAAACTCAAAACAAATTTTTTAGTTTTGAGTGGAAGTGTATATATGGAATTAAATTTTAATGTACTCTTTAAAAAGACAATAAAATAGAATCTATGCTAATTGCAAACACAAAAACAATGGGCTTATTGCCAGATATTTGCTGTTATTTTAACAGTTTGTGCTAAAGCATACCTCCAAACTTGCCAATTGAACATGCTGAGTTTTTTAGATGCATGCAGTTCACAAACCCATAATTTAATTAGTAAACAAAATCACAGCCACATTTCAACTTGGGGCCTATAATAAAAGTGCTGAATACCAGCTCATGTTAGTCTGTATTCTAAAGCTCTTGTCTGAAGTTTCAGCAGCAGTTTACTATCGTATATATATACTTGGCCAGATTAGCAAGAAAATTGATGAGCTTAAGTATTGTTGAACTGTAAAAAGAAAATCAAGAATAAGAGAATGGAGGACTCTCAGAATAAAATGCACCCCTAAACAGTACCTCTGAAGAACCCAGGGGAGGAAGAAAAGTAGAGCAGAAAGGCCCAGGCCTAGATGAAAAGCCTTTTTTCTCTATACCATCTCTATGAGAGGTATTATGTTCCTGAGCAGTGAACCCGTTATATTATCAGTGCTAAATCAGAGAAAGTCACAGGCTATTGTAGACTCAAAATGTCATCCATGGAATATGTTTATCAGACAGGTCTTCCAAGGCCAATTGTTTTGTATAATTAATGTGCAAGGTTTTTTTTTTTCCGTTTTTTAATCTTTAAAAATAATATACATAATACAAACACTAGCAGAAAAAAGTTTGGAATCATACCCCAAACTTTTAAATCGTTGTGTTTCATGGGTTCCATAAACATATTAAACAGGAAAAATGTTTTCAGAAAAGGAATGCTTCTTTAAAAGCACCAAATCAGCATATGTAATTTCTGAAGGATCATGTGACACTGAACACTGGAGTAATGGCTGCTAAAAATTCTTTTGCATCACAGGAATAAATTAAATTTTAAATATATAGTCAGAGAAAAAGTAAAATTGTAATAATGTGTCTTAATATTACTCTTCTTTCAAAAAACATACAAAACATTTTGAAAAATCCTAATTAATAATATCCCTTACATATGTTCTTTCTATCTCTCAGGACTATGAGTACCCCAACCATCCTCAGCACCAAAAGAACGACCGCTGTCCTCCTCCACCGCAGATGCTGCCTGAGCGAGCCTGTGAGGTGCCGGGCTGCCGGTCCGATTCTGAGTGTGAGAGACACAAGCGGTGCTGTTACAACGGCTGCATCTACGCCTGCCTGGAGTCAGTGCAACCTCCACCTGGTGAGAAAACACCATGATCTGCTCAAAAATCAATATAAGCAATAGATACAAATATCCACTTTAACATTTCTACAAGGCATAGTGCTAATGGATTTATAAAATGAATTGATCCTCTCATGAAGTAGTGAGCTGGATGTGTATATGGTGAAGCCTGACTACATTTAACCATGCTGATATTGTGTATTGATTTCTTATTGGTCAGTGCTGGACTGGTTGGTGCAGCCCAAGCCACGGTGGTTAGGAGGGAATGGCTGGCTATTAGATGGACCAGAAGAGGTTCTGCAGGGTAGGTATCGATTAATCAGTGATTGAATCATGACGCACCATTAAATGTTGTTTGGAGCAATATTGAAAACATCTTAATAGGCCTTAGTTATGGTAGATGCCATATTCAATTTTCCATGAATGAAAATAAGGCTTTGAGGGATAGTCTTTCAGTCAGTATCAGCTGACTCCTTTGTTACTTCTCATGGACTTGCTAATATATATATATATATATATATATATATATATATATATATATATATATATATATATATATATATGTATATTAGCAAGTCCATGAGAGTGTATAAAGTGTATATATATATATATATATATATATATATATATATATATATATATATATATATACACTTTGCCTGCAATAAAACATTCTGGTGCTCAAACCAATAAATTATATTTTGTGTCAGAACGCACTGGTATCTTGTTTGAATACAGATATGCACACTGTGGAACAAACCAGTAACTTGCTTGACTGTCTTAATGTGTATAGCTGAGGCCTGCAGCACCACAGAGGATGGAGATGAGCCTTTGCTCTGCCCAACTGGTTACGAGTGCCACATCATCAACCTGGGAAACCCCTCAGCTGGGATCCCAAACCGAGGCCAGTGCATCAAACAGCGTGGAAACTCAGGTCTGGAGGGGCTCCTTTATCCAAGCTTTCTTTCATACATTCATCACGCCATTCACACGTTATGTGATGTGTAGGTTATATACAGTAGTATGGTGGTTATAACCATTGTTTATAACAAGATTACATTCACACATTCAACAGCAGACTTTATAATAAGTATATATTAATACAATAAACATTTAACTGTTCTCCCTCTAGATGGACGTAGCCTGAGACACAAGTCCTTCAAAGATTACAAGGATTATTTAGGTTAGTACGACCACCAATTTATTTTGTGTTTCAGCTGTAGGGAAGGGAAGAATAAAAGCAGCCATTATTAATAGAATGATAATGATTGAATCTTTATTCTTCAGCAAGTAACTCCAACAATGCAGTGAGCTATGAGAAACATCAGCACAAGCATGTGGGCTGAGACAGGTGAGTTGAGTTTCCCCACTGAATCCCAACTTTTGAATCCTGTTTTTTTTTTTTTGTGATCTAATGTTTTACTTTATCTCATTTAGGTGACTGAAAGTTGGTTCCATTTTAGAGGACTGAAGTAACCAGTAACCGCTGACCCTTATACTTGAAGCCCAACCATCAAATCCAACAAAAGTGCCAAAGGCCTTTCTCTTCATCGCAAACCAGAGATCGGTTCATATCTGGTGCTCTTTTTCTTAGGTGCTAAATGTGGAGTGACAGAAATGCAAAGCTAAAATTTCCTACCTCTCATAAAAGCCAAAAACAGACCACAGAAAGACATGTCTTATACATATGCATATTAAAAAGCAGAATTAACTATGTGAGTTGTGTTAAAGGAAGATACCACCCAATTATGTTTCTCCTTTGAAGTTTTTTATTTTTTCAAAAATCATGTGTTCATGTGTTGCTTCAACTAGTTCACCTTTACCAAGCAACAGTTAAAATCCAGATGTGCTCTAACACTACAAGAAATGTGTTTTTTGTATGGTGCTCCATTCAATAACTGTGGTTTTTGTTGTTGTTTTTAGTCATTGTGCAGGTCTGTGTTTTACTCTCATGACAAGTGGGACAAACCACAATAAAGCTTTCAATAAAGCAAAACATTTTAAACTGGTGCTTCATTTACTGCCTTGTAATTCCAAATAAAACAGTTGACAAAATATATCTATGTGTCATGTTTATGTGTAGCCTATATTAACATGTTTAAGACATGGTACTGTGGGGTTTGATCTCAGCTAAAGAAAGACATCTCCTTTAACAGATTAACAGATTTTATCCAGCAAATCATTATTTACAGAAATTTAAAAAGGTAAAAAATATAAACCAGATCTTCTAATAAATCTTATGAAACCACCTTTATTCAGTTATTTTGTTGCCATACATTTATAAATTACGTATAGGCTACTTCACTGATTATCATGAAGGTTTTAATTAATTTACTTCTTTTTCTAATCAAAGTTCACATTCATAAAAGCAAATTTGTTAAAGAATTTATGGTTTTGTTGACTTAAGTTAAATCCTTTTTTAAAGTCTTTAAATTATTTGAAGGAGCATTAAAGACCTTTAATGTCGAGGTGTATTTGAGATGTATTTGCTCCCCTTATGCTTTAATTTTCCTCGTAGCTATTTTTTTCCACCCTTATTTTTACAGTTTTGTAAATGGTTTAAATGCCTTATGCATACGTATAATGTGTAATATTTACAACTTAAGCAATAATTAGCCTACATAAAGTTAACGTTTCAATACCTTTACACACACACACACACACACGTGTAATTTTGATTCAAAATTTGATGTATGTAATTAAATTGTAGATACATTGTTATTATTGCTTTAACTGGCACATTGCATCTACATATTATTATAATTTTTGTTTTATTTTGTGTCGGGACCTTTGTTTTGAAATTTATTTTTTTTCCGGACAGGGGTCTGTCTTGCTGCTCAACATATGCACTGTATCTGAGTGGTAAAACATCTGTAGAGAGTAATATATAAGAAAAGAAGGTAAGGAATGATATTGTCATTTTGAACTTGCATTCAGTTCTTCAAAAAATTGCAACCTAAATCTGTAGTTAACCTAACTTACTTCAGAAAGACTTTTTCATGGACAAGCCAAATCATGATGCGCTTAGTCAATAAACGAGCAATTATTTTTTTAAATAGTTATATTTGCAGTTATATAAACATGTATGCTCCTCTTGTCGCTCAGGATCTCTGTACTGACCAGTCGGCGCTGATTCAACTTAATTACTTGATCAAAATAGCAGACTTTTCTTTGGACTAAAACAATGTTCTTATGATGTCTACAGATCTCAGATCAGCGATGGGGGAGTTTAAAGTTCACCGGCTTCGGTTCTTTGAGTATGCCGCCGGGAATCAGAGCCTTGGCTTTCAACCAGGATGCTGAAAGGATGGCAGTGGCGAGGATGGACGGATCAGTGGAGGTCTTCCAATGTTCAGACAGATTTTTACAAGAAAAGGTACGTTCAGTCATACTTGACAAATGGATCCTTATAAGACACCTCTGTCTGTTAATATTGGGGACCAGATATATGTTGATAAAATGTTTTTTGATCAGCATACAGTTTCTGAAGATGCTTATTTATGTTTCCCATGTCCCAAGATCATCCCTGGTAGAGAGCAGTGTGGGCCTGTCCTGGGTTGGAGAGCGTCTGTTCAGTGCGGGACTAAACGGTGGAATAACTGAATATGATCTGACAAACCAGAAAGTGAAATACACCATAGATGCATATGGAGGGCCAATTTGGACCATTACAGGCAATCAACAAGGAACACACTTAGCTGTAGGTTGGTTTGCAATAATACTAGGTGTACAGTAACAAAAATCAACCACGCTTTATGTATGATCGTCATTGTATTAGATAATGAAATTAAACAAATGACATTTATTTTAAGGTAAGATAATGCAAGCAAACACTTGTGAAGTAGTATGCATAATTGTATTGAACGTGCACTTGTAGTGTACCTCATATCCAAAAAATATATTAAAAAAAGCTTTACTTGCATATTATATAATATGAAATAAAATGACACTTAATGGTAATTAAAGAAAGTACATGACTGTTTCTCTTATTAATCACTCTTGATTATCACTCTTCAAGTTCAACTGTTTGCATTTAAAATGCATTTAAACTATGACATTTTCATTTAATTGTAAATAAATATTACATTCAGTTCACACGCAAGTACATTCTTGTTAATTCTATAATTCCTGTAAGTGCGTGCTGTTTGAAAAATGTGTTAAAATGTACTTCATAAAAATAACTTTGTTTAGTTTGTGTTATTAACATTTGTAGGTTGGTTGTGAAGATGGAACTGTGAAACTGTTTGTGTCAGGGTTACGGAGGGAGAGGACCCAGATGCAGAATGAACAAGGGATGTTTATTGACAAAATAGACAGAGCACAATAGGAGGGAGTGGCTTGAACAGTCCAGACAGTAGGGTAGGGCATACAACAGTGAAAGTCCAACAGGAGGGGATACTGGGGCAATGACTGGATAGCTGAGGGTGACCACTGGAACCAGCATAGGGAGGCAGCAGCTAGGAACGCTGCTGGGAGTTGGCAAGACCAAACAGAATGTAGATGACCAGGCGAGACACAAAGGAGCAGAGAATTGAAGCTTCAAGATCACTTGCCAGAACCGATACAGCTGCAAGGGTGAGGGAACCAGTTGTCAGGGAACCACAGACGGCCAGGCAGGGCTGGAGGGGGAGAACACAACAGATAGGGACAACACAAGACCGGACAAAACAACCAGCACACTAGACAACACAAACAATACAGGGAATAAGAAATTCCTTCCCAAAAACAGGGAAAAAGTAAATAAGTAAATAAATAAATACCAAGAAACTAGGGGAAAACACAAATAAAAGGTTAGGCCCTTACAGGTAAATGCTGAGGGAAACAAACTAAACTAGAAGGATACTCATGGATAAAAGGTGAAAATAAGCTTAAACTAAAAGAGAAGACCTAGGGGAAAAAATTGCTCTTGCAGAACTCAACTTGGAGGCTCAACAGGAAAGTCCAAAAAGCAAAAACTAGATTTTGACAAGAAAAACTTGAAACTGCAAAACACACGTTAGGCAAACATGCAGCCAAAAACGAACCGGCAACTACAAGAGGAAAGGGAGCACAATAAGAGGCATACAGCGACATGAGGAACAGGTGACAACACTCTGACTAATGAGGACTAAACAAGGGGGCGTGAACTGGGAAAACAAGGAGGAGGGAAAAGAGGAGCACGTGGCAGACACAAGAGACACAACCATGTGCTCAGGCACAAAATAAACAAAGACACATTGAACAAAGACAGTACAAACAAGGTTGTCAGGGCAGGATCCTGACAGTACCCCCCCCCCCTCCAAAGTTGCCTCCAGGCGTCCACCCTGGGTGGAGGAGTGAAAGGGGGCACAGGCATGGTAGGGGGCCAAGACGGTACTGACTGGGGGGCTGGGTGGGATGAAAACCTTGGAAATCCAGGCCTGTCAGGGAAGACAGGGGGTGGGCTGGGAGGGGTGGAAAATGTTCCAGGGAAATGGTTAGTGAAAGGCCAGGGTGCTGCCGGCTTGGGGAAACCTTGTCTATCCCACTCTGCAAAGGTGGGGGCATAGCTGGTGGTACCTCTCCTAACAGGAACACCTCTCACAGGCAAGGGTTGCCAACTGGACTGGGCATTCTGGGTGGATTTCCGGGTATTCTTGGTTGGCAAGACATGACTAGCATGGGGTTCTGGAATGGCCTCAAAGAGATTAGGGTTCTCTGGACCAGGCTCCAACGGCGACTGTGGAAGGTTTGTGGGGACTGTCGAAATGCCCTCCTGGGCCAAAGGAAGAGACTCAGAAGCTGACTCTTGAACGACCTCAGAGGCTGATAAACTGCCCTCCAGGACCTCTGGAATGGACTCCGGAATAGGTTCTGGACTGCCCTCCGGGGCTACTGGAATGGACTATGGAATTGGTTCTGGACTACCCTCCGGGGCTACTGAAACAGACTCGTGAGTGGATTCTTGACCGCCCTCAGGGGCTGCTGAGCTGCCCTCCAGGGCTACTGGAACAGACTCGGGAGTGGATTCTTGACCGCCCCTCAGGGGCTGCAGAGCTGCCCTCCGGGGCTACTGGAACAGACTCGGGAGTGGACTCTTGACCGCCCTCGGGGGCTGTGGAACTGCCCACCGGGGTGAGAGTTAGTTCTTGACCGCCCTCAGGGGCTGTGGAATTGCCCACTGGGGCCACTGAGATTAGAGTCCTCTCTGGGCTAGACACAGGGGCTGGAGCCGACACTGGAGCGAGCTCTGGGGCTGGCTGCTCGCCACTGGACTCCAGGGTCATGACTGAAGCAGCAGACCACTTGGTATCTTCCAGGGAAACTGCAGGAGGGATCCCCAGACTAAGGTCTCTAGCTCTCCTGGCGCGGGCCCTCCTACCCCTTCGTCTCCCGGGCCTGCAAGAGTTCACATCACCTACATCTTGACTTACTTGAACAGATGTCGACACAGAATTTTCAAAACTGGACTCGACTGGCTTTGAATGAACTAGAACAGGTTTGACTGGCACAGGAACACGGGCTAACAGGGGAACCTCCCTCACAGCTTTCTTGAGCTTGACTGCTTCAGAGCACTTGGTTGATTCCGATGTGACTGTGAGGGGTTCAGCAGAGTCGGAGGCTGGAACCAGCACAGAGGCCTCCATGGCAGATGCAGCAGCTTTGGCCGCCCTCATTCTTCGGTCTCTCCTCTTCTCAGTGGGAGTCAGAAGACGATCAGGGACTTGACTCGATGGATGAGGGAGAGTGGGGTGATCACTGTCACTGTAGGGGGACTCTGGTGGTGTAAGTATCTGCCAAACCTTGCGGTGGTGCAAATAATTTGAAAAGTTCCAAATGTCCAAGATCCTTAATTGCTCCATCTCCCACTGAGGCAGTGGATCATCCAAACAGAGGTTGAAGACATCCTTAAGGGCTGCATCCTGGTAATCAAGGCCCCTGGACATAGTCCAAAAGAATTGGGCAAAGGCCCTCACCTCTTGCCCCTGCTGCCGAAGTGCCCCCAGGCCTTGCTGGCGGGCCAGTCTCTCCTGAGCATTTGCAGGGGGTAGGATCTTGAGACTCATTCTGCTGGGTCCTGACTTGGCCGGTTCGTTCTGTCAGGGTTACGGAGGGAGAGGACCCAGATGCAGAATGAACAAGGGATGTTTATTGACAAAATAGACAGAGCACAATAGGAGGGAGTGGCTTGAACAGTCCAGACAGTAGGGTAGGGCATACAACAGTGAAAGTCCAACAGGAGGGGATACTGGGGCAATGACTGGATAGCTGAGGGTGACCACTGGAACCAACATAGGGAGGCAGCGGCTAGGACCGCTGCTGGGAGTTGGCAAGACCGGACAGAATGTAGATGACCAGGTGGGACACAAAGGAGCAGAGAATTGCAGCTTGAAGATCACTTGCCAGAACCGATACAGCTGCAAGGGTGAGGGAACCAGTTGTCAGGGAACCACAGACGGCCAGGCAGGGCTGGAGGGGGAGAACACAACAGATAGAGACAACACAAGACCGGACAAAACCAGCACATTAGACAACACAAACAATACAGGGAACAAGAAATTCCTTCCCAAAAACAGGGAAAAAGTAAATAAGTAAATAAGTAAATAAATAAATATAAAATAAAGAAAATAAATAAATACCAAGAAACTAGGGGAAAACACAAATAAATAAAAAGGTTAGGCCCTTACAGGTAAATGCTGAGGGAAACAAACTAAACTAGAGACTTGAATCTAGCAAAAGACTAAAAGGATACTCATGGATAATAGGTGAAAATAAGCTTAAACTAAAAAGGAACTAAAAGAGAAGACCTAGGGGAAAAAATAGCTCTTGGAGAACTCAACTTGGAGGCTCAACAGGAAAGTCCAAAAAGCAAAAACTAGATTTTGACAAGAAAAACTTGAAACTGCAAAACACACGTTAGGCAAACATGCAGCCAAAAACGAACCGGCAACTACAAGAGGAAAGGGAGCACAATAAGAAGCATACAGCGACATGAGGAACAGGTGACAACACTCTGACTAATGAGGACTAAACAAGGGGGCGTGAACCGGGAAAACAAGGAGGAGGGACAAGAGGAGCACGTGGCAGACACAAGAGACACAACCATGTGCTCAGGCACAAAATAATCAAAGACACATTGAACAAACACAGTACAAACAAGGTTGTCAGGGCAGGGTCCTGACAGTTTGAGGTGAATGAAGACAAAATACAGTTTAAGAGAAATCTGGACAGGCAAAAAAGTGAGATTGTGGTCATATTTGAAACTTTCATATGAATGTCATTATTGTTATTGTATAAAAAGAAAATCTGAAAATCTGATTCCCTGTTCCATAGGCCGCATCATCTCTCTGTCTTGGCATCCATCAGGCTCCAAAATTGCAGCTGGAATGATGGATATGATCCAGGTTTTTAATGTAGAGACAGGTAAACAGCGTCTTTCTTCCAGAATGTAATATTGTAGACAGTGATATAAAATTAGTACATAAATGGGATATATGAACGTAATCAAGTATTTAATATGTTTTTCAGGCCACTCTGTACACAGGTTGCTGGTTGACAGAGGGCACGGGACATCCCGCAGTAAGGAGTGTGTGGTGTGGAGTGTGGTCTACCTCTCAGATGGGACAATCATCACTGGAGACTCTATGGGAATGGTCAAATTATGGGATGATCAAACTGGTACACTAATCAAAAGCCATAATGTCACAAAATGTGATGTGTTGGCATTATCAGTCTCTCAGGTGAGAAGTTTGCTGCAGGTTTGTGAGCAAATGTTATAGTTTCACCTTTATGACTTTATTCTCTATTGCTCAAAACTTTGGGGTCAGGAACAAATTTGTTTTAATTTTGTACAAATGTTTTTTAAATTCTCAACAAGGGTGTGTGTGTGTGTGTGTTCAAAATAAGAAAAACCAGTAATAATGTGGAATACAACGCAAATTACTGAAAAGTTGGGACGTTTTTTAAATTTTAATAAAATGAAAACTAAAAGACTTTCAAATCACATGAGCCAATATTTTATTCACAATAGAACATAGATAACATAGCAAATGTTTAAACTGAGAAAGTTTACAATTTTATGCACAAAATGAGCTCATTTCAATTTTGATTTCTGCTACAGGTCTCAAAATAGTTGGGATGGGGCATGTTTACCATGGTGTAGCATCTCCTTTTCTTTTCAAAACAGTTTGAAGACGTCTGGGCATTGAGGCTATGAGTTGCTGGAGTTTTGCTGTTGGAATTTGGTCCCATTCTTGCCTTATATAGATTTCCAGCTGCTGAAGAGTTCGTGGTCGTCTTTGACGTATTTTTCGTTTAATGATGCGCCAAATGTTCTCTATAGGTGAAAGATCTGGACTGCAGGCAAGCCAGGTTAGCACCCGGACTCTTCTACGACGAAGCCATGCTGTTGTTATAGCTGCAGTATGTGGTTTTGCATTGTCCTGCTGAAATAAACAAGGCCTTCCCTGAAATAGACGTTGTTTGGAGGGAAGCATATGTTGCTCTAAAACCTTTATATACCTTTCAGCATTCACAGAGCCTTCCAAAACATGCAAGCTGCCCATACCGTATGCACTTATGCACCCCCATACCATCAGAGATGCTGGCTTTTGAACTGAACGCTGATAACATGCTGGAAGGTCTCCCTCCTCTTTAGCCCGGAGGACACGGCGTCCGTGATTTCCAACAAGCATGTCAAATTTGGACTCGTCTGACCATAAAACACTATTCCACTTTGAAATAGTCCATTTTAAATGAGCCTTGGCCCACAGGACACGACGGCGCTTCTGGACCATGTTCACATATGGCTTCCTTTTTGCATGATAGAGCTTTAGTTGGCATCTGCTGATGGCACGGCGGATTGTGTTTACCGACAGTGGTTTCTGAAAGTATTCCTGGGCCCATTTAGTAATGTCATTGACACAATCATGCCGATGAGTGATGCAGTGTCGTCTGAGAGCCCGAAGACCACGGGCATCCAATAAAGGTCTCCGGCCTTGTCCCTTACGCACAGAGATTTCTCCAGTTTCTCTGAATCTTTTGATGATGTTATGCACTGTAGATGATGAGATTTGCAAAGCCTTTGCAATTTGACGTTGAGGAACATTGTTTTTAAAGTTTTCCACAATTTTTTTACGCAGTCTTTCACAGATTGGAGAGCCTCTGCCCATCTTTACTTCTGAGAGACTCTGCTTCTCTAAGACAAAGCTTTTATAGCTAATCATGTTACAGACCTGATATCAATTAACTTAATTAATCACTAGATGTTCTCCCAGCTGAATCTTTTCAAAACTGCTTGCTTTTTTAGCCATTTGTTGCCCCCGTGCCAACTTTTTTGAGACCTGCAGCAGGCATTAAATTTTAAATGAGCTAATTAAGTGGATAAAAGTGTAAAATTTCTCAGTTTAAACATTTGCTACGTTATCTATGTTCTATTGTGAATAAAATATTGGCTCATGTGATTTGAAATTCCTTTAGTTTTCATTTTATTAAAATTTAAAAAACATCCCAACTTTACCGGAATTCGGGTTGTATTATTACAATTTAAATTGACAAATATGATCCTGGGTCTTGATGCATTGTTTTCAAGATTATTTGATTAATAGAATGTTTTATTAACAGCATTTATTTGAAATATTAATGTTTTATAACATTAAAAAACTTTACTGCAATCTTTGATTAATTCATCCTTTCTGAATAAAAGCATTTAAAAAAAAAAATTTGAATGGTAGTGTACATGTCTTTTCCAAACCTTTAATCTTCCTCTTAAAAGAATACATGACGTACTATAAGAATGCGAACAGGATAACATCTTATTTTACCCTCTTGAATTCCAGAATGAGGACAGCCTTGTTGCCGGGACATCAGAAGGAATTGTGGTACAGTTCCAGTTTGTCTCTATTGTTTTGGGAAAGGATGACAAAGAATGGGTCAGAACCAGAACATTTAAGAACCACATGCATGATCAGAGCTGTGGCAGAGATCACGGGGTGTCAGGAGGTGAGTTTATTCTTAGATTCCAACAGAGCTGCCTCTATCACACAGTTCATCATATGACTGAAGTATTTTTGATTTGAAGTAGTTTACCGTATTTTTCTATAAGTCGCACCTGAGTATAAGTCGCATCTGTCCAAAAATATGTCATGATGAGGAAAAAAGCATATATAAGTCGCATTTATTTAGAACCAAGAACCAAGAGAAAACATTACCGTCTACAGCCGCGAGAGGGCGCTCTATGTCTTCAGTGTAGACTACAGGAGCACTGAGCAGCATAGAGCGCCCTCTCGCGGCTGTAGACGGTAATGTTTTCTATTGGTTCATTTCTCTTAGTTCATTTCTCTTTTTTCATGTCAAATTAATTTTATCTTCTCTCAGCCAATCAGGATGCAAGTTTGTGGGCACCCTTAAACCTAAGTCAGGTGAGAGGACTATAGGGTTTCTTCCCTAGGCTGGTGTGAAAATGTTAGTTCTATAACTAATACTTTATTTTCCAAGTTGATTGAAAATGACAGTAAAGGCATTTATAATGTTGCAAAAGATTTCTATTTCAAATAAATGCTGTTCTTTTGAACTTTTATTCATCCACTCATCCTGGAAAAAAAAATTATCAAAATTTCCAAAAATAATAAGAAACAACTGTTTTCAAATACTGGAGTAATAATATTAAAATAGAAAACAGTTATTTATTATTATTTTACTGTATTTTGATCAAATAAATGCAATCTCAGTTATAAGAGAGTTCCAAAATCTTTCCTAACACAAGCATATGGATGTAACAAGTTTGTCCTCCTCCAGGTTCTCATCAGGCCATTCACTTATTAGCAGCCAGTGAGGATGGCAAATGGTTGGCCTCCGCAAACAGTGACCACGAGGTTCACATCTACAACCTTCAGACATGGAAGGTGCATTTTATGACCAGTGTTTGTATACACTTGTAGATACATTTGACAGAAGATTATTACAGAAGATTTTGACAGAAGATGATTAACCAGGACCTGTGTTTCAGGCTCATTGCAGAGTTCCTGTATACAGTTCTGCTGTCACCGCCATGGAGATTCACCCAGCAACCAACTATCTGTTCATGGTGCATGCAGATCAAAAGGTAATCACTGAGCTTTTTGAAAAACAAGGGAAATCTCACAGCCATGCATTTAAAGTCTGCAAGACCTTCAAGGTGTGTGGGAGCCACATTCAAGGGAAAGTTATCGTTTTTTGGGGTTTTTTTTTTTGCTGAAATTTTGGAAGGAAAGTGTATAACCTTCCTCTCTTTCTGTCTTTTAGGATATCCTGTGTGTTGAGCTGATGCCGGGTCAGTCTCTGGTGGTGGTTGAGCGCCCTCTAGAGGACATCGCCACTCAGTTGCCTGCACCCATCAAACAAAAGAAATTTCCCCTCTCCATTTGTATGTGTGTAACCTCATTGAGGAAGTGTGTTTTATTAAGAGACTGCAGATTGTTCCCTGTTTCCCCCAATGTAAAAACTGCTGCAACGGTATTAAAAAGAAATATTTACTGTATCTGCTGTGTTGGTCTTTTGTCTAGAATTAAGTTTGATATCTTCAGGTATTTTCAAATATTGTTATTGTTAACAATAAGAAGTCTGAAGTAACTAAAATAAAGCTGAAATTATATGAACATTATTAAAGGAAAAGAAAAACTTAAGCTCAACTTGAAAATTAGAAATGTTACCTTTGCAACTAAATTAAAGAAGTTTAAGCGAAAGTACTTACTTAAAACCAATAAACATTAAAGTTATATAGAAATAAAAAAAAATTAAAACTTGAAAATGACAAAGCACGTGATAAAAATTTATAAACGTAAGATGAAAATACAAATGAAAAGCAAATGCAAATGTTTCTAAATACTGTAATGAAGTATAATTAACACTGAAATAACACTGCATACGTTTAAAATTATTACTTTATTTATATATCATTGTATTTATTGCATTGTAACAATACAAAATATAAGGTTCAAATAATTCAGTGGCAGGAGAACAAAAATAGCTATAAGCTATATAGCCACTTTTTATTTCCGTTGGAAGTTATTTAATATGTATGCCAAGATGTGCACATTTTATTCATTTTATTATTGATCTCTTTTACTATTGATCTGAACGTTTGCCTTGTTATATTTATTATATTATAGTTCATTATTAAGGTCTTTGGTTATCATTATTATTTTTTTCTTTTCGCTTTTATAGTATATAGGATGTATTTTCTTTGTTTATTTAACGTATGCCAGTTAACAGCTGTTTACATCTCCTTTTATTTTGAAAACGTAGTGATTGCGTCACCAGTTGTTGCGCACTCACGCGACTGTTTTGGCAGGATGGCTTCCCCTGAAAGTGACAGCAGTCAGAGACCGCTGCAGAACGCCATGAGACTTGTAAAAGTGGCCATTCAGCTGGATACCGGCAACAGACACAAGGTACAGATGTTTAAATCTTTAAGCCGGTCCTGTTTGGTCCAGATATGGTCATATTTATCCAATAAATGCATGTGAGTGTGACGTAATTCATCAGCGTAAACACTGTTAGAAGCCGATGATCATGAGAACCCCAATGATTTTTAAACTGCGGGTCTAGTGATATGGAGTGTTTACCTTTTTATTTTAACTAACCATAAATGCCAGTTTCCTAATCGTATGATTATTTATTTATTTATTCATTTATTTCAGGGACGATGCATAAACATTTCTGTCAATATGCAAGAGTTAGCCAGAAGGCTATTTTTCACATGCAATCCCTAGACAGATGGTAATAGTCACCCTAAAAGAAAGTAAAATTACATATTTACATAACAATAAAGCAATACATTTAATAAAAAATACTATTAAGCTATGATGTACATTAGAAACTCAACAGACCAACAATCAAACAAAAATCAGACAAATACATGAACATATACACATAACTAAGCAAGAAACCAAAAGGGGCAGTGAGAGTAGGGCTAGTTGTAAACTAATGTTGACAGCCCTGATTATCAACGAGCCATTTCTTTAACTGGATCTTAAATGTACTATTTCTGATGTTGATGGGGGTGAGGTTCCACTCAGTAGCAGCTCGAAAAGAAAAAGCGGTTTTGCCAAATACACTTTTCCTAAAGGGAATGATTCTGCTATGATCAGCTGTTCGGAGGTTGACAAACTGATGGAGAGGAGGAGATGATAAACCATTCATATTTTATGAACAAGACATAGGTTTGAACATTTGTAGTTTTCCCAACTAAATAATCTGTGTTTTCGTAGTATTGGACAATGATAAAAAAAAAAAAGCTTGGTTTCTTATCCAGAATTTTGTGGTATATGTAGTGAAGTGTCTTTGAATTATTATTATTATTATTTTTTTAATGGTTGTGGCAATGTAAGAGACACCGGAACAGGACATCTAGCAAAGACTTTAACATAAGGCACTGTGTTGCACAACACATCCAATAAAATCTTCCTGCCACCCACTATGAATATTTATATCACTTTATAGGAGGCCTACTGTGAATACTTGAGAAGTATCAGCTACATCTCTCATGCTTTGCTTGAAGATGCCACATCTAAACGTAAGTTATTCATAATTAATTAAGAAATGAGTTTGTTTTCTAATTAGACATTCTTCAAACTTTCTATTCAAATGTGATGTGTGCTTTCAGGCCTCAAAGGTTATTTCACAATGCATTCTATTTCCTCTGCATTACTCTGTCATGTGGTGTAAACTGGCTTCCTATTTCAAGAAGGAACATTTAAAGGAAGATATTGTATTTGCTAATGTGCAGTGTTGGGAAGGTTGCTTATAAGTTACTATTTAAAATGTAATAAATAGTTTAACTTTCAATTACTTTATTAAAGTAATGTAACTTGATTACATTTGATTAACTACATTTCTGAATGTTTTTAACTATAAATTATTTTGAAACATTTAAAGCAGGCAGGGTTAATCTTACAGTAGGACTCAACACTGATTACTGTCAGACTTTCAAAATCCTTCATCACTTGAATTAAGATTATAAATCAGTTAATTTTAGAGCACAGCCGCCACAAAAACTGATTTGCACAACTTTTTAGTTTCAGATCATTCTGAGGTTAAATACAGATTTAAAATCATAAGATATAGTTAAATAGCTATGATACTGTTTTTGAAATCAAGTCTTTGCATAGCTATGAAAGGAAACACAGGCATCTAACAGTTCATCTTGAAAAAAAAAAAACATACATAAACCCACATAGGAAATAAATATTCTGTGTCCTAAACTCCTGAAACATTTGGTGTTTCATATTTTAGAGCAGTCAATGCACTTTGGGGGAAAAAAATCTGTGTGTGTGTGTGAGTGTGAGAAAATATTCAGAGGTAACCCCCTTTGGAATCTTTAACATTTTCTTAAGTAACTGTAATTCAAATTTTTTTTTAATTCTCAGTAACTGTAACTGATTGCAGTTACATTTATTTTGTGATTAAATTACTTAACTGTGTTACATGTAAGAAGTTACTCGACAACACTGCTAATGCACAAATTTGTGTTGATGATAAGACATACAAGGTTCAAACTTATCTTAACTTCTGTAGATTGCATTAAATGATGCTCTAATAAGATGAGGTTAGATCTCACTTTTATCATAATTAACTTTTCAGGCTGATTTAAATTTTGCCTGGTTGATTAGGCAGGAGTAGATCCACTGTCAGATCGTACCTTTGAAGTCCTTTTTTCATGGGTTAAATGAGACATATGTATTTTACGCACTTTTTCTAATAGAGATGGAGACGGTGGAATTGGAGAAAATGGTGAAACTAGTTGAGCAATGTTTAGAGAGGATTAAATCTTGCATCATAAGAAAGCAAGAGTCCCCAACATCTGTCATCTCCTCCACTCCTCTGTCCGCTTCCCAGCAGACCACCATTCCAGCTATTAATGTGACAGCTCGTCCCAAAATAACAGGTGAGCCTTTATTTTCTTTGGGTTTCAGTCAGGGTGTTTATGACGTTTCTTACAGTTAAAACAGAACAAACATGCATTTTAGTCTGAGATAGGCTTAAGCCTTGTCTGTGAAACCTTGTCCTCTTTCTGTAGAAAAACCTAATGTAGCTGCATTGGTTTCTGAGAATAAAAGTAGAGAGCAGCCCACCAGACATCGCAGAGTCCTCTCTGAGGGAGGGGAGACCAACTCCCCCTTCCTGCCCCCTGAAGTCTTCCAGAAGCTTCAGTCAGTGGAATCACAAGACAACCGAAAGTAAGTTTCATAATGATGTACAAAGTCCCAATATTCATTGATCATTCACATCTGGTTCCCAAAGATATAGTATGATATACAAAGAAATACAAGATAACAAACAAAAACAAGATTAAATAACACTGAAAACTACATTACTATTATAAAATTCTAAAGGCTAATAAATATGGTTTCGTAAATTATGGTTCACCATCTCAGAGCTCTACATGAAATAAAAGTGTTGTAATTCACTGTAACTTTCTCCATAAGGAATGCCCCAGTTTTAAATTCGATTCTCCAAAGACATTATGCTTTATTTTACAAGAGACAAAATAGCCTCTGTCAGATATTTGAAAACAGTATATGATGGTTCATTTTTAATAGATGTCATTCCAAAAAAAGTGATTTAAAAAAGCAATAATGTCAACAAGTTTGTTTTTCATCTGGACGATGCCTCTGGAAGAAAAAGAGACTGCAAGCTTTTTCTCAAAATTCAAATAACTATTATAAATAATTTATTATTTAAAAAATCTCTATTTTGTTAGCTGCTGTACAGAACCTTTAACATTTGATTGTTCACCACTGTATTATTATATATTTTTTTATAATGGTTCACATGATGCCCCACATTTCACACAATTACGTGCTCTCCCACTGACCCTGACAATTGATCTTTCAAGGTTATCAGCTCTGTGATAGAGAACAAATCTATTCTGCCTCCATATGAAGGAAGTTAATAGGACATCATATTCTTCTAGTCTCACTGTCCCTAAATGTACAGTACTGTATGTACACAGTCATATGTTTTGTATGTGCATGGCAGGGAATTAACGCCTATTGAAGAAGCATCACGTCTCAACCAGAAACTTAAGGCTAATTATGAGGCTCGGCTGGCAAGACTTACACCTGGTCAAGCCACACAAAAAACCTCACTGGTAAGTCTGGGAAGAAAGTAATGTGTGTGTCTAGGAAATTAATAAATTAATAAAAGTATGCATCCATATAATGGCTCTCGTTTGTTTTGATTGTTTTATTAGCATTCTGCTGTACTATTTTACAGGTCTCTCTTTTCCAGTTTTTATATTTATGTCCATATTTTTTATTTGTATTTTTATTTATTTTTCCTCATTTTTTATTTGTAAACAAATTATGAATCAAAAAAAGTATTTGGTAAAAAAAAAATATCTATAAAAATAAATAGAAAGGAAGAGGAATTTTTTTTTAAATAGAACAAGAAAGGCAATGCAAATATTTCACTTTGCGATTATATCCACCTTATGATTCAAAGCGTTCATAATATATATAAAATTGCATATATGTGTGGAAAATCGATAAACAAAGAACTTATTCTTTGACCCGACTGCATTTGTTTACGCACATGATCTGTTACTTTATTGCGTGCGTTGAACACATGTGACGCCACTCCGTCTCCTTCAATTTTAAATGGCTTTGTGCGATTCACTAAACTCGCTTGTCACGCCTGCTGTTGTTTTGGGATCCGGTCAGGGGATCAGAGCGATAGATTGCAGCATGGCTATACTATCGTAGTTTTAATGAGCAACCTCGCATTCACTTACACGGTAAGTTCTTTCTTTTAAGTTTTGGTGGCTGGTCAAACTTACTGTTGTTCGGCGGGACACAAACAGTGTGTGCTGTTCAGTTCTCAAGAATGATCCGGAGACGCAGAGAAACACCAATGGATATCCGTTTATACTGGAAAAAAATCAAGGCATTCTGGAAGGTTAGTTTTGACTTAGATGGTATTATTTTATATTTGCGTGGCGATAAAGTAATATAACGGATGCTTCTCAAACGATTTACATATTATTTTATGGTTTGGAGGAAAATCGTGTAAATTGAAATGCAAATTACGTACTTGGTATACTACGTATGCTGAAATGTTTACAGTGAATCGATCTTTGCCATAGGAAAATCCAGTGCGTAAAATGACATGACAATGACAAAATGAAAATATTTAAAGTTTGAAAGTTGGCATGTCATACTGTGACATGGCCCATCTAAAATAATCTGTATTTTACTAATTCTGCATTATGCATGCAGGATTTTTACTTAATTTTGATCGATACACTACTTTTTGTATTTCTGAAAGCTCATTTGACACTTCAGGATTATATGAATTAGGCAAAAGTATGATTAACAAATAGGAAACAACTAGTGACCAGTTAAAGTAATTTAGTTTTTGTGAGTGGAAATGTTTTCAAACTGAATATTTAGTGTGCTGTGAGTTTGTTTAATTCCCTCCTTTAAAGCTGCAGTGTTATGTTTAAAAGTATATGCACTTTGTCATGTACATTTTTTAAATTTTTTCTTCTTCTTCAAATGAGTAAATGTGTATATAGTTGAAACTGAAATAATTACTTGTATAACACGGGTCTTTTTCTTTTTCTTGTTATAGACCCTCTCACTCCAGAGGCAGATGATGGAGAATCTGATAATAGCCAGAGCCAGGCAAGATGCAGTATCCTTAACCATTTCTTGAGCTGTGGCTTTGGTTAAGATCTGGTTTCAGATTTTCCGCCTAAATGCATAGCAGTGCGATTCTGTTGTAAAATCAGCCTTGAATTGGACAGGTGTTCAAATTTAGTGAACGGTGGCTGTAATTGGATTGGTCTTGCTGTCGTATTTGTTAAGTCTATTTTCTTTCCATCAATAATTTCTGTCGATCACTTATGCTGTTGTAGAGGTTATTACATAAGATTATCAAAGGGTTTTGATGTTTATTTTAAGTGTATCAGTGTTTGACCTTTGAGATGCACTGTGTTTGATGCGTCACGAGTGTTTGGGAAGAAAAGTTTACTTCGTACTTTCTTTTCAAACCAGAGTCGTCTATTGTTCAAAATTCAATGCTAAGTTTAAGTTTTATTTGCAAGTTTCATTGAATCATAATATTTGCATTTTATTTAATAAAAAAAAGTATTTAATGTATCTTAAGTGAAATCTAATTAATAATTTTCCAAATCTCCCATTTTATATATATATATTTTAACGCTTAAAGCAATGTCTCATTGATACTAGAACGTTGATATGAAAAAACACAAACTAAACTTTAAGCATGTTGGGTGAATGTTTAATCAATATGCTGTGTGCAAGGTTTGCCTTCTGCTGATATCTTTTTCTGAGTGTGGTAATTTTTTAAATGTTTGGGAGTTTTCCTGAGCTCTTTCAGCTTCAAAGAAAAATGGAAGAAAGGAGACTCAGGCTGCAGGAAGAAGCCAACAGGTGAGCCTTCTTGGCCCATAGGCCATATAAAGACGTTTAGCTAGCTATTTATTTGCAAATGTAGTATTAAGAGTTTCCTATCTGTTGTTTGCAGTGCTGTGCATGACACAATACCTTGTAATAGCAAAATAATTATGTAAACACGTTTAATCTGTTTGATGCCCAACAGTTTTTTTTCTTAATTATACAATGTGTTAATTTGGGTGCATGAAATGGGTGCATTTTTGCAGGAGGTTTGTGACCTGTGGGACCATGACAGCTGAGGAACAAGAGCAGCGGGTTCTGTATGCAAGTGTACTTGAATATGAGCAAGATCATGTACGTTTAATAATAATTTCAATTCAAACAGTTAGGTAATAAATAAAGACATATTTTTTGGTAATGTATAAAAAAAACAAATTTGAGGGGGGGGGTCTCAGTGAGGCTGCGTTTATTTGATAAACACTGTAATAAAAGTCATATTGTAAAATATTACTACAATTTTAAAATGACTCCTATTTTAATATTTTAAAACATTTTATTTCCTGTTATGCAAAACCTGTTATGTGATTTCTCAGCATCATAACTCCACTCTTCAGTTTCACATGATCCTTCAGAAATTATTCTATATTCTGATTTGGTGCTTAAGAAACATTTCTTATTATCACCATTGTAGTAAAAGGTTCAGCTGCCTAATATTTTTGAAGAAACTATCTTTTTTTTCAATATGCTTTGATGAATAGAACAACATTTATTTGTAAAACTACAAATGACTTTACTGTCACTTTTGATCAGTGTAATGCATCCTTGGCTTGCTATATAAGAGTGTTAATTTCTTTTCTTTTTTTTAATCGTACTGACTTAGTGTAGTGTATAAATAATGATTTATTTGTTTAAACATAGGAATGGCCAAAAATTTGGAAAATTAATCTGAAAAAGAATCCAAATGATCCAACGTTGGTTTCCGGTCTTATCTCATGTCTTCTCAGGTAGGTTAATGTTGTCAGATCATCTGTAAGCAGAAGTGTTTCTATGTATCTTATGTCATCGGTTTCTTTTCTTTCCCGATCCCAGCTACCCAGACCACCCAGTCATGAAGTTGCTGAAGAGACTTCAGTATCGGGTGTATAACAGACTCTATCCTATAGTGAGCCAGTGTGTTCCTCTGAGCACAGCACCATGTCACTCACTACTACCCTTAAAGCCTTCCTGCAGTGCCCAAAGCTTGTTCCTGTCAGACAGTCCTATCTCTCCACAGCAGCAGCAGAGCCCGCTCAAATCTTCTATGACACACAGCTTATCTGACGCCTCCATCTCTTTTTCCCCATCCCACGACCTCAATGCCAACAACACAATGTCTGAGATAGACCCGGACGAGTCCTCATCTCTGGTCTCTACAGATAGGGAGAACTCTTTTGAGGATCTAGAGAAGTTTCTTACTCAGCTGGACTGGGTTCCTTCTCAATGCGGTGATGATACAGACTCTGATGTGACCTTTGACACAACACACATAGACCTAGAGTCTCATGTTCATCATCTTGAGGATCGTGTTTTGAAGGGACAGTTGAAGGCCATTATCAAAGACATCCACATTGCTATTGGTAAATACATGTCTGTTCTTGTATGATTGAGACCTTAGTTGGGACTCTAGATATGTGCAACATGTGAGTTCAGCATTTTTAGAAATCCCCTTTTATAGCCAGTGGGATCTGTATTGTTGTATCATGTGTTTATGCTGTGTCAGGGTGTAACCAATGCCTGAGCATCATAATCCACCATAAACATGTTTGTAAAAAGGTCCTTTCATGAAATGGACTAGTTGGCTGATTGTCTATGACAAATGGATTTATCTTTGTGTAAAACAGATCGCCTGCTGTCTCTGTGTCTTCTGTCCTTTGAATGTCTCAACACTGCAATTTCTAAGGACCAATGCGTGGCAAGTATAGAGGAAGTCTTCTTCACCCCTATTTGGTGCCCTCTGTCTGCACTTTTTAGGTAGGTCGCCAAAATAGATTTTTTTTAAAAACATATACCACCTTTGAAAAGTTTGAGGTCAATGAGTTTTTTTTTTTTTTTTACCAAATCTGATTAACTTGATTTATATACAACAGTACTGTTAGTCTTATAACAATTTAAAATGTATATTTTCAAATGTCATTTATTTCAGTGATGGCAAAGCAGAATTTTCAAAAGCCATTAATCCAGTCTTCAATGTCACACGATCCTTCAGAAATCATTCTAATATGCTAATTTGCTACTCAAACTTTTTTCAACTTTGAAAACAGTTTTCCTGCTTAATATTTTTGTGGAAACTGCTTTTCTGGGAATTCTTTAATGAATAGATGAATAGCAGTTGTTTAATGTCATTAAAAATGTTTTTACTGTTACTTTTGATCAATTTAATTAATCCTTTCTTAATAAAAGTATTAATAAAACTTTTAATTGTACTTATGTTAAGTAAATACTTTATTTTAATAAAAAAAAACAAATCCTTATTCAAAATCTAAAATATTCAAATTAATACTTTGAATGGCAGAGATTACCAACACATACGAATTGTCTAGACACTGAGCAGTAGATGGCACTATTCGTCTAATATTCACTAGTCCAAGTATGGCTGAAATTACCATCTTCAATTACAAATGCTCCCAAAAAGCTCTTAGTCATCAAAGCATTTTCATACAAGCTGTATGGTTTAGATAATTGCATAGAAATAACTTATTTGTTCTTTGTGATGCTTTAGGAAGGTATATCGAGAACGGGAGCTGGCTGTTGAGAGCCGCATGCGTCTTCATCATAATGTTTCACCTGGTGATGTTGGTGTACCATCCAAACTGTTCCCCAGAGACCCAGCTTTGCTGCACGGTTCCTACCCATACGAGTCAGCAGTGCAGGAGCTGAAGCTTCTGTGTAGAGACTATTGTCCTCAAAAGAAACTGGAGTGTATAGGTAAGATCTCACTGTAAATTGAAACCACAGACCCTTTCAATGTGTTGCTTTAGTGTCTAATTGCAAAAATAAAATGTTTTCAAGCAGGTTTAACAAACACCCTCCCCATCAAATCTGACACACTGATAGTCGTTGCCTTTTTTTTTTTTTTTGGGGTGAAATTAACCTACAAATTGCTCACCTCTAGCTATTTCTGTATATTAAGTTGGGATAGGAGAACCGTAATCAAAATTATGAACTAAAAAGTCTGTGTAAAGCAATATTAAATGTGTTCCAAGTTTCACACCACAGAAAAATATGTTAACAATAGGGCTGAAACGATTCCTCGAGTAAATCGATTACAAAAAATGATAGAGGCAAATTCCTCTGCCTCGAATCCTCTTTTAATTTATTTTAAATCTCACGTCAGGTTCTTTCGCAATGATTTTTTAAATGTGACAATGCGTTTACGTCACCCACAAAGCCGAAGGAGACACAAGCGCTGTGTCCGACATCACATACTGCAAGGAGTCAGCAGTGTTTTGATTTGAGGGCGCGGGCAATAGTGATGGGAAGTTCGGCTATTTTCAGAGAGCCGGCTCTTTTGGCTCAGCTCCCAAAGAAGAGCCAGCTCTTTCGACTCCTGAACGGCTCTTAATTTAGGATTTTTTTGTAGGCCTTTATTTTACCATAACTTTGCACAAAAAAACACTGAAAGGGTTTTCAACACACAAACCATTAATTTTTGCAGTGTTTTTATGAGAATCCTTATAATTGCCTAATTTTGTGCATTTATTTGGTTACAAAACCATTCTTTTGTTTAATATTTTAATCAAACATTTTATTGCACAAATTAACAACAAAACAGCAAATAAATCCACAGAACTAGAACCAAACTCAAGCAAACAGTCTTAATGTCCTCAGTGAAGATTGGCATTCAAAAAAATCAGATGCCTCAGCTTTGATGGACTGATCCTATTTCTTCTTTCTGTGATTATCTGCACTGTTTTTGAGAAGATTCTCTCTGAAGGAACCGATGTTGCCACAATACACAGTCTCCCCTCCATTAACGTTGTCACGAATCGTTAACTTCAGTGGAGTGCCGCTTCATGGTATGATCCCATATACTCACATCGGATTGGCCGCGATGCGATTGCTGACCAATCAAAACAAAGTTCTGCCTTGAGGTAAGCAGGCAAAGGAAAAAAAAACTGGGAGCCGGCTCTCACTCGATGCGAGCCGGCTTTTCTGATTCACTACGAAGCATCGGCTCTCAGAGCCGCATCTTTTGCGCATGACCCATCACTAGCGGGCAAACGTAAAGAGAAGGTCGTGGTGTGTGTCCATTGCAAGATAGAGCTCGCATACCACAACTAGGGTCCTGTGATTTCCGCGATGCAGAAAACGCGGAGGGAATCACGGAATCCAGTCATAAAAACTGAATTTACAGTTAACCGCGGAATGGCACGGAATTTGCCAAATTTTGAATGTATTAATCAAAAATAGGTCATTGCACTTACATCAAATCACGATATGGACTAATATCTGTAAATATTAAGCCGGAACAAACTATTTAAATATGAATCCTGCATGTCCTGCGTGTCTGTGTTAATGAATGGAGCAGAAGCGCGTCTTCATTCATTAAACACACGGAAGTGCGCGTGACGCTCGTGGGGATTTCAGCGTCTGCTTTCTCACTAAATAAGACGTGAACACATGAACAACATCTCCAGAACTGCTCTGACAGTCACTTCATGAGCATTTGACCTAGTGATGTGTCGTTCGTGAACGAATCTTTCTTTTTGAACGAATCTTTTAGGTGAACGAATCGTTCTCGTTCACATAATCCACTGACTCATATTTCTCGTTCATCAAAGTTCCTCCCTTCACATCAGCGCGGCGCTATAAACAGCGCATGCGCAGCTCAATGAACCTGGTAACAACCATTTCATCCTGTCAAAGAATTACTCAACCTCGAGCCAATAGCCTTCGAGTATGAGATGTGAGTATGTGATTTGTTGAATGTAGTGAATGAATACGCCCTTCAATGAACGAGTTTCATATGAGTCTGATCTAGATCTAGAGATCTTATCGTTCGTGAACGAAATGACTGAACTGGTACCCATGTCGTTCGTGCACAAGTTGAATGATTTAGTACATCCCATTCATGAATGAAATGACTGAACTGATACACATGTCATTAGTAAACGAGCTGAATGAACGGATACACGTCATTCGTGAATGAAATGAACTGGTACATAGCTTATCTTGTTCGTGAACGAAATGAATTAGAGTAAACCGGGTTAGTCTGCCATTTAGCATCTCAATCTCGGAAAATGCAAAGCGCAGTTATAGGTACTGTGCACATACGCTTGTTTTGATATTTTGCAACTCCACGTTTAATCCCCGATTTATGAATGTGAATATATATAATATACAAACTGTCGACCAAACAATTAAAATGACATTATTATTTTTTTAAAGGTTTAATCACACAACATTTCTTCCATGTTTTATTTTTAATAGTAAATCCCCTTTGTTTACCAAAAAGTTAAGTTAATTTTCAATAATTAAAAGATAAATTAAATTAATGTTTTATGTGTTTAATGTGCATCTCAGAAAATGCTTTATTTAAAACCCCAACGGAATAGCACTTAATTCATCTGTCAACTTTCTTGTCATTGTTCACAGTACAAGTAGACAAAAACAATGGGTAAAATTAAATGTTTATTTTTGATGTATGCATTGCATTCCATGCATAATAAAAATATTTTTTTTCTAAAAAAGGTAACTTAGTTGTTCATTTTAAGAGGCCTGTGACGGTCACGGAGGGACCGCATGTTCAACATGGACGTTCAACAAACACGCACAGAGACTGTTTGGTGATACAAGAGTTTATTGTAATTATTGATCAGAGAGTGAATAAAATACCTGCAACCCCCAGGCCACACTCTCCACTGCAGAAACAAACATAGACTACCTTCCATTACAAAGACATTCACATTTATACTGGTGGCCAGCACCATTACCACATGTGGAGGGGACAAAATCACAGAAAACACTTTACACATGTTCCCTTAAATATACAGTGTCTGAAAGAAACATATTGGCATGGTGTTCTACAACCCGAATTCCTGGAAAGGTTGGGACATTTTTAAATTTTGATAAAATGAAAATTAAAGGAATTTCAAATCACATGAGCCAATATTTTATTCACAATAGAACATAGATAACGTAGCAAATGTTTAAACTGAGAAATTTTACACTTTTATCCACTTAATTAGCTCATTTAAAATTTAATGCCTGCTACAGGTCTCAAAAAAGTTGGCACGGGGGCAACAAATGGCTAAAAAAGCAAGCAGTTTTGAAAAGATTCAGCTGGGAGAACATCTAGTGATTAATTAAGTTAATTGATATCAGGTCTGTAACATGATTAGCTATAAAAGCTTTGTCTTAGAGAAGCAGAGTCTCTCAGAAGTAAAGATGGGCAGAGCCTCTCCAATCTGTGAAAGACTGCATAAAAAAATTGTGGAAAACTTTAAAAACAATGTTCCTCAACGTCAAATTGCAAAGGCTTTGCAAATCTCATCATCTACAGTGCATAACATCATCAAAAGATTCAGAGAAACTGGAGAAATCTCTGTGCGTAAGGGACAAGGCCGGAGACCTTTATTGGATGCCCGTGGTCTTCGGGCTCTCATACGACACTGCATCACTCATCGGCATGATTGTGTCAATTACATTACTAAATGGGCCCAGGAATACTTTCAGAAACCACTGTCGGTAAACACAATCCGCCGTGCCATCAGCAGATGCCAACTAAAGCTCTATCATGCAAAAAGGAAGCCATATGTGAACATGGTCCAGAAGCGCCGTCGTGTCCTGTGGGCCAAGGCTCATTTAAAATGGACAATTTCAAAGTGGAATAGTGTTTTATGGTCAGACGAGGCCAAATTTGACATTCTTGTTGGAAATCACGGACGCCGTGTCCTCCGAGCTAAAGAGGATGGAGACCTTCCAGCATGTTATCAGCGTTCAGTTCAAAAGCCAGCATCTCTGATGGTATGGGGGTGCATAAGTGCATACGGTATGGGCAGCTTGCATGTTTTGGAAGGCTCTGTGAATGCTGAAAGGTATGTAAAGGTTTTAGAGCAACATATGCTTCCCTCCAAACAACGTCTATTTCAGGGAAGGCCTTGTTTATTTCAGCAGGACAATGCAAAACCACATACTGCAGCTATAACAACAGCCTGGCTTCGTCGTAGAAGAGTCCGGGTGCTAACCTGGCCTGCCTGCAGTCCAGATCTTTCACCTATAGAGAACATTTGGCGCATCATTAAACGAAAAATACGTCAAAGACAACCACGAACTCTTCAGCAGCTGGAAATCTATATAAGGCAAGAATGGGACCAAATTCCAACAGCAAAACTCCAGCAACTCATAGCCTCAATGCCCAGACGTCTTCAAACTGTTTTGAAAAGAAAAGGAGATGCTACACCATGGTAAACATGCCCCGTCCCAACTATTTTGAGACCTGAAGCAGAAATCAAAATTGAAATGAGCTCATTTTGTGCATAAAATTGTAAACTTTCTCAGTTTAAACATTTGCTATGTTATCTATGTTCTATTGTGAATAAAATATTGGCTCATGTGATTTGAAAGTCTTTTAGTTTTCATCCATCCATCCATCCATCTTCTACCACTTATCCGGGGCCGGGTCGCGGGGGCAGCAGTCTAAGCAGAGAACCCCAGACTTCCCTCTCCCTAGACACTTCCTCCAGCTCTTCTGGGGGGACACCGAGGCGTTCCCAGGCCAGCCGGGAGACATAGTCTCTCCAGCGTGTCCTAGGTCTCCCCCGGGGTCTCCTCCCAGTGGGATGTGCCCGGAACACCTTCCCGGGAAGGCGTCCAGGAGGCATCCGGAACAGATGCCCGAGCCACCTCAGCTGACCCCTCTCGATGTGGAGGAGCAGCGGCTCTACTCTGAGCTCCTCCCGGGTGACTCACCCTATCTCTAAGGGATCGCCCAGCCACCCTGCGGAGAAAGCACATTTCGGCCGCCTGTATCCGGGATCTTGTCCTTTCGGTCATGACCCAAAGCTCATGACCATAGGTGAGAGTAGGAACGTAGATTGACCGGTAAATCGAGAGCTTCGCCTTGCGGCTCAGCTCTTTCTTCACCACGACAGACCGGTACATCGACCGCATTACTGCAGAAGCTGCACCGATCCGTCTGTCAATCTCCCGTTCCATCCTTCCCTCACTCGTGAACAAGACCCCAAGATACTTAAACTCCTCCACTTGAGGCAGGAACTCTCCACCAACCTGAAGTGGGCAAGCCACCCTTTTCCGACTGAGGACCATGGCCTCGGATTTGGAGGTGCTGATTCTCATCCCAGCCGCTTCACACTCGGCTGCAAACCGTCCCAGTGCATGCTGAAGGTCCTGGCCTGATGAGGCCAACACGACAACATCATCCGCAAAGAGCAGAAACGAAATCGTGTTGTCACCAAACCTGACCCCCTCCGGCCCCTGGCTGCGCCTAGAAATTCTGTCCATAAAAATCATGAACAGAACCGGCGACAAAGGGCAGCCCTGCCGGAGTCCAACACGCACCGGGAACAAGTCTGACTTACAGCTGGCAATACGAACCAAGCTCCTGCTCCGTTCGTACAGGGACCGGATAGCCCTTATCAAAGGGCCCCGGACCCCATACTCCCGGAGAACCCTCCACAGGCCGCCGCGAGGGACACAGTCGAATGCCTTCTCCAAATCCACAAAGCACATGTGGACTGGTTGGGCATACTCCCATGAACCCTCCAGCACCCTGTAGAGGGTATAGAGCTGGTCCAGTGTTCCACGGCCTGGACGAAAACCACACTGTTCCTCCTGAATCCGAGGTTCTACTATCGGCCGGATTCTCCTCTCCAGTGCCCTGGCATAGACTTTCCCAGGGAGGCTGAGGGCTGTAGCTATCGCTGTCTTTTAGTTTTCATTTTATTAAAATTTAAAAAACGTCCCAACTTTTCCGGAATTCGGGTTGTACGTAATAAATCTACTTTTATGTTATTAATTTGTTCACATTAAACAGGAAATAACAGCAACAACTCGGCCACGTTGACCCTGAAACCCCCACGCTCAATTAATACATGGTAGATTCCCACCCTACGCGGAACCAATAATTCCTGCCATTATTTCTTACCAGGACTCTAAAAAAAACGGGACAAACGCTACACGGGAACAATACACATAGTTTACAGGTATTTAATTCACTCTCTGATCAATAATTACAATAAACTCTTCTATCCCCAAAAAGTCTCTGTGTGTGTTTGTGCGTATGTGTGCGTATTAACGTCCATGTTGAACGTGCGGTCCCTCCGTGACGTCACAAGACCCAGGAGTCTTATTTTCTCTTGCATAATTAATATTGCACTTTAATTAAGCAAAAACATTTTATCCGATTACTCGATTAATCGATGGAATTTTTGGTAGAATACTCGATTACTAAAATATTCGATAGCTACAGCCCTAGTTAACAACTCAGCCAAATTTGAATCATAAAAAACCAAGTAAATAAAATAGGTTACCACAATCTTGATAAAAATAAGCAGTATTCTCTGCTCTCAAATGCTGGGAGCGTGTCCACTCGCAGCACTGAAACCACGCCCACTCACAGGAAAGCTGCCACCACTTGAATGACTGAAGGTCAGTGAAATTCATGGCAGCTTTCATTGGCCAAGGCCCACCCATGAAGACGTTTGACCGACATGTCAAACAACCAATCACAGTTCTTTTCGTTCATCGAGTTTCAAGGTGTGGATATGTCGCCACAATAACAGACCGGTTGTAAAACTCTCGGACGTATTTTAAAAATTCTATGCCGTATTAGGTTTTATATGGTTAGGGGAGGGGCCAAGTTCAGTCGATTCAGTGCATCATCGAGACATGATTTCAGGCCCGTCCAAAAAATCCCGGACACAAAGAATGGTGAAAAACTGTTTAACAGTCTAACTCTACAATACTACATAAATCACAGTCTTTGTAATGTTTTCAGCACTACATTTCTAACATTTATAATGTGTTTAGAAACAATTCTCTGAATTGCCTTTACACAGACTTTAAAGGGTTAGTTCACCCGAGAATAAAAATTCGTCCATCTTCTACTCGTCCTCAAAGCATCTTATGTGTATGTGACTTTCCTCTTTTAGAATAATCCAATCGAAGTTATAAAAAACTGTCCTTGCTCTTCCAAGCCTTTCAATGGGGGTAAGCGGGTGTTTGTTGTCATCCGTTCAGAAGACATGAAATAAAGTGTGTGCATCTGTAATAAAACGTTAATAAAGCCCTCCTGTAGCTATTCCATGCGTTTTTGTAAGATAAATATCCAGATTTCAAACGTAATAAACACTTTTTTTCTCACTTCTGCTGACTGTGGGGAACCGGAAGACATGCAGGCGGATGTTGTAGTTCGTCAGTGCTGCACGGTTAGTGATGAGCACAGAGAGAGAACAAAACAAAATGCTGGTCACCAATTAAAAGCACGAAATGAGGATTTGTAGAGAAAAACATCAGAGGATTTCGAAATAAGCCAAGAGGAGATAGGTTTTCCTTTGCTAAAGGAAGGAAACGTGGTTCCTTTGCTTCTACATTTCCCAGAGGCTCGCGTGTGATGCATGCATCTTCCATCTTCCGCCTGCACGTCTTCTGCATCCCACAGTCAGCAGAAGTAAAGAAAAAAGTGTTAATTATGTTTGAAATCTGGATATTTATCTTACAAAAATGCATGGATTCGCTACAGGGGTGCTTTATTTACCCCCCACACCCCCCGGAGCCATGTGAGCGATGTTTTATTACAGATGCGCAGACTTTATTTCACATCTTCTGGACCGTTCACAACAAACATCCGCTTACCCCCCATTGAAAGGCGTGGAAGAGCAAGGACCATTTTTAATTTGAACTTCGATTGGATTATTGTGAATGAGGAAAGGCACATACACCTAGGATGAGGTGAGTAGATGATGGACGGATTTTCATTCTCAGGTGAACGAACCCTTTAAAAGCAATAAATGACTAATAAGACAAAATTAAGTAAAAATCAGAAGTCAAATATTTGACACATTTCTAGTCCTATTTATAGACTTGCATCATAATTCAACTTGTAATTATGAGACCTGAAATTAATATACTAAGTCATACTTATGAGAGAAAATGTTATTGACATGATCTTGTAAATTTGACTTATGTCATGATTATTAATTAATAAAATCATGCTTTGTTAAATATTGTTTTCTTTCTCTCTCTCTCTCTCTCTTATGTGTAAGAAATTACATTCTACCACTAAAGGGTACATATTATATACCCTTTGTGATATGTACTCTAACAGTTTTAGCATGTCTAAAAGTTTACAATGCCTAAAACCTGATTGAGCATCTTGATTGAATCCAAATCTTACCAGTAATGTCCTGTCACTTTTTTTTTTCTCTTCATTTTATTAAATTTTTTATAGTTTTTTATGACTGCAGTTGTTTTTCATTGCAGTGAGAACTCTGCGAATCATCTGTGGCTGTGCTGAAGAGTACCGCCTACTGCAAGAAAACGATCCTTTACCCAAATCAGCAGCAATGTGAGTATACACAAGTTTTATAAAAGCTGTTGTTTCTGGGAAGCTCCATCCTTTATGCTCTCCTTTAAAAAAAATGTAGAAAGAGATGTGATGGACCTCTTGTTTGTCCACTGGCCTTGTGTCAGTCTTCATCAGACCTCACAGAGGCCAAAGCTCAGCAGGGGTTCCGTCTTGAACCTTTGGCCCCCACGGGGCGCTCAGAGCTGACTTCCTCTCTAAGTGGGTCGCCCTGTCTGGAGCAGACTTTGGCCTTGATGCACTTTGAGAGAGCTCCTTGGCTCAAGACAAATTGATCCAGTAATGCTAACCAAATGGCAGCCTTATCTATTGTAAATAACGGCTCTGCTTATGTTCTTGTTCATAAGATGTTCACACAGCTTTTGGCCAATGAATTTGCACTGCCCAGATTAAAATGTCAGATCTTCTAATTTGTGAAACTCTTGAATTCTCTATTTACAGCATGAACGAGTGTGTTCCTCCAGAGTAATATCCTGATGACACACATTTTCTTAAATATGTGGGTTTATTTAGGTTTATCGGAGTGAGTGTACTTGGAATTTTGGAATACATCTTAAATTTCCTCCTGCCTCAGCTGATTGTTAAAGTGCAAGCTCACGCTAGCGTCCTGAAAAGGGAAAAACTGTGCTGGGAGATTATGTGGGCTGTTATGATGTCCATAACCTTTTGGCCCTGCCACACCCATCAAAACAAGCTGCCTGTTCATATTTCTCTCTTGATTTCTTGCTTCACTCTAGGAAACAAGGGTAGATTAAACACTTGCGTCATATCTACATGTCTTTTTGCATCACAGTTTGCAGAGCGGTGGGTCGCTGGTGATGCATATGCTCAGCGTATTGGCAAATCATCTTTTCATCAGTATGAGTCATTTTTAATTTCAGTGAAATTTCGTAGTTATCGGTACAAATTTCAGTACTTCAGCAAAATCTTGGTTAATTAATGCAAGTAAAGAGTTCTCAATTAATTACTGAGGACAATGAGTCTACATTTTTACAACAATTACTGATTTGGATTTGTTGGAAGCCAAATTTCAAAACAAAAATAAAAATCGATGAATCTCATTGCCCTAAATTTTTGTTTAAATATATTAATTGAATAATAGTAATTTTTTTGCTGTTTTATAATTACTTAATTTCAGCAGTTCAACAGTGATTTTATTTTATTAATTTACATCGTTTTTAATCATTTAAATAGTATACAATTATTTAATTGTTTAATAGTGTAGTTAAAGCTTTTTTTTTTTTTTTTGGAAAGCCGTATTATATAATTATGATTTTGCAATAAGATGGTTTGGTCATACTGCCCATCCCTATTTCTTATGTTTGTTGATTCTTACCAGAACAGTGTACTGTTGCTTTCCAAATCCAACGGTTTTGGTTCATTAGCATTATTAGGGTGTTTTCAATTCCGTGCTTAAACTTTGGTTTAAAAATGATTATGTTATAAAGGCATCAGCGAACCAAAACGAAATGTGTCATTGCGAGACTTGTCCTGATTTTGCCCTGGTAGCACAGCCAAGGCGCATTCTGCCTTTGTTTTGCATTTAAGTTTGTGTTTGGTTGTGAGGGAGAATGAATGTCCTCATGCATGCATGAACTTGAACAATTTAGCAATTCTCACTCTTTTCTTTTTTTTTTTTTTTTTTTTTTTTTTGGTTTCCTTGTCTCTTCTCTTTTAAAACTTGTTCACTTTCTTCTTCTTTATGGATTTCCTTCACACACACTTAAATTTACATTGTTGTTCCTTCTGCACAGCAGTCATTTCCTCTGTCTGTCCATCTTTGTATTGCTCTTTTGTCTGTTCTCTAGAGGGGGCATATTGGTCTATAACACATCTTTTTTTCATTTCATGCACAGTTCTTGCACTTGTTCTTTGTCTTTTTTTCTTTTTCTTTTTTTTTTATTTGCTTCAGCAAATTTCATTACCATCATAGCCCTTCACGTTCACATTGCTTAACTCGAATTATCGAATTTGGCCCTCACTGAAAAAAAAAGCTGTTTTTGCCGTAATTTGACAAACAGGCTTGAACAAGCTAACAGCCGCGTAATCCCAGCACACCTTTGCTGTGCATGAGCGTTATTTTGATAGCAGCAGAAATGGTTATGGAGCAGAGCTATTCTCACCTGCATGAAACATGTCAGGTGTCCTGTTGTCCAGCAGGAAAGGGGACACCCAGCTATTTTCTCACGCAAACGTCCCTCCACCGTACAAATCAAGGGGTTTATGTGTTCTTTCTCAGAATAGCTTGATCTGCAAATAAATGTAATTTAAATTGATTGATTGACTTCATCAAATCATTTCTTAATTTCTCCCATTTTGTCATCCTCAGAGGTGCTGATGACCTGTTGCCCATCTTGGCGTTCGTGGCTTTACGCAGTGCAATGCCTCAGTTGGTGTCTGAATGTGCTGCGTTGGAAGAATTCATTCATGAGGGGTGTGTATTCAATATAAAATGCTGTGTCATTTTTCTATTCTCCACAGTTATTTATGAACTAAAGATGAACTAAGCCTGCTGTACCAAAGGAAATTGTGTAGAATAGAGAGAGAAGGCCCACACTCTTCTATGCACCTGCCTCCCACTTTGAAAAAAGTCTCTTAAGCTCTTCAAGGCTGCATTTATTTAATCAAACATACAGTTAAACAGTAATATTGTGAAATAATAATGAAATGTTATTTAGTGTAGTTATTCCAGTATTCCAATCCTTCAGAAATCATTCTTGTATATTAATTTGGAGTTCCAAAAATATCATCAGTGTTGAAAACGGTGCTGCTTTTGGATGTAGTGTGTGTGTATATACAGTTCTTGCCATGGAAACGGATTAGCATGAAACTGTCAAATAAATAAGCAAAAAAATTGTAAAATATTGTCCGGTTGATACCCATATGGCTGAGTTAAATGTTATTATAATGGTTTAAATGTTACATTTACAGGCTGACTATATTCAGATAATCAGACAGGCTCTTGATTGACAGTCTGTCAAATTTGTGGCATCAGATGTTGATTTTTGGAAATTTGGCTTGTCATATCCTTTTAAGTGCCAGTCCTCCTGTCATTTGGGCATGTGTTAAGTATCAACAGAACATGACCTCACTTGCTACCAATAATCGAAATGTCATGTATTGCCTCAGAATTTGTTCATGAATATTTCAGCTGGAAAAATACCTTCCAGTCTAAACATGTTGAAATAAACCCAGAAAACAAATATTACAGTTCTTCTCGGTAATATGAGTCAACCTTTGATGCCATATTTCATGTTTAGATACGTTTTTGGAGCGGAGGATATCACAACCGTGAGATCTCCGTTCATTTAGGTGACCGTTTGACCTGTTTCCTGAGCGGCGTTGTGGGTATTCATGTCACCCCTCCTGTGCTGTACTCTTGCGTGTCTACTCCGACCACAGCCCTGAGCTCTGTTTATCAGTGAAAAACTGGACATTTTTACAGGCTGGTTAGATTGGCACTTAACATGGAATGTTGGGGATATTCTGGTTTGGGTTTTTCTCTCCCTATAAAAATACAAATAAAATCTCTTTAGATGTTTATGCTTCTTGGTGGCTTGGAACGAAGGGTGGAACTCTGCAGCGTGTGAGGAAGATTGTGATAGGAAGTGTACTCCTTCTCAGGCACGGTTTCTTTAATTAGAACTATATGCATGCATCGAAGACTGATTTAAAGTGATAGTTTTACAAAAAAATATATATTTTTGTCATGTCATTCCAAACTTGTTTGATTATATTTTTGACATGGAACACAAAATTTACCTTTTTTTTTTCTTCAAGTGTCCATCAAGCTCAAAGGATCTAAAAGTAGTACCTGTCTTGTGTGCATCTGAAACAGAGATTTAGCATTACATCTTGCTCCCCAATGGATCCTCAACCGTGAATTGGTGCTGTTAGAATTAGTCCAAACAGCTGATAAAACATCACAGTAATCCAAATGACTCCAGGCCGTTCAGTTAACTTCTTGTGAAATGTAAAGCTGTTTGTCCATCAAGACATTTTCAAACCATTACTTCCAGCTAAAATATGAGTCATCTGTCCATAATATTGTTTTCTCCAGTAAAAAAGTAATCTCATCCGAATCAGGAGAGAAATAAGCACAGATCAAGCACACAGCAGAGTCAACATTTCAAAGTTAAAACACCTTGATGTACTGTGTTTTTCTTTCAAACGTGGCTTTTCACTTCCCAAGATGTTTACTGATGTAGTCGTGTGGATTACTTGTGGATTATTGTGATGTTTTTATCAACTCCGCTACTTCTTGGATGGCCTCTGTTGTTTGAGTACATTGTCAGCAATTTTTGTTCATCATACAAACTTTTATTGGTAATCTGCACCTCCAGCAAGTCACAATTTTTTTTATATATATATATATACTTGAGCAAACTTCTTTTAATGAATAGAATGATCTGTCTCATACTGCCTTTCTTTTCTCCTTTATTTTCTGTCATCACAACATCCAACTTATTACAAACTGACTCTTGGCTTCAGCTTTCTCTCGTGTCTTAGTCTCATTAGCAGATGGGTTCACTTGAAGTTGACCCTCGGTGGAAGAGATCTTGTTTTCCCTTGTGAGCAGAAGCGCCAATGAAGTGTTTATTTATGTCAACAGGTATCTGATCGGAGAGGAAGGGTACTGCCTGACGTCACTGCAGAGCACACTGACCTACATTGAGTCATTGCCCTTGGGTGGTGCTCCGCCCCTGACTGAAAAACCCACCTGACGTAGGTAAAGCCAGTCATATCATTTCAGGTTCATCCTCTCTGATACACACTGACTCAACCTAGTGAGCTACCTGCATGTAGGCTATATTGTTAGATTACCATCCCAATCCAAGGTCGTTCTTTCTTTTTCTTTCTTTCATTTGTTCTTTCATTCATTTGTTATTTTTCTTTCTTTGTAAAAGTAACAGAAATTTACATTTAAAATATATTAAAATAGAAAACTAATACTTTAAACTGTGATCAAATAAATGGAGACTTTGCTAACATAAGAGACTTCTTTCAAAAACATTTTAAAAATCTTACCCACTCCAAACTTTTGAATGATTGTGTATATATTATTATTATTGGTGTTAACCTCGATGGGTTTGTGCTCTTCAAATGTCATTGTTCCGCCTCATCAGAAGTTATCCCATTTTATCCAAAGGTTTAACTTTGCAGAGCGCGATGTCTGTACCGCTGTCAATTATGCTACGGCGTACCGTTTTGAAATGCACTCCTCTTTCGTCATCCATCTCTGAACAGATTAAATGAAACCAATAGAAAAGGAGGGACTGGGCTATTCCCCTGGATCACAGCCAGATGTGCTGCTATCACCTTGATGGATGGATTACATCGACCTTGCTGAACTTTGAACTTCACTTCTTAAAGTGAATTTTTGCTGTTTGTTTCTGACCACAGGGTGAAGTCTCTATTTAAGGTAGTGTTACTGAAATAATGATAGTCTACGGTGGCTTAAGTTCTAATTAGATTACCCAATGGGGACCGTTAAGCGTGCCAAAACGTCAAACAAACTTCCAGCCTTAGCTAGAATCATAGACAAAACTTTCTTAGCTTTTGCTTCTGTACCAGTCTCTGCTCTTAAAGTAGCTGGCTGGCTCGCTTGCATAGTTTGTGTTCATCTTGTTTAATTGGAGCTGTTTGTGCTTTGGTTCTAGGGGCCTTAGCCTACGGAACGATCTCATGGTGTTTTGACCGTCCTCAGGAGTTGGTATATCTCCTCTGCTCGGTACTGTTTAGTCCCAAATCAGGCCAGACATCAGTTATGTTCAAATCTTCTACACCTACTGCTATGAAGGGACTGGAGAAGGTTATTCATGTGGGCGCCACAGGGCAGGTTCATCTGAAAGTGGTTTAAAAAAAAAAAAAAAAAAAAAAATATATATATATATATATATATATATATATATATATATATATAATATATATATATGAGACTGAATGGGATGAAATTAGCAAGATGTTAGGAAAGGACTTAAAAGTTTAGTTAATTTTTTTTTTAATGTGTATATATTCTAATCCCATTGATTTTTATTTTTTTTCTCCTCTTGTCCAAATGAACTTCCCAGAGAATTTTACTATGGAAATGAAAGACTAAAGCACTACTAGCACTTGTCATCCTGTAACACCCTATTTATTAAA
Organism: Carassius carassius; assembly: GCF_963082965.1. Lineage (NCBI taxonomy): Eukaryota > Metazoa > Chordata > Actinopteri > Cypriniformes > Cyprinidae > Carassius > Carassius carassius. The sequence goes on along the minus strand of NC_081767.1, from coordinate 26,971,715 downwards.
CCATATAAAAAGTGACACTAATTCAAAGTTTTTGTATTATTTTAGCTCATCATTTTATCAATTTTGAGCTTAAATGGTTAGGAGAAAATGGAGAGAAATTGTTGGAAACGATCATATATACATAAACTATAAGCTGTGCATTACTTTGGCAAATAAATATACCACTTGGCAGCTATCATGGTGTTAAGCAGTATGTTTTATCTGTCTCTTTTTAAATAGCTTAACTTATTTAAATGCTTTTCACTCTAATAGTCAAAGAAGTAAAATCAATGTGAAAAAAAAAAGATTGGATGTGCAAGAAAGATTAATGCTGCTGAACTATGTCTTCAGTCTGACGTTGAATGGATTGAATGGAAAATAGGCATAATAAAATGTGCATGCAAATGCATAAATGTATACATTTATATATTTTGTCTGAGCAGAATGTTTGTTGCTGAACATATGTAATGTAATGTGAGTTGGATGTAGCCTCAATCTCTTTGCCTGAGAGACAGTGGCCATGTTTTTTACAAAACCTTCCCAGGTTCTCCATACCTGATCTTTGGATTGGATAATGCACATGGGCATGGTTTGAAAGTGCGTGGCATGTGAATTTTCGAACAATAAAGACATATGTAACCCTGTTTAGTGTTCTTTTGGTGGTGTTTTTCTTTTCTTTTCCTAATTCCTCCATGCTTTTGACCACCTTTTAATCGATTAGTTAAAATTCGAAGGGCAAGGAGAGAACTGGGAGAAGCTTTTGCTCAGAGGGTGGCTGAGTCGCCTGATGGGCAGATGGCTGGATTGTTCAGAAAGTTTCAGGGCCAAAGGAGAAAACATGCCACTCTGAATCAGAAGGCTTAACCTCCGTCCTAGAATACCCTCTATGAAAGATGATTACTCTAATGGCTTCACTGTGTGACCTTGTCTATGGGCGGCCATTTAAATCCCTTCCAGTCCACTTGTCTTGTCCCTCTACAAACTGAACCAATCCCTCTCTGTGTTTTAGAGCTGGTACCCAAAATAACCAGTGACAAGCCTTGGGGTTAAACACCAAAACACAGCAAGAGTGGTTAGGGAAAGTTTCCAAACCCTGATCTTTATGTGTTTCATTTGAGAGAGATATGTATATATATATGGATGATGTGACAAGATGGATGCTTCCTGTTATTCACCAAAGATGGCGAGAGATGTGATTCAATTTTGTAAGATTACATATAAGTAAAACTTACTGAGACTCACTTTTTGTGATTTCTGATTGCACTAGTATTGGTCTGAGATTTTGCATCCCTGATGGTTCCTATTTTTAACACCCTCATGTCCTTCCACCCATTTGGAACAACATACGGGTGAATAAATAATGACAATGTTTTCATTTTGTGGTGAGCTATCCCTTCAAGTATGAGTTTTGAGTTGGAAAATATTGATGAGAAACAATGTCATTTTGGCATTCGAAGTGTACCGTGGATACTTTGTTTTCCGTTGTCTTCAATTACCAAACTATTTTTGAAATAAGAACTCAAAGCTTGTTTTTTAATGAAATCCAGGCAATTCCAGTCATATCGCACCCTCAGCTTTGAGGCACATGTCATGTTGGTTACTTAAAAGAAATTAGGAGTCTGGGAGATTTTCTCTTTTTTTATTATTTTAATTTTCTCAGACACACAATATAAATGCCCCATTAATTGTTTTCACTCAGACAAGTACTAAACTGAGTAACAGAAACTATGTTTTGGCTGTATAAACAGAATGGCACACTTTTTGGTCTGTATTTAAGATATAAAGAGAGAGTTCACCCAAAAATGAACATTCTCATCATCTATTCAATCTAATATCTAATTTCAAACCTATATGGTTTTCTTTCTTCAAAAAAAAAACAACAACAAAAAAATATATATAAACGTTTTCTTTTTTGTTCCACAGAAGAAAGCATGTCATACAGGTTTGGAACTGAAATGAAGATGAAAAGTTTTAAGTTTTGAGTGAATTATCACTTTAATAAGCTGATTCAATGCAAAACTACAGTGACAAACTGACAAAGCCTTCTCACATCCTTCCCCCTTTAATTAGACACTTTACTAAATCCAGTGGCAAATTTAAATCCCCGTCACCAAAGCGTTAATGTATATGTCATGATTACAGGAAACATGGACAACAATGTCCTCCAGTTTGAAGGCCGGCCATTTCTGAACCCTTTGCCCCCTACACACTTATTATGGGAAACATTGGCTAGGAATAATTGGAGCCGTGGAAACAACAGCCAGATAAGCTTTGAGTGAATGAGGGCAGTTAGTCACACTACGGGGATGCAAGTGTGCCAACAATCTGCCATATTTTTCTCTCTTTTTCAATGTCAAACTTACAAGTCTGGGACTGCGCTTACACTCAGCTGCACTCCAAAGCATCTGTACCATTCCATTGGTTATTATATTGATTTGTTTTGAGCACAATGAGTATATCAAGGTTATGACTGCACTCTAACAAAGCTGGGGTTTGACAGTACAGAAATGTTTGGTTGACATTAAATACAATACATGCATACTAACAGGATAAAGTGAATACAGAGGAAAATCCGATGGGCCTTGCTTACAGACTGCCCTCCAAGATCACAGTTTTTAGATCGGCAGTACAGCTCACAGGGAAGATGGTGTGGGACGAGTTGCCGCGCTCCACCAGCGTAGCCACAGCCTCCCCTAAATCCAAGTGGTTCAGGTACCCGGGGGCCATTCGGTCTGGAACCGCCACACCTGTATTGATTTTCACCTGTTGGAAGATTATTAAGACAGGCATCATAGATGAAGAAATATGAGGAAATACTTTCATGACATTCAATTAAGCACATCTACAGCGAGTCAACATGTCATGGCCGGAATATATCCCCATGAGTCTGTCGTGCTTAGGAGAGTTTGATGAGACACCTGGTTGACTTTGCATGGCACCTCTGGGTACTCCTCACGCAGAACCTGACAGAACGACAGGGCACTGGCTACCCCTACAGTCAGGAACCCTGTGCCCGGCATTAGCACTTTCTCTCCAGCACCTCCTGGATAACACAGAATGCATCTGAATAATCATGGGGAATAATTGACTTTTTGTTGCATCATTTGCCTGATAATGGTTAGTGGATTGAGACCATTTGCTGACCATGAAATTATATTTTAATTAAATGTTTTTGCCATCAAGAAAATACATTTGTGTATCTTTTAATATAGAATAGTCTTTTTAAAATTAACTAGTAAACTCACAATTATTTTAATATGTTTTGGAGGTCAAATAATGACGTACCTGTGATAAACGTGTAGGTGGAGTTAGTATCATCTCTCACCAGGGGAAAGAACGCCTTCCAAGACACAAAGGTGCTGAAAAGCAGAGTCTCAATAACCTGTTGATCAGAGAGGAAAGAGTTTTGAGCAATCAAATGGGGGTGAATTGATGGTGAAGATGCAGACCTAAGGATGAAAGTTTGGTTTGAATGCAAAGCGTGGATGGTGAAATATTGTCATATAAACAATCACTGAAAGGATTGTGTTTAATAAGTATTTATTTAATATAGAGGGGCTGCAAGGGTAAATGTTCCTCTCTTACCCAGTGCAGTTCTTTGAGGTTTTGAGTGTGTGGTGGACCTCCCTGCCACCAGCTGAAACCCAGAGAGGACACCACATCTGTGATCTTTCCCACTGACTTAAGCAAGGCCTGTTTCACCTCCTCCGCTCCTTCTTCTGAGCCTGATAGATAAGGAGAGGAACAATCACCAACAATCTGAAATCAATGAGACCTTAAAATGTCTAGAATTGCAAAGATAACACACACACACAAAATGTAAAAAATTGCAAAAGAAGAAGATACTTACCGACATTCCCCACTAAAGTGGTCAGGTTACTTTTTGTGCCAGGTGAAACAAACCCCTTAAGTTTCTCCAACTTGCTGCTGTCTCTGGAGATCACAGCAACCTTGAAACCTAAATATGTGTTTGCATAGTTACCACACATACAATGCTTTAAAAAACTAACAAACAAAAAAACCCGTAAAAAAAATCATAATTCATTTATGCAAAGACATTTCTTTTTATCATTTAATGTAAAATAAAGGAAAGAGTTGAATCAATTTAGAATTAAATTACGGAATCAGAATTTAACCTAAAAACATCTAATAGAGGTGAATATATAATTGTTTTCCTATTCATAACTGTACTGATAATACTAATACTAATAACAGTTACTGCTGCTATTAATAATTATATATAATATTTAATATATGTATATATTTTACTATTATATATTAAGTGTAAATGCTTAATATGCTCTTACCCTTGTCCAGGAGAGCTTTCACTATCCCGGAGCCGACAGTTCCTGCTCCACCGAGGGCTAAAACCATCCTGTCCCCGTTTGACATCGTGCACACAAACGCTGCAGCAGTGCAGACGTCCGAGATGTATTATTATTTTATGGGTTTCATGTCTCCTGCTGCTCAGGATCTTTAAATCGAACCGCAGCGAGATACCACGCCCCTTTCAGAATGACACTCCCATCTAATTATGCATTCTTTTATGCTATATCAAATTAAATTACAGTTTCAAAGAAACTATTTTTCAGGAAAATGGTTAATGTTGCGACTGAAAATAACATATTATAATGTAGTGAATTACTATAATATCATCATGTCAGTAGAAATGGTTGTAACAATAAAGTTTGATATTAACTAATATTACCAAGTTTCTTTCATATATTATAGCGCCCTCTTGTGAACTACCACTGGTAGATACTCTAAGTTGAATAATCAATGCAAATTGCACATTAAAAGTTGTATAAACTGCGAAAACAAAATATAAATTATTTTAGCTATGTTTTAGACTTGGAATAATTAAGGAACAGGGATCTCAAGATTGATATGGAATAGGCTACTTATCATATGTGATAAAATGCTAATTTACACAGCTTTTAGTACAACCCGAATTCCGGAAAAGTTGGGACGTTTTTTAAATTTTAATAAAATGAAAACTAAAAGACTTTCAAATCACATGAGCCAATATTTTATTCACAATAGAACATAGATAACATAGCATATGTTTAAACTGAGAAAGTGTACAATTTTATGCACAAAATGAGCTCATTTCAATTTTGATTTCTGCTACAGGTCTCAAAATAGTTGGGACGGGGCATGTTTACCATGGTGTAGCATCTCCTTTTCTTTTCAAAACAGTTTGAAGACGTCTGGGCATTGAGGCTATGAGTTGCTGGAGTTTTGCTGTTGGAATTTGGTCCCATTCTTGCCTTATATAGATTTCCAGCTGCTGAAGAGTTCGTGGTCGTCTTTGACGTATTTTTTTGTTTAATGATGCGCCAAATGTTCTCTATAGGTGAAAGATCTGGACTGCAGGCAGGCCAGGTTAGCACCCGGACTCTTCTACGACGAAGCCATGCTGTTGTTATAGCTGCAGTATGTGGTTTTGCATTGTCCTGCTGAAATAAACAAGGCCTTCCCTGAAATAGACGTTGTTTGGAGGGAAGCATATGTTGCTCTAAAACCTTTATATACCTTTCAGCATTCACAGAGCCTTCCAAAACATGCAAGCTGCCCATACCGTATGCACTTATGCACCCCCATACCATCAGAGATGCTGGCTTTTGAACTGAACGCTGATAACATGCTGGAAGGTCTCCCTCCTCTTTAGCCCGGAGGACACGGCGTCCGTGATTTCCAACAAGAATGTCAAATTTGGACTTGTCTGACCATAAAACACTATTCCACTTTGAAATAGTCCATTTTAAATGAGCCTTGGCCCACAGGACACGACGGCGCTTCTGGACCATGTTCACATATGGCTTCCTTTTTATATGATAGAGCTTTAGTTGGCATCTGCTGATGGCACTGCGGATTGTGTTTACCGACAGTGGTTTCTGAAAGTATTCCTGGGCCCATTTAGTAATGTCATTGACACAATCATGCCGATGAGTGATGCAGTGTCGTCTGAGAGCCCGAAGACCACGGGCATCCAATAAAGGTCTCCGGCCTTGTCCCTTACGCACAGAGATTTCTCCAGTTTCTCTTAACAATCTTTTGATGATGTTATGCACTGTAGATGATGAGATTTGCAAAGCCTTTGCAATTTGACGTTGAGGAACATTGTTTTTAAAGTTTTCCACAATTCTTTTACGCAGTCTTTCACAGATTGGAGAACCTCTGCCCATCTTTACTTCTGAGAGACTCTGCTTCTCTAAGACAAAGCTTTTATAGCTAATCATGTTACAGACTTGATATCAATTAACTTAATTAATCACTAGATGTTCTCCCAGCTGAATCTTTTCAAAACTGCTTGCTTTTTTAGCCATTTGTTGCCCCCGTGCCAACTTATTTGAGACCTGTAGCAGGCATTAAATTTTAAATGAGCTAATTAAGTGGATAAAAGTGTAAAATTTCTCAGTTTAAACATTTGCTACGTTATCTATGTTCTATTGTGAATAAAATATTGGCTCATGTGATTTGAAATTCCTTTAGTTTTCATTTTATTAAAATTTAAGAAACGTCCCAACTTTTCCGGAATTCGGGTTGTATATACTTTTTATTCTATTTATTTTTAAACACTTATATTTACTAATTTAATTGTATTTACTTGTATAGTTTGTAAGGTTTGCGTCACTGCAATCCTAAAAATCTTCATGCGAGCCCAATACGGAAAATTTACTTATTCTGTTGACCAAATTTCACATTCATAAATGTAAATTTAGCAATAAAAAACCCAATTTTATGGTTTTGTTAACTGAAATATTTATATTTTAAAGTATTTATATTGACAGTATCAGAGACTCTGAACAAAAAAGCTGTAAGAACTTTGAAAAATTGTAAATTTTACAATTTGTTTATTTGATTTTATATATGCGTGTATAATTCTTTCCTCCCCCTGGCAATTGTTTTGTTTGTTGTAATTTGTATTTCCATATTTTTCTGTTTCTTTTTTTAACTTTTTTGTTTCTTGATAACATGTTGTATGTTATATTTTTTTCAAAAAAAAAAAAAAAAAAAGCCCAATACGGAAGTGATGTTAAAAAAGTTTATCCTCTGGGAAACAGCGACGCTCTTCAAAGCAGTTTGTGTTGGATGTTGAACGTCGATCAGGTAATGAATTTAGTTTAATCGAATCGTTAATGTCAACGCCGTTAGTCATGTGCCAAGACCTTTGTTGAGTTTAATTTAATGAGTCAGTTGGAAAAAAAAAAAAATAGCAGTGGCTGTGGTTATGGCTGGGAAAGGCAAGATACTAAATCTTTAAACATTTTGCGCAGTGTATGTTATTTATTGTTCAACAACGTGCTTTACATTTAAATATACTTTTAAAAATCGGAATTTAATTAATTGTGTAAAACGGTGGTTGATGGAACTGTGCTTTCGATCTTCACTTTCACTTTAGTCTGTTCTCAGTAGTAGTATTATAGATGGTTTTTAATAGTTTACATTTCCACATATATTCAGTCACTTGACAGATTAAACTGAACTGAAATGAAATGTTATCTTTAGTTTTATAGTTTTTAAGTTGTCCTCACCCGACTGTCCATGGTGTTAATGACGTCATGCAAAATAGAAACTTGCTATATTGTTTCTGTGCATCTGTTGTGATCATTGTTATGTTTAATGATGATATTATTGGTTGAAAATAAATAAACTTCCAATTTTCTTTCTTCTAGGATGAATTCTGCTTATAAAAAGACAGAAGATGGCCACATGAATAGGTATCAGACTAACTTGGAGAGACAAATTGAAATGGGTCATGGAAGTTTGGTGTGCAGGAATGAGCAACTTTGTAAGGAAGTCAAGATGCTCCTTCACAATGGCAATTCCCAGAAGATTCATCACCTACATGGATTAGATTCACTGGCAGTGATGGAAAAATCTCTCAATGCATTTCCCTCTAAAACTGGCCAAATGGGACTTGAGAAAGTTTCCAATGCCTTTGAAGTGTTGGAGCTTGCTGCATTAAACCTCTACGTCTACCCCTGGAGGAGAGAGTACAGACTGGTGAAGGTATGTGGAAATACTGGTGCTCCACCTATAGAGCTAGACTTTTAACAGTCTCAGTGAAGTTTTCTTTGTTTTCACTACCTTAAAATAGTCTCTTTCTTCTCACCAGATGTTTTCAGGTGTCTTTACTTATTCGATCAAACCTGCACTACCCCTTCAGCAGGCTAAGGAGCTGTTTGGTTTGCTTGGATACCAGGCCTCAAGTCCCAATGAAGAAGAGGAGTTGGCGCTGAACTCCAAACTAGTTCCTACTGATTTCTTACTTGGCCTTGCATGTGGCTTCTTCACTGCCCGGATGGAGTGCCAGCTGCTACTTTCGGCCTTGGACTCGGTGGACAGAGATGTGGAGTGGGTTCTACAGTTAGTTAAAGAGAGGCAAGTGGGCCACAGTCTTCAGGTAGCACTAGAGAACACCAAGAAAAAGAGAGATGCTGCTAGTGTTTTAGATGCCATCCTGACAGCTGGCATTGACACTGAGCTGGATCTGTACACAGAGCAGACAGATGCTTCTCAAGTGAAATCTGCATCATGTTCACCACCTCACTCTTCTTATATGCAACCCAAAGAGCTTTTACACAAAGAGGTCTCACAGTCAAACAGCGGGAATAATGAGGATACAAGGCAGGAAGGACCGCTCAAAAGTCCAGGTCTGATGGAAAGCTTTGCTGAAGGTCAAACTGAAGGTGATGCCCAGAGACAAGCAGCAGCAAAAGTGATATGCAGCTGTATGAAGCAAGGCCTTTTATTTATATACCAATGTGAGACATGCAAAGGCGTGCACAGTTCAGTTTGTGACTATTATAAGGAGTGCAAAAATAAAGGGCATAATTTAGCTCTGTGCCAATTTAATACTGAAGACCTTTATTCCACACAAAACCAGCTCAGAATGACAAAGGAAAGATCAAAAGATTCACTCAAGACACATTTTTGTATGATGAATTCTTCTTCTGAATAATTTGTGGCATGCAATGACTGTCAGTTGATCCATGAACACAACTGTAAAGAACGCAGATGTAATCACTATATGCAGTCTACGGGGACAGTGCAGCCCCCTCAAGGAGAAAGAGTGAGTGTTCGAAAGAGAAACAAATGTCTTTCTTCTGCACATAATATGCAGTACCCCCAGGAAACGGGGGATTCAGAAACACCGAATGCACCAATACCATATCACCGTGATTGCTTGAAAGCTAACCAAACATTTCCTGACACTGTATGCTTCACTTGTGAAGTCTTTCATTTCACTGGGTGTCCTGATCTACCACATTGCTTTCAAAAACACAAAATACATCATGTCAGAACACATTGCATCAAATGCTTCAGTTCTGAATTGGGCACCTTATGCAGGTACTGTGTGGCTGTGTATTGCCGTCCATGTTGCTATGAAAATACCTTGTTATGCAAGTGTGGAAAGCCTTTCCTCAGCTCTTCCTTTGTTTGATGAGAATTGTTTCAGTGTTGACCATATCTGGTTGAATACACTGCTTTTAATCTGGTAAATCCACAATGAATCTGAAATTCGGGGAGATAGAAACATGCAATCTGTTACGCTTTTGATTTTTGATATCAGTGGTGTCTTTATGTGATGATAAGAACCATATATTAAAGGAAAGTTATTAAGTTCACTTTAGAGTTAACTATCTCTTACTAATGTCACACAGTAACATGGCTTGTAACTGTCTATTGGTGAGAATGTGTGATGGCCAGTCCAATATTTGATAATTGTAATGTATTCAGTAACTGGTTCAACTCGTTTTGATGGTTGAAAATGATGGTTTGGGGTCTTAGCTAGTGATCTAACCAATCACTATGATGCTTAGAGAGATATACTGCCATATAATTATTGAATATAACACACATGTGATGTGATGGTTTATTGGAATTAATATAAAAATAAAGGGACTGAGAGAATTCTGCTTTTGCTTTTATTTAAAAGATTAAAAAAAAGGTCTTACTATTGGAGATAAAGGTGTTGTAATCTCCATTTAGTTGTATACCATCTGCATAGCCAAAGTGGAAACTAGCTTGATTGTAAATGTTTAATGTGAACTAATATTTCTGGGTTTGAAATGTGATCAAATTGAGCTTGCAAGCAATTGAATTGTCCACCAGCATTTTCTTTGGATAGTCCAAGGGCGGCTAATATTTGTAGAGGAACACAAATCTGGGGTGCACTCATGACCTTGACCAGGGTATTTATGACTTTCTGCACTTCTGGCCCCTGAATGGCTCCGGGTTCCACAGCCGCAGCATGTGAATGTAACCCAGGATCTCCAACCTGACACACATGATTGTATGGAGGAGATGGTAAACCATGTGCATCTTGATATTGGTAGAATGAGTACGTGGGGATGTGAATAGAGACCAGGGCAAAAGTGAATGGAGACCAGGGCAAAAGAACCCTAACTGGTTTTGAAAGTACATTTGTCTGACTTTTTAAGACACAATGTGAAAATGTCCTGCAGTGTCTGAACATGACTGACTGACTGTCACCTGGACACACACACAAGAGAAAGAAATCTTCATGTCAACAAATACAAAATAATTATTAATGCAATAAACATGCATACCAACTAGTGAATAAATCATTATCATCAATTTTTTTTTTGGCTTATTAAGCTGAATGCAATTTAAATTTACATAAGCACGAATAAATTAAAAAGTAGCTGTATTAAATTGAAGGAGTGAAATACATGTGAGATCTATATATTTATTTGATATGAACAATTTTGTAATATGACAAAACAATGATTTTTAACAAGCAAAGGATTCAGTCACTTTTATGAGCAAGTGTCAGCAATCACCAGCACTCTAATAATTCCTTATGGTAATAATTAGAATTTCAGGTGCAAATTTCTTTAAGCAATTAGAAACATTTCAATGTGAGGACTTAGGAGAGACCATTCCGGAAAACGTTACTGACACCAACGACACTTTGTCTTTTCTTCAAAATAAAAGTTTCTGTGTGAAAATAAAATTGTGGATTTATGGAATTATAATGTAATATAATATGTATTATATAATAATATAATACTATAGTTTAATTATAATGTGATTTATTATAAAGCAGCTCAGATGAGTCGCTTAGATCAGTCATATCTTAAAACGGTTCAAACTGAAACAACACTGGCAAGAAAATTGAATTTAAGTCTTTTATTTTAGTTACAACGTTTTCAACTTCCTGTTTCGTCCTGATTCAAAATGTCACGTGACATAGTCAGCGTGAGGATTGTTTACACGTACGTTAAAAGGACACTCCTCAACGATTCACATTTTCGATCAAACAAATCTTGCCATTTACAGAACCTTTTATGAATAATTTATGAAAACTATATATATGTATTCTAATTAATTACTTATGCTGCATTATGGCCATTTTATAATGAGGAGTATAAAAGTAGACGTTTATCTTATATATGCAATTTCATGCTTATAATTGTTTTTAGTCTATGTAACGTTATAGTTTAAGAAATTTATATTATCTTAACATCTGTATTTGTTATTCAGTAATGAAAGTGAGATTAAATCAGAGAAGTAAGTAGTCACGTGTTTGCGTCGTTGTATTTCCAGAGTACGTGCTACATCCGTGATCAGATGAACATGGCGCAGGGGAAACAGGCCATCGGTGGACTGTAAACAAGAGGAAATTTTGGGATAAGGCTGGCATCGTACCATGCACGTGTGAAATGGTCTTAAAGTCGATATACTGGACCACTTGTTCTGCTTCATTTATGATTACGAGGCGACAGATTGAGTGCAACACATCCAATTGCATTCATAAACATTTCTATAGGACTTCAAACCCCTGAGCATTCAGTGTTTTGGATATATAAACAACAAATCCTTGTTTTATTGTGGATGGCATACTTGCATGACCAAATGGCTGCAATTGGAAAAGTCAAACGGAGTAAAGATCTTCCTCAAGGCGTCGAGAGGTTGAAAGAGGAGCACAGAAAGGTCAGGAGTAACGTTAATGTTTCCATCAAATACCACCAATGCATTACTGAAGATATTAAAGCTTGATGTCCATGCACGTGATTTATTATCAGCATCGATTCATTTTTCATATATTGATTTTGTTTGCGGTATTACGCGTTTCGTTCTCTGGAAAGTTCTTTGTGTATCACGTGTTGCTGTTGGCTAACGTTAGCTAATTGCAAATAGATATTTTGCTTCGGTGCATGTGTATTTCTGATACTTTGCAATAAAAAGCATGTGCATATTCATATGCAATGTATCTCAGCAATGTCAACAGTTAATTATTTGTGTATAGTAGCTAGCAAACAATCTTTATTCTAACACGTGCTCCACGTTGCCAAAACGCTTACTGTACTGTTACACTAGGAAGATTGCATGCTGTGAAATGACTCTGTGTGAAGGTAAGGGTTAACTGACCTATTTATATTTGAATTGTATTTTTAGTGACGTGATTAGTTGGAAGGCAAAGAAACAGTTTTTACCTATGTATTGACATTGGAGGATAAACCTTGGCTGGCCCGATATGAAAGCTACTGCTTCCTTTACAGTCAGCAAATCTGGTGAATTTTCCTTTAGAAGATCTGGAAACTTCTGTGTTGGACTACACTAAGTGACATGTTTTTTAAAAGAGAAAATAAGAAAAACAAAACAATGCATGCTATTAGATTATTTTATTGGTGGGTGAATCTCTTTAAAGACAAACCTCCGTCATATTGCACACCAATATGCAAAACAACAATTGAAAAGTAGAAAAGAATCTAACTTTTAAATGATATTTAGTATTACATTATTTTCATGACATTCAACCACATTAACCTTGAAATGTTAATTGTCCTAATGCTAAAAGAGTCTCATTATTATTACTCTAATATACAAGAAAACATGTTTATGTATGAGTCTACAGATTTTTTTATTTTTTTTTTTACATTGCCATATACATAGGTTTGCGCTTGCTCTCTCTCCATAAACATGCGTTATAGGATACCTTCTCTCTACATCTTATTAGAAACTTACAGGACTGTCATTCACACACACACACACACTCTCTCTCTCTCTCTCTATAATGACCAATTCACATTACCAGAATAATACAGTCATTTAGCAGTGATTTGTCACTGGTTGTCGTGGCATTTTAGGAATCTCAGCGATAATGAAACGACAAATTGTCTCTGTTTCCACAACAGGTGGTGAAAGATTGCACAAGTCAAATTGAGCACTGGTGAGTGTCCTCGTGCAATTTAACAGCTCTCTGACATGCATAACATTATTATCGTTCATTGTTGCATGATAGCTTGTCATTGGTTGTTGAATGTTTAAATTTGGAATGAAAATGCTATTTATACTATGAATCACTATAAAGATGTTGATGGTTATGACAAGATTTGACAGGCTTTTGATCTATTCCTTTTCAGTATTTTAAAAAGACTTTCAGTAGGTAGGACGAAAATAGAGCTTGTGTGTCAACAAACTAACAATTTTCTTTTAGAAGATTCATTTTTGTTTTTGACTGACAGGAGTAAAGTTGAAAAAGACTATGAATCTCTTCAAGACCGCCTCAAGACTTTGCCTGACAAGTTGTCTTATGATATTATGGTACGGTGTCACTTTTCAATTACTGACGCACCCAAATTAATCTTCACACGTAGATACACAAACATTTTCTCTGCCTGAGCAAACAAAATATTAAGTTATCATCAGAGTATTATTCACGCAGGTTTAGCCTGTTTTAAGACCTGTTTACATGAAGTATGATAACTATAACCATAAAGTTTTAATAATCTTTGTTATTCTATGAGAATAGTAAAGTTCATAGTTCACACCCCAACCATAACAATAGTGACATAGAATAACAATAACAATATCGTTGGAATCACTGTTTTTTTTTCTAGATGATGAATGATAAAAACATTAACAGTCAGTTAGACCTCGACCATTTAAAGTGACAGGCAACTTAATTTCAGTGCATGTTTTGGTGTGGTAGATGTGTAGTTATCATGATAGTTATCATTCTTGAAGTGAACAGGTCTGTCTCTATTTCTTTAAGGCCTGGTTTTGCTCATTATATGGATGTTTTTTCAACATGATAGGTACCATTTGGTCCCTTGGCTTTCATGCCTGGAAAGCTAGTTCACACTAATGAGTTAACGGTGCTCCTCGGGGATAACTGGTTTGCAAAGTGTTCTGCCAAACAAGCCGACACTCTTGTGGAACACCGAAAGAAACGTGAGTTTGTTTCTATTCTATTCATATTTTCCATTGACCAGTTTGGAAAAATCCATACAGCTTGACCTGATATAGGTGTTATTTTTCCAGATGTCAAAAATGCGCTTGATGACTTACAGAAAGTGGTGAAGAACTTTCAGAATAAGGCCGACTTTACAGACGATCTTAAAAAATTGACTGGTGTAAGTGTCCTTACCATGACCTCATTACATGGAAACCTAATACTGATGTTTTCTTCTCTCGAAGAAACAATCATGTCTGCTCTTTTTTTTTTAACAGGATACAGAAGATTTTCTAGACATTAGAGAAGAGGTAATAAATGAGGAGGAATTTTCCAAAGGTAATTCTAGTTTTTCAGGTTAGCTTTTGCGTTATCAGGTTGTTTTATCTTCTGTTGATCATTTACTCACTATCTGCTTCCACAGGAAAACATCGTCTGGCCCACAAACCCAATTCTAAACCTAAGCAGGAGTATTTATTGGAGCTGGAAGAGAACAAAGAGAAGAAAGAAGGCGATGAGGAGAGAACGACAGAGCTGCTGTCAGAGGTGGAGCTGTGGGCCCGACTTGATGAACTAGAGCGTGAGGAGGAACTTCAAGATGAGAGATACCGGTAAGATATTGAATTTCCACTAAAAATATCAAGCAGCACAACTGTTTTCAACATAAGAAATGTACCTTGAGCACCAAAACAACCTATTAGTGGTTTCTAAAGGATAATGTGACACTAAAGACTGGAGTAATGGTTGCTGAAAATTAAACTTTACATGATACTAGCTAATAATTGTTTCCTATGGAACACAAGGTGGTGTTTCTCCAGTGTAAAGTATCGGTGCATAGCATTAAAATGCAAATCAACCCCAGATATCCCAATGAATTTTTTAAAAGAAAAATCCCAGTAATCTTATCTGGTAATCACAAACTTTACAGAAAAGTCATGGGAAATGTATTTATCTAAAAGCGTAGAAACCCTGTTTATCATACCACATATGAATACATCTCTAGGTAAACTGAAAGTGCAATACACATGAAGAAAAAGTAGCTGTTGCACAAACTTTTTAATAGTGTGCTTATAGATTTGTTCTATTTTTTCCTCCTGTTATACTAGATTGGACAGCACAGACACTAATGGAGAAGACACCACTTCCTCCTCAGAGGAAGAGAAGGAAGCAGAAGGTGGCAGCGGTGTCCAGGTTAATGGCCATCAGAAGGAAAATGGCTGGGTACCGTCATCTATCACAAGTCAGATGAACGGCACTAATGGCTCACACCCTGAGGCTGAGGAGGAGGAAGATTTTGATGAGGAAGCAGGCAGTGGTCTTCCAACTATCTATTTTTCTCATACTGCAGAATTCAAAAAGGTTAGTACAGCGCTACATAAACCCCTTTTAGATAGTCCTACATAAGATAAATGCTGCTCTTTTGAACTTTTCTTTTTATTATTATTCATCAAAGATTTTTACACACTCAGGTTCATTATTTAAAATGTAGATGTGTGGCAAGCGCACACAAATAGAGCGTGTATACAGTGCTACATGATAAAACCTACTTAACAACGGCAGGTCCCAAGTGCTTTGGAAAGAAGGAAAAAGCTAGATGCAGCATATGAATGGCCCCTTTGTTTCCACAAAAAATATTAAACAGCAGAGCTGTTTTCAATATTAATAATAAGAAATGCTTCTTGAGCAGCATCTGAAGAATCATATGAAGACTATAATGAGTAATGATGCTGAAAATTCAGTCTTGTTATTACAGGAATAAATTACATTTTAAAATATATAAAAGCAGAACAGAATTATTTTAAATTGTAATGATATTTCACATTTTACTGTTTTTACTGTATTGTTGATAAATTTTTTTTTTAATCAGCCTTGGTACACCTTAGAAGCTTCTTTCAGAAACATTATATATATATATATATATATAATAAAATCTTACCGACCCAAATTTTTTAACAGTAGTGTATATCAACATTTAAGTTTTTTGCATTGAATTATTTTCTCCTGTGTGTCTTAAAAAGAAAAAGTTTTGCATAATTCTTTCTTTCCATTTTCTCTTTTCTCTGTGAAGGTCAGGATTAATACAGGAAAGAACACCACTCTAAAATTCAGTGAAAGAAATGAACAAAAGGCACAAGCCAAGCGAAAAAAGAAAAGTGGCAAAAGTAACGGCCATTCTCCTCATGAAAGTTACAAGATCACAAGCCCAACAGACATTTATAGGTAACAGCCTAATGGGAAACATCATTCGTCTATATTTATTGATGTATTACACTGCTTGTTTGTTTTTTTGTTTTTTATCGGTCCAGTTTCAACACAAGTTTTTGTTTGTAGGGTGTTTGTGGATTTGGTGAATGGAGAGCCAATACCACGCAAGTCCATTTTGAAGTCCCGCAGCCGTGAGAACAGCGTGTGCAGTGACACCAGCGAGAGCAGCACAGCTGACTTCGAAGAGCGCCGTGCTGCTTTTGGACGCTCGTGGAGCCATGATGACGCCACACACAGTGATACCAGCGATGGCATTACAGAGGAGGAAAGCCCCACCGGAACGAGCCCCCGCACTAACGGGCGCTTTGAGGTACAGAAGAATTGTTTCTGCATGAAATAGAAATTCACCCAATCTTTATTCTAATTGCATGTTATTGATCTTACTGTAAATTATTTTATTCACTGTAGTGCAATGTGATTTTAAAACCCACCCAAAATACTGTAGTAACACCATAGAAATGCCTTAGAAACTACACAGAATAGACCGGAAGCCTCAGCAAGTTTCACATGGAAAAGCAGCAGTCAAATTTTCTACAACAAATCTTGACAAAATATTTTTATTTCCTTACCAGTCCAGAATTGGTATTAAATACATTGTTTTTTATTTGTCTTGCTCAGAAACAATACTCTCATTAAATATTTAAATGTCGTCTTGTGTTTTAGGCTTTTACAGGCACAGTGATTGAAAAGGACCCCCTGCCTTGCTCCATCCCGCACCTGACCATCGTCCCTCCTGCCTTACCCACAATCCCCGAGAGAAAGCTGGAGGAGGTGGGCCCAGAAGCTCTTCAGGAGCCACCCAAGAGGATGTCCAAGTTTAAAGCTACACGGTTGCATCAGACATGAGTTCATCTCATCAACACACAACTTTTAAATTCGGTTTTGTACAAACTAAACTCTCATAGTCTTACTTTCCCACTATCTGCCCTCTTTTTCTGTCCTCCACACTACTTTTATACTGTTATATATACCCTGGACATTTTATTTGCTCCATAAGAGTAATTAATAGAGATTACAAATGATTTCCCTACAGTTTGCTTTTTTAAATGCCAGATGGTTTATTTAAAAGGATAGTTCACCAGAAAATCAAAACTGTCATTTACTCACCTTTTTTTCTTTCCTGTGTGATGTTTTTTCTTCTGTGGAACACAAAGGAAGTTATTTTGAAAGAAGTTGGAAATGGTTGTTTCACAGAAGAAACAGGTTTGGATCTTCATGAGATTAAGTGAGGACAGAATTTTCTTTTCTTTACGTTATGAAGAAGCTGCACATTTAAGTATCTTTTTTGTATACGTTTCAATAAATAATTATTAAAAATAGAATGGGAAAAAAATGCTAAAATTTTTCAAGACAAACAAAATAGTAGTTTTAGTGACATCATGACTATTGTCATTGTTGTGATGTGGTCTATTGTGTGGATGTTTTTGGAAAATGCTTTTATCAAAGTTAATTCTCATTTTGTTAATTCGTGACATTTATGTGCAACTTTGACATATGTTGGTCATGGAATAGCTGCCGATTTCTGTCTGCATAAAAAAAAAAATGTATCATTTATGAACTTCGTCTCTGATCCTCCCTCATCTCGTTTTGTATCTTGTTTACAGAGTTTTGGCTTTGTACATCACCTTTTTGTGACTGCTGGAAAAATGCCGAAATGTTGAACTGAAAAGGAAAAAAATAAAATGATATTGACTGTACTAGTGTTTTAACTGTTCAGTAGGACATTGTTCGTTTGGTGTCGGTTCTACACAGGAGTTAATTTGTGCATTAACTTCTGTTCATGAAACGAGTCGCGGTTCTGTTGATGACGCAACTCGTTTGTCATTGTGGTGTTGTTCAGTCAGAACCTTTAGAGGGCGATAAAGCCTTGTACTTTATTATCTTTAAAACTCAAAGCCAAAACAAGCTGCTGCCTATGGAAAGGGGAAAAAACTATAGACGTTTAGCAGCTGAATCTAGCCCTCCAAACATTAAGTAAATGTTACCAACAAAAAATATTTAGGCTTGTCAGATTAGGTGTTTTTACATAAGCGTTCTTTTTAAATGTTATGAAACTTAATAAAATAGGGTTTTAAAATATTTAGAATTAAATCATTCAATACATTATTTTTAATGTAAGCTTTGGGCCAACATATATATGGCAGTGTGACTTCAAGTTACTAACTTAATCGAAGGTAATTTCTATATTTGTGTTGAATTATACAGTATCTCACAATAAATCAATCATGGGCACATCTCTACAGTCTTTTGCAAGGTTCACGATGTGGAATTCAAGAAAAGTAGTTCAGCTTTGTTGGAAACAAATGTGTCAAAATAATCCAAAAACAAGATGACTCAAGAGTGCTCCATTATTACTTATGGCATTTAACGGCAAGGATGGAGTTTTTCTGAGGAGGACTTTCTCCATCAGTGCCTTGTTTGCACCAGTATCAGTCACTTGTGTTTGACTGCAGACTTATCTATCAGCACATTGACATTTGGATGTGGACAGGTCCTGAGTCAGCAGCTGGGCTGAACACAACTTAGTTTGTTCAGTTCATTTCTGTCTAGAAAGACTGAATGATCAACTCGAATCAAATTTTTTTCAAGCACAATCTTCGTGGTTAAAATGACTTCGAGTTGATTTTTAATGTCATTTAGCAGGGTTATTGCGAAAAAAATAAAAGTCATGAGAGATATTGCTTGTCATTGGTAATTTTTATCAACCTCTGTTCACTGTTGTTCACATCCATTTTACTGAAAAGACAAACAAGAACTTTCAACTAAATGTCTCATTTTGTGTTCCACTGAAGAAATACAGTCAAACAAGTTTGGATCAACATTGGAGTGAGTAAATGATGACAAAATGTTCATTTTTGGAAGAACTGTCACTTTAATTCTCACTCGTGAGTCAGTGCTTTCAGATTATTTTCTGTGTCAGTAAATAATAAATCTAGAGGCACTGTGGTGCCTTCTATTTTATTCCACTGTCTCAACAGCTTTGGGCATCTGTGTGACTGAAACTGTCACTGATAAGGATCGCACTAATAATGGCTTCTGGGCCCATGAGCTCTATAATGTCCAACTGGTCTCTCATGCTGATCCATCGTTTTAGGGGTCAGAGTCTTTCCAAAGTGGCTGAGTTCAGTCTGGATGTGTCATCATTAGACTCAACATATCAACTATTCCTAACCATAGTGCCTCAGAGTGGCCATTTCACCCCATAATTAAAACATCTGTTACTCATCTCAAAGCAACGTTATTAAAGGCAATTACACACCAATTAGTTGTGTAGTTAACACATCTAATGGAGCCAGATGCTCAAGCTCGCATTACAAACCTGCCCTGGATTTTGCTCTGATGCGATTAGTAGTATGAAAGAAGCTGAAAAGAATGAGCTTTTTTTTTTTTTCATGTTTGCGATGGATCCTTGTTCCTTATATTACTGTGCATGTTTTACATATTGGTCTAACTTCAATTCTCAATAAAATTGTTAAGCAATTACATTCACTATGGAGTTTTGCAAAGAAAGTGTTGCACGAGGCATGTGTTTGACTGGTAAAACAATAGATCACCACGGGCAGCTGTGTTACCTCCCTTGTTTCCATGGCGATGCTGCTGATTGACAGTTGCCCTGACAACTCCATTCAGCCACCACCTGCTAGCTGTCAATCAGACCTGCCATCCTGGGGCTATTGACAGAGCTGTCAGTCTGTATGAGACGTGCCCGTCAAAGCTTTCAACACTTGTGGTGGCAGGGAGACATCTTTTTCCTCCATTCACATTGTCTTTCCTAAAAGTCAAATTTGGTCAGAGCAATATCCTCTTAGGTTTACATTTGCATTCACATTTATATGCCTGGCACACAAGTGAGAATGGTGAACATAAGACTCCATTATTTGTTATTGCTACCTGTATTTCCTTGTCAGTGTTGTTAGAATGCTCATTTTAATGTCATGATGTCAATACAGGACTAACAGTTAAAGGAATAGTTCACTTAAAAATCTAAATTATGTCATTAATAACTCACCCTCATGTCGTTCCAAACCCGTAAGACCTCCGTTTATCTTCGGAAACACAGTTTAAGATATTTTAGATTAAGTCAGAGAGCTCTCAGTCCCTCCATTGAAACTGTGTGCACGGTATACTGTCCATGTCCAGAAAGGTAAGAAAAACATCATCAAAGTAGTCCATGTGACATCAGAGGGTCAGTTAGAATTTTTTGAAGCATCGAAAATACATTTTGGTCCAAAAATAGCAAAAACTACGACTTTATTCAGCATTTTCTTCTCTTCCGTGTTTGTTAGAGAGTTCAAAACAAAGCAGTTTGTCATATCCGGTTCGCGAACGAATCATTCGATGTAACCGGATCTTTTTGAACCAGTTCACCAAATCGAACTGAATCGTTTTAAACGTTCCGCGTCTCCAATACGCATTAATCCACAAATGACTTTAGCTGTTAACTTTTTGAATGTGGCTGACACTCCCTCTGAGTTAAAACAAAACCAATATCCCGGAGTAATTCATGTACTCAAACAGTACACTGACTGAACTGCTGTGAAGAGAGAACTGAAGATGAACACAGAGCCGAGCCAGATAACGAACAAAAGACTGACTCATTCTCGAGTCAAGAACCGGTTGCATCGGTTTTCGGATCATCAGTAGTTCTTTCGGACAGTTAGATTCAATAAAGCTGTTAATGAAAACAGTCCACCAGTTCTTTTGCGATCGACGTAATGGCGTCATTGGCGATGATTGCCCTTGATTCAAGCCTTCGGCTCATAACATTAACACAGAATCAGTTCAGAATCAATCACCAAAAGAATCAGTTCGGTTCAGACGCTCTGTGTGTCGGTCTGCTTCACAATGAATCACTCATGCGCAGTATCATCAGCTCCTTGGTTCTCGAATCGGACGCGTCTGACAGAAACGGTTCTTGACTCGAGAATGAGTCAGTCTTTTGTTCGTTATCTGGCTCAGCTCTGTGTTCATCTTCAGTTCTCTCTTCACAGCAGTTCAGTCAGTGTACTGTTTGAGTAAATGAATTACTCCGAGATTTTGGTTTGTTTTAACTGAGAGGGAGTGTCAGCAACATTAAAAAAGTTAACAGCTTAAGTCATTTGTGGATTAATGCGTATTGGAGACGCGAACCGTTTAAAACGATTTAGTTCAAATTGGTGAACTGGTTCAAAAGGATACGGTTACATCGAATGATTCATTCGCGAACCGGATATCACAAACTGCTTCGTTTTGAACTCTCTCTCACAACAGACACGGAAGAGAAACAATGCTGAATAAAGTCGTAGTTTTCGCTATTTTTGGACCAAAATGTATTTTCGATGCTTCAAAAAATTCTAACTGACCCTGTGATGTCACATGGACTACTTTGATGATGTTTTTCTTACCTTTCTGGACATGGACAGTATACCGTGCACACAGTTTCAATGGAGGGACTGAGAGCTCTCGGACTAAATCTAAAATACCTTAAACTGTGTTCCAAAGATGAACGGAGGTCTCACGGGTTTGGAACGACATGAGGGTGAGTTATTAATGACATCATTTATATTTTTGGGTGAACTATCCCTTTAAGGCATTATCTGTGCATTTTAAAACATTCCTTCTTTCTTCCGTCCATGTTGGTAAGCAGAGCTTTGCTCACACCTGACAGATGACAAGCCTCAGCTTGGAGGCTGACACTGCAATCAAAGTTCTGTCATACCTATCAATATCATATTGTCATAGCAACACTTCTTGTGAATGGTGATGTGAGAGGGGGTAGTGGTGGTGGGTTGGGGTCTAGGTCTACATTAACAGTCAGTCACCTCCACACCTCCAGATGAAACGTGGTGTATGTTCTCCAGGTTTCATAACTTCAGAACTCTCTGTTAACAATGCACTTTTTATAGGACTTTTCTTCATTTAGAGTTATCTAGGGAAATGTGCATTCAACAGTACTTGCGTTTTTATGTTTTCACTTTGTACTGATAATGCAGAGGATAGTAAAGTTATTTTTGTAATTCACTTCCACCTTCAACTTAAGGTGGTGATTTGTATCCGTACAGCATACTACTTAACCCTAATGTTTTGTTAGGGGTTTTTAATAGCTCGAAAATATGCAATATTGAATAAAATATATATAATACCATATTGTTGTAATTATGGTTTTTCTTTTCTTTTTTTGCAGCTGATTAACTATAAAAACAATGACAGCCAACAATAATGATCCTACTTTGAAGAGCTTGAGCATTCAAAGCGGTGAATGACAAACCTGCAGCAAATGCTTATAATAAACAGAATGTTATTGTGCGTTGGTGTGGATCCTAATATAGTCAGGGCCATTTTTAAAACATAGATATTTTGTTCACAGTTTAAACGAATGAAATACTTACAGCTTGGTATAATTAGAAAAAGTGTATTCGTTATAGAAATTCCCTTGGAGATTTTATCCATTTACATGACTTTTCCAGCTCTGGAAATCACACTTTTAAAATTAGACTTCCTCATATACAGTGGGGGAAATATTTATTTGATCTGCTGATTTTGAAAGTTACAAGTTTCAGCTCCCTCCACAGATTTTCTATTGGATTGAGGTCTGGAGACTGGGTAGGCCACTATGCCACTAATGTGCTTCTTATTGAGCCACTCCTTTATTGCCTTGGCAGTATGTTTCGGGTCATTGTCATGTTGGAAGACCCATCCATGACCCATCTTTCTGGCTGAGTGAAGTAGGTTCCCATCCAAGATTTTACAGTACATGGCCCTGTCAATTTGCCCGTCAATGCGGTGAAGTCGTCCAGTACCCTTAGCAGAAAAACCCAAAAAGCATAATGTTTCCACCTCTGTGCTTGACTGTTGGGATGGCGTTCTTGGGGTCATAGTCAGCATTTCTCTCCCTCCAAACACGGCGTGTTGAGTTAATGCCAAAGAGCTCAACCTTGAAGGCGCTGCATGATTTCAGTCCATTGTGGCGTGTGTTACCAATGTTTTGTTTGGTGACTGTGGTCCCAACTGCTTAAGATCCTTAACAAGCTCCTCCTGTGTAGTTCGGGGCTGATCACTCACCCTTCTCATGATCATATTCACCCCATGAGGCGAGATCTTGCACAGAGCTCCAGACCAAGCCTGAGTGATGGTTGTTTTGTATTTCTTCTTTTTCCAAATAATCACACCAACAGTTGTCTCCCTCTCACCAAGTTTCTTGCTGATGGTCTTGTAGCCCATTCAAACCTTGTGCAGATCTACACTCTTGTCTCTGACATCCTTTGACAGCTCTCAGGTCTTGCCCATGGTGGTGGGAGAGGTTGGAATGGAACATACAGATTGTGTGGACAGGTGTCTTATAAACCTTACGAGCTGACATTAGGAGTAAGTGGCAGGACTAATCTGTGTTCCACATGGGCACATAACCAATCTGTAAGAGCAAGAATTCTTGCTGGTTGGTAGGGGATCAAATACTTATTTCACTCACTGAAATGCAAATCGATGTATATAAAAATACAGACCCTTCATTTCTTTGTAAGTGGGTAAAATTATGAATTAAAATAAACAATGAAAAATAAATGTTAGTTGTAACTTATTTTAATGCTTGTTTTGTCTTATTTTTTATAATTTCAAGTCATCTTGAGCCCCCCTAACAGGCCCTGGCCCCTTGGATGAGAACTGCTGCTTGACCGGCTTCATTTTTTTTTTCTTGTTCTTAAGTGTGATTATGCTCCCAGTTAAATTTACCCCAAACAGAAACAATGTTACTTTAATGGATACCAATCACATTTCAAAAAATTGCTTTTCTGAGGAACTTGACTAGAAAATATGTAATTCATTTAAATTAGCTTTTATTGTTCTTACACTTATACTCCAAACATGACAACAATGAAGTTGATCTCAACAGAACATGAGGATTAAATCAAATAGCCTATTAAAGTATATGCTCCCAAAATTGACATACAGTATGCCATTTAATGACTGTCTTGCATTTTGTTATATATCACATTTGAAATCCCATGATTGGGTCAGTGGAGGGGAGGAAGGTTCTATTAAATCTGTCTGGATGAGGCATTCGCGGTTTTAAAGACTTTACAATATCCTGGCCATATTTCAAAGCCTATCATCGCCTTCAGATTAAAGCTGACGCTGATGTCTGCCAGCTCACATTAATCAGAAGAGTGTCACAATGGGTTTTGCAGCAGTTGCAACAGTCAGTGCTAATGATGTCTGCATTTCATGTTTCCTCTGCAGTGGATTATTAACCATGATCTATGATATTTGCTGTCGAATTGTTGTCTAATCATCCAAAGAGTAAACGTTTACACTTTTTTTTCTTTGGACATGTCTGATTTGATTCCTGCCACGCAAAAGTCCAGTGAATGGAAACTCATGTCTCTGTGTATTTACATGACATGAAATCGAAAAGGACAGGCTCGTCCTTGACAAATACACCTGTCACAGGGTCAAGTCAGATCACATTGGCATAGTCAAGCATGCTGCGCTTGTTGCTTTGGTTTGTTTATTTCAGGATACATTTGTTGTAGTAACTAGCTGGCTTGTAAAGCAACAATGAATGAAGTAAAAGGTATTTTCAGATAGTTACACTATATTACATACTTTATAATAAACAGAAAATGTAAAGCGGTGAAAGGAATCTTACTATTCATTTACATAGCAACATTTAATCTTACTTTCTATATGCACATGATAATTTACACCAGCAGCTACAGTAGACAGAATTTTCTGCAATTGTTATTCTTATATATATATATATATATATATATATATATATATATATATATATATATAGTGATACTTTATTTCACTGTCTACCTTTTTGTATTCTCTATTTATTTTTTTGTCACAAATCAAACGACAAATTATTATATAAATATTGAAATATTTGTATTCTTGAAATTGGTAGGCGAACATCAAAGTATTACAAGGCTGTTTGAATTCCATGAAAAATAGACAATAATGATAATATTATACAAATGGTATGACTAATCATTTAGTTATTTCTATGAGTCATTTCATTATATAAATGACACAGTTTTTAATAAGAATTTACTCTCTTTTAAGGCAAGTTCAAGTGGAAATAAGCTGATTTGTCAGATTACTGTGCCATAAGACAAAGACCAGGTGGAATTCTTCTTGTGAATTTTTATGAAGGGTAAATATATATATATATATATATATATATATATATATATATATATATAATATGCATTTTAGATACATGCACACGTTGTATCTTGGAAATTATTTTATTCAGATTTGCAATACTGTGTTATTGTGGAAGTAAATGGTATTTTATCTTTATTTAAATGTTTAATGGACTAAACCTTATTGACTTTGTTCACACAGGGTATAACAACTACCCAAAAATAGTGTTTGGTGAGTGAACATTGCCAAAATGATCATTCATAAACTGAGGTTCATAGGCTCTGATAAATGAGGCCTACAACCAATCAGTTAAAATAAATAAATAAATTCTAATTGAAAGAAAATAAGTTGACCCAAAGATTTAATCTAAAGATTGGGTGATAATGTAGCATAAGGAACGGGAACACTTAATTAGATAAAGGATTTTCAGCACAGCACGAGGGTTAATTTGTTCAGCATTTATAAACGCACAATGAGTCATTGTCTATAAAAAAAATAACTACAGATGTTTTCCCGATGTCTGCCGAGCACACAGGCTGATGTTCACAGCTTTGACAAGATTCTGCACCTCTTTGATGTATGTCTGCGAAGATGTATGTGTGTGTGTTCTCCAACACATTATCACGTCTCTGTCATTTTTCTGTGCTGAACTAACATGTTGAAGGTATGGGACAGCAGCTTGAGAGACTGCGGGTGGGTTTGTGTTAATGTTTATGCTGTCTGAACGATATTAGAAGGCTACAACTAAAATATAACTTATATGATTGATTGGTTGAAGTAATGATCAGTCACATCTTTGTCAGGATAGTGCCATATCTAATTTTTGACAGGAATGAAAACAAGACTGTGAGGAACAGTATAGTCAGTTCATTCGGTTTGTACTGTTGTTAAACAACTTATCGATTGTTCTGCTGATGAAACATATTTCAAAAAAATTGTGATCTAGGATCAGTATATAGTGCGTGCCATTGTAAAGACTGTAAGAATCTATTCACTCAAAATGTTTTACGATTTCATTGCACTGCTTTTCCATTGTTTTTCTGTGTAATTGCACTAGACGAACGTGTGAGTGTTCGCGGCTATCATCTTTTGCCATGTTCTGTGCATGACATGGCGTTCTAAAAATGTGGTACTCAACTTTTAACTTACTTTTTTTTTAAAGCGTCTCGGAACATGATTTGCCTTGAAAAACCTGAGATGGGAAATGAGTGAAAATGCCTTAAGATGTATTTTTTACAAGTTGAACTTTAATTTAAAGGGTTACTGCACCCTCTAAATCAGGCGTCAGCAACCTTAGGCACGCGTGCCACCATGGGCACGTGGTACCTTAACCAATGGCACGATGGCAATATGTGTTCAAGAGTTATTGATGTGTTGAAATCATGGTTGAAATGCTGAAGCACTCTCTCATCCGCAATGCCAAATGACAACGTTCACAGTTGCGCAACCTGTGTATCTATGAGACCCACCCTACTCTGTCTCTGCTCTGATTGGCTAGTAGGCTGACGCGTTACTATAGTAACGCTGCTGGCAGAGCGGGCTTGATAGCGGTATGTCGGCAATGGCAGGCCCGCTAGCTAAGAAAACTAAAGTTAATGTTCGGGCATTCCAGCCCTCATGGACAGACAAGTGGGGATTTGTGTTTCAGAAGGACCGTGCTGTGTGCACATTATGTCTCGAAAATGTTGTTTGCCGAACATCGAGTGTTAAACGCCACTTTGAGACCAAACATGAGAAATCATTCAAGGATGTGGCAGACAAGGCTGAATTGATCCAACGTGCTGTGTCCAGGTATGGGAAGCAAGCTAACACACTTAAAGTCTTCGCCACGGCCAAAGATCATGCTACCGAAGCAAGCTATCACATTGCTAATTGCATTGCAAAATGGGGAAAGCCATTCACTGATGGCGAATATATAAAGGAGGCTTTCATCTGTAGCTCAGATGTTTTGTTCAATGGCTTACCAAACAAAGAGACAATAAAATCAAGAATAAAAGACATTCCCATATCTGCCAGAAGTGTTGAACGACGCATCGAAGAAATGGCTGAAAACGTAAGAGCACAGCAGACAGGCGGTTTGAAAGAAGCCGTGGTATTTAGCGTTGCACTTGATGAGAGTGTGGATGTAAATGACATACCACGTTTGGCAGTCGTGACAAGATACGGTGATGTGACTGTAAGAGAGGAACTATGTTGCTTAAAGCCAATGCCTGAAACAACAAAAGGTGAGGACATAGCCAGAGTTTTTCTGGATCATTTTGAGGAGCGAGGGATTGACATTAGCAAGATTTTTGCAGTGACAACAGATGGCGCCCCCGCCATGGTCGGGAAACAGCGGGGAGCAGTCACATTAATCGAGGAGCAAGTTGGTCACCCCATTATGAAACTTCACTGCATAATACACCAAGAAAATCTTTGTGCAAAAATGTCAAATTCAGATCTTAATGAGGTTATGGCTACAGTGGTGAAAGTTGTTAACTTCATAGTTAAGCGATCTGCTCTAACACACCGACAGTTCACATCTCTGCTCGAGGAAATGAACTGCGCATATAAAGATATCCCTCTCCACACAGCAGTCAGGTGGCTAAGCTGCGGGAAAGTTTTGGAGCGGTTTGTCAGCTGCTTTGATGCTATAAAGGCCTTCCTGGCTGAAAAAGGCCAAGACTATCCCGAACTGCAGGACGAGGTATGGGTTGTGAAACTTATGTTTCTCACGGACATTACGGGACACCTCAACGAGCTAAATATCCGCCTGCAAGGTGCAGGGCAAACCGTTTTGGACATGTATGACACATGGGCTGCTTTTGTTGGAAAGCTGACAATTTTTTCAAGCGACATTGCCACCTCCACTTTCCGCTACTTCAGACACTTAAGGGAGCTGTCCACGGAGCACAGCATCAGCACCGCTGAAATATGCAAATACATCAGCGGGCTTGAGTCGGAGTTTACAACAAGATTTCGGGAATTTCAGAAGTATGGGCCCATGTTTTCATTCTTGATTAAACCCGATAGCTTTGATGGACATGAACTGGATTTAGCTCTGATGGATTGGCTGGATATACAGAACGTGGAAATGGAGCTGATTGAGCTGAAGACTTCAACACTGTGGGTGACAAAGTTTGCAGAGCTACGGAAACAGCTGGAAACAGCCGCAAGGCATGATCACGGGACTTGCATCTTCACCTGCTGGATATCTGTACCAGATAAGTTTTGCTGTCTCGGGAAGATTGCATTGGCTTTGCTGACAGTCTTCGGATCAACATATATCTGTGAGCAGATATTCTCACATATTAAGAGCGTGCTCAGCCCCTCCCGCAGTCGTTTGACAACTGACCACTCCGAAGCTTGTGTGCAACTTAAAGTGACTAAATACGAACCCCAAATTATGGAGCTCAGCAAAGAAAAGCAGGGCCAAGGTTCACATTGACTGGTAAGCATCTGTTTAATGTAGCACACATGACTTTACATACAAGGGCTCTGTCCCAGTCTCTTTTTTCATGTCAGATGTGGATGTTTTCATGGCAGCATTCTTGTATATAGTGTTTGTTACACTTAATTCTCCCTTTGTGACATTTGCTGCCATGCAACCTTTTTGAAATGAGGTAATATGCAAGCAGTATGCAAAATGGGAACTGCATATACATGTAAAAAAAAAAAAATACACAGCATTATTGTATATATGTCTGTTACTTTTAATTCTCCTGTTTTGACATTTACTGCCATTATAACTGAGTGAAATTTAAGATGTTAAAAAAGAAATGAAGGTGTAAAAAAGGTGTAATGTTGGTAAGGTTAATGATTTCAACTCAGATGTTGATATTTTTATAAGTATGGCAGCCTTGTATCATACTCCGTTTATATTTACAATGTCCTGGTTATGGGAACTAAATGTTATCAAATGTTGCAATGGAATAAAACTACAGATTCCCTGGATATTAAACTTTTGATGTGATGTCATAATTAAACTTAATGTTAACATGGCACACTAATAGACAAGACATTTTGAAAAGGGCACTTCATATCAAAAAGGTTGCCGAC
Source organism: Carassius carassius (assembly GCF_963082965.1). Classification (NCBI taxonomy): domain Eukaryota; kingdom Metazoa; phylum Chordata; class Actinopteri; order Cypriniformes; family Cyprinidae; genus Carassius; species Carassius carassius. Next base: position 26,942,092 of record NC_081767.1, on the reverse strand, counting down.
CCCTGCTCTAAATGAACATTTTGTCATTAATCACTTACCCCCATGTCGCAAACTGCGTACACTATTCTGTGTCAGCTGCGACACAAGATACGATATATTTTCTGCATCCATGCAGCGTGGCTGACACAGAATAGCGTACATAGTTTGCATTCAGCGGATGTTCTCCAAAATGCTACTACAGTGATGCAGAGAGACACAGAGAAGATTTTTTTTTTTTGTTCTTTGCACGTACAAACATGATTATTCTCTTCGCTTCGTAAAGTTACGGTTGAACCACTGATGGCAGATGAGATGGCAGATGACTATTCTGACAATGTCTTTCACACTTTTCTGGACCTTGATAGTATAATTTACCTGGCAGTCAATGGAACAGTCTCAAGCCTCCTGGTTTTCATCCAAAATATCTTAAATTGTGTTAATGTGTTAATTGTGTGATTAATGAGAACATTTTTATTTTGGGGTGGAATATCCTTTAAAGTGTAGTGGAATGGAAAATCACATTCTGTGTGAACAGACCCAAGTCTATCCCTCACAGCCTCTTTAAATTCAGTATATCATATAATCTGACTAAAGTCATGGTTCCTACTGGTTTAGACTGATTTTTGAAGCCATATAATTCAAATTACTTTACTACTAGACCTTGATGTTACATCCGTTTCTCAGAATTAACCAATCATTGACTCTAGGAAATAAAATTATTTAATTTGTTCTTAAAAAAAAATAAAAAATTGCTTAATTAGTATAGAAATGGCTGAGTTGGCCATTAAATGCAGTAGCACATGGCTGGTATCTGCTGCTCTGTAATGCAGATCAGATCTGGCACTGACGTTGAATGAGAGGTGCCCAAACATCATGGCAGTCAAACAGAAAGGCCAGACAAGCAGACAGATGTCTGATCAGTGATTTTCAAAACACTGTATTTCATCTCCCTCAGTGTGTGAATAAAGAGGACAGGAAGTGGCAGTTTGGCAGCTTCAACCAGGAGTGTCATACTGAATCGTGTCCCCTGCCATCTCTGGATGGCTACCGCGGTCCAGGAGGTCGCATGAAGCACTCAGCTCATGCATTTCTGGGACGTCGCATCTAAACGCCACCTATGCATATGGCTGAGACATGCGGAGACGGACGATGGACAGGGACGAGACCATTACCACATTTCCAATGAGCCCTGAAAGAACATGAGTGGATGCCTTGTCATATCATTCTCAATACACAATGTCAGAAGTCGTGCCACCATGTCAGACAAACTCTGGCGGTGGTATAGAGCTAGCATGCTACAATGCACGGCTTCTTTCTGAAAATCTTGACAAAAATTAGGTCAATTGAAGTGAAAAAAATAGACTAGACTAGATAGACTAGTAAAAAACTAGTAAATATTATTCTATTAAACGTCATGAAATTCTAATCTTTAATATTTATTGTTCATTTTCAAAGTTTTAACTATTTTACAATTTTGTATTTATTTCGTTTTAAAGGGTCACATATGCCACCCTACAAAACCTCATATTGAATAGAAAATTCTTGCTAAATTCCCTCAAGAGAGGTAAGAAATAATAATAATAAAAAAAGAAACTGGACAAATATAAAACTACTGCTCAGTAAGATTTCCAACTTGGGTTCTCTTGGGGGTTGTTTGGTACACTCTAGTGTAAAAAAATGAAATATATGCTCTTATTTATACACCAACAGATCTTGTTTTAGACCTTACTTTTCTTGCAAATGTAGCTAGCTAGCTTTGTTTGGTCAGCACTTCGCTCCTAGTCAGAAATGTTGCTTAAGGTATCACTTAAGGTATTGGAAAACAGGATCAAATGGATTGATACACAGCTTTTGACATGCTATTTGAGCGTGTAGCTAACTATAATTGGTCGTGTCATCATGCATTAAATTAACAATGTATGGTGTAATGCCCTGAAACAAGTGTCTTTTTCAAATCTGTGATATCATGCCAAAATGCTCTTGACAGCTGTTTAGGGAAATGTTAGTGAATAGAAATTCAGCTGCTCAAAATATTCCCTGTCCGGCTGTTAAATATTTTGGACTTGCAACAACATTCTTGAGTTAGTTTATTCGGCAGATGGATGAAATTGATGTAATGCACCATAGTTCTTCATACTGCTTAAATTTTTAACTGATGACCTTCCATGACTAAAGCAATACCACAATTAAATAATATTTAAAACACTTAAGCATAAACGTTGTCCAACATGTTTAAAACTGACTGTACTTCAGCAGTAATGACAATTTTCCCATTCTTTAAGAAAAGGAAAATGACCTTAACCCGTACTCTTGTGCTGAGAATAATTCAATCATTGTGGACTCTGTGGGCAGCTACCTCGATTCTGTCCCATGAGTGCTCTGGAGCTGTCATACACTGTCACGTCAACTCAGGGCTGGTCACAATATGAACTGACACTTAAGTACTGGGTGAACATAACTTCCAAGAGGCCATGATGAGATGAAGATTGTGCTAGCTCAGTAAACAATTTATTTTCTAGTTAAAATTGACTCTAAGGAACACTACAATTTAAACTATAATGGAACTCAGCTTTACAAGTTTTAATGTCGAGATATTTATGAAAATGTACGTTTGAGATATATGTCACTTTTTTCAGGTTCTGGCCTATATGCTATAGTTTTTAACGTCTGACAAGCTGTCAGACAAGAAATAAGGATGACGCCAGTACAATCAGTACAGAATTTCTCTTCAAATTCAAGCTACTGTTTTCACATCAACTTTCCTTTTGGATTGACACATGTGTCAGAATTTCTGTTCAAACTTGTATGATCAGGTTGAAGCTTATTGCACTATCAAACGAAGCTCTCTTCTCATTAGTCTGGGCCCCTTCCCATCAGTGCATGCACTCAAATTAGATTGACATCCAAACTGTTCAGATACACAAAGCAATTTACATGATATTCATTAGAGCGATGACATAGGCTGATGTGACTCCGACAGGGAGCACTTCTTTCTCTTTCTCTCTCTTATTTTATTACCACCGAGGCATGACTACCCCACTGAATTCACCGTACCAATGGAACAAAACAAAAAGACACAACAATGTCAATTTAATTCTGCCAGTACTTGATGGGAAACATGCTAAGATGACAAAGAGTGCATACAGACATAAGTATGTATTCTTGGGACAAAAAGTGTTTTTGGATTATTTTGGATGACTAATAAAAACAATGGTCTTATTAGAATACTAATATTAGGTTGAAATTATGCAGTTTAAAAATATTAAATGTGAAATCACGTATTTGAAAAAAAGACAAAGAGGCTTTGTTTTTTTTCCTAATTGCATTTTTTTCTTTAAAAAGATTACTGATTCTGATCCCATGACAGATTTCTTTTTTTCATTTGCATACACACATATAGATGGCATGCCTCATTCAATGTATTAACATTCAACACAATTGATGTAAATAAAAATAAAAAAATGTCAAAAATGTTTGACTAAATAGCCTGAACAAATCTGGCTAGAATAAAAATGAACAGGTGATACAAATATTTGGAAAAAATAACAAGTCAAGGCAATTTACATTGACAAAACTGTTTTAAAAATGTTTTAGACGATTAAAATACATACAGTTCTTTAGACATATCTATACATAAATCAGATTATGCACAAACACACTACGTATTAAGCACAGGCAATAATTTCTAAGCCATATTTTAGAAGATATGCATAACATAACATAGTTTATCCATGTACAATGTACATTCTTCTCTAATCAGAACATAAACTTCCCCCAAAAAGCTGTTCATCATGAGCATTCAAGAATGTTCAAAATGTTAAGACATTTTTATATATAATAGATTTCTTATACTGTGTATCTACTTGTTAAAGCTGGTGATAGCCACCTTAACTTTAAACAAGTTTTTAAAGTTAAATTACCATTACAATATCCATGATAGAAAAGCTTAACTTACAACGCCAATTGTGTTTGTTAATGCAACAATATATAAGTAATGGTGTATGAATCCTACTGTCTGTTCTCAACTTGGAGTACAATACATTTCCTGCCATACCATGTTAAATGTATTGTTATATATGTTTTTATGTATGTTACAGCACTGGCACTGGTGGCAATTGCTCCTGATATCCTCTAGCTGGCAGTACAGTGGGAATCATGGGTTTTATGGGAGGGCTTTTAGAATTCTTTGTAATCCTCTGGTTTAGATCCTTAGAAGTAAGTTTAACCAAGTCTTTTATTTTAAACCCAAGGTGTGACTCAAGGTGACATATGTAAGTAGAACGAGCTTGGAACTGTGTTACACATTCACTACAATAGAAAACTGGGTGTCCTGAGTCAACATTCTTTATGAACTTTGTTCTGCCTGTTCGTCTGAGCTGATATTTCACATTGGCCAGCCAGTGGCTGATGGTTGTCATTGATAGACCTGTTATATGTGATATGACCATCCTTTCCTGGGAGCTCAAGTCTGATATCACATACTTTCCATCAGCTGTCTGCCTGAGGCAGGATGCGAACTGAGCTTGCAAAATCAGCAAGTGCTGGGGTTTCCAGTGCGACTGCCTTCCCTTACGTTTATGCATCACGGATGTATCCTCTGCCTCATCTGAAGTATGAGAACCCTCAATTTCTGACTGCTCTGGCCTACATAGAAGTGTTGAGGACTTCAAAACTTGAGAGTCTGAGAGATTGCGCAGCATGTCTGATATGTCAGAGAGGGCATTTTCACGCAAAGGACTCACTGGTGTTACGATTTTGGAACTAGTTGATTCACTCACACTCACAGATGCACCAGAAACATAGGAACTCAAAGCTTTGCCTGGGAGAGCCGCAGCTCTGAGACCCTGTTCACTTTTTCCTTTGGACAAGTCTATCGGTTGGTCTCCACAAATTTCATGACAGTCAGAATGCAACTGGCTAAGTTTTGCCGAGTTTCCAGATGGACCGGCAAGAGCGGCCCTTTCAGCCATGATGTTGCTCATCCTGAGAAGCATACTCATAGGGTCCTGGACAGATCTTACTGGTTTGGCAGCTTTACCAAGATGGAGGTTCATAACAGACTGAAGGGCACTTAGAGGACTGACAGAGGGTTGTTTTGGCTCAGGGAGAGCAGAGAGTAGACCACCATCATCATACAGATCTGAAGTGGAGGTGAGGCGAGTTCTAAAATCTTGTGTGTGCATCTGAATTTCCTTTTTGTTTGTGTAACACTCAGAGACATCGCTCATAGATGTAACCACGCTCTCATGACTTGGAGATTTTGACATTAGCGATATCCCTTTACAATTCAGCAGCTGGTGTAGGGATCCCTGCCTCTTCAAGTCATTAAATTGTCTGTCTACTTCAGAAGACTCTTCTGTTACTTTATTTTCCAGTTTGTCCACCTCCTGGACATTAACTGTGGAAGCTCTTGAAGGAGTGCATGGAGGGATCAAATGACTTTTGTCTACGGACTGGCCTTCCTGACTACTAGCTGATTGTTTTAAAGAAGTAATAAAGCCTGAGTTGTTTAGAGCAGGTTTCAGTTGGTTTTGTAACTGATAAGCTGCATGAATGCTCTGGTAACCGCCCCAGCTCGGGGCACCCCTCTGTGCTTTGTTAATGGCTGATGTAACTGTATTTTCCAATGACTTTAGAATATCAAAATCCATTTTAGGGCTCTCTTTTAGATCATCTTCAGTTAGGTAATCAGACTTTGATGATATGCTGAATTTCTGCTTAACTTCATTTATATTTGCAGATTCCTTGCAATTGCTATCTTTCTGAAAAGTAATTTCTTGTGACTTGTTCTTGCCCCTAGTTCTTACGGATGGGAGGGACGATGACTCCAAGATTCCTGTGGCCAAGAGAGGGGAAGAACATGGTGTACCAGACTGAGACTTCACAGACTTACTTTTGTGATGAGGAGGCTTCTCTGTCTTTTGCAATGTTTGGGTGATTTTATCAAAGTGGCCGGTCAACATCATATGAGCACTCAACTGCTGCACAGAGTCATGTGAAATTCCACACTCCATACATTTGAGGTTCTCAGACTTGAACTGTACATCACGTGTTGTCTTCTGATCTGTCAAGTCATCTTTGTTGGTTTGTTCAGAATACATCTGAAAAATATCTTTGGCCTGGCCTCCGTTGGGACTTTCTGTCTGTTCTGCGGTGTGCAAAGATTTTGCAACACCCAGCTCCACTGGAACCCTCTTCCTGAATGAAGACACAATTTTAGCAGAAATTGCTGTTCTTGGCTCTCTCAGAGGAACCTTCTGGTAATGCTTAGTCTTTATCATGTGCACGCTTAGGTCTTGCAAGGATTCAAAAGAGTGTCCACAGTACATACAGCGTAGGACTTTCTCGGCATCTTCCTTTCCCTCCATCTCTAAAAGAGAGCGCTTACGTGGCTTGGACCATGACTTGGCACACTTACTAGCACTTTCAAGGTTATCATCACGGTAGTGGTCTGTTTCATTCATGTGAACTGTGAGATCAAGCAGTGTGTCATAAGATGCACTGCAGATTTTGCATTGGAACTTGCTAGCACCAGTAAAGATGGATCCGTAGAGTTTAGTACTTTGGCGGTACTTGAAAATACTTGGTTCAAGTGCAGCAGGTTGTTTCTGAGAGACCTGTTGGAGTGTCTTTGCGATGGCAGACTGATGCCAGTCATAGCTGTTGCGTCCAGGACTGCTGTTGCTGCTACTGCTACCACTGCTACTGGCCGGCTGTTCGTCTGCATGTGCTTGAGAGGAATTCAAGCTCAAAAAGGACCAGTAGGGATTATTAAGGAAGCTTTTGTAAACAGCCTTCATCTGTTCTAGGCTGTCTGTAATACATACTGAGTCCACCAAATGGTCTTTTAGAAAGTCTGTTGTGGCCTTCTCATTTTTGATCAGGGTGCTGTCTGTATCTGACGTGGGGTCACTAGATTCGCTTATTTTAGATTCACTGTCAACATCATGACCTGACAGCTCAGGAGTGGGGGAATCTTGTTCATCCACTGGGTTATTGAAGTCTTCTCCCAAATCAATTTCACAGTGTGGTTTCTTCTTGGTCACTGCGCAATCACTTTCAGTGCTTTCAGTCTGTATGGTGGTTTCCTTAACATTCTCTGAATCATAAACTAGAGGGGGAAAAAAAGAAAATATTTAATGCCACATAAATTGCACTGAATGAGGTAAACAAACAAAACAATAATTTAGCCTAATGATATTCTTCTAAATAAAGTGAATGGGCCACATCCCACCAGAGGTTGAACTGGAATTGTTCAATACCGGCAATTCATCCTGGGAAATGAAGTGTTCCTCCACCCTGGCCAACAAAAGTCAAAGTTTTTTCACATTTGAATTGCAATTATGTATCCTGTTGTCTACCACAATTCAAATGCAAATCAATTTCTGTAATTGAATTGGAATCTAAAAGGCATTAATTCAATTCTGAATGGCACATAAGCACTGGAAAATTCACAAACAAATATCAGAGGACCAAGAAATAACCTAGATTTGTTCCATAACTACGATTTGGAACTAGTCTGGTATAGTCTAGTTAAGTGAACAAAGATTTTTATATATTTGTTTACTGTTAAACACATAATCAGGCTATTTACAAGAGGCTGCATCTGCTGCCATTTGGCCCACTTCTCCACATGTCCACATTTCAACACACCTGTGCACATATGAAGAGACAAAAAGATAAAGGGAAAAGGTGGACAGATAGATTGAGAGGTTAAGGGGAATAGCATAAGATGGCGGCACATAAGCCACCTGTCACTTTGAATCCCACCTGACGACTGTTCACCTTGGACAGGTGACATGTTGCGAGAAAGGTGTCTGCTCGCGCACCTCCAGATGACAGATCCAAGGGGACACGGTCGCCCTTCTCTCTGCCAGCTGCCCTCACACCCTCAAAAGAGCCCACCCACCACTGTCCTCCGGGACTGATGATCCCGTCTCCTGACAGCCTGTCCCCTGCTAGTTTGACACTGTCACTCTTGACTCCGTAAGTGGAACAAATGCCCCCTTGAAAGCCATACCCCCCCCCCCCCCCCCACCACAGTCTCTGTTCCACTCTATTCACTCTTGTTTGTGTGCACATTTGTGATTATGTTGCTCATGTCAAAAGGAAAACGCTTGACATGTTAGATGTTTGAAAATACAGCAGGCCTTGCATTACAAGCTAACATGGAGTGCCGCCACATGTGTGATTCAAATGCATTGAGGCATGGTCTCTCTTCCTTTCTCTCTCTTACAAGATCCACCACAGTCTTGACAAGAGCGTTAAAGCACAAATAGCTCTCATTTCAAATGATAATACACAATCTTACAAACCTGCGCTTCTCTTATTTAGCCTCTCACTGGCTGTCAGCCAAGTGGCCTGCAGGATAGGGTCTCTAAAGGATAACTGGCAGGTGCAGGCCAGTCTTATCCCCTCTGTAGATTTGGATTGTCACTAGGTATCCATTACTTGCCAATCTCCTCTGATCATGCCTGACAGCCTTGATCAAAAGATGTCATTTGAACGGCCTGATTTGGCATGAACTCCAAAGCAGCTCGTAAAGAGGGTGAACCAGGTGTAACTACAATGAGACGATCATTTTCCTGCCCTCTCATATCCCTGAGACAATTATGGTGACACACTGAGGGTCCACAATGACAAATAGCTTTTTTTCGCACAAATGCCAAAGACTACAAGAGTGTTTACTTTTTTTTTTTTTTTAAGTTTTTATTAGTTTTTTTTTTTTTTTTTTGTGGAAAGATACTCTTCAGAATGTAACCCAAGAAGAAACCATATACACTCACAATTGTGTATTTGTGTACCAAGTCCCAAGCCCATTAAATTTGAACACAATATTTAACCTTGAATGATTTATAATCCATCTCAGGAGGCACCTACCATAACCAGTTATTCTCAAAAGGCTTGATTGACAGCCTGGGTGATTAATTAAACTAATAAAATGTGATGTGTGCAATGAGCTCTAGCAGAACAAAAATCCAGGAGACTTTAGTGGCACTTGCCTAATGTGATTTATGTAACTATAACATTTGTCTCCATATGATCAGTCATTAACCCCCTCCACCTTATAGACAAAAACAGCACCAATGACATTTAAATTGAAACAAAGTTCTATACATAATAGCATTTGTTTAATGTGCATGCATAATTGCATACTCTAAGACTGTACATGATTATAGTTCAAAGTTGGCATATTTTGTAAATCTCATCTAATGTGATCCTCTAAACTATCTCGATCATCAAATTTTTACATCAAGTGAAAATCAGGTAGCTCATATTGACATCACTGCATTTAATGCTATACACTGTTCTTGTTAGGTAACTTTGCAATAGTAACCAATAAGATGATTTCTCAACTTAAAAGCTTTCGGTCCATAAATACTGTGGCTTTTCATCTTTAGAACTCACATGACTCACACACAACCTCATAGTAAGATACAGATTGAGGTTGACTGTGAGAATTATTCTTGCTTGAGGCCATGCTTTTGTGCAACACATGACACTTTGACCAAAATAAATCAGCGTTCAGGCAACATGTTGAGATCCCCCCATGACAAATATTAGTGTGTTCTTCCTTTTCTGTATTGTTTCTCTTTCTCTGTTGGAGAAACTTAAAACTGAACATTTACAGTAAATGTGGTAAGGCAAACGGTCTCTGCTGACTGGAATTCCACTGACCACAAACATCCTTTAGGGTAGATATCTCTCTAATTATCACTCCGTGTGCCTTTGATTCCTTTTCCCCCTTGACAACAGTGTGTCTGATGTGCCTCAGCTGCCAAGAGTGACTAGCAACAATTCTGTGTATCTAAGCCAGCAGCTGCTGAGATGATGGCCCAGCATCAAAGAACTCCATGAGATGGATGGTACTCATAATTCTACTCTGCGGGGACAAGGTGGGGGAGGTTGGGGGCAAAAACCAACATCAAAAAAACCCAGACTGTAACCCACCCACCCCCAACCTTTCAAGCAAGGCTTTGTCCCCGAGTTACCTTCCTTTAATAAGCTTCCGATAACTAGGAATTGGGTTCACTGAGAATACTGGAAGCGTTCGTTGGGAATGCAATACTGAACTCCCAATCCTTTCCGGCAATGACCACCCGGTGGACAGATGGTGTCTCTTAAACACAGAGAGAAAGCAAAGCTATCCATCATAGAGAGGACATCCAAGACCCTTTGCTCTGTCTATGCCTCTCTAACTCTCAGGTTACAGGCTTACACAACCGTCCAAATAATATTCACTGTGATAAATGGTCCTCTAAGCCGCCTACCTCTCATTAATCTCTTTCTTTAAAGGAGCATCCATCATGGAGCAGGGCTAGAGCTTTGTGAGAGAACACTAGAGTTCATTTACAGGCCAGCTGAGCTTGAGTGATGCATGTCATTTTAAGCTTGGATGGGAATGCGCTTATGAACACACAAATGTCCACATACATGAATGCCCACACACAAAGGCGGATACATGCACAACTGTGCATTCTTGACAAATAAATTCAATGATTCATGGATTGATTTAAAATGTGGAAAATTTCTAAATGTGTAAAGCAACTTTCCTACTTTACCTTAAAGTAAAAATGATCATGCATTAAGCTACATTAGAACTTAATTGTTGCTTTAATTGCTCAATAAGCAATATATCTGTCTGTCACTGGCTCCTGAGGTCTCTACCCAAACAGGGCTTTCAATGACTTAATGACCCAACAGCTGAACTCAGCAGTGCGACAATTTATACAATTTTCTCGCCTGTGTCACTTTCTTTTAGTCTAATGACAAACACTACACAGCACCGCCTCCGCTTTGCTTTTATACATTTGACCTGTATCTCTGACTTCCCAACTCTCTCCCCAGCCTTTTCGGTCTAATTCTCAAAAATATTTCTTCTTTCTTCCCTCCCTCAGCATCTTGGAAAGCCTGCGTGAAAGATGACATGTGTCAGGATGCCAGAAGTAAAGGGTGGCAGTGTGATTAACGGCTCTGTTGAAAGGGTAATTGACAGTTTGGCATTGTGCTGATCTTCTCCACCAGGGTTTGGTTTCTGGACCCCTGAGGACCAGACTGACTCATTTTTCTAAAATGGACTGCCAGCTAAAAGTCACCTCCCATGAGAAAGGAGATGGATTCTTGTCTTCTTAACAGAAGATTGATTTCTTCATTGTCAACACAACAAAGTAACATTCATATAAGTTTACAACCACAATAGAGTGCTAGTTCAAATGAGAGTTTGGACAGCAGGTCAATGTGATGTTTTTGTGGGGGCATGTAGTGATACAACTTTTCTTATATCACAATTAAGAAAACATGTAATTAGAAGATATATATGGCATATTTTATTATTATTTCTAATAAAATTAAAATATTTAGCTTCACTGTTTATTTAAAAAAAAAAAGAACTTCTGTCAAGGTCAACAATTCTCTTAAAATCAAATAATAATAAAAAAAACCATTTATGATAAAGAAATATAAATTAATGTGGCGTGACTCATCAGAAACTATTTATGAATTAATAATTTATAATATTTGTTAACAAGAACTTCATTCCTTGAAATATATATATTTTTGTATTTTTTTATGTAAAATGATGATTAAGATGACACTTGAAATGTATTTAATGCACAAGGAATGTGTTTGATTACTTTGATCTTTTGTCTCAGCTGCTGTGTAAATCAATGGTGTTCTAGCAGATTTTTGTTGGCTGTGATTGCAGGCATGCCTGGCTGGAGAGGTATGTTGACACTGATTGGGATTAGGGAATGGTGGGCCTCCTGCCCTTTCATCACCACCACCATCAAGCCCCGTTCCTGCGTCACATCCATGCATGACTGATGGCCGCTTGTCCGGATGACCTGCCTCGCACCTTAGATCTGACAGCGACTAATTTTACCCTTAGAAAGAGGGAGAAGGCAGGACCTGGAGTTGCGCCTAAAAGAGTTTGAGAAGCGAGAAGCTTTTTGGCCAGAATGGCCTGTGGGATTTGCGGAGGCATGTCTAATTAACTCACATTATCAACCCACACACAGATGAAGAGAGATCTAACTAACAGAGTTGAGGCAAAGTACAACTCTCAAAATAGATTTGATGTCTATTCTGTCATTCCAAATATGGTTCAAAGACAGATGAAAATATTAATTTCAGAAGGACTGCTTCTCCACACGTTTGTCTTCTCATAACAGTTCGGAATTGTCTAGACTCCAGACACGCACCAAAAAGCTCATATGTCATGGAAAGTTGTTAAATTGGGTTACGGCAATAGGAAAGGCCAGCAGGAGTGACTAATATCAACTTACTTGCATCAAGACAGCACAAACCTAATATGACTTGGAGACAGACGCATAGCTTGTCAACTCCAATCATTACACATGTCAGGAATCCATCAAGTTTACAGCTAATTAGGTGTGCTCAAATTAACCAAAGCAATTTTTTTTACACAGAGCTGTGCAAACCTTTAAGGCAAGAGAGAAGATGGGGAAAGAGTACATTTCACCTACAAGACGTCTTAATGAAAGATCAAGATCGCGATTGAGCTTTACATCACCTATGAGAAACAATGCATCAGAATCAATAAGTTAAAAGTAACATTCTTATTTAAGTGGCTCAGTCTGTTACCACATCACTAAATGTGTTGTCATACCTGTAAACCATAAACTCATACTTGTAAACCACACGGTCACCACTCTGCACAGTGCCCATGAGTGAAGTTTGGATGAGCATACTGATGAAATAAAAGCTCAGGCAAGCTTATGGGAAAAAGAAGGAGAGCACTCACATGGCCCTGCTCTGATTGACCATTAAAGCCTTTGATGGATGAGGCTGTCACAAGGATAACAATTAAATCCAACATGAGACAAAGCTGTTCTGACAGGCCAGTCTAACAGAGCAAGCCATACCCCTCCATTAAACTCCACATCATCTCTGCCTCAAACACACACACACACACACACACACACACACACACGAACAGTGAAGGCTATATAATAATGGTTTGTATCTCTGTTTCAAAGAGCTCTGCTATAAATATAAAAATGCCCCAGAACATAGCATAGGATCTATTCTATTAAGCAGACAGATAATATAGTTAACATTAATGCAGTTTCAGTAGTTCCCACCTCTTTACAGAAGTTAAAAGTCTGAAATGGTTATGTGTATGTATGTGTCAGTGATGATGCATAAAGACACACATCTGAGCTGATAAAAAGGACACATTAAAAAAAATCTGGTTCAAAATGCTAACTAGTGGTTTCACAAAGTTTTGAAAGATAGACCGATATACAAATATTTACTAAAACACTTTGCTTGCACCTTAAATATAATGTACAAAATTTTAATCATTATATTAAAAAAAACATGCTTTTTAATGTAATATATTTTTTATTATTATTTTAATTATTATTATTTATTTTATATTTACTTTTCTATCATGCATGTTGAATTCCAAATGTCAAGTTTTATTAGGGTTAGTCCAGTTGTCCTGTACAAACAACAAACTTTTCACAACAAATATCCAAAGCAACAACAACTTAATGTCCTTAATATGCAGATGAGAGTCTAAATGGGTTCTTTCTCGTTTATGTTTTTCTTGTCACATGACAACAAAATGGCTTCCTGGCTGTTTGTCATGCCACAAAGTTTTTTAAATATTAATATTTTAAAACAAAACTGCTTTGCCCCTTAAAATAAAAAAAAATATTATGTCAAATAACTAATAACAGGACCTCTATCAGCAAATTTCTTTAAAATATATTTTTCTTTTCTTTCTCAGTGTCTAGTAAATATTTTTCATATGTTTTTTTTATTTTTATTTTTTTTACAGTATCCAGAGTTACACCACTAAGACACACAAATTCCATCAAAATGACTTGTAATTAGAAATTAAAAGCATGGTCATAATTCAAAAGCTGTATTCAAGTATCTTTTTAGAAAATTAATTTTGTGGCGAAAAAGTATCCATCAACACTGGAAAAAAGGGAAATTAGTTATACACCAAAATAAAAATCCATGCAAATACGATTACGAGCCTATATAACCTAGACCTACCCAGATAATGTTCTTTATGGTAGTTTGTAATTGCAAGGCACTATAAACCAAATGTAGCCTACATAACAGTTTAAAGAGAATAAACTCAAGAGGACAGATGCAAACGAGCATCTTAATAAAATCAGTTCAGATAAACTTACCTGTCGCTCGTTTTGGCGCCTGTTGTTTTCTCCTCGGCATACTTGCGCGCAGATTGTGTCTAAAAACGCAACCTGAAACAATATTCAACGATAGCTATAAGCTCCCAACCAGATGTATCACCATTAAAGAACAGTGCGGCGCAGTCACAAAAGCTACAACACTTCGCATTAGACATAGAGGAATGCCCAGGTGCTCCGTGTTCATCTGTTGTCTTTGTTTAAAGCCCTTCTGTTGGAATGATGAGGAACTGCACAGCAGGACAGTAACGCCTAGCCGCTCGCTCGCTACGAGTTTGTCACGTCACTCAAAAGTCCGCGACAAACGATCCCCTCAAAACACAAAAAGTGAAGAGGCGTTCACACGTCCGGCTGCGTTCAAAACAGCTAGATTTTGTAAAAACGGACTGGCGATGAACACAGCATTTTAAGTCGAAATTAGAAGTAAATAGAAATTACACGCCTTTAAACTCGACAACGCGAATGGCTATGAGACATAAGAGAGACACAACCAACCAAAGACATCATGTGTGGATTTAAAAAAAAACTAAACAATAACTGACGAAACGCGTCCTGTAGCCTACTCCTATCGGTCACTCCTATCGGTGCTCACATAACGCCCAAAAAATGCAGTCTAAGTAGGCAGCTCATACGGTTTTGAGACACTGCCAATATGTCACTTAAGAGGACATTAACAATACCGCTTACACTGTCAGGAAGGATGTGACTTAACTCTTTAATGGACACACGCAGGGAAAAAAATAGTTTTTTTGGGAAATTAACAACAAGCAGTATTTAGTGTTTTTAAGCATAGGCTATACCAAATGGTTGATATGTCGGTTAATGGTTAACATGTATTTTTCATCATTATCCATTGACTTAAATTATTTACATCGAAATTAGACGTTCATTTTACAATCATTAGGCTACACTATAACTTGAAATCAATGTAATCAAAAATATTTATGTTTTTTAAATACATGCTTGAAAAAAATCCATCATTCGAAAGCCATAGGCATCATATTAATACAGATTTGAAAGTGCACTTTAACTAGATATCTCAAATATATTTTAGCAAGTTTACTAAAAAGAAAACCTCATGCTGTTGCTGTGTAGTTAATTGGATCAGCCCAGCAAACCCTCTGAAATTAAATTACATCAAAGTATGATTTCCACACACACAAAAATGATCCCACATGCTATGATTGATCTCAGTATTCTTTACATACTGAAATGATGCTTGTGAAAACAGTGTATTCTTGAAAGCTGCGTTGAAAACTAGTGAACTTGTGCATACAGAGCCGATTTGAAGAGATGTCTCAGTCAGTTTGCCTTTAGTTCCAAACATTTTTCAATTGTTTTTCATAAATCAAAGAGTGGTTAAAGAGTTAATTAACCTTCCCTGATTATACCCTGATTAAGCTGTAAAAAAAAAAAAAAAGCTGTAAAAAATATTGCTTCTTTTATATTCGAAATATTATTATTATTATTATTATTATTATTATAAATATTATTATATTTATAAATTATTAAAAACTTTGATTTAGGCCATGTTATCAGATGTTCATATTTAAATGTACATGAACTGACCTATAAAAAAATTTTAGAACCTAAAAGTTATTACTGTGTTTAAGAAAATGTTGAAATATTTGCCACTCATACTTCTGTAAGAATATGCATGATTATCCTTATTATTCCATACATAATAGAGCTTTTATGTTTTGAGAAAAAAAAATAGAAAACAAATCTAATTCATTACTGCCGTTTTAATATTTTAATGTGTTAGACATATTTGTAGAAATCAAACAGTGAGCAACAAAATTCAAAATGTAAATTTCTTTCTCAATGTTTTGTTGTTCTGTAAGCTTCTCAATGTTGAATTCTACTGAAAACCAATAAAAGAAGTTTGTTGTGAGTGTCTCTGTTGTATTTTCTGCAAACAGTCTCTTGAGTAATCAAAACTGCATGACCAAAACAAGCTTCCCCTGAGGACTTTCTTTACAAATCAACACTGTCTGAGGATGTCTTTTTAAGTACTGTAAAGTCATTCAGATGTGGGTCAGAGTTCTGACCGTGCCATTAAAACGCAGGCAGAGACATAGTGCTCTCATTTAACTGCTCGGCTGCATCATATATCATCCCACTGCCACAGAGCTGCATTAGAGAGGATCTTTGATTTTTACTTTTAGAGCAACATAAATCAAATGCAAGGCGAGGTCTGCCAGTGACATCCTTGTATTGGTCCTCACGGAATGGGATGGAGAGGGTTTGTTGATTGAGGTCAGGAGCAAACTACTAAACACAAAACAGTTGCAAACGAGCAAAAGAAAATACTGTATAATATTGGTTAGTTTTCATGAAGTGTAATGGTTGTTACATTTTTAAATGTAGCAAATGTTATTTAATTGCTCGTTTTCAGATTTCTGTAAATAAGTCTGTTATTTGGGAAGTTCATTCTGTTTAGCACTCAAAAGGCCTTAACTAGTCAAATATGTCTTCTCGTGTTTGTGCTTGTGCAACGATGTCAGAGCAAACATTAAGGAAGCAACTGTCTCATTACCCAGACTGCTTTGGTCTTCCCCGCCTCAGAGCAATCTTGTCAAGCAGCATCTGAAACTAGAAGGGACATCTGCCAGCAGGACACCCACCCTCCCTACAGCTCACAGGAGGGTGTATTTGAGCCACATGTCCATCAGTCCTGTTGTGAAGATTTCATTTTATCTCCTCCTGCCCGCTCTCCTCCACTGTTTTGAGAGGTGCTGTCCTCCACTTTGATCTATGATGAACAGATGACCTTTTTCCCAAGTCAGGTGTCTGACTCTGTAACATCATGTTCTAACAGTGTGTCAAAACAGCATAGCTCACCTTCTTCAACTCCGGTTATTTGTCTCGGATAGACTCACAAATCTGTTTTGAAGAGATCTATGGTGAGGTGAATGTGTTGGGGATGGCAGCAGCAGGGTATATTTTAAATGTAAAAGAAAATAAATAAATAACAGAGGGAAGGCAATGATGTTGATTAAATCAAACTGGAGAAAGAATCTGCAAATACTGGTTTTAGCAATTCATTCTGACTCAGTATTGATCAGGCAGAGAAATTACAAGCATTATTTCTAGAAATTTTTGATCACTCCTTAATCAGTGACACAATCAGGATGTTTACTCTTAACCCTGAAATAAATGAAGTGTATTTTCAGTAGGCTGTAAAATGAAATAAGTATTGCCTCCAATACAGCAACATGAATATCATTAGGAACATAATTGAGTGGCCAATTTATGCAACAGGTAAGACTGGGGTTTCTATCTTTGTTACTAAAAGGTATGGAGACACGCAAATGTTGGTTTCATACACCTGGTTCATAAACCTATTGCATAATACTTGGATATTTCTATGCTACTGTAGAGACAATATTTCTCATTCTCATTGGGAAAAAGCCCACTGAGCTGGATTGACATGGAACGGCACAGTTTCCCATCGCGAACTGTTGGAGGGAATAACAATGGAAATGCACTTTTGGAGCTTTTTGAAAGACAATAAGCGGTGCCAAAACAGCATTCTATATGTGTACTTTCTTCTGCACTGGAAGCTCTTGTTACCAAGTCAAATTCCTTGTGTGTGTAAACATACCCGGTAATAAAGCTCCTTCTAATTCTGATCAATTTAGCAAGATTTTTAAAACTATACTGTTTTCGTCCATGGTGTGAATGGGCATTTAAGGTGCATATACAGAAATAAAATAAACCTAGCCTGAAAAATATTCACTAAATATTCTGTATAAATTATTCAATATAACTGTGACAACTTGCCCCAGTCTCCCCTATTAAAAGACATTTCATTTATGCAGTTATCACTGAGAAATGTTTCATTAATATGACCACACTACATTCACATTTCCACTAATCCAACTTCCTCTCCAGGATGACAGCAGAGGCACGGTCATAGGCCGCTCTGAATAGATAATTAAGCCTTGATCTTAAAATATAAATGTACAGATGGAGCTTATGGCAAAAATTGAAAATTTTCACCTTTAACCACCATTAGTTTGACAGTGACACAGTTTCCCCTCAGCGAGAGAATACAGTGGGCCGAGTTCAGTCAGGTGAGAGGTGACAGGGCCGTATGGTGGATCTCCTGCCAGTGACAGGCTGTCATTTGGAGATGTGTGCCATGTGGCTGTCTCTCAGCCTGTCTTTGAGCTGAAGGATGACCCCTGCTCACTGGGGCTTCACTGGCCATGCCATTCCTGTCTCTCAGCTCAAACGTCTGACAGGAGACATGACATCAGAGACACATCGACTCCATCTTCAGGTAGGCCTGTCTTGTGATTTTTGTGATAGTTCAGGAAAAGAGAAAATGAGAGAAAGTGTATTGTGTCTAATTCTTCCTTAAGTCTAAAAGAGCTATGGCATTATGCTTTAGAAATTTGCATACTGAAAGGTATTGTGTCTTTCAAGCCAGTCTGAAGTGTTTTGATTAAGGTGAAAGATATACTTATTAACATTTGGAATATATTATTATTTATTTATTTATTTATACCAAAAATCCATCATCAGTGACATAAATGCATTTTTGCAATTAACTGTCCTTGCTGATGGAGTAATTTAACTTGATTTGTGGCTACTGGCAGGAGGAGAAAATGAGTATCAATTCTTCAATAACAAATACATCACAAATGTAATTTTATCACAAACTGTTAAGTAAATATACAAACATATCCTAGGACATGTATGTATCTCATATTGTATACTTATGTGTGATGTATACAAGCATACATTATATATTTGTTTTTTGGGTCTGTCAGTGTAATATAGCATAATAATAAAAGACAGGAAAGATTCAAGCTACCATTTACCCAGTGTTGGGGAGTAACTAGTTACATGTAACGGCGTTACGTAATTTAATTACAAAATTATTGTAACTGTAATTAGTTACAGTTACTAAGAAAAAATTAGTAATTAAATTACAGTTACTTATGAAATTTTTTACGATTACAAAGGGGATTACATTTGAATATTTACACACATCCACATACAGATTTAACTGATTTCTTTCCCAAATTGCACTGACTATTCTGAAACATACCGCGCTAATAATTTCCGGGATGCGGAAATACAGTCTGGTTCATAGAATCCAGTCATAAAAATGGAATGCCTAACGCGGACGGAATATCCCACATTTTGGATGACTAAGTCAAAAGTAGGTCAGTACACTTGAATCAAAACATGACATCGACTAGTGTCTGTTAATATAAAGCCCCAAAAATGCAATATATGACTCCTGCACGTTCTGCGTGTCTGTGGAAATCAGGCGCGGACTGGACACCGGGAGAACCAGGACAATTCCCGGTGGCCTGACAGCCGATTTTGCCCCACTATTTAATATCATTATTGTATAATTGCCTGCCGAATGTACTAAAGCGATCATTTGCGAATCCGCCATTTGATAATTAAATCTCTAATAAATCATGAATTGTTAGTCATGACGCGCGCGCTCTCCGCGCCTCCGCCAAACGGTTTGGATCAGACTCAGAGTAATCAATGAGAGAGAGAGAGAGAGAGCGAGAGAGAGAGAGAGAGAGAGAGAGAGAGAGAGAGAGAGAGAGAGAGAGAGAGAGAGAGAGAGAGAGAGAGAGAGGGGATTGCTGGAGCAGAGAAGCTGAACTACTGTTCAGGGTTTCAGGTCAGTTTCATCTGTAAAGATGCCTTTTTGTCTTTGTTTTTTTATTTATTTAATCAAGCAGCAGCACGTTGCTCATCAGTCATCACTCAAAATACTATATAAAGTACATCATTATTATCTGTTGTAATGTTACAGTAGTAATTTAGCTAAAAAAAAAAACAGATTTTTTTATAGGTTTAGGGGGAGCTACGACAGACAACAACACAACCCTTACGAAATTTAACATTTTAATTTTTAACTATAAATCCAGAGAAAATGGTTACTATTGTTTAAATGTGATAACCAAAAATGTAAAATTATTTTACAAATGTATTTATTTATCCATTTGCAAAAAAAAACAAAAAATAAAACAAGGTTATTTTACTTTTAAATAGGCTAATAAAAGCATGGTAATTTTTTGTAAGGGAAAAACATGACTCCTGTACAGTATTAGGATTTTTTCTATAAATATATTGTAGCATTGTAGAGTATTGTATTGTAAAGTATAGTTTTGTTCAATCTTGAGTATTAAAGTCATGAGAGAGATGGACAACGGCAAAATAAAGAGACTGAAGAGAAAAATGGAAGTGAAGGTGCAGTTCAGGAGATAACTTTTAATTATTTTGCATGTCCCCAAATTAAAGATTTAAACCTTTTTTATGTCAGGTCCACACAAAAAATAGTTTTGTCCATGAATTTGTTTGTATGAGTTTGAATTTTCCATTCTGAATTTTTTTCCCAGTCCGCCCCTCCTGTAAATTAATGGCAAAGACATGGTTTCATTTACTACACATAGGCCTACTGAAGCTCGCAGTGTTTTCAACCTCTGCCGCCTCAATATAGGAGTACACGAGCACATAAACACAATTTCTAGAACTGCTTTGTGTCACTTAATGTGCATTTTACTTATTTTGAGAAAACTATCATCATATACAGAGACAGCAGTTTAAAAAAAACACCAATGTTTCAGGAGTTTATTACACAGAATACGTCACATGCTTATTAGATAACTGTATTTAAGTTGATGTATATGCTTTCATTTATTATTCTTTAATTTTCACAAATTTAGAAAAGTAATCAAAAAGTACTCAAAAGTAATTAGTTACATTACTTTAATAAAGTAATTGAAAAAGTTACACTACTATTACATTTTAAACAGGGTAACTTGTAATCTGTAACCTATTACATTTCCAAAGTAACCTTCCCAACACTGCATTTACCACATACTGCACATCTTCAAATAATACCCATCTCAAACTCAATCTACCCACCCAGCTCTCGAGAACTTCCTGAGAGCTTTCTGACCTGCTGCATCACAGTCTGCTGACAGCTGCACATCCTCAGACGAGAAAGCCCTTCAGCGGGTAGTCAAATCTGCCCATCGCGTCACTAAACTCGGCTACTGGCCATTGAAGACCTGAACAACAGTCGCTGCCTGTAAAGGGCTCTCCATATCATCATTATGGATTCCATCCACCACAGCTACAGTCTGTTTTCTTCCCTGCCATCTGGAAGCCACATAGACACAAACACAGACCACAACAATTTCATCCCTTGAGGTTTCATCACCTACTTTGATCTATTTTTCACTGTCATCTGACTTAAACAAATCCTCTATACAAACCTAGTACCAAACCACAAAATACAGATGCTTTATTTTACTATTATTGCAAAACACAAACACAATATACTACATAAATAAATCTTCATCCCACTTTTTAACTCTAGCTGAAAGTTAAAAGTAATAGACTAATACGTTTTTTTGTTGCAAAAAAAAAAAGTTGCTAAATGCTTTTGAAATGGAATTAATCATTTTCGAGAAAAATGTGAATTTGTTTTTCTTTGCATATAGCCCTATAGCAACAGCCATGAAAAAAAACATAGCGGAAATGCTCTTTATTAGATAATCTTTCTCTCAAATGAAGTGCTTTTTAAACAATATTCTAGACTTTATTCATTGACAAGAGCAGAGGTGGAAATTAACGAATTATTTACTCGCGTTACTGTAATTGAGTAGCTTTTTTGTGTACTTCTACTTTTACTTTTTTAAGTAATTTTTTTAATCTGTAATTTTACTTTTACTTAAGTATATTTTGTTTGAAGTATTGTACTTCGCTACATTTTAAAACACATTAATTACCGAGTAAAAAAAAAACGCTCCCTGGAAGCTACGTCAGTAAATAATGGTCAGGAGGGCAAACTGGCGCTAAAATCACAAGAAAGATGCAGACGGAGAAAACAGGCGTTAGTGGTGCAGACACCGCTGAAAACGAAACCCCCTCATATTCTGAAGTTGAACTCGAAGGTAATGAAGTGAACCCCTGCCCATAACTCTGTCATGTTGTGTATGCTTAGCTTGCCTAGGGAGATCAAACTAGCAGTTTATAAAATCTCGACAAGACATCAACCCTTCGTAAGCATATAGAGGTGAGCTAAATAATTGCGTCATTGCATTGGTGGTTAAAATGAAGCTTTGACATTTTAGCAAGAGGTTTTGCACAAATTAGCCAAAAAGACTGGTGCGGAGTGTGCGATATATATCGTCTGCGATCATATCATAATTGTTGTTTTAATGATGTACGCGCGCATTTAGAGTGTTCTTTCAGTGTGTGATTCAGTCTGTTGAAATGCATTTAGAATGAAATGAATCAAAATCACACAAAGAATGCTGTATTTTCCTCTAAAAATCATAATCACACACACACACACACACACACACACACACACACACACACACACACATATATATATATATATATATATATATATATATATATATATATATATATATATATATATATATATTTATAGATCAGTGGAGATTTCTTTAAGACTGCAAGGGAAGCTCAGCTTCCCCTTTAATGTAAAAAAAACAACAACAACGGATGTACTATTGTGTATTATGTATTGTGTTAATCAGCTACATGTAGGCTGACTCGATTTTCTTCTCATACGTTCCGTAGCGTCACAGTGCATTTCCCTGTTGAAGCCGAGCGTTTATTGACTTCAATGGGGCTGCTTTGAACAGTTTTTTTCAGTGCTCCGAAGCTAGACGGTCATTGGATAAATGCTGCGATTATGTCCCGCCCACGGACGCTCAGCGTCT
Organism: Carassius carassius; assembly: GCF_963082965.1. Lineage (NCBI taxonomy): Eukaryota > Metazoa > Chordata > Actinopteri > Cypriniformes > Cyprinidae > Carassius > Carassius carassius. Next base: position 26,919,180 of record NC_081767.1, on the reverse strand, counting down.
CTAGAGGTGAATGAGGAGTGGGCTGGCCCGCACTCCGGGCTTCCGTGTGATGATTGGAGGATCTGTCGATCTCCTTTTGACTGAAAGCAGTCTGCACCATAAGAAGTCAGTGAAGCTGTTTCACGCTCAGTCCCATGATCGCGGATTTCTCAAGTGTATTCGAAAGATAAACTGCGGCAATATTTCTTGATATTTGTAAAATGCAGAACCACCACAAAATTAAATTGGTAACTAAGACAGATTGAAAATGTGCGCGCGCACACACACACACACACACACACACACACACACACACACACACACACACTATAGTCATCTAGTGGTTAAAATGATTTATTACAATTTTTAAACTGAATTTCCCCAAAAATGGGCAAAAATCTTACATTAAACCTTATAAAATTATCCATGGTATCCCCATGTATGAAAGTTAGAAATCTGGGTCTTTTATGAAGTGAATTTGACCTGAAATGCTTTTTTTCTTTTTTTGTAAGAAAAAAAAAAAATATATATATATATTTTTTTACAACAGGACAGTAAACTAAGAGACTTGCGTTTTAGACACCATATTGCCTGTTTTTGCTCTATTTCTATAACAAAAATTTATTTCAAACACAGCCACCAAAGCACAGTTTTGCATCTCTGAGCAACATTACAGTGTTTCGTTCCTGAATGAATCAACCGTTTAAATGATTTGGTTTAATCGCAATGACTCACTTATTAACAGTGACTTGCTGACACATACTGGCCATTTTAATTTCACATTTAAAGTATCTTTTGATTTTTTTTAATAATTAAGTTTTTATAATTTCAAATGAGTATTCAACATTTTATGTCTGGCATATCAAAACATTCATGCATTTGTAACTGCAGGTTAAATGCATTCTTGTCCTGCACTAAACGGTGTGTAAATACATCTAAATGCCACGTCCAATGAAGCTTTTGCATTTCCTCTGCATTAAAAGATGAGTTTGTTGATACTGATTTGCCTGAAAACAGCCCAAATGTCTTATTATTCTAAATAACTGATTCCTTTAATTAAAAACTACTAGTTTGAGATTAATAGGCCTATCCCAGGGGTGTCAAACTCAGTTCCTGGAGGGCCATAGCCCTGCAGAGTTTAGTTCTAACCCTGCTCCAGCACACATATCATGTAGTTTTCAAATAAGCCTAAATGATTAGATTAGCTGGATCAGGTTTGTTTAACTAGGGTTATAACTAAACAGTGCAGGACTGTGGCCCTCTAGGAACTGAGTTTGACACTCTTGCCTGTCCCATTTTTGCCTCCCTCCCACTGTTAAAATGTAACTAAGTAATTTTTACTCTGAGTAAATTTTAAATGAGCTACTTTTTACTTTTACTTGAGTAGATTTTTAGACTGGTACTTTTACTTGTACTTAAGTAAAATTTCATTAATGTAATGGTACTTTTACTTGAGTAGAATATTTTTGTACTCTTTCCACCTCTGGACAAGAGACACAAAAGCAAATGGGTTAAGAAGGATAATGATAAAAAGGAAAATAAGATCATACAGGAAACTGCTGCCTATAAACTAGAATTATAACTACTACTTTTAATATTATATAATATGTGTATATAAATATATATAGCTTATATGTATGGTGAATTAAACATTAATGAGACAAGTTATTAATCATCATGAACAAAATGAATGCAGTGCGAGATAGTCAAACAGGGTGTCTTTTTTAAAAGATGTAAGCGCATTGTCCTCCCCTGCTGCAATATCAGAGTAGCTGGACATATTTGCATGCTCAGCGCTGTGTGTCTGCAGTAATTCATCATTGGTCTCTGAGGTATTGAAAGCATCAGCATCCGTCAGCAAGCTTATGTCAATGGCTCTGTTTTTAAAAGAACAAAAGAACTATTTCTCATCAGTAGAGCACTTGTTTTTAAATATCCCCAACTGCAATGGAGGAAAAAAACATACCTAATGGCCTGTAAGATCACAATATTGACAAAATAATTAGATTAATAATCAATGGTCAAACTGTGTAACTGTGGAATGAGATTGTAGCCTTTGCCTATTGCTATAACAGATCTGCTCTAAAATCCTATTAATAAGCAAAGATTTAAAGAAATAGATAAAAATTACAACAAAAGTGTCACGGTTCATGAATGCATGTTTCCTGCTTGTCTCATGTTATGTCATGTTGATTGTTTCATGTGGGTGTTACCGCTGATCAGATGATCACACGCAGCTCATTCCACGAGCCCTGTCTTTCGTCTCTTGTTTGTCAGACCGTTGTTTGAGGTCCTCCGTGATTCTTGTCTGTGTCCCATCTGCTCAGCTACTCCTTGTGTCTTGTTCCTGTACTCTCCAGTCTATGCTGCCATCGAGGTCCCTGCGTCACCCACCATCAACCCAGCCTGACCATACTTCTCTAATAAAGGATTGTTTACTTGCATTTGCTTCCTGTCCTTTATGTGATCGTGACAGAACGATCTGACCACCCATGGAAGCAGCGAGTATCCCATCGTCGGCATTGGAAGAGTTCCTCAGCGTCAGTGCTCGAAGGATGGACTCCCAGGAATGGAATCTTAACGACACTGGTCACGCTGTCCAGGCTTAGGTGGCGCAGGTGTCCGAGCTCACCCAGCAATTACAGCTTCTGCGAGCCCCCACTGCTCCGCTCACAACGTCTGTTCCTCCTACACCATCGGAGACCCCCTCCCAGCCGGAACCACGCCTTCCAGTTCCGGAAACCTACTCTGGTGAGCCTAATTTCTGTAGAGCTTTCCTAACACGATACGCTATGCACTTCTCTCTTCAACCCAGGACCTTCTCCAACGAACACTGGTTGACACTGCTCACTGGGAGGGCGGCATTATGGGGAACGGCAGTGTGGGAGAATCAAGATCCATGCTGCGCCTCGTTCCAGACGCCGCCGAGATGAAGCGTGTTTTTGTTCGGGCCGTTGCCGGGAGAGAGGCGGCTAGGAAGCTAGCCGAATTACGACAAGGAGAGAGATTTCGGATTTCTCTATCGAGTTCCGCACCCTGGCGGTGGAGTGTCAATGGAACGAGGAGGCGCAGTGGGACATGTTCCTGCATGGGCTGGCTGACTGCGTCCAGAGGGAGATCTAAGCCCTGGATCTTCGGACCTCAATCAATGGACTCATTGAGCTGGCACTAAGGGTTGATGCATGACTGACACGAGTGGAACGACGTAACCTACCCAATCCCACACCGAGAGCTCCTACGGATGCCCGGGTCAGCGGTGGGGACGCGGCCAGCCCCTCCTACGATCACGAGCCCATGCAGGTAGGGCGAGCTCCGCTTTCCCGGGAGGAGAAGGAGAGGCAGAGATCCCTGGGCCTGGGCCTCTACTGCGTTGGGATCGGTCATCACGCCAACATCTGTCCGGTAAAAGGCCAAGCCCGGTAGTAAGTATGAGGCTACTATCAGGTGGGATCTCCGCCGAGAAGACCTCGTCATCATCTACGCTCCTCCTGGTAAGACTAAGATGGTCAGCATGATTTCACGACTGTCAAGCACTTCTGGATTCCGGGGCTGAAGGTAATTTCATGGACCATGCACTTGCACGCAAACTTCAAATTCCCCTCACTCACCAGATCACGGTTCACGCACTCAATGGACAAAGACTGCCGGTCATCTCACTCATCACTGAAAACATTACCCTCATCACATCAGGCAACCACTCAGAAATCATCTCATTCTACATACTAGACTCTCCCCTTGCACCCATAGTTCTTGGTCACCCCTGGCTCCTCCGTCACAACCCCAAAGTGGACTGGCAACTGCATTCCATCCTGGCCTGGAGTAACAAATGTCATGAGTCTTGTCTAGTGTCTGCTTGTCCGTCTGTTTCTATGTCTATGTTTCAGGAGGAAGCAGTGGATTTGTCTAACGTGCCCGCGGAGTACCTCCACCTGAAGGAAGTGTTCAGTAAGTCTTGTGCTGCTTCTCTCCCTCCGCATCGTCCCTATGACTGTGCCATAGATTTACTGTCAGGTAAGTCTCCGCCTAAAGGCAAATTATATTAACTTTCTGTCCCAGAAAGGGAGGCTATGGAGAAATATATTTCTGATTCTCTAGCTTCGGGGTTCATCCGCCCTGCCTCTTCTCCAGCGGGGATGTGGTTCTTTTTTTGTGGTGAAGAAAGACGGGTCACTGCAACCTTGTATTGATTACCGGGGACTGAACAACATCACGATAAAGAATACATACCCTTTGCCGTCTTCAGCCTTCGAGAGGTTGCAGGGAGCGTCGATCTTCACGAAATTGGACTTACGTAATGCTTATCATTTGGTCCATATTAGGGAAGGGGATGAATGGAAGACCTCTTTTAACACCACTTTGAATACTTGGTCATGCCCTTCGGGTTGTCCAACTCCCCAGCGGTCTTCCAGGCATTCGTCAATGACGTGCTGCGAGATATGATCGATCAATTCATATATGTCTAGCTGGATGACATATTGATTTTTTCCTCTTCTCTCCAGGAACACGTGCAGCACGTTCGACGAGTGCTTCAGAGGTTGCTAGAGAATGGGCTTTTTGTCAAGGCGGAGAAATGCACTTTTCATGCACAGTCCGTTTCTTGGGTATATCGTGTCGACTGAGGGAATACGCATGGATCCCGAGAAAGTTAAGGCTGTGGTAGAGTGGCCAAGTCCAGATTCCCGTAAGGCCCTACAGAGGTTTCTGGGGTTCGCCAACTTCTACCGGCATTTTATTCGCAACTTCAGTCAACTAGCCGCACCTCTGACCACCTTGACCTCCCCCAAAACTACGTTCAGGTGGTCAGACACAGCCGAGGCTGTGTTTGCCAAACTGAAGGGCTGCTTTGTTTCGGCCCCTATCTTAATCACCCCTGATCCATCACGTCAGTTTGTGGTGGAGGTCGACGCGTCGGAGGTGGGGGTAGGTGCGGTGTTATCCCAACGTTCTCCCTCAGACGACAAGATGCACCCGTGCACGTTTTTTTTCATATAGATTATCCCCTGCCGAACGCAATTATGATATTGGTAACCGAGAATTGTTGGCAGTCAAGATGGCATTGGAAGAATGGCGCCACTTGTTAGAAGTCTCGGGGGTTCCTTTTATAGTATGGAACGACCACAAGAATTTAGAATACATTAGTACTGCCAAAAACTCCAGGCAGGCTTGGTGGGCACTTTTTTTCGGACGTTTTGATTTTACTCTCTCGTACCGCCCGGGTTCCAAGAACATCAAACCCGATTCTTTGTCGCGCATTTTTGACCGTTCCGAACGCCCATCTACTCCCGAGTGTATTTTACCTGAGACATTAGTGGTCTCCACACTCACATGGGAGGTCGAATCGAAAGGTCAAGACGGCCTTAGAAGGGGTAACGCCTCCGCCCGGGTGCCCACCGAATTGATTATTTGTGCCGGAGGGATTACGGTCCAACGTCATTCAGTGGGGGCATTGTTCTAATGTGGCTTGTCATCCAGGAGTTAACCGTACTAAGTTTTTGGTCAAGCAACGATTCTGGTGGCCACTTATGGCTCGTGACATTCACAGTTTTGTTTTGGCTAGCTTGGTTTGTGCCACTGGTAAGACTTCCAATCAACCCCCTGATGGGTTACTTCAACCGCTGCCGATCCCTTCGAGACCCTGGTCCCATATCGCACTAGATTTTATTATCGCCCTCCCAGGGCAACACGGTAGTTTTGACTGTGGTGGACCGGTTCTCGAAGGCGGCCCACTTTATTCCCTTGCCCAAATTACCCTCAGCCAAGGAGACAGCGTTGACCGTCGTAGATCACGTCTTTCGTTTACATGGCCTCCCGACAGACGTGGTTTCCGACAGGGGACCCCAATTTGTGTCCAAATTTTGGCGTGAATTCTATATATTACTGGGAGCGACATCCTCACCCCCAAATTAATTTTAATATTTCATATTATTACCTTGATCGCATGATCGCAATTATTCATTTTGTGACATGTTTTAATGTAGACACAAACTATGTCAATAAAGTACATTAAACTATATTGCTGGTATATATAAAAAAGTATAAAATTACATTTCATGACACAACAACAGTAATATTTTGAAAATGTTGATCCGAATAAATGGTGGTTGAACTCAACCAATGCTGCGTGAACTAAACTAATCAGGATGTTTAGCGCCCAAGTCCCGCCCCCGAAAGCTCCGGAACTTTGAAAAAGTACCACCTTGCCAGCAGGGACTTTCTGAGTGGCAATTTTTACCCAGAACTTTATTTAGTTCCTGGTTCCTGTGGTGGAAACACACCAAGTACCAGGCCAAAGTCCCTAGTTCCTGGGTAAAGTTCCTGCGGTGGAAACGCGGCTATAGACAGCAAGGTAACTACCACAGTCACGGCCCAGAAAGGTACCAAGAAGATAGACAAAATGGTCGATGTGACATCAGTAGTTCAACTGTAATTTTACGAAGCTATGATAATAGCTATACTCTTTGTGTGCATAAATAAATAAATAAAAATAAAACAAAAACAACAATGACAGAATTTTTATTCTTGGGTGAATTATACCTTTAACGTCCACGTTCTTGAGGTTCGTCTCCTTCATCGCAAAATTGTAAGTTGGCGCCTCTAGAGCAGTTAGCTCTACCCCTACTTGTTTGTTTTCGACAAAAGGCTTTTTTGCCTTTTATTATTATTTTTTTATGTGTAATTCAATAATCCAAAATGATAATACTTTTATTTATTTAAGTTTAATTTATTTTAGCACATTCTGACCAAAGACCACATATATTAACCTACCTTTAAAGGGACTTTGACTGATTAACTTAATCTAACTTTAGTTACTGAAATTGCGGGACTGTTAAAATGTGCATTCACTTAAAAAAAATGGCATAATTGGCATCGTGGATAATCACAGTACCTTTCTAAAACCCCAATTACCCCATTAAGTTAATCATATAGCACAGGATAAAATCTCATCCCAAACGTCCAGTATTGCAGAAAAGGGTAAAAACCAAGCTGTTACTCAAGTGTCCCTGTGCATAAGTGCTCTCTGTCCCTCTCTAAACACCCCCCATCCTCCAGATCAGATCGCATTGCTCAAGATGTGTTTATTTCTGCTGCGCTGTCTTGTTTGCAGCGTGGCTCCATCAGTATACAGTCATGTCTCGCATTTGCAGCGGCGGAGGGTGGATAGGCAGACGAGCGCGTCTGTCAGTGAAAATGACACGCGTGCCACTTTTGCAGCGCGACTGACAGCGGGATGCGCACCAGTGTCACATCCCTGTATGTGTAGCCCAGAGCGGAGTGTGGGGGTCCCGTCCGTCAGAAAGGGGGAGGATTACCGAGATGGGGATGTGATGAGTGAGTGAGTGAATGAGTGACTGGAGCCGAGGCTTTTGCCTCTCCTCATTCTCACGATCTCCAGCTGCCACATCAAACGCCTCCTTCAGCCCACGTCCGGCTCTTTATCCCATCAATTAGATTTAATCGCAAGGATGGGTCACATAAACCCTACATGCGGGTAATCTCTGGCCCTGCTGAACAAAAGTACAAAAGATCAAAAGAGCCATTGGTAAGCACACTTTACCATACCAGTTCTGTGCATAAAAAAGTGCACTAGTAGCAAGTTTACTACCCTGACAACAAAATACAGAAGTGTCAAAGTATGTATCAGATGCTACTTTGATAAGTGCTACAGCATATGAGCACTTTATTTTATTATAGCCTGCATAGCCTAATTAGATGCAGTAAACCAAACCCTAATCCTTACCCTATAAGTACATCTTAATTTACATCTAAAGTAGATTTCAATTAAAGCAGCCTACAAAAGAAATCTGATTGTCATAGTAATATTAAATTGTATTTACATAGTATCACATGACATGATGAAAGGAAACCACAGTATTACCATGATACTGCATGTAAGAAACATGCCAATACTAAGGTACTTTGATATATAGACTACCATAGTATTGTATGACTGACATTTTCATATGCTACATAAATTAAGCAACTTACACCACCTGCTGGACAATTCTGAAATAGAACCCAAGCCTTTAAAATCACTTACTAGTATTTATTCAACAAGAAAAAAATAAAAATTCTGGTCTAGTAGCTACAACTGATGTGCTTTATTTGGCAGTTTACAGCATGTGCAGTGATTCCATTGCATGGTCCATCTGAGACTGAGCTGCGGTATAAGCTGTTTTGTGCATCTTTTCAGCTGAGAACAAGACTTTGGCTTTTTACAATAGTTACACGTGGGAATAGAAATGTCTCAAAAACATAGCAGTTACATAGAAGTAACACGAACATAGTCATTACAAATTGCAACTCCAAAAAGGAACAACCGGCATAACCAGCATGTTAATACACATTTTAAACATTACATTCTCATCCTTCAGGCCATAATTTGTCCATCATAATATGTCTGTCAAAGAGATATTAGTCCAAATCTGGTAAATATAATTACACAATAACAGGCCGGATGAGTATTGTGTCCATACGCACGAAACCGGTAACACTGACACTGGCCTTTTACAACCGAATTCCGGAAAAGTTGGGACGTTTTTTAAATTTTAATAAAATGAAAACTAAAAGACTTTCAAATCACATGAGCCAATATTTTATTCACAATAGAACATAGATAACATAGCAAATGTTTAAACTGAGAAAGTTTACAATTTTATGCACAAAATGAGCTCATTTCAATTTTGATTTCTGCTACAGGTCTCAAAATAGTTGGGACGGGGCATGTTTACCATGGTGTAGCATCTCCTTTTCTTTTCAAAACAGTTTGAAGACGTCTGGGCATTGAGGCTATGAGTTGCTGGAGCTTTGCTGTTGGAATTTGGTCCCATTCTTGCCTTATATAGATTTCCAGCTGCTGAAGAGTTCGTGGTCGTCTTTGACGTATTTTTCGTTTAATGATGCGCCAAATGTTCTCTATAGGTGAAAGATCTGGACTGCAGGCAGGCCAGGTTAGCACCCGGACTCTTCTACGACGAAGCCATGCTGTTGTTATAGCTGCAGTATGTGGTTTTGCATTGTCCTGCTGAAATAAACAAGGCCTTCCCTGAAATAAACGTTGTTTGGAGGGAAGCATATGTTGCTCTAAAACCTTTATATACCTTTCAGCATTCACAGAGCCTTCCAAAACATGCAAGCTGCTCATACCGTATGCACTTATGCACCCCCATACCATCAGAGATGCTGGCTTTTGAACTGAACGCTGATAACATGCTGGAAGGTCTCCCTCCTCTTTAGCCCGGAGGACACGGCGTCCGTGATTTCCAACAAGAATGTCAAATTTGGACTCGTCTGACCATAAAACACTATTCCACTTTGAAATAGTCCATTTTAAATGAGCCTTGGCCCACAGGACACGGCGGTGCTTCTGGACCATGTTCACATATGGCTTCCTTTTTGCATGATAGAGCTTTAGTTGGCATCTGCTGATGGCACGGCGGATTGTGTTTACCGACAGTGGTTTCTGAAAGTATTCCTGGGCCCATTTAGTAATGTCATTGACACAATCATGCCGATGAGTGATGCAGTGTCGTCTGAGAGCCCGAAGACCACGGGCATCCAATAAAGGTCTCCGGCCTTGTCCCTTACGCACAGAGATTTCTCCAGTTTCTCTGAATCTATTGATGATGTTATGCACTGTAGATGATGAGATTTGCAAAGCCTTTGCAATTTGACGTTGAGGAACATTGTTTTTAAAGTTTTCCACAATTTTTTTACGCAGTCTTTCACAGATTGGAGAGCCTCTGCCCATCTTTACTTCTGAGAGACTCTGCTTCTCTAAGACAAAGCTTTTATAGCTAATCATGTTACAGACCTGATATCAATTAACTTAATTAATCACTAGATGTTCTCCCAGCTGAATCTTTTCAAAACTGCTTGCTTTTTTAGCCATTTGTTGCCCCCGTGCCAACTTTTTTGATACCTGTAGCAGGCATTAAATTTTAAATGAGCTAATTAAGTGGATAAAAGTGTAAAATTTCTCAGTTTAAACATTTGCTACGTTATCTATGTTCTATTGTGAATAAAATATTGGCTCATGTGATTTGAAATTCCTTTAGTTTTCATTTTATTAAAATTTAAAAAACGTCCCAACTTTTTCGGAATTCGGGTTGTAGTTGTTAGATGGCAGATTTTAACACTAAATTATAAAAAAAACACCATCTTATATTTCCATATAATATATTGCTACTCTTTATTTGGAGAGTCTGTAACAATAGACTTAGCAGGGTAAGTGGTACTAAACTATCACAAAACCCTCGGTGCTGATCTGTCATTGCAGGTTGCTTTCCTGAGTCGCACTCCTCTGCGGATGGTCTTCAACATGTCTTCTCCTTCCTGCTCATGCCCTTGATGATGGTGGCCCTGGCTGGCCTGAGAATCTGTGGGAAATGGGAACTGGCCCTCACAGAGTGCGTGAGCATTAGCGACCAGCTCTCCAATCTTCTCCACCAGACTATGGCGATTGGCGGCAAGCATCTGCTCTTCTTCTGAAGTGAATCCCGCAGCTCCAGTTTGCTGGGCGTAGACACTTCCACCACCAGCTCCCCACGTTGGTAGACTCATTCGCTTGGGAGAAGCTTTGTAGTCCAGAATTTCTAACGATTCGTCACTGTACAGGTTTTCCTCAGTTCCATTGTGCACAAGAGGAGAGCTGGGGAATCCAGGTGAGTCTGGGACAGTCGGGGTCTCTACAGGGACGATAGGTGGTCGAATAGGGATGGGACCCACACTGGATGGGGTGCGTCTCACATTGGTTTTAGATGAAGGGGTTCTACGAATGGTGGCTGTTCCTGAGGCTATGACACCACTTCCTCTTCCTTTCCCATTGGTTGTTGGGGCTCCCTGGGCAGCCAGTGCTCCATGCAGCCCTGCGGTGCTGGCGGGCCGCTTGGTCTGGATCATACGGCGGTAGTTCTGAGCCAGGTTGCTATGGCGAGGGACGGTGCAGGACTTGTCAAATTCTGTGTAGGCATCGTTATAAGCATCCCCATTCACGGAATAACAATCATATTCCGATCCTGCAAAGAGAAAATGGGAAGAGTACTCAACTCTCTCTGCCTTACAAACACCGTCTTCATGCAGTGGATTGTTTTTGTGTCTGTTATAGGTCTCTAATTAATTGATAACAGTTTAATAAATTGCTAAAAATGTGGCTGTTTCAAAACATGAGTGAGATTTGCAGCCTATTTGGGCAGTATTTTAAAGCCTCATAAGCACACTCCAACACTCAACAGCTGTTCCAGAAAATAAGATACCTTGTTTTGGTGAAATTGTACACTACCAATAGGTTTAGTACGTTTTTTAGTTTTTTTTTTTTTAAACGTAGTTTTTAAAAAATTATGTAGTAGGTTTTTTTTAAAAAAATAAGTCTCTTTTGCTATCAAACATACAGTAAAATGGTACAATTCTGATCTAATTTTACAATTTAAAATACCTGTTTTCTATTTTTAAAATATTAAAAGAAAAAGTAATTTATTCCTGTGCTGGCAAAGGTGAATTTTCAGCAGTCATTACTGCATTCTTCAGTGTCACATGATCCTTCAGAAACCTTTCTAATTTGTTGGTGTTCAAGAAAGACACATTTCTTATTATCAATGTAAAAAAAAAAAAAAAAAAAAGTTGTGCCGCCTTACAGTATTGTGGACAATGATTATTTTCAGGATGAACCTCAAAAGAACAAGCATTTATTTGAAAAGGAAATCTTCTGTAATATTATACACTTTTTTGCTGTCACTTTTGAACTATTTAATGCATCTTTACTAAAATAACTGATCCCAAACTTTCGATAAGTAGTGTACTTATAGTTCCTTCATACTAAAAAATATCAACAGAAATTGTTATATCTATTCAAAATTATTCATTAAATTTTTATGATTAGATTAAATGGCATTTTATGTTTATTACAGTATTGTTTTGTTAGCTTAACAACATTTGCATCTAGTGAGGGGCATTATTTGTAAGCTGTATAGAGTTGTTGCCTTTTACAGCAATCCAAATTGGTCACTTTTGTTGTTTAGTTCTGACTAGTTTTTGAACAAGAGCCTGTTGGAAATCTTTGCTTTTGTAAATATGTATTTTTCTCTAAATGAAATGGACAAGTGTTGTAAATGTTGTACCTAATGTGCACCTGTATTTAAAGTGTTTGTCTGTGTGTGTGTATATTACCCTGTGAAGGGATAGTATCTTCTGAACATGATGGTGTCGTGTTCTGTGTGCTGTATCCACTGGAGTACTGCAGAGAGTCACAGCTGCTCTTCTGCTGCTGTTCTATACTAAGCCCACGAGTCAGAACCATAGCCAGCTCACTAGCAGCGGATGACACTGGCTTACCATGCTAAGAGAAAAAGAGAGAAAGAAGTCAAGTATTTTTGTGGAGACCGTGATATACTACCATTCAACAGTTTGGGATTATTAAGATAAAAAACATAATTTTATTCAGCAATGATGTATTCAATTGATCACAAAGGTGACAGTTAAGACAAGTATAATGTTCCAAAAGATTTCAATTTCGAATAATTGTTCTTCTTTTGAATCTTTAATTCATCAAAAATCCTAAAATTTCCACCAAAATATTAAATGGCACAGTTTTCAACACTGATAATCCTAATAATCATAGGAATGATTATTAATAATTGAGTACCAATAATAACTGGCAACAAATCAGTGTATTAGAATGATTTCTGAAGGATCATGTGACACTAAAGACTGGAGTAATGGCAATTCAGCTTTGCCGTAACGGGGATGAATTACATTTTAAATTATATTAAAATTGAAAACAGGTATTTTAAAATTGTAATGATATTTCACAATATTACTGTTTTTACTGTATTTTTTTTATCAAATAACTGTAGCCTTCGTGAAGATAAGAGGATCCTTTAAACACGTTAGAAAAATCAGAATTTGCATTTTTCTTGCCTTTTGGTAGTGAATATAATTATATTTATAAAACAAAGAAACTAATAAAATCATAAAGTTCTCAATTTTATATTAAAAATCAATTCTCAATACCTTGGCAGTGATGTCTTTAGAATTCATCCTAGCCAGCCTATAAGGATCCTCAGGGTGAATTATTCCATTTCCTCCCACTCCAGCAGAGGGCTCTGCTGCCTCAGTCCTGCGCTGCCCGGTCACAACTGTCTGCTCATAGTGACCTGCCATCGACCAGTCCTGCTGCAAGAGGAAATTGTTTTTTTTTTTAAGGTTATGGAAATATAATCAGAATAGGACACAGCCTGCTTTTTTAGTAGATGTTTTTTTTTAATCCGCAAAAATAACCAGCAAATGTAAGGATGTTGGTTAATAGTGAAAAGCAGATGATAAACAATTTAAATGGGAGGTTAAAAAAAATTTAAACTAATCATGTTTTGTAAAGAATAACAGAACATAATAAAGCAAATAAAGGCTGAACGAATGGTCAAAATGAAAAACAGACCTTCCAGTAAGGAATCTTTGATGTGGGTGAAGGGGAATTTGATCCTGGGGATTGATTATAAGAAGGAGACGCAGGAAGTATGTAAGAGTGAGGCCTGATGGAGTCAATAAAACAGTGAGCAGGACGGAAGGTAGCAAAGGATGAGCCGAACTGTGGAAACGGAATGACAGGATGGCCCAATCAAATTCAGAGATCATTACATGAGCTTCAGTAAATACCCACACCAAATAACATACAAAAAATAATATACAAAACAAATCGGTTAAATGTACCCTTTTTATGCATACATATATATATATATATATATATATATATATATATATATATGATACTATATCGTATATTGACATTTTGCTTAAAAGTGTTAAATCAAAGGAATATGATAACTTAAGTGCAAATTATGAAAAAGAAATAATGACAGCAGAATTATGTCAATTTAACTCATTCAATTGAGCTCATTCATGAAAGTTTAAGATGTTGGGGGCAAGGAGATTAATTAATCAAATAATGTATTAATGACATTTCCTGACTGATATTAATACTTACTATTGTGGGAGAGCCACACTCACTGACTGACTGGCAGGTTTCTGAAGCCTCTGAGGATGCAGAACTGGTTGACTTCTGTTTACCAAAGATAGTTACAGATCAGTGAAATGGATGTGGAAATAAGCATGAAATGAAACAGACAAAAACAAAACACCAGATGAACTGACAAAGACCTGGCTAGTGATGTCAGACGGCATGGGGGAGGGAGGTTTGGAGTGCACATTGGCATCTTGAGAGACAAAACCAGAATCATGAGAAGAGATGCTGCTCAAACGATGGCTGCTGCCTGGTGGCAGATGCACCAAACTGAGAGGAAAACAAAGAACTCATTAGTTTTATTCTTGAAACTAGCAAATAACCAAATAAGAATATCCAAATGTAACTGAGAATTGTTGACTACATATGGCTTAATAATCTCATTATAAAATGGTAGTAACTTTAACTTTAGTAAATGCAAAATCTTAATTCTGTTAAAAATGATGAGACAAGCACCTGCAAAGGCTGCTCTTCCTGGAGCCAACACTACTGGGAGAAGAAGGTGGGGTCTGGTAGGACCAGTTGTAGTCAGACCCCTTAAGATCCAAAATCACCTAGTGGAAATCAAAATAATATGTCATTATTATCATCTGTTCGTGCAGGTTTGTTAAATGCTTTTCATAAATGTGTTTAAGCACCTGTTCACTGGCCTCTGGGAGTTTATGTGGGTCAGTGGTCAACACAGTGAGGTCATCAATAATGGCCTGGAGGTGAGTGGCCTCTCCCAGCATGGCAATTTCACCAATCTAAGGAAAGAGGTTAATGCCACTTTATTGTAAATTCTTTATAAATAAATTAAAATATATTATCTAGAAGTAACTTCAGACCCAGAGCCTTTCATTCTCACCACTACAGGCTGCAGGAAGCTGATGAAGGTGCAGTAGCGCCCCCTTTCCTCCAGGAGGGCTCGGCGCACAGCCTGCTTCTCAGTCTCCTCCATCAGAAGGTACATGTCACTCACATCCTGCATGGCAATGTCCAGCTGTGGCTTCAGTCCTCCTCGACCTGAGATGAAGAGAAAGAGAGATACCGTGAGAGGCTATAAAGCAGCGTTTGGATGAACAATTCATTATAGGAAAATTACACTACTTTTCAAAATCTGGGGTAAGAAAGATTAAAAAATAAAAAAGAATTATTCAGCAATGATACATTAAATTGATCAAAAGAGACATTTAAGACAAAAGAAACTTTTACAATGCTACCAAAAATGTTTCAAATAAAGGCTGTTCTTTTTAACTTCCTGAAAAAAAATATATCATGATTTTGACTAAACATTAAACAACATAACTGTTTTCAGCGCTAATAATAATGTTTCTAGAGCACCAAATCATCACGTTAGAATGATTTCTGAAGGATCATGTGACACTGAAGACTGAAGTAATGACATCATCAGCAATAAATTACATTTTAAAATTTTTAAAACATTTAAAAAGATTTTTAAATAGCAATTTTGCTTTTAACAGGATTTTTGATCAAATAAATGCAGCCTTGGTGAACATAAGATAATTCTTTTAAAAACATAAAAAAAATTCCCCAAAGTTATGAACAGTTGTGTAGACCAATATAAAAAATGGGATAATCTGAGAAGGCTCAATGTAGCATTTTTAACACATGAAATGTTTAATGTAGATGTCAACACAGATGTCCCATGGGGCAACACAACCAAAGACAGATTAGGGTGGATAATGTCAACACAGCAACCAGGCATTGTCAGACTTCATGCAAGGAAACATTCATGACCATATAATGAAAATAAATGACAGAGTCGATGCTACGAACCTAAACACACTGCAAATATTGCATGATTGTACATTGTGATTTCACAACACAGATGTTATTATGTCTGATGGAAAGAATGACAATGAGATGAACACGCTTTGCAAACAATCCCAATTTGTGTTTGAAAAGGAAACTAAAACATTCTCATTAAAACACACGCAAAACGCCTTGGACGAAATGAAATCTATGTTAGTCATGCTGAACGTTATGAACTATGATGGAACTGCCTGAATACATACCTGGTAGTTCTATAGTTTATAAGCAGAAGCCAAGCCAATCAGTATGAAAGACAGAGAGAAAAATAGCATTGCCTTGAAGAAATGCAAAGGTGTGAGGGAATGCAAAGGAACGTAATCACAGGCAAGTCTGTTGCCTCACAACATTTATGATACATTGCCTAATTATACACTTTTCCATTCAACATTCTTCAAAATATCTTCTTTTTATGTCCCACATTAGAAAGAATGTCAGAGAGTGAGTAAATAATGACAGAATATTCATTTTTGGGTGAACTATTCCTTTAAAATCAAACAAACGCTATGGAAGTATTCTTCATTTAGATAGTAGTAGAGTTCACCATCATCTGATTCAATAGGGCTACCATGACATTTTGATCCAACTCTTGAATTTTATCATCTGTATTTGACCTAATTAATCTTGGCATCAGAAAAAGTAAGCATGCAAGTGAAGTGGGTGAGTAAGAAAAGATCCCAGCACGACACAATTTCACAAATTATTAAACATACCAAATGCAGTAATCCTCTGAAAATAACACAGAGAGAGAGTGTGATCAAGAGAAGAAATCACTGTGCTGACAGAGAGAACAAAAAGACTGACCTTTTCTGGCTTTCTTCTGCAGCTTTATTGTGTCAGATGACTTCTTCTTGATTTCCTGCCTAGAGCGCTTGTACTCTGGTGAACAGAAGGAAGGTTTAGATTCACAGACATTAGTAGTATAGTGACAGCGAGTATAACCAGGTTTGCATATTGACAACTCTGATGAGTCAGTTCCACCTTTGGCATGGTCTTTATCAAGCAGCGCGGCTGTTTTCTTCCACTCTTCTATCTTGTCTTGGAGTGGGGCAATCATTTTTTCCATTAGAGCACTGAGTGTAAATGTAAAAATGGCAAGCAATTAAACAACAGAAATAATACAGTATTTAAAATGGTCATCCAACATCACAGTATTATTTAAAGAAGAAAAAAATTATAATAATGAAACAGGCAAAACTCTATGATTATATGCAAAATATACATGAATTATGATTATACTACTGGTCAAAATTTAGAATAATTAAAATGTTTCAATGTTTTTGGAAAAAAATCTCATGCTCAAGGCAGCATTTTTTTTATAAAACAATACAGGAAAAACCATAATATTGTGATATTACATATATTTACACATATATAAATACATACAGGTGCTGGTCATATCATTAGAATATCATCAAAAAGTTGATTTATTTCACTAATTCCATTCAAAAAGTGTAACTTGTATATTATATTCATTCATTACACACAGACTGATATATTTCAAATGTTTATTTTAATTTTGATGATTATAACTGACAATTAAGGAAAATCACAAATTCAGTATCTTAGAAAATTAGAATATAACTTAAGACCAATATAAAGAAAGGATTTTTAGAAATATTGGCCAACTGAAAAGTATGAACATGAAAAGTATGAGCATGTACAGCACTCAATACTTAGTTGGGGCTCCGTTTGCCTGAATTACTGCAGCAATGCGGCGTGGCATGGAGTCGATCAGTCTGTGGCTCTGCTCAGGTGTTATGAGAGCCCAGGTTGCTCTGATAGTGGACTTCAGCTCTTCTGCATTGTTGGGTCTGGCATATCACATCTTCCTCTTCCCAATACCCCATAGATTTTCTATGGGGTTAAGGTCAGGCGTGTTTGCTGGCCAATTACGAACAGGGATACCATGGTCCTTAAACCAGGTACTGGAAGCTTTGTCACTGTGTGCTGGGGCCAAGTCCTGTTGGAAAATTAAATCTGCATCTCCATAAAGTTGGTCAGCAGCAGGAAGCATGAAGTGCTCTAAAACTTCCTGGTATACGGCTGTGTTGACCTTGGACCTCAGAAAACACAGTGGACCAACACCAGCAGATGACATGGCACCCCAAACCATCACTGATGTGGAAACTTTACACTGGACCTCAAGCATTAATGTGCTTGGGCACAGAGCTCTGTTAACAGCCAGTTTCTTTTGCTGTGACCTTTTGTGTCTTGCCCTCCTTGTGCAAGGTGTCAATGGTCGTCTTTTGGACAACTGTCAATTCAGCAGTCTTCCCCATGATTGTGTAGTCTACAGAACTAGACTGAGAGACCATTTAAAGGTCTTTGCAGGTGTTTTGAGTTAATTAACTGATTAGAGTGTGGCACCAGGTGTCTTCAATATTGAACCTTTTCACAACATTCTAATTTTCTGAGATACTGAATTTGGGATTTTCCTTAGTTGTCAGTTATAATCATCAAAATTAAAAGAAATAAACATTTGAAACATATCAGTCTGTGTGTAATGAATGAATATAATATACAAGTTTCACTTTTTGAATGGAATTAGTGAAATAAATCAACTTTTTGATGATATTATAGTTATATGACCAGCACCTGTACACACACACACACACACACACACACACACACACACACATATATATATATATACAGTACTCCAGCCTTCAGTGTCACATGCAACATCCAGTCTATCACATGATCATTTAGAAATCATTCTAATATTCTGATTTATTATGAGTGTTGGAAACAGTTCTGCTGTCTAATATATTTAATGAATAAAAGGTTAAAAAGAACTGCATTTATTCAAAAAAATTTTTTTCTAATAATATATATTCTAATAATATATTTTCTTTACTATCACTTTTTATCAATTTAACACATCCTTGCTGAATAAAAGTATTGATTTTATTTAAAAGAAAAGAAAGAAAAAAAAATTACTGACCCCAAATTACTGACCAGTAGTGTATATTGTTATTACAAAATATTTATATTTTAATAACATATATATATATATATTTTACTTTTTATTCATCAAAGTATCCTAAAAAAGTATCACATGTTCTGAAAAAATATTAAGCAGCAGAACTGTTTCCAACTTTGATAATGAATCATCATATTAGAATGATTTCTAAAGGATCATGTGATAATTCAGTGAAATTCAGCTTTGCATCACAGAAATAAATGATAATTTAAAGTATAATACATTTAAAAAACAATTATTTTAAATTGTAATAATATATCACAATATTATTATTTTTTCTGTATTTTTGATCAAATAAATGCAGGCTTGATGAGCAGAAGAAACTTCTTTCAAAAACATTAAAAATAGTAATGTTTCCAAACTTTTGGTCTGTACTGTATATATATTTATATACATACATATATATATATATATATATATATATATATATATATATATATCACAATTTAGAATGATGGTTCATATTTATTTTCAGTGGTGAAAAATTTTAGTTATTTATTATTATCAATGTTGAAAACAGAAACCATTAAACGTTTTGTTTCTGGATTCTTTGATGGACTGAAAGATCAAAAGAACAGAATTTATTTGAAAACATAACTTAACCCAACATTTAAATGGTAGTGCATCATGGTTTACACAAAAAGAGTAAGAAGCAAAAACTGTTTTCAACACTGATAAAAATAAATATCTCTCAAGCATCAAATCAACATATTCGAATGATGAATGACATTGAAGACTGGAGTAATGGCTGCTGAAAATTCAGCTCTGCCATCACAGAAACAGATTACATTTTAAAATATATTAAAATAGAAAGCTGGTCTTTTAAATTGTAATATTTTGCAGTATTACTGTTTATCAAATAAATGCAGACTTAATTAGCATAAAATACTTTTTTCAAAAACTTAAATTACTTAAAATTTTGACCAGTAGTGTACAGACACACACACACACACACATACAGTATGTACAACAAAAACAGTATATGGCTATAAAAACAGTATATGGTTATATAACTATATGGTTCCTGTATGAATTAAAAATATAGAAAAAGGAGCAGTGTGAAGATTTTGCTTGATATCTCCTTTTCTTGTTCCACAAAATAAAGTCGTTTGGAATGAAATAAGGGTGAGTTTGATATAAGAAAATATTCACTTTTTGGTAAACTATTCCTTTAAGGTCAGCATTTGAAATCTATGAGCTGTGAGATAATTTGGTCTCTCTGAAGACAAAACATTAAAGCCTTAGAGCAGGCTGATTGAGCTATGAATGTTTGCTTATCTCCACAGTGGAAAATCAATATAAAATCCAGTCTGTGCCGTCTGACTGGCAGGGAGCAAAGCATGAAGTAATCATGCCATGGATAGGTCGATCACTCACTTGGAGAAGTACCGCAGTTTGGCCTCGATGCTGCGGTGTCGCATGCACATCCGGGTCAAAGCTGAGCCGATATCTCTGGTGGCACCTAACAACAAGACAAATCAATGTTAAAAGAGGAGGTGGATATCAAAAAAGAACATTTTGTAACCCGAGTGTAACTTGAGCATTGACAGCATGAGACAATATTTTTGAAAACAGTAGACAAACTTGTCCACATATAGATTTAAATCGAACATATAAAAATGCAGGCAACCTAATCAGGAACACAAAAGCAGGCCCATAAAAGGGAAAAAGTATGTGCTTAGTAATAAATGCAAGACAATTGCACCATATTCCCAAGAGACAAAACTTCAAATAGGACAAATTGAACATTTGCCAAAGGGAATGGTTCTGATCCATCAAGAAGTGCTCACTTGCTTGGTGACCTTGAACACAATTACTTAGTGGTGTTAACTTTCCTCTCCTGCCAAGTGTAATTAAAGTGGGGTCTTAAGCTATAAAGCCTTGCCTGCCCGGGCCTCAACACAACCAGCTCAGCCAAGATTTCCCCCAATCTCACAGCCAGATCTGATGAGACTGAACTCTGTTAGTATGAGGGCCAGTAGGTTACACAGGCTAGATGGGACAAAGTCTCCACTTACAGAGTTCAAGGGGCCAGTGGAAATAAGGGGACATCTGATTGATTATGATAAATAGGAATTGGAAACATAAAGAACTAAATGATTCTGGTTTTGGTTATGATCCTCCAATGATTTGTTTAATATGTGGATAAAAGAAATGCATTTTTATTGGCAAATAATAAGAAGATTCTGAATATTAATATTTTTTTTAAAATCTTACAAAAGATGTGATTGCACAGATCTTAATGCATATTCAATGTTATTGTGAACAATTATTCCATGCATGTTATAGTTATGCAACGAGTTGCTCAACCTCCCAAATGATTTTCATTCTCAGATGATGTCTCCAAGATCAAAGTCAAAGTGAAAATGTTGACATCATTTATTGACCTTCATATTGTTTCAAACTGTATGTCTTATTTACTTCTGCAGTAGTCAAAGACTGTTTTTGTACAACAAATATACATTTGTGTGTGTGTGCAATAAGACAGGAGTAGATCTTCATCCAGCCAGGTCCAAAGGGAAAAGGAGGGAACCCGGTAAAGGGATATCCCTCCATTCTTCCACTCTGTATCTGCCTTTCCTGTCTGCTCATGTTTCCTAAACACCATTATTACAGGAGAGAATGGGAGAGGCCGGCAATAACCTGCCCTCCTATAACCACACAAATACACACAACAACACACATACACACACAGCTACTGAAAACATTCAAAACAAACAGCCTCCTACATAAGAGTTCATTGCAAAGAGGCATGTCAGTTCTTCAAATATGAGTAAAGTACAAAGATTTGGAGATTTTTGAGTTATTCAAACCAGTGTTATTTTAGTATCATTGATATACTATTCTAGTTTTTTTTAACATTTTGAATTTGATATTATTTAAAAAAATTTCTGATTTCATTTTTAATTTCAGTTAATTCTTTAGTAATTCTGTTGTGTTTTTGTCATTATATATATATATATATTAATAAATGTTTAGTAGGTAAGTAATGAAAATGTTTTTTATGGTTTTAGTTAATGATAATAACCCTGCTTCAAATGTAATCCATTTGACATTTACATTGATATATGATATTATGATATATTTTGCTATTGATATATGTTATCAAATCAGCATTATAAAAAGCACCTATGGTCACTTAACAAGTCGTTTTCCTTATTTCAAACTGGAGCAAATGCAGTTTTCATTGGGTGGGACACTGACAGATTGAACGGTGGCCAAACCAGGTGACAGTTAGAGGAAAGGAAGGTTAAAGATCAGCCATCTGATCTTCAGTTTAAATGGCTGTACTCAGGAAAAGATACTGCAAAAAAACCTAAAAAAAAAAAAAACCTGTGTACAATTTGGCTCTTACCCACAGGTCCATCCCATATGTGTCTGTCTGAGAGAAAGGCCTACTGTCAGTACACAGTGTGCTTGTCCAAGAGCATGCACGTCTCACATCCTATTCTCAAAGGCCTTTGGCAAGGCAAATCAAGTTCAATGCTACTGGTGTTGAGACTTAACAGAGCTGTTCCTGAATTGATCTTTGCACACACACACACACACACACACACACACACACATCTATTTGCATGGCTCAGTGCAAAGCTCACAGCTGCACTTTTGCTCAAAAGCGAACGCTTTTCTATTTCAAAAACAGACCTTCCGAACGCCATGGTTACAGTCGGAATGATATGCAACACAAACACACTCACACACCTGGCAGCATCCTCTTCCCTTCCCTTGAGGGATCAGCTGACAGCTCCATCCTGAAAGCATTCACAGATTTTCTGTATCCAGGAGTCCCCTGGCCTCCCACCCTGACCGGACAACTCACGACTCCCACAGCCTTCCTTCAGATCATGTGACCCAGAGGCTTCAGATGCTCCATTCAGCCAGACTCTTACTGCCTCCAACACCTGCCCACAACTGGGAAGCTATTTAGCAGATCTGTGAACCCTTGAGGAACTGCTCATGTGATCAGCGACTGTTTAAAGGGATAGTACATCCAAATATGAAGACTTTATCATCATTTACTCAAATTCATGTTTCAAAAAAAATAAATTTTTGTTTCTACAATAAAAAACAACAACATCTGACTTTCACTATAGGAACAAGAAACAGACGCATTTTTTCAAAATATATTCTATGTACTGCAGAAGTAAGACATACAGGTTTGGAACAACATGAAGGTGAGTAAATGATGACAACATTTTCACTTTGACTTTAAACTTAGAGACATCTGAAAATGAAATTTTTTGTGAGGTTGAGCAACTCTTTGAATAACTATAACATGAATGGAATAATTGTTCACAATAACATTGAATATGCATTATGATCAAATTTCCATGTTCTATTTAAAAAGAACTGTTTTGTGATTACAAGTGGTAGGAGATGAGAAAAATAATTTATCTTCACAAAGATATGTTTTGTAAGCTTTGTTTGAATGGCTGGCAATGCAACAGTTTGATTTCCCCCTGAAAAGACTTTCATTTTCAACTAATGTCACTTAGGCTGCATTGTAATGTTAGCTAATTTATTACAGCCAAATATATTTGTTTTTCCTCAAATTATATTTATGGTTTGGTTTAAAAAAATTTTTTTTTAATATTATTTTTATTTTCATATTTTAATATTAATAATACTTTCCCAAAGACAAAAATATGCCTACAAAGTAAAAAGAATATTTATTTTAAAGACCATACTATAGTAATACATAAGCCAAAATATCACTTAATGTAAGTCATACTTTTTATAACTGAATTTCACCATAAACTAAATTAGCTATAAAATAACACTCAAACATTTATTAGTCAATGTTTAATTTAGTTTACTTACTATAAATAACGTTTGAAAGACAGTAATGTTTATTGTGATGTCTTTTTAATTTTAATATGTATCATATTTTCTTTTATGTACTAAAAACACCAAAAATGAATAAAACCTACAATAATTTCTGCAGTTAGTAAAGCTAGCCAGAAAGTGTTCTCCACATCAACACTTTAGGGTCAAATGAAAATACTATTTAAACAACATTGTTTATTTAAAAGAAAAATCTGTTGGGATGTTTATTTGCTTTTAGACAAATGGAACAAAACATATTTAAACCAGAATTAACAACAAGTTTGTTTGACTTTTTTTCAGTGTAGGAATTGTTTTAGTAAACTCATATTTGGTCTGGTTCCAATCTGGTATCAAATGGGGACTCTCCAATAAAGTCTTGATGGATAAAATGAAGTCTGGCCCTACATTTCACTTGGAAATGCATCACATTAGAAAAGTGTGTTACCAATGAGGATTCACTTTACATTTAAGAAATATCTCTTTGGTGCCATTATAGTGTGGGATCATAGAGAACATGAAGTGTTGACATACACAATTCTTTTAATGTAAACACTCTCACACAACCCAACGCTAACCTCAAACATAAATGCACACGAGCAAAAACAAACACATTCCTAGCTCTTTCCCTCTTCTTTCTCACGTCTGTAGCTGCAAAACACGTTTTTTCTGAAGAAAGTTTCTGAGGGTTAGCCTACATAATGATCTAATAAACCAGCAGACTAATAAACAGAAGGACTCAATGTATTTATAAAAAATACAATAAAAAAACCCTCTCACATGTTCATTTTAGCACGAATTACGTGAAATGACAGACAGAGACGGAGACAGGAAGGCCAGTGACAGCAAAGTTGAGTTTGGCCCACTGCCTTAACTCTATCTGTTCTCAATTACTCCAGACTTCCCAGGACTCTCTCTGGCATGAGGAGGGGACATTAAGAATGCCTATGTGTGTATGGCTTAGTGTGAGTTGCGTGCGTGTGTGTTTACAGCCTCTAAGACTTCCTGTCTGGGGGACAGAGCACTGCTGCTAAAAATACTCCGCAGACCTTCTAACCAGATGTGCTTCACATTCTAGCTTCAGCAAAATCACTCTCACATATTTGACTAAAACAGACATAATATGGACCCCTCCTCTCCCTTTCTCTCTGTCCATCTGTCTCTCTATTAAGGGCGACAGTAGTTCAGTCAGGCATGAGTTAAAGATAACATCACTTACCTTTCCCTGACTGCTATTCATCATCTTCTTTTCCTTTACATCACTGATTCCCAATCTGACTTAAGTGTTCCTGAGGTACTTCTGGGGGTACTGGGACACGTGGATTTTGAACCTATTTAATTGTAATATCCTTTTCATTATGATGTAGAACATAGTGTTCTGCTCTTTTAATGCTCTATATTGTTTTGAAGCGTCTGTGCTTGTCTCCAGCAACTGAACGTAACTTATTCCACACTAAATGTGTTGATTCTGGAAAATTCTAAATGCACTCCAGGTTTCCTTTCTATTGTGAATAATATTTGTGGTAAAGACTGTTATAAGAGCCACTTAGGGATATAAAATGTGTGGTTGCTTTTACTAAAGACAAATAATGAAAAGCAGAAGTTAGCTTAACAACTGTTAGTTCTTCATTTTGTCTAACTTTAAAGCTTCCCCTCATCAAAGTACTGAAAAATAATACCATAATTTATTGTATATTGAATCTTACTCAATATTAACATTTTCATGGACCATGATGCAGTTTAAAAAAACCATTAAGCACCACGTTACCAAAAAAAAAAAAAACACACAATACATATACAAAAACAGTGGTTAGCCATTGATAAATTCTTCGCAGTATTGAAAATAACACCATCATGGAAAAATAATATCATCATAAAATAACATTGCCATGGTAAATACCATGGTACTGAATAGAGCCCGACCCATATGGATTTTTGGGGGCCGATGCCGATATTAACTCAAAAAGAGCCGATTTATAAGCCGATATTTTGATTTTAAAAATAATCTGGATATTAGACCCATTTCCTATAAACTGCACTTACACAACATTCAATAGCAAAATATCTGCCTGTTCTATGTATGTGGGCTGTATAAACCATTTTCCAGAATGGACTATGTTAAAAAAAAGCCTTAGATTACAGTCTCAATGACTAAACAATTGCACATCAAAAGTATATATTTTTTAATGATCAAAAAACAGTCTGGTTTTAAACATTTAACACTTTTACTTTCTTCCAGTTGAAGCTGGTTTTAACAGTCTGTGTGTGTACTGTAAATAAATTATAATACTAAAGTTAAAGTATTTGCAGAAGTAGTCCCACACTTTGCTGCTACAGCATTCACCTTTTTCAGCCATCTGTAGGCAGAAAGAGAGACAGAGAAAGAATAAGCATGTGTATTAATAATATCACCATGTATCATTACTCATGTCATAAGAATTATAATAATAATAAACTGGGATCTCCTACATAGGCAAAAATGAGAAATATATATATTTTTTTATTTGTCAAGCAATAGGTATTACCTACTTATATTTAACAATATTATTTCAACATTTTCCTGTTATGTCTGTAAAGCTGCTTTGAAACAATATGTAAAAAAAAAGCGCTTGTTCAGCTCACATTTATTTACATGTCCCCTCTGGTTTAATCATTTCTGACGCACCTACTGTAGTTAGTGTAACTTCACTATATTTGCTCTCACAGAACATCGTCTTGCCTACTATTACCGGAAGATTACGGAATCAATTCGAAGTTGAATGGTTAACGTTAGTGTCATGAACACACCGCTGTCAATTTTAAGAAGAACCACCTTCAAACAAGTTAATAGCAAGCATTTAAGGGGCCTGCTACAAAGGAAGCTATTAGCGTTAGAGTAACGTAACCAGCCTGAATTCACCAAATTTTTCTTTGGACCTGAGGGTAGCCTCTTCTTCCTTGCTTCTCTCTTAATTCTCATCAGCAGGACTAGCGCTATCGCTCGCTTCTTACAACGGGACAGATACATGTTTGTTGCTGACCGAAAGGAGGAGGAACAGACTATGAAAGAGCTCCCACTAAACGTTTTTAAAACCCCGCCTACGCCATAGCGCAGCGCAAATCGCGTTGTACCTGAAGGGCAACGCTGAACCCAGCGGCAAGCGCCGTGCATACCGCGTCCTATGTGAAAGGCCCAATTACGCGGTCATTATGTGGGAAACACACCGCAATAGAATAAGAATAAGTTAAAGGCTAACGTTATAGTTTGACCTCCTATTAACGTTCGCGCTCTTCCACTGATAAATATGGTATTAGCTTTGTGGCTTATCTAATATAGCAATGCATTAGCGGCTGTAAGTGATGTTACAGAATATTTAGAAGTGATAATGATAGGACCGTTAGCTAGAACTACCACACAGTTTTTATATACAGGGTATGAACTAAATCTACAATCATTTCACATGACGAACGACAGACTCACCGTCAAAACAGTAAGTTACATCTCCGTGGCTTGGCTGATCGCTTTCTTCTGTAGTGGACTTCTGGCGCTGTTGTTAACTCTGGAGCTGCAGAGCTCCCTCTGGTGGGCACACTATGCAACACTCATAACATGAGTGAAGCATGAGACTCTGTTTCTCATGTTTCATCGGCCGTTATAAATGCCGATGCCGATTTAAATGCAATTAGCTTATATCGGCCGATAATATCGGCCGGCCGATATATCGGTCAGGCTCTAGTACTGAATCATCATGTCAATAAAACCATGATATACAGTATCTCAGATAATACCATGACACCATGTTGACAAAACCATGGTGCTGGCATGTTACATATCCAAAAAAAAAAAATGTATGGTAAGCCATTGATAAATATATTTAAAAAAAATTGTGTTGTCATGGTACATGTCCAATGCTACCCGCTAATATTTATACAGCACTATTTTATTATATAAATTATAGTAATAGGATAAATCTATATTATACCAACATACAATGTAAACACATCAAGTAAGGCCACATAAGGCCTAAGTGCTTTAATAAATCAGTTAGGAGTTGTTTGGTGACCCACAGACCTGACAAAAAGGTACATTAATAGAAATGGCAGAAATGTGGCAGGTGTGAATCTGACAGTTTAATCTCCGGTGCCAAGTAAGGCAAATTCTTGCCCATGCCCCACACTCCAGATGGCTGGAACGGATACATGCCATCTGCCAGTCCAGAGCTGCAGAGAAGATTAGCAGCCCACTGCGTCCCACTGACACTAACATGCACAAACTCAGTCTGTGTGTTTCACAACAAGGTAAAGAGGATTACACATCTCTACCTCGCCACTGCAATCCGGGTGAAATCGCTTCCAAGCTCCTTCCATGTAAAGACATATACACTCATATACACTGAGAAGAGCCTGTCATCAGCATAGATGGAGAAAAACACAAATACATACAGCCCCAAGAGCCTTCATTAAAACACACCTCGCTCCAATCCCATGACAGAGAGCTTTGTGACCCTCTCCCATGGTGCATCTCTCACAACATAAGAAATTACCTGCGGGACCAACTATACACTTACACAGCTAAATCACTAAGGGGACGGTGCAATGCATAGTGCAAGCACTGACATCATATGACATCATGACTTAGATGTGTTTATAAAGATCTAGATGAACAACGCATGTATCATTACATTTGTTTTCCAGTAAATATCCCTCCTCTAGCATTCATCACTGGAAGTGAATGCAAGCAAATGCTGTTATTTTTGGAGGCCAGACATCAAAATGCAAGTCAAACACAGACATCAAACACTTCCATGCCTGTCTAACATGTGCACTAATAGACTGCCCACATCTGCTCTATAAAAAACCTGACCATGACGCCATGACTATAAACATCACAAACAAGCCAGACTGCTGGACTCCTTTGCTATCAAAGGAAGAGAGTCATAATAGAAGAGAGAGGTATGAGAGAGAGAGACTATATCATTTTCTTCCATATTGAAGTTCCCTGTATTGACATTCTCAAGCCTACTAATACTTAACTTAAACTGACCTTACCATGACAAATACTTCAATCCTTTGCAAGTATAGAAAAACAAGTTTCTCCAATGAAACCTTAATACTGCTCAAAACTGAGACATCCAGGTAATCGTGAAGATGAATCATGAACTGTTAACACTTTACAACAAGGTTGTACATTTGTTAATGTTTCTAATGTTCAAAGACAGCATTTATTAATCTCAGTTAATGGTTATTTATACAAATAGTGAGGCATATACTGTCATTGAAAATGCTGTATTATATTATATTATATTATATTATATTATATTATATTATATTATATTATATATTTTTTATGAACATGAACCAATTGTTGTTAATTTTTTTTCAAGATACAGTACCTGGATAAAAAAGGTAAAACTCCCATTCAAACACTTTAAACATTCAGGCCACTGAAAGGCTGTGCTTGTTATGTGACTGTCCGGAGTGTGTGTCATTATGGGCCTGCTAACTGGGGTGATGGGGGGGAAGAATGTGTGTCACTGGAAGCCAGTGAGATGAGAATCTGTCTGATGTAAGTGTTTTAGTGAGATCTCCAGCTGTGTCAGTGCCCCCAGCCTGTCCCTAATTCACAGAGAACGCATTGCCTACTGTTGCTGACACTTAATACTGGGGATTATATACTGCCCTCTCATTGGTGTACAGTGGATATCATTTTAGTGTGGTGCTACTGGAGGAGAAATAAAAAAAAATAAAATAAAAACCAAGGCCATCACAAAAAAATAAATACATAAAAGTAAGAATCTGGTAATTAATTATTTTTCTTAAAAAATAGGACATTACCCAAAGTTTCTTTGATACACTATAGTGTATAGCGTAACTACTTGCAACTTTTATATCAACGCAAAGTGATAAACAACAGCCAGACCAGAGGTCAGAGGTGAAAATGCTCCAGTGACAGCCATCCACTAAAAGTATTGACAGTTCATTGAACTAATTTATGGCAATGCTGTATGTTTGGAGTCCTGAGCAGAACAAAGCGCTCCCGCAGGACAAATGGAATCAATCTGGTTCACTGGCATCTGGTAATGATTCTGAACTGAGCAGAAGGGTGAAGGTGGATAGGTAGCTGTGTTTTTGGGTAAAGACTTTTGCTATTAGCCTTTACTAGACAGATACAAACCGAAACGTGATATAGTCTGTCTCTATAGACTCTATATTGTTTCTGTCTCTAAATCTCTTGTCACTGCAAGTGTGCTGATTTCAATTTTGGGGGTAATGCATTACAAGTAACACAAGTACCCTAATCAGATTACTTTCCCTAAGTAACTAGTAAAGTAATGCATTACTTTTAAATTTACCACAAAATATCTGAATTACCTTTTTTTAATAAGTAAGTTGCTTTGTTTTCTCATTTATTCGCTGACAGCTCTCTTGTCCCCATGTTAATAAACAAAAAAACAATTTATGAATATACTGAAAAAATAATATTTATCTAAGAAAGATAATTTATATATAATATTTATTGGACAGGATCATCGCCCTGATTGAGCCTGTCTAACCAGCACAAACCACTATCATAGTTCATTAACTGATAAACTCTCAAATGAACTATTCTATCAAAATTTCTTTGCCACACTGAGTAGATATTTAAAACCAAAGCTTTTTATGTGTGTCTGGTCTCTAGGTACAGTAGATTCTGTGCAAGTGCTGTAACCTTTCAGATTTTGGTAGCCAATAGCAACCGGTCCCTTTGTCTACTGTAGCTGGTTGGCGCTAAGACACACAAACCCACGCACACTACACAGGATGTAAAGATCCAGTGCATTCAGCATTTGTGTATATGTGGTACCATATACAAGACAGATACAAATGAGTAATTCAGCTCTAGGCCGAAAGCTATGCCTGACCCACACCCTTTAAGCATGTCGATGAAGACTAGATTTCTTTAGCCTTGTCTGGTCCCTGCAGGCAGTAACTAGAGGATTTTAATGCCACCAGAAGGATTCGGTTTCAGAGACTCTATAGCAGCCAGCTAGAAGCAGAATTAAACTATGATGAAATATGACTCCCAAGCCATTTCCTAGTTATCAGAAAAAACCCAAAGTGACCTTTCTGATGTAATCATAAGAAAGTAAACTAGAGCTGCATGATTAATCAAAATAAAATGGAAATATAGTCCACAAAGTCACAAAGGCTACGAATTGATTAAATGAATACATGTGTTTCAGACTAAAGTGCGACACACTGTGTTTACAACTCATTATCTGCCAATGTTTGAAACGTCTCAGAGCATCTTTATTTGCAGTAAATGCTGCTCCACACAAACTCCATCTTGAGTTTGGGTGGTTTTAACATAGAAATGCCGACCATATTCATACACATGTAATAAGCACTACTCAAAAGAGAAGCTAAGATAAATATAATTTTCTTTTATATTTGTAATTTTATATTTATTATTTTGCATTAATATAATTTTCCAGCTGAAATTATTATTACATAATTTTTTCTTAACTACTAATTTTTTATTTAACATTTTTATATTTGTATTTTTTAGTATTAGTAGTAGCAGCAGTAGTAATTATTATTCTCATTATTATTATTATTATTATTATTTTATAACCACACTGATTTATAATCATGAAAATTTGTCCAAATCATATCATACAGCCCTTCAAACAAGCACAGCAAACTTGATTTTTTTTTTTATCAGATTTTAAATCAAAATTGCAATTTAGCTGAAAATCACATTTTATTCCCAAAATCATGCAGCCCCACTTCCAACTTCCTTCCAAAGGCATACATAGGGATGAAATTGTGCAATTTGACTATGCAAATGTTTATTACAGCAACCCAAAAACTGTTGATCATTGTGATCTCAACATTTTAAATGTACCTCTCGTGTTGGTTGCCATGTCTGCCACCTTCTGAAAAGCATCAAGAAATGCTGCAGCCGCAAACACTGTTGTTCTGTGAAAGAGTAAACAGCAAAACATTTACAGTCATCAGCGCCAGTGCTGATTAGGAACAGTGACAGGACTCCTGAAAATCTGATTCACATCTTGAGAATGCAGATTAAGGCTCTGTCCTGAATTAAGTGCTTGACATGAACTGACCATCAGACCTTAGGGTGTCTCAATTGTCATTTTATAATTCAGAAGGGTGCTCATCTGGCCTTCTGTCAATCCCACACTGATGCAGACTATTACCCAACAGCCCATGCAGCAAAATGTAGACTGCACAGGCAGACCGCATGGGTTGAGAGTGACATTTGGAACAAGGCCTAAGGCGAGTATCAGTATCTCCAAAAAAGGTGAAAGAAATAACTAATAAAAGACTTCTGAAGTGTTAAATTACCTTAGCTGGGAGTGTAGTTTCGTGGCCTTTGCAATGAAGTCTTCCCACACTGGGTATGAGAACTAACGGAATGAAAAAAGACATATGAGAGTGTTAGTAAGGAGATAAACTACCACACTAAACTGCACACATACAGGTAACCCAAAACAGACACATTCAGAACTCCAAAGAACTCTAAAGAGAGCAAAGCACTTCAGATGAGGACCAGATGTCTCGCTTAATACAAACAGTCATGACACACTTCCATCTGTTTTAGAAGAACATTCTCTACACAGGAACACCAGCAAAGTTTTGTCCAGGTGTGCTGACCCTGTCTGTCATCATGACTTTATATGCTGTTGAAATGACCAGCATATGTTCTTCCTCAATTTAGGATTCTGGTGTCTTCACAACAGGTTTCTTCTTGCTCTCATGTCAAACTTGCATGGCTTACTTTCTTCTTTGAAACCTAAATGAAGACATTTTGAAATGTCTCCGTGTGGCACCAGTCAAAGGGCATCAGAACAGTTTGATTACCAACATTCTTCAGAATATCAAAGAAATACAGATTTGGAACAACATGAGGGTGGGTAAATGACGATAAACGTTTAATTTTTGGGTGAATATCCCTTTAGTTTAACCAGCAATACTTCCTTGGTCAAGTAGAACCTTTGTAAACAACAATAAACTCTAAAAGAAGTTTCATTCGGAATCACAAACGAGATACATCTTTTATACAAAACAGCTGATAAACTGATCATTATAGGCTTTCCCACTGGATCAATTCAAGAGAATGTCTGTCTTTAATAAACTGAAATTCCTAGGGACATTTAAAAAAAATGAAAGCTGACAGCTCTTGTTAAAGGGGATGGAGAGGTTGGAATAAGGTTGTTGTTGCATGGTCTCTGATGACCATGAACAAATGATCTTTCAGGCAGAGGTTTCGAAATGTATGTGTTTTAAAATCCTTTGTCTTTATACACATTTGTGTAAAAACAAATTGGTCAAAAACCACTGAATAAGTGCATTCTGGCATCAGCTCTACTGAGACAACCGCTAAATAGGGAGACAATAGGCATCTGGTAGAAAAATTACAGTAAACAGTAGTTTCTTATTATCTCATAAATAAACAAATAAATGCATGAGAGTCTGAAATATTTTGTTTGTTGATGTTGGAATAGGTTTTCTTTTGTTTTGGAAGAAAATGTAATTTTCCTCTGCAGCTCAATGTGCAGCTAAAATTACAACCTCTCTTTCTACTCTGTTAAGGGGTCTATCTTTGGCTTATGGTAGATAATGTTTAAACATAAACATATGA
The DNA here is from genome assembly GCF_963082965.1 of Carassius carassius. Lineage (NCBI taxonomy): Eukaryota > Metazoa > Chordata > Actinopteri > Cypriniformes > Cyprinidae > Carassius > Carassius carassius. Next base: position 26,885,943 of record NC_081767.1, on the reverse strand, counting down.
CTAGAGTAAAAAAACAAAAAAAACAAACATTGGTCCACATAGAAATATAGTACCATTCTAAATTTGTAGGTCCTATAAGTCTCTTATGCTCACCAAGGCTACATTTATTTGATCAAAAAGTAAAAACAGCGAAATCGTCAAATGAATGCAATTTAAAATAGCTGTTTTTAAATTACTATTTTTTTTTCAATGTCATTTATTCCCAGCATTATTAGTCTTCAGTGTCCATGATCCATTAGAAATCATCAAGAACCATTTCTTATTATTATCAATGTTGATAATTTTTTTTTTTAAAGTTCTGCTGCTTAATATTTTTATGCAAACTGTTAAACACCGGGAAAAAAAATGAATTAAAAAACAACAACATTTACTTAACACTGTAAAAGTCTTTACTGTCATTTTTGATCAATTTAAAATGTCCATGCTGGATAAAAGTATAATTTAAAAATAAATAAATACAAAAATCTTACTGACCCCAAACTTGTAAAAGGTACAGTACACAAATCATAGAATACAAAAACGAACTCTTCTAAACAGTCAAAGCTGGTATATTTAAAGCCCACAGGTGGTTAATTAGCTTTCAAGTAACAAGGACAAGAAGGACACGAGGAGATTGAGTCTAAAACAGATGAACAAAGAAGGTTGTTGCAGGTTAAGAGGTTAAGAACAGTCTGCAGTTGCTGAGATCAGTTCACTTATTGGCCGTAACCAACAACAGCTTAATTCAATAATATGTAGAGTATAATGTTAGACCTGTTTTTCCTTTTCATTTTAGATGAACAAAAACATTTCCATCATCACAGTTTTAAACATTTAATAAATCTGAGCTGCTTTAAAATATACTGCAATATTGTAATGAAATATTTAAAAATGAACTGATATTCAGTCATTTCAAAATCAAATCAGCTCGTATTGAATCAGTATCACTATTAGTTAGTCAGAATTAAAAACAGGTCTTTCCTCCTAAACATTAAAATATCATTAAAATGCCATGCTTTTTGATGATGAAAGATAAAAAAAAAACTTTCTGGTATTATGATTGGAATCAGTGACAAAGCAAGATAAGACTTTGAAGAAAAAAAATCATTTTGTTGTTATTTCCTAGGCTCAATGCTAGTTTGTGGCCAATAAACACCTTCAACAAGATGACAACAAGTCCTAACATTTCAACTCAACTGTGACCTTAAAGATGTTATGTGCATGGTCAATTTTCATATCAGCCATTGAGTTTATCTGTAGTCATAAAGGCTATCACAGTTAAAAGCTTGCAAACACCAAAATAAATAAAAAAAGATATATACATTACCTGTGATGAATATAATTACTATTTCTAACAATTTAACATTAGTTTTATTCCATTTTATTTCATTTTTAAAGTGAAAGCAGCATATGTTTGCTGTGTTTTGTATCATATTATGCAAAAAAAATAGCTGACCTAAACCTTTGGCTGCGGCTCTGAAGTCTTTATGCATCTTGGTCTGCCACGTGAAATTCCACCACATGAAATTCTACAATATGCAAATATTTTGGAAGAGGAGATTGCCCTACCTACTCGCATCATCTGTGACATTACGACTCTCTCCAGCTGCACCCTCTTTATGAGTGTTGATATACTGCGTGTCAAACAAGCTGAACCTTGCCAGGGTTGGACTTGAGCCAAGTCTGGAGCCGTTCACAATATATGAACTCCAGATCTGGCATCTGGCCAGTGAACTTCACTTAAACGCCAACTTTCAGCAATACATTCACTACTGGAGCCGCAAGAGAACATGGAAACCATTTATGGAACAGTACGTTCAACCACAGGGTTCTGCTCCAGCAACTCAACAGGCTGGAAAGCGTTCCAAAAAAATCGCAAACAGCTAGGAAAAACAGATCATATCTGAGAGATGGCTACGAGATGTTTAAATGTTACAGGTTAACATAAATAAACATCACTATTACAACTTATGCTTTCTTATATGTATGAATACCAATATTTTAAATACTGTATTCTATACAAAAAGCTGTATAAAAGCAGTTTTTTATTCTTTACTTCACTGAAAAGGGCTTTGAGCAAATGAGAGTTTAGTTGAGCTCCACATTTAAGATCACTCTGATGGATTTCTATCCGTTTTTGCGTAATCCCTGCACATTAACATCGCATTCAGTCAATATGAGGGTCAGCCTGAGAGATGTTCTGACTGGAGTCCAAAATAAAGGTAAATGTCTTTTGCTCATTGGACAGCTTTTAGCTAGGCAGACTTTTAGTGCACCATTTTCAAATTTGTGACTATGTCAAGTAAAATGAATTAGGTTAAAATGGGATTATATGCTTGTTGTAAAAATTAAACTACACACGAGTCTCTCTGTAAAATAACAGATAGCGAATACAGTACAAGACGACTATCAAAACAATTTCCCAAAAAGTGGGTGTTGCCCATGATTCATATAAAAGCCCTCTGTTTTGGATAAAAAAAATTTCTGAAGGATTCTGAACATTTCTAAGCTACTAACTAGATCTATATAATTCAGTGAAAAAAAATAATTATCTCTCTCTCTTTACTCTGTCTTCTACGTATTCGTTTTATGCTTATCTAAAAAAATGCACAAGAAATATACATCACTAATTAGCAGGTTTTACTAACATCTACAAAAGGGTCCAATTCTCATTTCACAACAAAGCCCTCCATGCGGAGACCCCCATGCCATTAATCACAGCATCAGTGGTGCAGGCAGCTGGACCCCTGATGAAAACAAAGGCAGTAAAGCACAACCATCTTTTTTTGCTAAATATCTGCATCAATAAAACAATCGTGGTACCTTCATATCGTTCACGATCGCCTGAAACAATCCACCTAGAGCACCGCACTCCTTCTCCACACTCTCCATCATGTCACACCAAGCTCTTGATTGTTACAATACTCTTTCAGTGAATAAAAAAAAAGAAAAAAAGATGAAATGTTCTGTTCCAAATAAACTGATTTCGTCTTCAGGAATTGTTCTGAAAGTGGTCCATCACCATCCTAATACAGAGCTCTTGTTGCTTCGGATGCAAATGTGAGCAACATGCAGCAGATGTCGGCGAAAGGAAATAACAGTTGAGGCTGTAGAGTGGCTCTGTGCCCGTTATCCTGGGAATGATGGCTGGGGTCAAAAGATTTGATTATCCCCTCCCAACTCCCGGCTTAGGATAAAGAGGACGATTTGTGTATCATACTAACAATCTGTGCTGTCAGATCCACGTGGACGAGAGGCTTCAGCTTAAACAGTGCCGCGATTTGTGGATGAAAAACGGAATCGAGTGATACAGCGAAAGACAGACGTGATATTCGATCCTCCGGGTTGGTGGGCGGGATCACATGGATGGGGGCGTGGCTTACGGGTAGACATATGGCAAGTTGGTGTGTGTGTAAAGGGAGAGGACAATTGAATGGTGGACCTTTAAAGTAGCTTTAACTTGTCTTTGTGTGTCAGGGACAAAGTTAACAGCACAGCTGCCACTGCATGCCATTAAATGGACAGTGCACTTTTTTTAACCCTTTAACAGTCACCACAAGAAATATATTTAAAAATGTCAAACAAATAACTGTTTTTATATAGTGAATTAAGAGCACCTTGAACTTTTTGAAATTCTAACTTAATAATAATAATAACAAGCTTTTTCAACTTGCTTAAATGTGGTTAAAAGTGTCTGATAAATGTAATGTATATTTTGACGACACTTTTATAACATTTTAATCAAAGTTTTATTTAAATGTTTCACGTTAATAATCCCACATAAATAAATATTCACCCAATTTTCTTAATGTTTTATTAATAATATAGGGATCTTGGTCTGTTTCTGAATGGTGAATATTGCTAAACTTTTTTGAAGTCATAACTTTCATTTAAAATGCACTGGTGTGATTTAGAGAAAAATTATGAATCTAATATCTTGGATGTGGGAACTTAAAAGAAAACTGTTAAACATGGAAAAACTCTGATTAGCTGATTTTAAAACTCCTCTTTAAAATCAGCTAAATGTACTTAAATTCAAATAGTTTAGAAATGTTCTAAGCAGAGAAAGCAGCACATTTTGCAATTCTAATGAAATTCCTAAACAGTGGACTGTGATCTCATTGTATTGAGCAAAGTGTTTGTCCTAAACCTTGACCCTGCTGATGGACACTGTCCCTTGAGAGCTAAATGAGCAAAGAGCAATGATTCATTCCTTTCCTCTCTTGCACAGCGTAACATATATCCATCTACATTCGCTTTCATCGCCACAAGCATATCTCATACATACTGTTGCCATATGCAGTTATACAGCTATTTTACCATAACATTCTGATTTACCTTCACTCCCCAAATTCTGTAAAGGATGTTATGTAAGTATATAGTTATGTAACCTTGCCATTGAGAAATAAGAGGAGAGGTTCCATATCAAATGAACACTTTCTGACTTTAAGCCACTGTTTTCCATCAGTTTCTACAAAAGCACTTAACAGGATACACAAGATAGGTTTACAATTAGCATGTTGTTTATACATACATGTGTTGTTATTATATTGTTTATATCATCCTTCTTTAGCATTACATTTTAAGGATAGATAGATAGATAGATAGATAGATAGATAGATAGAGTCTAAATTAATATTATGTTTGAGTTTAGTATTCCATTTTTATCTTTATTCATGCTTGGACATTGATATTTTAGCTTTTGATTTTGGATCAATAATCCACAAATACAAAAGACACACAGACACAGACACAGACACAGAGACACACACAGAGACACACACACACACACACACACACACACACACACACACACACACACACACACACACAATAACAATCAAGAACTTGCTATAATCTAAAACTGAATGTCAGCAATAACAAAGTATTCTCCTGACAAAAGAACAAATGTCTGGTGAACCATTGAAAAGCTGTTTTGATATACAATTAATTTATGAGTCAACTGCTTATAACTGACCACAGTGAAACCACGACCACAATTTCTTGGCATACTGCTAAAAAATCTAAAAGTCCCCCAGAACTTTTCCAAAGCAGGAGTATGTTGTTGCATCCCTTACAACCAGGAACATTCTGTTCTTTAAAACAGCTGAATTTCTCCAAGAAGATCAAATCAAGGAACCACATCTGACCTTCACAGTATTTAGGCAGCTGAAAACCTTACAACTTTGACAGGTTTGGTTGAGCCAAGTCAAGTGCAACCTTTACATATGATGACTCTCTAGGGCCTTTTGGATGATACAACACATACAATCCATCAGAGAACACTTAAGGATGAAAAAGACAGCATGTTTAGCATACTGTGCAAAATATTTTCTGAAAACAGTCCTGATGCATTATAATCTGTGATATGAGCACTCTCACCCTTTCTTTATTATTCTTCATCAAGAGAATTATGATGTGGAATGAAAACAATAAAAACTTATTACGATCATGCACATATGTTTTGGGTTACAGTTATTTTTATGAGCATGGCGATACTTAAAATACCATTCTAACAATAATGTGTCTGCTGACTGGAGGAGAACCATCTGTGGTACAGTATACCGTCACGTTCATTCCTCCTGGGCCCTCGCTGTCCCTGCAGACTCGATGGGCTGCAGGGAGTCCGGGTCCTTGATCCACATTTGAGCCGGTGGAATTTCCTCTTGCGCAGTCCGCTAAGCCAAAGGATTCCTCAAGATCAGCTAAACATTGAGGAGGCACGTGCATCTCCCTGTGCTTGTGAAAGAGACAGAGAGAAAGTAAACAGTAAAATATGCAGTGAGCATGAAGCAGGAGAGTAAGATAGACAGTGTTGCACAGGGCAACTAAGACTGCTTATGAGATTATTAAATTCAGAAACAGTTTAAAATGTGCTCTGCTATTTAAAAGTTTGGGGACAGTAAGATTTTTTTTTTTCTAATGAATGAAAGAAATTAAGACCTATATCCAGCAGAATGTATTAAATTGTTTAAATGTGACAATGTTCATAATGTTCCAAAAGATTTTATATTTAAAAGCATTTTTTAAACTCTATTAACAGGTAAAATAGCTGTTAATAATAGCAAAATATAAATGTTCATGAATGAAAATAATTGCGTTTCATTTGTATTTTTTTCATTTATTGAAAACACACCATCTAGATTTTATTTTTATTGTGTTGTAGTTTAAACATTTTGAATCTTGCCAAGAGCAAATACTGTACATATATTGGTATTCTTGTCATGCAGTCCGAATATATTACCATCCAAACTGTTCATATCGTTGGGGTTATTACTTTTTTTTTTTTTAAAGAAATTAATACTTTTATTCAACAAGGATACAAAATATTTGATCAAATTTGACAATAAAAAACATTTATAATGTTACAAAATATTTATATTTCTATTTAAATAAATACTGTTAGTTTGATTTTTCTATTCATCAAAGAATCCTGACCCATAATAATAATAATTAAGCAGCACAAATGTTTTCAGAATTTATTATGGAAATAATAATAATTTTATATAACTGTAATTTTGATCAAATAAATGCAGCCTTAGAGACTTTTGAACAGTATTGTACAGTATATGTTGAGAAAACCAAGCCAAATTCACTTATGCAATAATATATCTAAACTATGCAAACATAAGCAAGCAATTAAATATTATGTTCATCCCATTTCAAGAGTGTTGCACAAGATGGGAGGTTTTACAGGGAAATCCTACCATAGTTTATTCACTGGGCATAGTTTCTCAGTCTAATGAGATATCTGTGAAATTGTATATGTATAAACATACAGTAGCCTCAGCAATTTGGACACTTAAAATGTCTGAATGTAATTGCATTAAATAGTATCTGTATCATCATCCAAATTACACCCTTCACTGGAATATTTTTGGAGAAATTTTACATTACATCATTTGCTCATGAATGGATCTTCTGCAGTTGAATGGCTGCTGTCAGAATGCTGATAAAAAAACAACAATTCACAAAGTAGCCTAATTCACGTGACTTATCCATCAATTAACATCCTGTGACATGAAAAGCTGCATGTTTTTAGTAATTTTGGTGAGAACCGTTCCTTTAAAACTTTCTACATAAAATTTGGTAGATTTAATAGATCTTGAAACGGCTTTAAACTTCAGTGACTTATTGGTATTCAGTTCTGTGCTGTTCAGACACTTTTTCTAACAAACACAGAAAGATATTTGAGTCAACAAATCTGAGAAGTTCTTTAAATAAACCAATGAGAGAAGAAACTTTGCTGGCTTTGCTTGCTGTCTTCTCTTCCTCTTTCGTTCTGTGTCAGTACATCTGGCTGCCAAGAAGCAAGCAGGATGAAAAATGTATGTTTCCTCCTCTGTTTTCCTTGAGGCAGAACAATCTCTGACCACATGAACCACACAAGGACTCTAAACAGAGGCCAGAAAAGGCCAGGTATAAAAAAATGGCTACAGGAACAGAGAAAGACTCACATGGCACAAGGAATTGTGTCCCTAAACTAGAAGTTCAGCGGTTAATTGAGCACTTTGAGCTAAAAAAAAAAAAACCTACAGTACATCCCTTCACAGTATTGGCAAGTAGCAGCAATACTCACTACTAAATTAATTACATGAGAAAACATTTAATAAAATAAATAAAAACAGAGGATGGGATCTAAATTCTAAATGGAGTTTCTAGTGTAACAATACAGCTTAAAATTATTACTGTGAAACGTTTTTACAGAAAATGCAGAGTAAGTGTAGATGTTGCCCTCTGCTGGATTTCATGAGACATTGTCCAGAATTCCATTGAATCTCAAAAAAAGTAAAGTACAACCATCAAATACACAGAAATATAGTTAAAAACAACCAAAAATAAGAATTAGAAACATCACAAGAAGGAAATGTATTAAATTATCTTTTAATCATTCTACCTCTCTTTTTCTGTAAACCTGATTTAAAAATATAATACCATAAACAGTGATAGTGATTTCTCTGGACTGTTTTAAAATGCACAATTAATACTTTTGTAGACACTGAAGTATTTGGCTGTGGGGTTTGGCAGAAACCTGAAACCTGTGTTTCTATTTTAGGACTAAACATGAACCATATAAAACATGCACTTATTTATAATGCAGCATTTCTGTGAAATTATCTCCAGTGTATTGGTGTCAGAATTAATGTTGGCTAGTGATGTGATTTGCTTGAGAAAATACTACTAATAAAAATAGATACTTTACATACATGCAAAGATTTGTAGTAAAATCTTCAGCTCACTCAAAATGATGCCAGTCTGCCAATAGTTCAGTTGTGCCTAGTTGAACTGTGCCAAACACTAACAAACAACAGGATTTTAAGCTACAAATAAACTGCATACTCACTCACAAAAATAGTTCAAAATCTGTATATGACAAAGTAAAAAAAAAAAAAAAAAAAAAAGAAAAAAAAAACAATTAAAGCCTGGATGATGTAAAAGTAATCATCTCAGAGAGCCGTCTCTTTAGATTCTGCCACCGCTGGTGCCGGATAGAAGGTCAGAATTTCAGTGAAAGTGAGTTCTGGGGTCAAAGAGGGAACAGAAGGAACAGAGATGGACAGAAAAATAGACAAAAAAGGAAAACCAGTTATTTCTTAACTCTCTAGAATAAACTTTCCCATACATAAGAGTAAATACTAACCAAGGTTGCCTCTTCATTGTACCCAGTGGATCCTCTGCAGTGAAAGGGTGCCGTCAGGATGTGTCCAAACAGCTGATAAAAACATCACCGTAATCCAAAAGTAATCCACTCCAGTCAATCAATTAATGTCTTGTGAAGCAAAAAGCTGTCAGTAAGTCCAAAAAGTCCATCACTTGTTGTCCTCACATCAAAATCCATCAACATATTTGTTTATCGACATAACTGTTTTTGCTTACACAGGGATTGATCTGTGCATATTTCTGTCCTGATTCAGATGACTTTTCACTGGAGAAAGCAATATTACGGACAGAGGACTAAAACTGAACAGAAGTTACAAATGTCTTGATGAATTTGTTTATTACAAGAATGCAGCTTTTCACCTCACTAGACTTGAATTGATGGACTGGAGTCATGTGCATTACTTGTGGAATATTGTGATGTTGTTATCAACTGTTTGAACTCTCATTCTGATGGTACCCATTCACTGCAGCAGATCCATTGACAGAGGTGGGTAGTAACGAGTTACATTTACTTCGTTACATTTACTTGAGTAAGTTTTTGGGGTAACTAATACTTTTTGGAGTATATTTAAAGATGAGTACTTCTACTCTTACTTGAGTACATTTTTTGGGAAAAATCTGTACTTTTACTTTGTTACTGTGGGCGACGCTCCTCTCGTTACTTTGTCTTAATGCAATAAATGTTATAAATGCTTCAGTTTATTCCAAACACGTCGTCTACTTTTCTCTGGGCAATGAGCGATGCCCATTCGTGAATGATTCATTCTTTTGAGTCAATTCTGTTCAAAGGCTTGATCAAACCAATTGGCAAACGAGTGAATAGGTTCATGAATCAGTTTGAATTATTCGTTCAGTTCCCTGCCGCACGCGCTGAGCGTCTGAAGCGGTTCACTCGGAGTTGTAACGTTTAAGAATATCAGCAGCGTTGAAAACGTGGCTAATCTGCAAAGGATATTTGCTTGCGATGGAGATCCTTATTAGATGAACACCGCGTGTGCTGTCTACTGTTTAACAGGTAATAACTTGGGTTACATTCGATTACAGTACACGATACCTCTGACATTAGTTTGTTGTACGTAGTGTTGTCACGGTACCAAAATTTCAGTATTCGGTACCGATACCAGTGAAAATCCACGGTTCTCGGTACCAATTTCGGTACCAAAGCAAAACACAAAAATATGAAAATTAAAAAAAAAAAACTTTATCACTAAAAATAAAACCAATGCCATTCTTTATACTAATTTACAATTGTGTTTAAAGTTCTTCTACAAGTAATATAATTATGAAAAACAGTAAACAAGTTTCACCCAAATTTAATTTGTCTTTTAATTTATGAAATTTAAACAAATTTTATTTTTTGGTAAATAAAGGGGATTTGCTATTAAAATTAAAACATGGAAGAAATATTGTGTGATTAATTTTTAATTAACAGTAGTAGCAGTATCACATACATTTTACAAAATAATAGTAATATTTCTAGCACAATGCCTTTATGTAAAAATGAATTTGTAATGAATGCATATTTGTCATTTATCTGAAATTAAGAATGGTGGTGATGCTTAAGATATTTTTGTTCATTGAGGGTTTCTGTAAAAAAAAAAATAGTAATAGATCATAATAATTATTATTAAAAGATAATAATACTACTAATTCTACTACCATACTAACAATATACAATGCACTATGGATTGATGAGCTGCTGGGTTCATGAATATTAATCACGTTGTCTGCGTTCGGTCGAATTGATTTACTGAAATCAAAACAGGGACGGTAAAAGATGAGCGCCAGCCAATGAAATTGACATTTGCGCATTAGCTCCGCCCACTACCGGAGAAACCGGCATATCTTCTGCTTGTTCGAAAATATGAATAATTCTAAATGAACTACATTATTTTGACCGGAGAAGACAACAAAGAATATAGTTTACATGTAGCATGTCGATTCAGCGTGGTAAGACTCTCGCTCTCCCTCTTTGCATGTGTGAGAAACAGAGCTATCAGCAAAGCGACGGCGAGTCGTGCTCCTTCACACAGAGTTTACAGTTCGGCAAATACCATAGACAGTAAAAAAGGCAAATACAGGTGTACTGTGCGTACATTGAGATGAATTGAAAAGTACATATCGCTTGATGGAAAGAGAACTCTGAATCGCTCAGTCAGTGTTCAGCGAGTGAAAATATATCTGCGCCAATCGTATAATAGCCTCGAACACACACACACTGGCGAGTAAAATCTAAGAATTTTTTAGCCAGTGGCTAACAATAGACATAATTTACTCGCCCTGAGTAAAATTTATTCACTGTTTTGACGGTTTTCCGTGAATACCTTTAAATTGACACTGGTTTTACTCAAATGAAACGGTAAAATGCTTGTGAAGTGACTCAGAACAGTTCTGGTGATGTTGTATGTCCTCATTATTGCAAGCGTCATGTGCTTCAGTCTATGTAGTAAAGTTAAACAAACCATTCATTCATTCACACAGAGACGCGCAGAACATGCAGGATGCAGATTTCAACCATCTTTTGCGGCTTAACATTTACAGATACTGGTCCATATGGAGATTTGATTTGATTAATTTATGCTAACTTTGACAAATTTCGTGACTGTCCATATTAAAATGTAAGTTTCATTTTCATGACTGGATTTTGAGATTCCGTCCGCGTTTTCTGCTTCGCGGAAATCATAGTGCTGTATGCGTCAAGAACCGGGTTTGAACGGGTCCTCGGTACCACCGGTACTTAAAGAAACCTGGTACCGTGACATTTTCATTTTTTTAGTACCGACTTGGTACCGAAGTACCGGGTCTTTTGACAACACTAGTTGTACGTGTGGCTTATAACAGAGGGGAGTCAAGTTGAATGCAGCTTCCAAAAGACAAAAAATAGCCGATTAAGATTTTATGAATTTTAAAACAATCACACCGGTACGAGTACGTTCAGCGAGTCATATCATCAGCTGCTAAATTCAGATCTGTGATCGCTTGCTGGCGCTGAGCCAGAGATAGATGCTTTTTTACAGCGCTGCGCATTATAACAAATCACACACGATTCTGTTGAGCTTTTGAATGCAATGGCCAATCAGAGGTGTTCAGATGAGACATCGCTAAAATGCCGGTGCTTCCTTCACTCGCTCACTGACTGAATACCTCTTTCTGGCGAATTCTCTCGTCAGAAACAACAAATTGCAGATGTGTGTACGAATCTATAATTAAGATATTGATTTCACAGTGTTAACAGTTTCAGTGATTTTAATGGGAGTTTCTGAGAGTGATTGAACTCTAAACTGTTAGTGAAAATGATCTTTAATAATGTAAATGTTATTTGCTCTCTTTCTGAACAATGAAAGATTGGTAGCAATTTTTATATCACATTAACTTTCAATGTTAAATTCACATTTAATATGAAGTCATTCATATTAAAAATATGTTATGGTATGACACCTATATCTGTTACTTAAGTAAACAGACATGGTTTTATAATAAATTACATAAATTGGAGTAAAGGCTGATGAAATATATACATTTATACACACACATTACATACATTTTATCTATATATCTAAATAAAAATAGGCTCAGTATATATGACCCAAAGTAACTAGTAACTAACTACTTGAGTAGATTTTTTATCCTATACTCTTTTACTCTTACTCAAGTAACTATTCAAGACTAGTACTTTTACTTGCGTAAATATTTCTAGAAGTACTTTTACTTTTACTTGAGTACAGTTTTTGGGTACTCTACCCACCTCTGTCCATTGTTGAGCAAGGGATGAAATGCTAAATTTGCTCCCAATCTTTTCCAATGAGAAATCAAACTCATCTACAAACTGAACTAATGAGACATGCGATAACTGGTTGCCTAATTCATTACACCATTACTGTGAATTTAAAGTCACTCATATAAAGGTTTTAAGTTCATGTGTGGAACAACCCCAAACCTACTTTTCCATTGCTCCAATGACTGCTCAGCCTCATCCAGTGAATGGTCATACGGTGGGGCCTCTGTCTCCTCCTCTGGTTCATGAAAATCAGAGAAGAAAGGAAGAGCCAGTCCCTCTGCTGCTGTTATTCTACTTTCAGGGTCCAGGAGCAACATGCTTTCTAACACATGAATCGCTGAGAAGCAAAAACACAGTCGATGACAAACAATTATGTGACATTCATACTTGTTTTCATCAAATGCATTCATGAAAGATGTACTTGGATCAAATCATAGTTGCATTCTTTGGGAAACAAATTCATGCCAGTCATGGGTTGTCAAAAGTTGCTTTGAATAAAACCTCTGCCAAAGTTATGAACATTTTATACACGTCATCAACCTTTCAGGTTAACATTTTCAATTAATTTTTTTTTTTCACCTCTTTTCTGCACAAGTTCATTTAAAAAGGGTGGTTTTGGTGGTTATTTTGTTTTTAAAGAACAAATATTCAATGTAATCTCAAATTGCATGCATTTTAAATGGAGTAGTTATAATTATGATATCTCTACTATATAATATATGAGAACCCTGATTATATTCATTTGAAAAATACACATTCATTAACTTTCTGCATTAAGCAAGAGAGACACACTCTTACCTTGTGGGTTAACATTTGGTAATATTGCCCGAAGATCTTTCTTTTTAAGTTTTTGTAACTTTGCTATGTAGTTTCTAGCCTAGAATAAATATCATGTGGTTTAGATTTTAACATCTCTCGATATATCTGGTGAGAGGTCTGCAAACTAGTCTTAGAAAATATGATTGAAACCCACATCTTCAGACTGGAGTTTGGCTGTGAACTCTTTTGTGGGCGTCCCTGTAATCTTCATGATCTCCATCAGCTGATCCAGATCTGGTAGAAAATGGTCAAGGATTCAAATATACTGGGGATGAGATTTAGGGAAATAATCAGCACATCAGAAATTCAAGTTTATTTGTATAGCGCTTTTTACTATACAAATCACTGCAAAGCAACTTTTCAGAAAATTAAGTTTCGATAATATTTAGTAGTAGCTTATCAATGGTGACTGTCAGTTTATGTGCATATGGCAGTAGGAAAAAACTATATTCTTCTAAATTTGTGCATAAAATCGACAGCTTTCCTGCGAGGAAGGATACGGTCATTTCCTTTGAACAGTGGTTTCCCTAGCAGCATCTCTGCCATGATGCATCCGACTGACCAGATGTCCACTGATGGGAAACATTTAATCAAACATAAACATATCTCTGTATTATCATCAGTTTGAATAGTAATTGTGCATTATTTCATTAATCCAGAATTTTCTATTGCCTTTATGAAAGCAATAAAATAGACTAACACTGATCTCTATTTAGTATTAACATTTGCTTTAAATCAAAGTATGGATTAGAGTTTCACAATACTGTACAGAGCAACATCAGTTAATACTCCATAAAATGCATGCAACCAGTTAATCCTAATAAATAAATATGTAAAGATATATAAAGATTAGTGCATGCAACATGGGACTAACCAGTCTGTGTGTAATGCATCCAGCTAAGAATGACCTCAGGTGCTCTGTACCAACGTGTCACAACATAGCCCGTCATTTCACTGTCTGCTTGCCGAGCTAGACCAAAATCCAGGATCTGTAATATAAGACATAAGGCTTTATCTCTACAAGAGACACACAGCATGAATATGCAAATACCACTTCATTGTAAGATACCTTAAGCTCACACTCCTCATTTATTGCCAGATTGCCTGGTTTGAGATCCTGCAGGTTTTAACAGATGAAGTCAGAGGTTTTGCGGTGAGAGATACATGTGTGCATATGTTTTTATGATTAAAACAACCTTACGCACCCTGTGAATGATTCCAGCAGCATGGATATACTGTGAACACAAAGAGATGTATGGAAATATATTTGAGAGAGCAAGTAAGTATCAATAAAAACGTACAATACTCACTTTGAGTCCTCTCAATATTTGGTAGACCAGATACTGGACCCTGTCCTCTGATAGTCTTTCCATTTTCATTAACTTTCCTAGATCAGTACCCATGTAAGGCATGACCAAGTAACTGTGCAAAGGATAGGGAGAATCAGATGATGACCACATGATGATGATACATCCAATAATCACAACACATCCAAAACAATCAGAGCTAGACCAAATGGTCAAATCACTTGTAAAATACTCACAAATCATGGAATCGGTCTAGAGAAAGGTCTGCAGTGAAAACATCCAGGAGCCCAATTACCTGTAAGGGTTTAACCAGAGAAAGTGGTTGTTGAATACAGCACAGCATGAAGTTGCAAATCTGTTCATTTATGACAGGTCATATGAGAAACCCTCATCATGGAGTTTCAATCTTTGGTGTCCTACATTATCATGCTTCATGTGTTTGAGCAGCCGGAGCTCTCGATAAGCTCTTTTGGCAAACAGGTCAGACTGGAAGGGACGATGGAGCTTCTTGATGGCCACTTTTGCCCCTGTCCTCCGGTCAAATGCATAGCTGAGGAGTAAATCACCAGTTGTAAATGCTACATGCTTTTCAAACAAGAGGAGTACATAAATATAAATGTTATTGCCAGTAAATTATAATATATAGGTGCTTCTCAATAAATTAGAATGTCGTGGAAAAGTTCATTTATTTCAGTAATTCAACTCAAATTGCGAAACTTGTGTATTAAATAAATTCAATGCACAGACTGAAGTAGTTTAAGTCTTTGGTTCTTTTAATTGTTATGATTTTGGCTCACATTTAACAAAAACCCACCAATTCACAATCTCAACAAATTAGAATATGGTGACATGCCAATCAGCTAATCAACTCAAAACACCTGCAAAGGTTTCCTGAGCCTTCAAAATAGTCTCTCAGTTTGGTTCTCTAGGCTACACAATCATGGGGAAGACTGCTGATCTGACAGTTGTCCAGAAGACAAACATTGACTCCTTTCACAAGGAGGGTAAGCCACAAACTTTCATTGCCAAAGAAGCTGGCTGTTCACAGAGTGCTGTATCCAAGCATGTTAACAGAAAGTTGAGTGGAAGGAAAAAGCATGGAAGAAAAAGATGTACAACCAACCGAGAGAACCACAGCTTTATAACGTTATCAAGCAAAATCAATTCAAGAATTTGAGTGAACTTTACAAGGAATGGACTGAGGCTGGGGCCAAGGCATCAAGAGCCAACACACACAGACGTGTCAAGGAATTTGTCTCCAGTTGTCGTATTCCTCTTGTTAAGCCACTCCTGAGGCATCTTACCTGGGCTAAGGAGAAGAAGAACTGGATTGTTGCCCATTGGTTCAAAGTCCTCTTTTTAGATGAGAGCAAGTTTTGTATTTCAACGTCTTGACCAGGTATCACTTGTAAAAGAGGTTTTAACCTCAATGTGACTTTCCTGTTTAAATAAGGGTTAAGAAGATTTTGAAATCAAGGTCCTAGAGTCTGGAAAAAGGGTGGATAAACTCATAGTTGTTTTACCAAGAAAGTTAAGAGCATGTCATGCTTCCTTCTGCTGACCAGCTTTTTGAAGATGCTGATTTCATTTTCCAGCAGGATTTGGCACCTGCCCACACTGCCAAAATCACCAAAAGTTAAATGACTTAGTTGGTGTGCTTGACTGGCCAGCAAACTCACCAGACCTGAAGCCCATAAAGAATATATGGGGTAGGCTATTGTCAAGAGGAAAATGAGAAACAAGAGACCAAACAATGCAGATGAGCTGAAGGCCACTGTCAAAGAAACCTGGGCTTCCATACGACCTCAGCAGTGCCACAAACTGATCACCTCCATGCCACGCAAAATTGAGGGAGTAATTAAAGCAAAAGGAGCCCCTACCAAGTATTGAGTGCTTGTACAGTAAATGAACATACTTTCCAGAAGGCCAACGTTCACTAAAAATGTTTTTTTTTTTAAATTGGTCTTATGAAGTATTCTAATTTGTTGAGATAGATAATTGGTCGGTTTTTGTTAAATGTGAGCCAAATCATCACAATTAAAAGAACCAAAGGCTTAAACTACTTCACGTATTTAATACACACGTTTCAAAATTGGAGCATTTTGAGCACTATTTGATTTAAAGACACTAGAAACTATTTAAATAGCTACAAGAAAAAACTGCAACAGGTTCGAGCGACTGGAAAACAAACTACAGCATTGCTAAATTAATAAATATCTGAACCAGAGATTCCTACAGAATTCAATGGCAATACAATTTGTTAGCAGCAAAAATGAAATTACTTATCACTAACTAGGGTGGTGACAAGTGGCAAATAAATAAAAACTATTATGTACATTAATTTCGAACTCATAATAGAATTTACAACAAAAGAAGCCATTGGTATGGCAAGTGCTTAAAGGTGCTCTAAGTGATGTCACACATTTTTTAGGCCAAAACATTTTTTTGTCACATCCAGCAAACATCTCCTCACTATCCGCTAGCTGCTTTTCCCCTGAACACACTGTAAAAACGGAGTCTCTCTAGACACCACAGGCTCCACAAACAACAAGAAAAACAAACTGGGCTCACCCGCACCACTTTCCACATCATTTGTTTTGAATAGACGCCAGATACATGGATCTGCTAGAGTGACGTGTTTCTGAAATATAAAGCACGATTCTTTCCAGGAAGTACAGAAAATGAGCGTACACTCACCATACTGTACCATATGCCCCGGTCCCCACCTGTTTCAGATCTCTGTATCTCTCCGGTACCTCCCAAAAGGTTTTATTCACCTCCTGGCGATAATACCCAGGTCTTGATCGGTCAGACATATTGGTGAATACCGCTTTAAATCTGCTTCCTCGAGTCTCGCGGCTGTGATTTCCAGGTTAACCTGAACTCTGATTATAGAAATCTACCTGTGCGCGTTCATAGACCATGCGTGCCCGCGTAACCGTTCCCTCTCCGGCGTGGCCGTGTGTATGGCAAGCAATTTTAACATAAAGCTGTTGTGTGTAAACCAAAGTTACATCCATGTTAATGTTACCAATACTTTTAAAAAAAATTTAGTAAGTATTTAAAAATAAATTAGTAAGTAACCAAATAGCGACCAGTATCTTTCGCAGTTTTACTAATATTCTAAGTAAATAGGGTTCACCTTCAGTGGCAAAATAAGGGACAAGGACAACAATAAACCGTGAAAAAACATGCTCAAGTATGTAAACTTGCAGCAGAACGCATTAATATTGTCATTTTAAATTTGATTATTTATAATTATTATTATTTGTTTTTTTTACAGTTTTGCAGCTGTTACTTTGATGAGATAAATTTTTTTTAATATTTTTTTTATTAATTTGCTTGAATTAGGACTACATTATTATGTAATCATTTGTCCAATTTTAATCTAAACAATTTAGCATTTTGTTTTACATTTTAAAATGCCAAATTATATGACATATATGATTATTTATTATGTACATATATTTATGATTAATATCAATGATAAATTAATAAATAGGGTCTAACATTATATTAATTAATAATATAATAATTTCTATCAAGCTCTGATAATGTATGGAATATTATATTAACATACTATCCAAATTTTAATAAAACATTAGGCCTATACCTTTAGAAGCAATGAATCATGGATCTGTCACTTTAAAGGTGTGGTTCACACAAAAATGTAATTAGTCATAATTTACCCAGGTTGTTCTAAACCTGCATAAAGTTCTTTCTTCTGTTGAACAAAAAAGAAGATACTTTGAAGAACATGTCTCAACTAAACAGCTGATGGTTGTAGAGTCAATGGGGACCAGAAACTGTTTGGTTACCCGCATTATTTAAAGTATCTTCTTTTATGTTCAACAGAAGAAAGAAATAATTATAGGTTTGCAACAACTTGTGGGTGTGTAAATGATGACAATTTAAATTTTTGGGTGAACTGTCCTAAAAGTTGAGTCAGACAGTCCACCGTAAGCAAGCTTCTCTGCAAACTGCACGTTCATCATTAGTTACTGAGCAGATTCGTTGATAACTTTCCAATTAAGCCCTACAGTTCATCTTGTAGTTCATCAGATGTGATCTCTATGTTTCAAACCGTGCAAGTTAAGCACATGCTGCGCTTGTGTGAAAAGGCTTAATGGCGCTCCCTCTGGAGACTCCGTCCCTATGGAAACAAAGACGCCAAAACCACCCACAAATTAACTCCTCTTATACTTCTTATGAAATTGATTTAATTATAATTGCTATTAGTATTATAAACTGTGCAAAATACTTATTTGTTTATTCAAAAATGTGCGGCATTTTTGGGGGGGTTGAAAATGCTGCTATGTAAACACTCTCTCTGAAATTAACAGCTGATATCTGAACACAGATTCCCAAAGAAGTAAAAATGAGATAATTACTAATGACAACTAGTAGTAATTATTATTATGTAATTAATATGTAATACTACATTCTAGATGCTAACAGAATAAATACTTATTCAAATTAATGTTAGTGAAATTGAAAATGTGTTCTAATCATTATTAAATTACTTACTAGTAATTAAAAAAAGGATTGGTGTCATAAAATATATGCCAGTTGGTTTAATGGAAAAAATGTCAAAACAGCTTTCCATACATGAGTTGCCACTGAGACAAAATAACCAAGAACATGATCATCCTTCAGTGAATGTGAGAACTGCTGCATGTTTGTTCTTCCACAGCTTTGACATTAAAACGAGGGTTTTAGGAGTCCAATGTACTTGACACTGTTGAAATCTGCCTAAATATATTTAGGAGCACTTCAGAACCTGTGTTAACATGTTACCTAAGTACTGGGCCCCAGGCACAGACAGACATTCCACCCTAAATGAAAATAATAGAAGCAGCTTTCCCATACACTCTCACCCAAATGTCTTTTACAACTGCAAAACATAATCTTCACAGAACTAATTGTGGCTTACAAAATTAGAACACATAGCTGCTATTTGTTTTGTTTATTGAATGGGTACTTTATCTTAGAAATATTGCATATTTATAAGGGAAGTTCATAGAAATTACATAATGTCTGAGAATTTCTTCACAGCTGTTGAAAATCTATTCTTAAAGACATGAAAATTCTGTTAATTATATTTTGAACAAAATCAAAATGGCATTTCAGGAATAGATAGATCATATGAAAATACAGTACTACCTCTGTTGGCTCCAAAATTAAAATGTAAAGTGTACACTTCTACTGGTTTATGCATTTTCCAATTACACTTTAAAAAATTGAAGTACTTAATCAATAAATCAGTGCTACATTCATATATAACTACATGATTTAAAACGAGACCCTTTAAGTAAGTGATAACATCCGTTTGTGCGTTTAAACTTTGGAGCTTGGTTGCTCAATGGCTTGTGCGTTTCACTTCAAATCTAAAGTAAAGGCATAATAACTTCTATCTTTCAGACTCACACCTGTCATGGTTAGACTGGGGGTCTAAGTCATCATTTGTAACCAGTCAAATATACAGAGATAAATGTGCTGAATTATCATTTAGCCCCCTACACATTATCTTACTGCATATTTTTAACCGGTAGACAGGAGTTTAATACCTCTTTTAATACCTTCAATGACACCTCAACAGTTTCTGCAGGATTATTCTGCTTAAATGATCAGGTTAGTTGTCATGAAGGTTTTATGATGATCAGGTGACACAGATCTCATTGGCCCACACGGGGGGCTTGCTGTCATATGGGACGAGCACTCGAGCCTTTGCTCCTGAAGTATTCCCTTCTTTATCTCTTTCTACTGAATCCACCACTCCTCCTCTTCCAACCCAGCCTGGCTTTTTAAGACCTTCCTGCACAGAGAACGGCTTTTCCAACACTTTCAGAACTCTCTGGACCTAATGAATTTGAGAAAATGACAAAGTTTAATACAAATTTTTAAGACTTTATGGAATTTATGCTATACAATAACATAAATTGAGAAATTATAAAAATCACAAATAAAAAAAACATTAACTTAAGAGACACCATAACATTTATAAAATCTGTTCAATAATAACTATTCAAGAATTTGGGGTTTGTAAAGTTTATTTTTTTTTGTTTTTGAAGTAAGTCTCTTAATAATATTATAATTTAAAGCAAATGTTTAAACCATTTTGATATACAGTACAGACCAAAAGTTTGTAAACATTACTATTTTTAATGTTTTTGAAAGAAGTTTCTTCTGCTCATCAAGCCTGCATTTATTTGATCAAAACTACAGAAAAAACTGTAATATTGTGAAATATTATTACAACTTAAAATAATAGTATTTGAATATACTTAAAAAAAAAAAACATTATTCCTGTGATGCAAAGCTGAATTTTCAGCATCATTACTCCAGCCTTCGGTGTCACATGTAACATCCAGTCTATCACATGATCATCTAGAAATCATTCTAATATTCTGATTTATTATGAGTGTTGGAAACAGTTCTGCTGTCTAATATATTTAATGAATAAAAGGTTAAAAAGAACTGCATTTATTCAAAATAAAAATAAAAATCTAATAATATATATTCTAATAATATATTTTCTTTACTATCACTTTATCAATTTAACACATCCTTGCTGAATAAAATTATTGATTTTATTTAAAAGAAAAGAAAAAAAAAATACTGACCCCAAATTACTGACCAGTAGTGTATATTGTTATTACAAAATATTTATATTTTAAAAACATAGCTTTTTTTTTACTTTTTATTCATCAAAGTATACTAAAAAAGTATCACATGTTCTGAAAAAATATTAAGCAGCAGAACTGTTTCCAACTTTGATAATGAATCATCATATTAGAATGATTTCTAAAGGATCATGTGATAATCTTCATAAATGTTCAGCTTTGCATCACAGAATTATACAGATAATTTAAAGTATAATAAATTTAAAAACAATTATTTTAACTTGTAATAATATATCACAATATTACATTTTTTCTGTAGTTTTGATCAAATAAATGCAGGCTTGATGAGCAGAAGAAACTTCTTTCAAAAACATTAAAAATAGTAATGTTTCCAAACTTTTGGTCTGTACTGTATGTGACCCTGGACCGCAAAACCAGTCTTTAGTAAATTTTTCGAAATTGAGATTTATACATCAGCAGAAAGCTGAATAAAAAAAAATTCAATACTGAGAAAATAACCTTAATCACTGTCCAAATGAATTCTTAGCAATGCATATTACTAATCAAAAAGTTTTTTTTATATATTTATGGTAAGAAATTTACAAAATATCTTCATGGAACATGATCTTTAATTAAAATCCTCATGATTTTTGGCATAAAAGAAAAATGTATAATTTTAAAACATACAATGTTTTTTTGGCTTTTGCTAAAAATATTCCCCAGTAACTTAAAGGGTTAGTTCACACAAATATTAAAATTATGTCATTAATAACTCACCCTCGTGATGTTCCAAACCCATGAGACCTCCGTTCATCTTCGGAACACAGTTTAAGATATTTTAGATTTAGTCCGAGAGCTCTCAGTCCCTCCATTGAAACTGTGTGCACGGTATACTGTCCATGTCCAGAAAGGTAAGAAAAACATCAAAGTAGTCCATGTGACATCAGAGGGTCAGTTAGAATTTGTTGAAGCATCGAAAATACATGGCGACTGTCTTCCTGTCTGAAATCATCTGGAACAGTGCAGGGTTACTCTGAGCCATGGACAGCAGCATTGCAAGTTCACTATATTAAATGAAAGAAAAGATCACTGAACATAAATATGCAAACAATTTCTTTTTCATTTTAGACCATATTATTAGTTAGTGTTCTTTATATACTATTATAGATATTTTCAGTCTTCATTTTAATTTGAGTTTTTTTCTAATTTTGATGAGTGCTTCTGTCACCTAGTGTTTTAGTTTGTATTCTTTTTAAATATGATTAAAGATTTATATTTCTAGTTTTAGATTTATTTTTTTATTTCAGTTGCCAGAAATATTTAATTTTTTTTTTAATTTCAGCTTTATTTCAAATAACAAATACTTCGAAAGGGAAATGAAACACTGTTAGTTAACAATAAAAACACTTGATTATTTTAGGCAAATCTGAAGGCCTGCCCAATACTTTTTGCTCCGAACAGTCTAAAAATCTATTCCCACTTTAAAGTAGACAATGAGAACAGTGTGCCATCAGTAAAACAGATTTTTTTTATGAGCTTGAGGAAATAGTTTAATACACAATTAATCAATTTACATTTTATATGCTAAACATTTCTAGATACATACATTAATCTAAAGGTTTATGGTTGGTTATTATTATTTTTTTAACAAAAGTAATACTTTTTTTTGAGCAAGGATGCATTAAACTGATCAAAAGTGACCATAAAAACTTACAAAAAGTCTTTTCACCAAAACATTAAGCACCAAAACTCAGCACCAAAATTCAGCATTAATAAATAATCATTATTAATGTTTCTTGAGCACCATATTAGAATGATTTCTGAAGGATCACATGACACTGAAGACTGGAGCAATGCTGCTGAAAATTCAGCTTAGCCATCACAGAAACACATTACATTTTAAAATATAGTAAAATATTATGTTACATTGTAATAAATTTCACAATATAACTGTTTTTACTGTATATTAGATCAAATAAATGCAGCTCTGGTGCGCATAAGAGCATAATCTCTTTCAAAAACATTTACAAATCTTTATGACTACAAACTTTTGCATGGTAGTGTACATGAGAATATACCCTGAGGTGTTACCGTGGATCCATGGTGGGTCTGTTTGCAGTTTTAAGCTCCTCTAGAGAGGCACACTGCTGCAGGAGAAGCTCTGTGGCTTGTTTTATAGCCTCACTTTCATCTTCCCCCTCCTGCTGTGTTGGGCAGGAAATCTGACTCAAGCTACGGAAAGTGTTGGTGAAATCTGCACCTAAGAGGAAGAAAAGGTAGAGAGAAATCAGAGACAGAATAAAATTATCCCACTTTTCTAATATATTTGACACATCAAGACATTTTACAGAACAGTGTATAACACAATTGCTCCAGGATGATCGTTCCTCATACTATCTTCATACCCGTGTTATGCATAGTCTGCATAAGCTCTGTGATGAGTATCTCGTCCTCTGGTTCTTCCTTCCTCAGCAGACCCAGTTTCTTCCTCATGTTGCTCAGATAGAAGCCATTATATAGAGGCAGGTACTCATCCAGCACCTCTTCGGCCCGGTCCGGAGGTAGATCAGGTACCAGGGCTTCAGCGAGCCGAGCTAAATTCCAGCGGCAGATGGCCGGCTGGGCTTGGTAAGAATACCGGCCTGAAGTATCGGAAGCATTACAGATGAAATCTGGGTCAAAACTAGAAAGAAAAAAAATACAAGGAAATGATGGTCATGAGTGCAAATGATTGTTAAACTGTGGGAATAATGTTTGAGGTTTATATCAGACTTTACCGGTCCATGAAGCCGAAAGGCCCATAGTCCAAAGTCAGGCCCAGGATGCTCATGTTATCAGTATTGAGGACTCCATGACAGAAACCCACACACTGCCACTGAGCCACCAGCCTCGCTGTTCGTAAGGTCACCTAAAAATAAAAGTGCATATTCAAGTACATATAGAAAAGCACAATAAAGACGGAAAGTTATATCTGATATCGAATGATTTATCTAAAATATTACTAATCTAAATGTAGATCCCATTATATCCTGTCTTATCTCAGCTTGATCTGCCATTATAAAATAAATAAATATTTTAGGAAAAAATAGAATAAGAATTAGAATGAAACATTGAGTTAGTATTTACACTCATAAGCAAGTCACAAATAAGTTTCAATGTACAATAGCTCTATTTAAAGAAAATAACATTTTGTATTTATTATCTTATTTAATCACTGCTCAGTGCTTACATGCTCTAATATAGTCTCAGTGGATAAAAAGCTAAATCTGATGATGTTAGCCAGCCAAAGTCACTCATGTTAATAAGGTCTTTGATTATAAGATGATTGCATGAGACCAACAAACTGCTGGAATAATAATAATAAAAAAAAAACAATTGTGTGGAGTTTAAATGGCTCAATACCACAACCGCTGCAATGGTATTATTAAAAGCAATAAATAGACCTCAGTCTACCTCTCTGAAGAAAGCAGTATTCCTCTCAATGCAGTCTGAGTGATTCTGATGGATCTCTGGGTAGAAGCTCTCTATGACATAATCCAGCATCTGGGTTCTGATCTCAACGTGGCCATAGCTGGGACCTTGACGGCCAGTGAACTCATCGGCTCGTTTGAAGATCTCAAACGATCCAAACCTACATCAAGAATCAGGTCAACATCTTAACATCTAGATTCTAGAACAATGACGGCTAGACCTAAAAGACCTTTACAAGAGACACTATTTCAATGATAGATCTAAAACTGTAAGTACTGTAAATCAATGTCAAAAAGAGATAGTTAAGACAGTGTTGTTATTATTAGCAAAAACGATTTCAACTATTTAAATAAAGCTGAAATAAAAAAGAAACATGAATTTTGATTCAAAATATTAAATTAAAATAAGAAAATGTGCCTTGAATACTAAAATAAAATAAGTTCAAGATCTAAAATTAATTTAAAAAATAATGAAGCTAAATAGAATGAAAAATGATAATGAAGAAAGCACATAAAATTACTAAAACCTAAAAACACACACACATTAATAAATAATAATAGTACATAAATAACACTAGAGTAACACTTACTCTAGAAAGCATTTAGGTACAAAAAACAACAAAAGATTACCTAATAAAGCTGGGAGCAATGCGCAAGACCACAGAGCATCTTTCCATGCGTGGATTGCCATTGTAGAAGACATCCCTCATGACTCGTGAATCTGACGTCACTACTGACCCAGCTCTTGTTGTTGGGACTCCCAAGGCATAAATTGCCTCGCTGCACAGGAACTCACGTATGCTAGATCGCAAAACCTTTCGCCCATCTGCCTGTCTAAACAAAACACAATGGACAAAATTTGACAAAGATCTTAAGGAAAGGACAGAATAGTAAAGTGGAACTGGCATCTCCTGAATGATCATTTCGAACAGTCAAAGAGGATAATCACAACATGATGTAGCACATAAAATGTTGACAACATCTCTCTCCACCTTCAATACCACGACTTAGGTGCCCTTGAGCAAGGCATCGAACCCCCAACTGCTCCCCGGGCGCCGCAGCATAAATGGCTGCCCACTGCTCCGGGTGTATGCTCACAGTGTGTGTGTGTGTTCACTGCTCTGTGTGTGTGTGCATTTCGGATGGGTTAAATGCAGAGCACAAATTCTGAGTATGGGTCACTATACTTGGCTGAATGTCACTTCACTTCACTTTTTTTTGGGGAAGTCGTGGCCTGGTGGTTAGAGAATCGGACTCCCAATCAAAGGGTTGTGGGTTCGAGTCCCGGGCCGGCAGGAATTGTGGGTGGGGGGAGTGCATGTACAGTTCTCTCACCACCCTCAATACCACGACTGAGGTGCCCTTGAGCAAGGCACTGAACCCCCAACTGCTCCCCGGGCGCCGCAGCATAAAAAATGGCTGCCTACTGCTCCGGGTGTGTGTTCACAGTGTGTGTGTGTGTTCACTGCTCTGTGTGTGTGCACTTCGGATGGGTTAAATGCAGAGCACAAATTCTGAGTATGGGTCACCATACTTGGCCGAAAGTCACTTCACTCACTCAAAGCAGCAGTGAAAATGCAATAGAATGCCTACCGAGAGTATGGTGTCAGTCCAGCACCCTTCACCTGAATCTCCCAGCGTCCAGTGGGATTCTCAAGCAGTAATTCAGGGCTCTGATCCACCGGGACTTTCACTTCTCATAGATAAAATGCAGCTCCGTCCCCAAGCTGTCCTGCAAACTGTCCAAACTGGTGTCCACAGTAGCAATGGGCAGCAGGCTCTGATCCTGGCATCACTTTAGATCCACTGAGATACTCTGGGGCTAGTGGATCTTTCAGAACCTCATCAGCATCAAGACCCAGCAGTGCCAGAGCTGGACCTAAGACTGCCACAAACTTTGGGTTCTTCAGAGGGGTGGGTTGGACTCTAGAGAAGCAGGCCCCCCGGACCTGTCGGACCCCTGGTTCGGTGGAAGGGTCCAGTGGAAGTTTTTTAAGAGCAACAGTCAAACTCCAGTCGCTCAAGGCAAGAGCGGCTCGTGTTTACGCCCATGTCTTCCATCCCTGCATGTGAGAGCGATCTGCGTAAAACAACACCGGAACATACAATTGAAAGCCGCGCTAAACGCGCTCCAGCAGGAGCCATTAACGCCGTACTGATGTCTAACAAAGCTTTTTAGTTAAAGAGACTAAGGAAAAATTAGTCATCCTTACGTAACTGCGAAGAGAACCAAGATGTTCTCAAACGTCCAGGCAGCAGACACAGAAATCTGGTCCGACGTTGTTTTTGTTCCCCCTAGAAACAAACACATAAGATTAGAACGTTTACTCAGTCCGCACTTAATTTCAATTAAAAGTGAAAATTACAGCATTTTGCTTTGTATTTATTTATAATATAGAATGGGCATGTAGATGTCATGTAAATAATTTTGAAAACTATGCTTCTGAATTTATGGGTATTAAACAAATAATTATGTAAATTACTGGTGATGTGTAGCTGTGAAACAACGTCGTTATCCTAACTGTTGATACTGGAAGTCTGAACAAAATTATTTTAAACCTGGAAGACTTGGGAATTGTCATCTCAATGCTGTTTTCATGTCGACAAGTGTTTGTTCATGTAATGATTCATGTAATGTATTCCCAAACCTCTTTGACAAAATATTTCCTTGGAATCTCAAAAAAACAATCATTTGGTGTTCTCTGATGTTTGGTTAAGATTCACACTGACATGCAGGCAAAACCTTACTTATATTTTTAGTGTTCAAGTGTTAAAATTATTTTTGACTTTTTCATGATTTAATTATTAGCTTTTTATCAACTCACAAACCCACTACAACTCTTACCTTGAGCCTAAACTGGATAAACCTTGTGTAATGTTTAATAAATTTTAGGAAACAATGGATTCTAATTTCTTTCTCTTTACTTTTTTATATCCATATAGTACATTTAATGGTAAGTTTAAAACAAGTCAAATGAAACGTAATCTAAATATTAGTTGGGATACATTATCTAAAATGAGTAACCTAGATTACATTACTAACTACAATTTTCATCATGAAATCTGTAGTCAGTAACAGAGTATAATATGTAAGTAATCTACCTAGTACTGTGTGTGTGTGTGTGTGCATGTGTGTATATATAGACACACACATATACATGTACACTATATAAAGTACTTACCGTACAAATTTAAGATCTGAAGATACGAAAGACAAATATAACATGTTGGAAAATTTATTTAAGAATGTAAGATATACAAGATATATTTGAGCATTAACTATTTGGCTTCTTGGGGGGAAAAAGAAAGAAAAAAAGATAGCACTAACAAAAGAAGTGGGACCATTTATTCCCCTTTCCCACAGTTACAAATGGTTAGAAAAAAATGAAATTGGAGCAGTAAGGCTGAGGGATGTACAAAAAGATGCATCAAATACCTTTGACCATGGCATTTCTCACCCCAAAAGTGCAGCAGATCTAGAAGATCAAAAATTAAACTGCATGACATTAACAGGAAGACCGTTTTAGTTTTCAGGAAGACATTCAAGACAAATGTTACAGCTGGAGAACTAGCCTACTGGGTCAGTGGATCAGTAGATAAAAAAGAAAAATACATTGTATTAAATTAATTAGTTTGTCAACCAGTTTAACTAGTTTGCGTCCACCTTGCACTAAATGCAGGGACCGGTGTTATGCAAATAGAAAAACTCATTAAGTACCAGGGCGCTGACAAATATCTCAGAATGCTAATATATATTTAAAATCATTACAATGTTTTAAAAACTAAAATTAAATAATCCCAACAAATCATCTACACAAGAAATCATGCAGATACATCCATATAGTCATTTCCTTCTCCAGCATACCTGTAAAAGCACAAGGCATGCATGCAAAGCTTTAGTCACATCTTAATTTGAGCCCACTATAGTTCAAAACAGAACCATTTCCATTCAGCATCTAAACATTTAAAAGAACAACAGAAGGCATAAGCATTCCTCACCACACTCGAGTGTCATGTGCTTCAAATGTGCCTGTGACCTAGACGCCACATTTAAAATAGATTTTCAGTCACCCTATAAGACACAGTTGTAAAAAGCTACATGGAAAAACAAAGTCAACATGTGAACCAGCAATTCCAATTCTAAAAGGCTTTACATTTATTCATTTGACAGACAAATGAATAAATGCAAGCACACAAATAGCAGAAACACTTTTCCTACATCCATCCATAAAAATAATGGTTCTCTAATTGAGGCCTGATGGCCCATGCTGATGTCTTTTCCATTAAAAGCATTTTCTTGTCAACTTTACTTTCTTTAATGGTACTCTACACTTTCTCTTAGTTTCTTGTATTTGTTTATTCTGCACTTATAGTTTCAAGTCATTTTGATGTTCTCATGTGACTCATGACTTTTGAGTAAGTGGTGAATTATGTAGAATGAATAAAAAATATATATAAAAAGGTCATATTTCATTCTGCGTGTTAGAGTAATATCATACTGTAAGCGTTAACATTAATTTGTTTCCAATACGTGAAATTAACCTTTATGCAACTCAGCTTCTATGAACAGCAGCAAAAGACAGTAATGAAAAATACTTAAATTCGGGGGAACAGCTGTTTGTTTCGGATAAATTGATTGGATATCTTTTCTTACAACAAAATATTGAATAAACACATGCAGCTTGTCTAATTTATTAAATAATCCACTAGTTAATAATTTAATAATTGCTAGAAACCATTCCATTAGCAAGAACCAATTATGAAAATGTGTGAGTGAAACAGTGGACTCCAGATTTAATAGTACCATTTATTATGACCATATGGAGTGAGAGCAAAACATCCTGATCGGTCTCGGTTTCTTTTAGCCCTGTCCAGGTCATGTAGTAAAAGGCACTTAAAAGGGTACCCAGGGCAAAATTTATGTTGGGCTTATCCGGTAACTTGAAAGACCAAGCACCCAAGCATCCAATGTGACTTGAAGCTCTTAAAACACTGCACGGTTGTTTCAGTTTCACTCATTTTAAGCCTTTTTGTCAGAAACATATAAATTCAATCAATGAAACCACAAATATTTTGGTCATAATTTTTCCAATGTGCATTACATGTTTTTATCAAGTCATACTTTCAATAAAATCTATAGTTATGCTCTTCTTCACAAATGGTCCTATTGCACAATCCAGGTTTTTCTGGGATACTGTTCCATTGATAAAAAAGGCGGCTGCAAATTAATTATTACAACTACAAATTGGTAGGTCGCAGACTGCTGAACGCCACCTGCTGGGAAACAAAATGCATCAACCACTTGCAGGAATCAACCAAAAGAATAAATCACGGCCCAAAAAAAAAAAAAAAAAAAAAAAAGAACCTTCAATTCAAGTTGAATGATAAAGTGGGAAATCCTGCTGCAGTTAATTTCCTCATAGGTCATACTTTAAGAATGAGGAAATGGGGAAAGAAAGCACGGTCTGATTTCTTTGGCAGTACATCTCTGCCTCCACAGGTACACAGAGCAGATGGACAGAGAGTTGAGGAGGTAGAGAGCTAGTCAAAAGCTTCCACCACATTGTTTATCTCATATGAGATGGAGAAGATGTTTGCCTCTATTCTTCCCGTTTACCCAACCACCATCCTGTAGTTAAGGCTATTGGTGTTCAGTGTGACATCTCACTGCGGAAAAGTCTGCGCCAATAAAAGAGGGGTCAAACAGAAGGTTTCTGTACATTTTCAAGAAACGATTGGACTGTTGGGAAAGAGAGTAATGCCCTCCCAACACCCTTGCTGGCACGGAAGCAGGTGTAACCCAGAAGCCCCCACATGGCTCCCTTCAACACGTTGCGTACTACCCAGGCAAAGCGAGATGGTGGAGCCACGCTAAGAGAAAAAGAAAAAGATTTGTTATGATACTTTATGGTACTATTTAATACCAAAGTACTTGCAACTATGTCAGCATGTACCTCATGATCTCATGAATATTGAGCTCTTTATCCCAGTTCCTCTCAATTCCAGGAACATGACCCATCCCGACCACTCCAACCACCACAGCAGGCACTTCTGGAAGGAAGTGCATATGAACGAGAGGTTTCATGTAACAACAAGTAACATGACTCCAAATATGTTTCTTGAATTATTATAGCATTATTTACATCGTATATATTGATTATTTTAAATTAGCCATTATTTTAAGATTTTAGTATTCATTTAAAATTTAAGTAATTTTGTTATATGCTTTTGCCATTACTAATGCTTTTAGTTTTTATATTTAAAATATTTCTCTTTAAATCAGGTGTTATATAGGTTTCATTCAGGTTTAATTAATTTTAATACTTCAAATTAAAATAGAACCATTAGTTACCTTTTCTAAGTTTTTCATCAAACATTTTATTTCAGCAATAATATTGCATGTGATTTTTAATCTTTTTTTTTTTAGTTTTAGATAAAAGTATAGACTACCCAACATTGAAAATTCTTTCATAATTTACACATCCTCATTTCTTTCCAAACATGTATGACTTACTTTCTTCTATGGAACTTAAAAGATGTTCCGGTGGACAAAAATACAATGTAAGTCAATAGGAACCGAAACCGTATGGTTACCAACATCCTTCGGAAAAAAATCTTCTTATATATTCCAAGAAAAACAGTCATACAGAACACTTTAGGGTGAACTATCCTTTTAATAAAAACAACACCGGAATATGTATTTTAAAAAAAAATTAGTATCATTAGTACTTCACAGCAGAGCAGTGGAAAAGACTGCAGCACACAGTACTCACTCTCAGCATTAGGAGGCGCCTCCACACAGCGCGCTGCTTGTCTAAGTGTGTGTGTGAGGTAGATGTCTCGTTCTGCAACAATAGTGCGGTGGAGGGCTGGAAACTCGCCGATCATTTCTGACATGGTCTGCTCCAGAAGATCCTTTTGTTTGCACTTCTCTACATCCTCCTTGCTGAAAAGAACAAAAAAACATAAAAATCCGATCCAAAAAAAAAAAAAAAAAAAAAAAAAAAAAAAAAAAAAAAAGCATGTCCCACAATAAGAAAATGTTGTGCTTAAACAAAATGAAGCCAATATTTAGGACCATTATTTTAACAAATTATTTACTGTCATTTTTTTTATGTTTCCTTATATGGTTTACATCTTATAATTGAAGATAAGGTTATTGCTTCCAGCCCACAGGAATCAATTTGGCAAAACTTTAATGTACGCATGCAGAATGGAATTTTTTGGCTGTCATGTCCGGTTTCAGAACCATATGAAGTTCAAGATTCCAAGAGACTACTTAATGTCAAGGAGTGATCAATGTGTATATAAAGACTGAGTGGTGTAGACTTGTACCTGATGGGGTCAGAGAGGAAGCACAGGCCCCAGGCCAGACGAGCTTTCTGCCACAGGCTGAGAGCAGCTATTGCACGCTTAAAGGTTACTGGAATCGGCCGATCCCCAAGATGAAATTTACAGAAGGGCACTTTTCCTGCCTGCATTGGGTAGAACAGAAGGAAATGCATCTTTTATTTATGCAGATCAGTATATGCTGTGGCATGCACTGCAGTCTCCACAGGATTGATGTTTCTTGAATATGTGCATTTATTGTTCTTTGATAATTGGTGACATCTGCTGAGTCGGAAACGAGTGCATGAGTTACAGTGCATGTCAGGACCATGAGGACTGCGTGAGTGAGCGAGCGACCATGTGCATTAACACTGACCTCCTTAAAGGCTTCTCTAAACTCTCCTCCGGGGGCCATGCCCAGCTGTTCTGTAATGTGAGCCGAGACTTTGAGCAGCAAGATCTGCATGAGGCCAGACATCACTCCATTCTGACATGAGAATTGCAAGAAAAAAAAAAACAAACAAAAAAAACAGACAGAGAAATTAGGTTAGACTAGTTACACGTCGATAAATCAATGCAGAGAGAATGTGTTTGACAATTTAATAACTATGTCAGCACAGTCTTGGGTTTTGTGGCTGACCTGTTTAATGGCTTGCTGGACCTTCTCCAAGTTAATGTCTTTAGCCTCTTTTAGCAGCGTTTTCTCATCCATCTTAAGCATGGATACTCTATATTGGCATAGCTCCACCACCACCACATCTGGCTGGACTGCTCGGATCGTCTAAAAACAAAAAGCATCAAATCAAAACAGCATTTAATCTATCAGTAGAACACACTGACTTTGATAGTAGGAAAAAAATTATATGAAAGTCACTGGGGACAAGCAGCTGTTTGGTTAGATCTAAAAACAGGCTAAAATATCTGTTATTCTTTTTTATTTTGTTACCTTGTAAGGCTACGTTTTTAAAATAGGGAAATTAGTGTATAAACTTATAAGTGGTTTTACGTTCAAACACTGGTTGTTAGTCCATAAAAAGAGAGAGCCAGTTCTTACAGTGGCAACATCCTTCTTGCTGCTGTCGCTGAAGTGGGCGGTGCCAACCAGGTACACAATACTGCCCTCAGGTGTGGTGAGACGTGTCACAGTGTCCGGCAGATCAGGCTCCGTCTGCCGCCGCTGGGTACGCACTTGCCACAATACTTCCACTGCCTCAGAGTCCGCTAAATAGACAAAAACATTTTAATACCAAGATCACAAATAAAAACAAACATTATTTATCCCAAGTACATAAGAGCTTGAGCAAGTACACGTATTATTATATATACTTTAAGCTCAATAGAGGCAAAGCTACCGGAAAATGTTATTTTTTTAGAGAACTAGTTTCAGCACTGAAATACAGTATTCTTTTCATAAGATCGAAATCAAAAGAAAACATTGCATGTTAACCAGACAACAATGGAAAGATTGGTCATGTGATCTGCTTTTCAAGCAGTACTGGAACACAAGGATGAGCTTTAGAAAGTAGATGGTTTGAACTTTTGTGGTGGTGTGACATTTGGTTGAAATAGTTAAATCAGCTAAATGATCTAAAACTAAACTAGAAACTAACTAAATGGGCTAAATCAGTCAAAATAAACAGCCCCTAAAATATAACTGGGAAAATAGAAACTAAAATAAATGACATAAAATAAAATTGCCACAAATTAATTTTGGTTTTTGATACATGGCATATTATGACATTAGAAACCCTTACAATCCTCTAGGATTAAAAATTAAAATGCCACTGGACAGGAATAATACTAGACTGTGCTTAATATGAAATTTAATATGGTTAATTTAAATTTTTATTATACCAGTCAGCACATACAGTTGTTAGCACTAAAATACAACAACTAAAAACAAAATGAAATTAGAAAACTGAAAAGTCCAAATCTAAGAATGATAAAGTGAAAACTCACAATAAATATACATTTAAATTATAAATAAATAAACATACATTCAAAAACACTAATAACCCTACACTGGACAAGTATTTTATTTTTATAATACAGTATAACATTTCTGTCGATAAAATTAATTAATTGAGGACTACACAGCACCATTTCTTACAAAATCATATGAAAGAAAACTTTCAAGATTCAGATCTATTATTTTGTAAACTTTAAATCAGAGAGTACTCACAGAGTCCGTGAGGAAATGTAGGCTGTGCATCATCTTCTGCTGGGCCAACTGAGTCATCCTACAAACAGAAATCATGCATTATTATCTACATATTTCACTGTATGAATGCAATCTGAAAATGTACTGTACACAAAACAGGTACAAACAAGCTTGGCATTCACTTTGAGGAACTGCCATTTCTTTTTTGAGGTTAAGCAAATGATATCATAAGCAGCTGTGAAGCTTCAGTAAAACAAAAGAATGCTGTACATTTTTCTTCATCGTGGGAAATGCCCACCTAAACAAATAAAAGATGATTATCCAATACACCCAGTACACACAAAAAGGCACTAGAGAGACTACATGTACATTAAACCATAATGAAAGTAAATAAAAATCACAAGAAACTGAATCACTGTCATGAGTTTTCCTTTCAAAAAAAGAAAAGAAAAAGAAAACCTTTTCCTTTCACAAACCACAGATTTCCATTTAACGAAATGTGTTCATGGCTTCAACCAAACCCTCCTTAATAATCACAAATAAACCACTATAATCATGCAAATAAATTAGTTTCTAAATATATCTAGTACATTTCTCACCCTGCCATATAAGACAACAAAACGTAGAAGTTCTTAATTCCATACCTCTGAGTTGCTGTCCTGTTCCATTGTCCACCGTTCAGTAAATCTTCAACCTGGAATTAAAGATCATATGAGTCAGATGCCAAAACAACCCAAATAATATGACTCTACAAAATGGTATGGAGATATTCAACAGATTTGAACACCTTTAGAAGACTGTGTACAGGTCTGTTGGAAATAAATGGCTCAACACTAAACCAGACACTGTTTAATTAAAGGACTTCTAACTTTTGTGACTTGTGTAGTTGGGTTGGTTGAGTAAAGTGAGTCATCAGGCTTGATTATCAGTCTGCCATCTTGCCTTGTGCAACTAGACCACGTATGCTTTTCAAACTATTGAGATTCCAGCACAACAGGATTAGTTTGTTTTGCTGTGGGTTTAGATCTTATAACATCCTTTAAGTGGCACAACAAAGCATTTTTATGTTGATCATATAACAGATCGAATCCTACAGAAGTCAGACATTAAAGGTGGCAACGTGATGTGATGTCATCAGACCATCGGGTTAGCACACCAAACTCAATTCAGACAGCTTATCGTGTCTAGCTTATAAACAGCTAAGTAAAATTTGGTTTAATTTAATAGCAAATCCGCTGATCTCGTGCCCATTTTCAAATCAATGTTTTAGTCCTGACACAATGCTAAACTAAACCACAAAATCTGATGGACTAGCAGCAATCTCAGCCACCACTCTGAATAAGCAGCAAATATAAAAATAGCTCTTACATTTGACTTGGCAGAGCGATTCACACAAATGGGATCTGAATGTAGTGCGGGATGGTTCTTGACAAAGTAGTTCGGCTACAGGCTAACTGCGCACACATACACCCAGCTGTTAGCCGAAGCTATGCTAATATAAACTAAGCCCCTTTAAAACTTTAAACTGACCAACAATAAGTAATTTATTTGACGCGCCGTGACGTCTATAATATTTAACTGTATTAGAGAGAGATCTAAACAATCTTAAGACTAACTAATTGACTGTAGTTTGTTTGCTAGCATCGGCAAAAAATGAAATCATTAAAGTTAGAGCTACTGTCAGCTGCTTGCATCATGAAGTGACTCTTCTGTAGCGCCGGACGCCGGTGTCATGAGAAATCGAATCCGCCCGAGAAAGCGAGTCCGCTTAGGACCCCGAGTGATCCCTTCTTCTTCTTCTTTGTTTCGTTTAATGGCGGGTGGCAACCAGCATTATGGTGCATTACCGCCACCTACTATGTTGGAGTGTGGGTCAGAGTTTTCCTTCCCTTGAGTAAAAAAATTAATAAATAATAATAAATACAGCTACTACTAGTAATAATACTAAAAATATTTCCTGTCCCTAAATTCTATTTATCAACCCAGTTTCTCTCAAGTAACAGAATAACTTCCCTACTTCAATATCAAAAACATTTTTTAAACTTAATTCTTCCTGGTCAAACTTTCTACTTTCCTCCCTTAATACTTCCCGCTCTCTATAGAATTTTTGACAATGAAGAATTACATGCTCAACTGACTCCTCTATTTGGCAGTGATCACACACTCCTGAAGGGTGCTTATTTATTAAGTACAAGGTTTTATTAAGCCTAGTATGTCCTACCCTTAGCCTTGTCAAAATGTTCTCCTCTTTATTGTTTCTTCTGGTTATCCTTCCTGTTCCCACATTTTGCTGTAATATATAGAGATGTCGCCCTGTGTTTCCTGTATCCCAACTGTTCTGCTATTCCTTAATGATGTTTCGTTTAATTATTCCTTTTGCTTCAGACTTACTGAGTGGAACGCACAAGACCTCCTCCTGCATCAGCGCCTGTTTTGCTAATGCATCCACATCTTCATTTCCTTTAATCCCTCTGTGTGCCGGAATCAACATAAATGTTACCTGCATGTTCATATTTTTAATTCTATACAAAAATTTCATAGATCTCATTTACTATATCTTGTCTGCTGTTAGATGTAAATGACTGCAGTGACATTAATGCAGAGCATGAATCAGTACATATAATAACTTTTTTAATTTGTAATTCTTCTACCTTCTCTAATGCTATTACGATTGCCACCATCTCAACTGTATACACTGATAGATGATCTGAAGTCCTTCTCTTACCAGAAACATGTAATGTAGGAATACTAAAACCAAAACCTGCTTTCCCTGTATTAGGATCCTTGGATCCATCAGTATATATTTGAACATATGTTTGATATAGAGTTTGTATTCTATCTCCCACCAGTACTGCTATATTTCCAAATCCTTTTTCACCCTGCATTTTTTCCAGGAAATATAAATCTACTGACACTGGAGGAAACAACCAAGGTGGTGTCACTGATAATGGCACTGTCGGGATATATCCACCTTGATTTAATGTCATGTCTTCAGCTATTTCTTCACATCTCCATGCAAAGCATCCCCGTTTAGCCCTTTCACTCTCCCAACATGGGAGAAGTATCTTAGTTGTAGGATGTCGATCCCCAGAATGCCCTTGTAAATTTATCCAGTAGTGCATCATTAACTGCTTACGTCTAATGTGCAATGGCATTTCCCCCATCTCAACCTGAAGAGCAGCCACAGGAGTTGTTTTCATAGCCCCACAGCATAGTCTTAGAGCTTGAGCTTGCACCACATCCAACTTTTTTAATGCCGTTTTTGCTGCCGATCCATAAGCAATGCACCCGTAATCTAATACTGATCTTATCAATGCTATATACACATTTTTACTAGCAGGCCTACTTGCCCCCCATTCTGACCCTGTTAAGCATCTCATCACATTTAGTATCTTTTTACACTTGGTATTTACCCTTCTGATATGTTCATTCCATGTTAACTTATCATCAAACCACATACCCAAAAACCTAAAAACTTTTACTTGCTCTATTTCTTGCCCATACATCTTTACCTTAGCTTCAACCCCTCTCTTTCTAGTGAAAAACACTGTCTTGGTTTTCCCAATTGCAAACTTAAATCCCCATGCAATTGACCATCTCTCCATCACATTAATTGCCTCTTGTATTTTACCTTTAATATGATTAATGTTCCTTCCCCTTTTCCATAAGGCTCCATCATCAGCAAACAGTGACTGTCCGATATCCCCCTGTACTTGTGAAAAAACATCATTAATCATTATGGAAAAGAGTATAGGGCTAATTACACTGCCCTGAGGAGTACCATTCTCTACCATGTATCTTCTTGAAACAGCTGTCCCTATTCTTACTTGTATACTTCTCTCATCCAAGAATCCCTTAATCCACTTATATGTTCTACCTCCTATTCCTATCATTTTTAATTTTATCATTACTCCCTCCTTCCAAACCATATCGTAGGCTTTTTCTACATCAAAGAACACTGCCATTACAGACTCTTTATTAACTTGAGCTTTCCTGATCTCGGTTTCCAAACACATAACAGGATCCATCGTTCCTCTACCCCTCCTAAATCCACTCTGATGAGGTGATAAAATTCCTCTACTTTCCATATAAAAAGATAATCTATCTGTAATGATCCTTTCCATTATCTTTCCTACATGTGATGTAAGTGCTATTGGTCTATAATTCATTGGGCTTGACAAATCTTTCCCTGATTTCCTGATTGGAATAATTACTGCTTCTTTCCACCCAGCTGGCAATTTCCCTAAATCCCATACTTTATTATAAAACCCCAGCAATTTTTTAGATGCTAAAACACCTAAATGTTCTAACATTACATAGCAGATATCATCTTTACCCGGAGATGTTAATCCAGATCTTTTTATTGCCCTTCTCATTTCTTCCATTGTAATTGGTGCATCCATTATACTGTTACTATCCTCCCTTCTTTCAAGTAAATCTCCATATGCTAATCTTGTCATTGTCCTTCCTCTCTTGCCCTCCTCCGTTAAGTTATCGGAACTATGAATAAGAGTAAATGCCTTCGCTATCATCTCTGCCTTCTCCTGGTCAGAAACTGCTGCTTCCTCCCCCATCTTCAATATTGGATACTTCCATTCCCTTCGAATTCCTCGCATCTCTTAATCATGTTCCACACATCTCCAACAGGTGTTGCTCTACCAATTTTGTTACAGAAAGTCTGCCAGCTTTGCTTTTTTGCTTTTCGTATAATTTTCCTAACCTTTGCTTGTGTTTCTTTATATTTAATCAAATTATGAAAATTATGTGTTTTTCTTAATAATCTGAGTGCTTTATTCCTTTCTTTCACTATTTTCCCACACTCCTCTGTCCACCAGGGAACTGCCTTTCTTTTCATTTTCCCTTTGCTTTTAGATATCGATTCTTTAGCAACTTGTAGTATTGTTGTTCTAATATTTTTATCAATGTCCTCTATTTCCTCATTTAGATCTATTTTGTCCATTTCTAGCTCACACATATATTTATATCTTTCCCATTTTGCACTACTAAATATCCATTTCCCCACTAATTCCCTTTGATCCTTATTCATTTCCAATAAAACACTACACCATATTGGAAAATGATCACTACCTACCAATGATTCTTCAGCTAGATCCCACTCACATATTCCCGCTAAATTTCTAGAAACTAAAGTTAAATCTAATGCTGAGATGTTCCCTGTATGTACATCTATTCTAGTCCCTCTCCCATCATTTAAACACACCATGTTTCTCTCTTCTAACAATTCTTCTATAACCACACCATTTACATCTGTTTTTACTCCTCCCCATAACGTACTATGTGCATTAAAGTCACCACATACCACCACCTTATTACCATCCAACCCTACTATTTGTGTTATCTGCTCCAACTCTAATTTCCTACATGGATTATAATAATTTATAATTACACACTCTCCCTCATTTGTCCATATCACTACACTAACATATTCTTGTTCTTTCCCCCCTACACTCACTTCTCTGAATGAAATATCATTTCCAATAAATGTAGCACATCCTCCCCCTACTCCATCCCCCCTATCACACCTTACAGAAGCATATCCATCTAATCTGAATTCTAAATTTGGTCTCAACCAAGTTTCCTGTACACAAATAATGTCTGGTTTATTGGGAAGATCATCAATGTACTTTTTAAATTCCTGTCCGTTGGCCATCAAGCTCCTAGCATTCCATTGTAGCAAGAGGACCATTATTAATACTATCCAGTCCCTACTTGCTCCTGGCTTGCTTGGCTGTTTAGCTCATTCCTCACCTCCTCCCATGTCAGCTCCCTGATATCTAGGTGATGAATTGCTGCTTTTACAATTATTTGTATTCTCTCAGTTTTAGATTTAACCTCCATAGTTGCATTTATCACCCCTGCTATGAAAGTGACTAACTTCTTTAGATCAACCGTTACGATCTCTTCCTTATCTTGGTCTGGTACTCTTGTATTTTGTCTTTCCTCTCTGTTTCTTTCATCACTCTTACTAACCATTTTCACAGCTTCTGCATATGAGATCTTATTTTGAATTTTAGCTCGTTGTACTTCCATTTCCCTTCTCATCACCTCACATCCACCGTAAGCCACACTATGACTACCCCCACAATTACAACACTTTGGTTGTTCGTGATTACAATGACCATACTCATGATCATCTCCACATCTTGCACACCTTCTTCTGCCTTTACATGTTATTGCTGTATGTCCAAACCTTTGACAGTTATAACACCTCATTGGCTTTGGAACATACTCTCTTACACTATAACTCAAAAAACCTAGTGTTACATTCTTTGGGAGTACTTCCTCCTCAAACTCCAGAATCACAAGCTCACTGTCCTTCCTCACTCCCTCCCGAGTTATCTGCATCCTTCGGACACCTTTTAGATGTCCTCCTTTAAGATTTGCTTTGATTTCCTCCATTGTAACCCCGACTGGTACCCCCCATATCACTCCCTTACTCCACATGTTTCCTCTTTCAATTTGACTTGTACTTATTACTTTAAACCTCCCAATTTCTTTAATCCTTCCAGCCCGCTCTCTCTGTTCTTCATTTTTACAACCGATCATTAGATTACCATCTCTCAACACCTTGGCTACTATAATATCTCCGACCTGGTTTCTCAATACAGTTGTTAATTTCACCGGACTTATTGACGAAATTCCCCTCTCCTCACCAAATCTCAATATGATTTTAAACTCTAGTCCTTTCATACCATTATCTTTTATTACTTTCCCATAATCCTCATTACTCCTTGCCCTTTTTGTACTGATCCCAGCAAAAGTGTTTCCTCTTTTGTCCCTCTTTTTTTTTATCTTCTTGACTTATATCCATACCCCCCTGACTATCATCCATATCGGTGTCCTTCCACTCTGACCCATTCTCAACATAGTTGTGCCTACCCGCTGCCTTCTCCCTCTTCTCCATTTTAGTTGACCTCTTTCCAAACTCCCACTTCCATACGCTCCTTTCTCCGAGAGACTCGTCTCTGCTCGTTATTCACGGGTTTCACCAACAAAACACAAAGTTGCTGAAGTTCCTCGCGCTCCCGAGGACCAAACGCTCCCCGAGTGATCCCATTGGCTCAACGAACATTTAATGGGTATTATTTTTTAGCGCCTGATTACAATTCCTGCTAAATCGCGTTTTTATTTATGTCGTTTGAACTTTGCTATAATGACCATTTATGTACTTTAAATTACATGTTT
Organism: Carassius carassius; assembly: GCF_963082965.1. Taxonomy (NCBI): domain Eukaryota; kingdom Metazoa; phylum Chordata; class Actinopteri; order Cypriniformes; family Cyprinidae; genus Carassius; species Carassius carassius. The sequence continues at coordinate 26,844,610 of NC_081767.1, read as the reverse complement.
CATAGGCTAGTATATAGCAGACGCGCTATAGGTTGTGAAATCAAACATTTCTCGTTTTTTTTTTGTTACTCGCGTATCAGCATAGCATACAGCATAATATGTGTGTGTGTGTGTGTGTGTGTGTGTAAATTTATATTGTTAATCTAAATGATATAATATCGCAATTGCTTGTGCAGAACCGTGTTATTGTTGTATTATATACAGATATATTATTATTTTATGTAAAACGAATGTTATATTAATTTTACATTAAGTATGTCAGTATGCCTATTTATACAATTAAGTATAGTAAGTGAATAATGGTTGTTTGTGCACTGAAAGTAACTAAAAATACAACTAGATAGTTTATATAGATAGCAATAATTGCTATATAATTATAACTTGCAATTATAATTAATGAATCTACTGTTTGTTTTTTTTGTTTTTTTACATATAAATGTTCAAGCAATATGCACACTATCAATATAAGACATTTATAAATTTTTCAAAATGCATAACATTTTCAAAGAATCTTTTCAGAAAGACATACTGTTGTGTCTATATGGTCAAAAAAACCCTCACTGTTTTAATAGTTGGTGCTAAATGCATTAGTCGTCATACAGACAGCAAGCAAGCCAAAGGCAAAGGTGGTTAATAAAGAAAAATCTGTAAGATGTTGATACTGGAGTAAAAAAAAACCTTTGGAGAAACCAGACTAACCAAAAACACTGGGGACCAGTTCTCCTCTGTATATTCAGTCTGAACATTTGGTACAATATCATTGGTAGTTAACAGTGTTACTGCATTGATTCAGCTGTAAGGTTAGAGGTTAATTGTGCCATGTACAGGCAGCAACATTGTTTTCTCTGTGGCCCAGGTGAGGCATGCAGTGGCAGTGAAGAGTGCTAAGGTGCAGTCATCCATTCATAAATTCTTGCTTTTTTGCTGAAACTGATTTGTAATAGTACAAGTAACTGTTGTACTATTTTATGTACTGTGTTATATGAGTTAAAGTCAATTACAATTGTAATTTCTGTCATCATAATGAATTTATGTAGTGTGATAATTGCTGTATGATTTTCTTTGAAAACAATAGTTTCTTAAATAATATACAATCAGCAATTGCAATACATGAACTGCTTGTAAGCAAAACCATATATAACAACATAAGTACTTATTACAATATTGAAATAATGTAAATAAATTACATGAATTAGGTAGTAAGTCAAAATAAATAAAAATCAAAGTGTGTGTGTATATATATATATATATATATAGTCACGCTCAGAGGGAAGAAAGAGAGAGATGTAAATGAACTTAGAGATGTATTTAATAATAAAGGATAAACTCAAAACAGAAAGGTTTCATTCAGAACATAAATCACATCATAAGAAATAATGCAAAAGCAAACATAAAACAGGAACAAACTTAACTTGTAGACAGACAGAACGGCAGGAAGACTGGTAGATAATACTGTGGTAGAAGAGAGTAGTTTGAGTCCAGTCTCTAACGAGTAGATCTGACAGTGTTCTGATGAAAGTGCTGTGTATATATGGAGGTGCGTTGATGAGGAGCGGCAGGTGCAGGTGATCAGAAGGCGGGTGATTGGGAACGAGTGGGCATGGTGATGGAACCTGACGGTCTGGATGTGTTGCTGACAGTACCCCCTCCTCCACGGGCAGCTCCCGATGCCCGGGAACGACGGCGAGGGCGGCCGCGAGGTCTGGGAGCAGGACGATCCGGATGTTGTTGATGATAGTCCGAGAGTAGAGATGGATCGAGAATGTCATTGCGAGGAACCCAGGACCGTTCCTCGGGGCCGTAGCCCTCCCAGTCCACGAGGTACTCAAGCAAGCCCCCTCGCCGCCGAGAGTCCAGGATCTCCCGGACAGAGTAGACCGAAGGGTCCTCCTGGACCTCCGGAGGAGGAGGCACCTCGGCACCGCCAGGTTCTGTGGAGGGAGTAAGAGGAGGATTAGTGGCAGGATTGAGTAGGGAAACATGAAATATAGGGTGAATACGGTAGTGTGCAGGGAGCTGGAGCTGGTAGATGACGGGGTTGATTTGCCTCTGGATGGGAAACGGTCCGATGAAACGGGGGCAGAGTTTCCTACAGGGCAGTAACTGTCGTGGAGTGTTGGTCATGGCACAGACCGAGCAGGCACGGACATGTTGGGCAACCTCACGGGACATCCTGGGCCACCAGTACCGGGAACGAAGAAGTGAGAGGGTCCGCTTGCTGCCTGGATGTCCAGAGCCCGGAGAGGAGTGGATGGAGTCCAGAAGGGAGGAGCGCATGGAGGAAGGGACGTACTGTTTCCCTTCTGGACCTCCCGGCGGAACTGGCTCTCGGGATATGGCTTCCTGGAGTTGTTGGTCCAAGTTCCACACGATGGGGTTGAGGAAGAGCTCTGGAGGAAGGACAGGGTCGGAGATTGGCTGCGGGTCTGGCTGGTAGATACGGGATAGTGCGTCCGCCTTCAGGTTCTTGTGGCCAGGACAGTAGGTGATGGTGAAACAGAACCTGGAGAAGAACAGGGCCCACCGAGCCTGGCGAGGATTCAGCCGCTTGGCCTCTCGGATGTATTCTAGGTTTCGGTGGTCGGTGATGACACTGAAAGGGTGTGTAGCTCCCTCGAGCCAATGCCTCCATTCCTCCAGAGCTAGCTTAATGGCCAGGAGTTCCCGATTGCCGATGTCGTAGTTCTGTTCCGCTGGGGAAAACTTCCGGGAAAAGAAGGCACATGGATGGAGTTTGGGAGGCTCTCCGGAGTATTGTGAGAGTACGGCTCCAGCCCCGACGGTGGACGCATCTACTTCCACGATGAAGGGTTTGGTAGGATCTGGAAGGATGAGGGCCGGAGCCGTACAGAAGGCATTTTTGAGTGAGGTGAAGGCTTGGATGGCATCAGGAGTCCAGGTGAGGGTCTTGGGTTTGCCCTTAAGCAGGTTGGTGAGGCTGGCTGAATGAAGGCTGAACTGGTGGATGAAGCGGCGATAGAAGTTTGTGAATCCGAGGAAGCGCTGAAGCTCCTTAACTGAGGTGGGTTGGGGCCAGTCCCTGATGGCTGCGACCTTGTCCGTGTCCATGCTGATCCCAGCTGGGTTGATGATGTAGCCTAGGAACTGGATGGTGGTTTGGTGGAACTCGCACTTCTCAGCCTTGAGGTACAGGTGGTGGTGTCTCAGCTTCGAGAGGACCTGCGTAACGTGGTAGCGATGGTCGGCCAGGTTCCGAGAGTAGATGAGGATGTCGTCGATGTAGACGATGACGAAACGGTGGAGGAACTCTCGGAACACCTCGTTCATGAAGCCCTGGAAGACAGAAGGCGCGTTGACCAGGCCATAGGGCATGACCCGGTAATGGTAGTGGCCAGTAGGGGTGATGAAGGCGGTCTTCCATTCGTCCCCAGGGCGGATACGAACGAGGTTGTAGGCACTACGCAGGTCCAGCTTGGAGAAGATGCGGGCTGGGCTCCACGCAGTTCATCTAGGGCAGCTGGGACCAACGGCAGGGGGTATGGAAATTTGACCGTCTGGGAATTCAGGACACGGTAGTCAATACAAGGTCGCAGACCTCCGTCCTTCTTCCCCACGAAGAAGAAACTGGAGGCGGCTGGTGAGGTAGATGGCACGATGAAACCTTGGTGGAGAGCCTCCTGAATGTACTCCTCCATGGCCTTCTGCTCCGGGATGGACAGAGGGTAGATCTTACCCTTGGGAAGTTTCGCTCCAGGCAGCAAGTCAATGGCGCAGTCCCATGGCCTATGAGGTGGTAATCTGGTAGCAGCCTGCTTGCTAAAGACGTCCTGGAACGCCCTGTAGTCCTCCGGTATGGAGATGCACTTGGTGGATTCAGGACTCTCGACGAGGGTTGACTGAAGAGAGAGTTTTGGGATGGGTAGGTGTCGAAGGCAGGATTCGTGGCATTTAGAACTCCACTCGAGGATGTCACATCTCTCCCAATCCATGGAAGGTGAGTGCTTAATCAGCCAGGGACGTCCCAGGACGATGTCCACTGTAGCACCCTCCAACACCAGAAATGAGATGTCCTCCACGTGGAAGTTGCCGATTTGAAGTTGGCAGTCAGGCGAACGTTGCTTCACTTGGCCGGATCCCAAGGGCTCTCCTCTGATGGTGTTGATCTGATATTGAGGATGTTGAGGTAAAGCTGGTAGGTTGAGGGTTCTCAGTGTGTTGAGGGAGATGAAGTTCCCCGAGGCACCCGAGTCGATGAGAGCTTGGACTGTGAAAGCAGAGTCTTTAATCCGCAGAAGGACCGAAAGTTTTCTCATGTTAGTTACGTCTGGGGAGATATTTAGAATACTCACAGAAGGTAGTGATGGTTTGATAGGACAGGAAGTGATGGTGTGGTTCTTGCCTCCACAGTATAGACAGAGCCCCTGGGACACACGGCGGTATCTCTCAGCAGCGGATAGATGATAGGAGTCTGTCTGCATCGGTTCTGGTGTTGGAGGGGAATGTCCAGGAACGGGCGAGGCGGCTGGCAGAGAGATGGTGTCAGGAGAACATGCAAACAGGCGCTGAGCGATCTGGGTGGTCTTTTGGATGAGCCCTTCGAGACCGATTGAATCGTCGAAAATCACCAGTTGCTGTCTGATGTTGCAATTCAACCCCTGACAGAAGATTGAGCAGAGCGCTGGTTCATTCCATCCACTAAGGGTCGCTAGGGTGCGGAACCGGAGAGTGTACTCACCAGCCGAAGAAGAGCCTTGACGCAGGCGTAACAGTTCATCCGAGACTGATAAGGATCCGGTAGTCCTTCCAAAAACTTTCTTGAAGTGTTTAGTGAATGCAGATAAATTACCGATTATGGGATTTTCCGCTTGCCATAGTGCATCAGCCCAATCCAGCGCTCGGCCCGACAGCAAACTGGTGATGAATGCCGTCTTAGATCGCTCCGTGGGAAATCGTTGGGGCTGCATCTCAAAATGCAGAGTGCACTGCAGGAGGAAGCCGTTACATTTGTCCGCCTCGCCCGAATAGCAAGCAGGTAAGGCCATGGGACTTCCAGAGGCAAAGGGGGAAGTGCTCGGTGAAGGCTGGAAGATTGATAGGAGAGGATCGGAAGTGGGGCGAGTTGACATAGTGAAGGATCTGTATCTTGTCTAGGTCAGATCTTCTGTCACGCTCAGAGGGAAGAAAGAGAGAGATGTAAATGAACTTAGAGATGTATTTAATAATAAAGGATAAACTCAAAACAGAAAGGTTTCATTCAGAACATAAATCACATCATAAGAAATAATGCAAAAGCAAACATAAAACAGGAACAAACTTAACTTGTAGACAGACAGAACGGCAGGAAGACTGGTAGATAATACTGTGGTAGAAGAGAGTAGTTTGAGTCCAGTGTCTAACGAGTAGATCTGACAGTGTTCTGATGAAAGTGCTGTGTATATATGGAGGTGCGTTGATGAGGAGCGGCAGGTGCAGGTGATCAGAAGGCGGGTGATTGGGAACGAGTGGGCGTGGTGATGGAACCTGACGGTCTGGATGTGTTGCTGACATATATATATATATATATATATATATATATATATATATATATATATATATATATATATATTGTATGTAGGTTCTCTTTATTAATAATTATCTTTCTACTATCCCACAATCTTCAGAATTTGTGGGCTAAACGTGTTTTAGTCATCACAACTGAATTATTATTATTTTAGAACTGGAAAATATATTCAAGCTGTGCTGAGGCGTTCTAGTAACCGAATATTAAAACTAATTACAATGCATTATTTATGAGATGTTGCTAGTTTTATGACATTTAAAAAACATTTTGATCGATTACATTCTGTATGTTGCTTTTACAAAATTATTTTAGCTTGAAACAACAAGCTACCGCAGCTCCGATTAGCCATACAACAAGTCATCGCGATAACAACTTTTGATCAGGCATTTAAAACAGCTACCGCCTTGGTCCTAAGCGGACTCGATTTCGCGGGGGGACTGGATTTCTCCATAGACAGTAAAAGAAATGGACACAGCGACCCCATTGAAACGCAATTGAGACAAGTGAAGCCCAGTTTTAGCTATTTTTAGCACTTCCGTTTCTGACGCGCAGACTCAAACTAAGCTTGATGACGTCAGCAACCTGTCTGACAGATGTACATCTTCTAGTAGCTGTGCGTGCAAACTGCCATCGTTAATCTTGCAGAGACGGCGAGCTTGAGCGGGGAGTTCTTTGGCGTGAGTGAGCAGGAGTATGTATTCTGATTAAGTATTTTGCATAGTATTTTAAAATGTAACGCCAGTACGCCATATTAAGTTAATTGCCTGCGAGCTTCTCCTCCTGTCTGTACGGTAATGCGACAGAGAGTCGAGTGGTTATGACGCAATCGTTAGCCTATTTTTACAAAAACTGTTTCTATGGGGCCATAATTTAACACAGAAGTCAATGGAGCCCTTTATACATTGTCGTGTATCTTTAGAAATAAATAATGGACGAATGGAGTCTTTAAACGCCTCAGATGTAAAGTTATTCGCTGTCAAAGTGACGCCAAAATGAATGGGAGGTCAATGGGAAGCTAACGCAAGTGAAGTTCTGCTACAAGATGGCAGCACCCGGCCGACTTCAACTTCCGGTCGGCTTCCTTGCCGCCTGGGATTTCTCACCACACGGCCCTTACTTCCTCTTCTTCTTCTTTGATGTTTTATGGCGGTTGGCAAACCAGCTTTAGGTGCATTTACCGCCACCTACTTGGATGGAGTGTGGAGCCTTGACGGTAATGAAAACTAACTAGAAAAAAAAGCTAACTAACCTATGTGGTAATTCTTTAAATCCTATTAATGACCTCTGATCACTTAATTATTCTGTGAAACATTTCTATATCCACATCTTTATTTAAAATGTTCAAAAGTGAGATCGGATTTGTTTCTATATTAATTGATTTTATAAGTTGTAATCTTTCCTTATCATATCCTTTATATTTTATTAAAATATGTTCAGCTGTTTCAGGAAGATCACATTTTACACAAATCCCAGACTCATGTTTACCTATAATAAATAAAGATTGGTTAAGTGCAGTGTGTCCAATTCTAAGGCGATATATTGTGCTGTCTTCCTTTCTATTCCCACAAATTCTCCTCTCATTTCCAACTGTTCTTTGAATATTGTATAAATGCCGTCCTTTATTCTCACCATCCCATTTAATTTGCCATGTATCTTTTTCCGGCCCTTACTGCAATGCATTCTGGGTAACGTAGTATATAGGATGATAGAGACTGAGGCCGTGTTTGGAAAAAGGTCGGGTTAATCTATCTATCTATCTATCTATCTATCTATCTATCTATCTATCTATCTATCTATCTATCTATCTATCTATCTATCTATCTATCTATCTAATTACAAAAAATGGAGTATAATTTAAATGTTACCCTGTTATCTCGTAACCTTTAAAGCTGTTAACCGTTACCTAACAAAAGGGTTCCAGTTTTGGTTACTAAAAGAGAAATTCATTACTAATTTTGTAACATGAAAAAAATACAAGTGAAGATGGAACTACTTTGACTCACGGTTATACTTTCCGAAAAAAAAAAAACGCGGTTAAAACCCGAAATAACTGTTCTTTCTTTTTTGTTGTAAAAGAAGAATAGAGAGATAGATTTTGTTCAGCTGAAATAGCCTACATCTTTGTTTAAAACAGATTACGTTGGTCAATTAAGATTAAGTCATTTGTTCATTGCAATTTGCCCTTGTCATTCAGATAATAGCAGTAGTCAAAGTGAAGACAAAGTTTTAAAACAATATGTTTATTATGGTAACTACAATTCATTACCCTGGTGACCATCATAACCAATGCGATGTCAGTAAGCCCAAACGTGAAAAGAGGTGTTTCATATTAGCAAAAAATGCTGAATGCTTTTAACAGAGCTTATGTGGGACTGTTACAGAGACAGCTGGGATTTCTCATTATACTGGTTTCAGCGTTTTTGTGAGGTAGTAGTAAGCATTTTATGCATGATATTAAAAATGGCTTACATCATTTTACAACATTGTGACCCTTATACATCTCTTTCTGAGGATCACGTATAACAGAAATATCTCATCAAACATAAATATTAGAGACAGCCTAAATAATTATAAAGGGCTGATAAACATCAAATAAAGACTCAAACTCAAACCCATGTTTGACCCATGTAATTTGTGTATCATGTGTTTAATTAACCATTGAACATGCAGTATACAACCAATGTGATAATATAACATTTTTTTTTCTTTTTGACATAGATTAATTAATTTTTCTAAGCAGGTTACTTGGTTGAAATGCTGCAGTTCCATAAATATACATATATATTAAACATAAACATTTGTCAATAATTTGTGGCACAAAATAGACAAAAATAAATAAATAAAAAAGAATGAAATGTCACTACAAAAAAATTATATTTCCGCTAACGCAAGAACAAAATAAACATGGCCATGAACTTTTTTTCTTTTAAAACACTTTGTCTATCCATTTTAACATATTGGCTCAAAGACCGGTTGCCATTAAGATTTTCAAGTTTGAGATTAGCACCCTTAACACCATCATATTATATTCTCATCTAAAAACCATCATATTATATTCTCATCTAAAAATTCAAGGCTGGAAAATCAGGTGCAGTGCCTTCCCCTCTTATGGTATTGTCATTCATGATCCGTGTTCCCTGTACCACAAAATCATTATCAAAATATTGCACTTGGATGCATGATATGTGCTTGAAAAACAGTGAGCTGCAGCAGCAATCTCTAATATCAGTCTCATGCCTTGTGGTTAGAGGTGCTCTTGGATACTAATTGTGCGCTTCTTGTATTCACTCAAAATCACAAAAGTGTGTTTTGGCAGGGCTTTTGTTATACTTTACCACAAAATGCAAAAGTGAATATCAAGGATTTATAAAGGTGGAATGACACTTACACAAACTGGTTCATGGTGATTTAGGTATCAAAAGCATATTTTATGAATCCTATTTAGTTTGAAAATCCGGCTGAAGAAGCTGAAATCTTTCCGTCAAAACCTCTGTTCAAAACAGCTGGTATAAGGATCTATATTTTTTTCCGATGATCCGGAGTTGAATGTCTTTGAGCACTTAACCCAAAGACCCAGAGTGATATTGTCTATAAGTGCACCAGAGGTGTTTGGATGAGCACATCATGTGACAGTCTTTTTAAAAAAAGAATGTCTAAAATCTCTCATATTATAATTTTTTTTCTGTACATCTAAGTATATACATTCTAAATGTGCATATTATTGCGACAATAAAACATGAGGTTGCATATTTTAAGAATACATGTATTGCGTTGGATACCTTAAGACATCTATATGAAACGGACATTGATTGTGAAAAACAACATGAAACCATGTAGACATTGATGATACAGGAACAAATGGTGCTTTGTGCAAAATTCTGACGTGCCTTGCCTTCATTTGGAATGTAATAGGGAACTCATTAACCCATATGGTGAGCATCAAGGTCATGGGTGATTTTATTTTTCCTCAAACTACACACGTCCTAATATGTGAATGTAAGGATGGGAGATGATTTTGAAAGGTGCACTTATTTCTTACACAAAGAAATTAACAGTGTTTTTAATAATCCACCAGTAATTGAAAACTCCAGTTTAACATAAACAAAAATAATTAAGTGCACCTTTAAGAGTACAAAATAGGTAACACATTGGCTGCCCCAATGTCCCATAATCTTCATCTCTGAAAATGAAATAATCTGAGCTCCTCCACTCATGCAGAACCTGATTTTACCAAGTGAGACATGTTCCTGGGACAACATCTTTGTTGACCCTGGAACAACATTGTGATTAACCAATCAGATTTGACAAACAAGTATATAGATTTTGTGAAGTTTATGCTTACCATCACTGTTTGGTTCTTGTACGTCAGTGTCATTCATGTATAATTTCCTCTGATTTTAGGGATTACTCGTGGTTAAGGTTAGGTTTAGGTGTAGGGATATGGTCAAGATTAAATTTTTGGAGTAAAATGTTGTTCCAGGGTCAACAAAATATGTTGACCTAGGAACACATCTAACTCGGCAAAATCAGGACGTGCTCCACTCATAATGGAAAAAACATTAACATAACCCTAAAAAAGGGCATATTCCTTTGTGCTTCAGTTCATATTCTAATTGCTTTTGCATTTGTGTCTGTGTGTATCAAAATTTTTCTTCAACACTCTCCAGCAGCAATCAACTCTCCCGGTCTGGCTAGTCTATCCCTTCTGTTTTGCTCCTCCTCATCCTCATACAGTGTGTGATGGATGCTCAGCAGCGGGTGTGAGGGGTTTCGACTAAAAGGCCCTGGCTGGCTCTCAGGCTCTGTCTCTTGATTGAGAGGATCTTTGACATTCGGGGAGTCTGGAGGTTGCATGTTGGTCGCTCCACCATTCATATATGATGTTGTGGAGAGGGTGGCTGTGGAGAAGGCAGGGGTGGTCAACAGTGGAGGAGACTCTTTCTTCTCTAAGGGGACAAATGGTGATATAGAATTATCAGTAATACAAATATAAACCATTGTATATACACATTGTTTTATGTCTGATATTAAAATGCTAATTTTACTAAATAAATAATAATAATAATAATAAAAAACTAAAATATTTTAAAGCCTACAAGTCAATTTATACATCACAACATTTTAATGTACAGAGTGAAAATGGATTAATTCATTTTGAGATTTGCTTAAGATTTAACAAAACATGTTATGTGTTATTAAATTATTACTGTTTTTAAAAATGAACTTGAAATAAGCTTAAGTGTGTGAATAAGATGAAGCAAAGGTAACGTAAAAATAGGTGAATATTGGGCGATCTATTGAATGTGCAATTAAGTACTGCAGGAACGGATTACTAAAACTCTAATCTAAAAGCATTTTTGCACTTCCAGTTCCATCATCCCAAGGTCATATTATTATTATTATTATTATTATTATTATTTTGTTTGTTTGTTTGAATGACTGAAATAAGGTCTGTGGTTAACACAAGTTCAAGATATATTTTCATGTTTTATTCTATGGCATAAAATATACCAGTAATATCACCTCATGATTTTTAGGCTTTTATGTATATTGAAAAATGCAAGATGTGTGGCTAAATAGACTATAGAGACATCCAGATGTCTGAGACATTTAGAAGTGTGAGACATTTAGATGTCATCAGACCAAACAGGAAAACTATACTCAGTAGTCTGCTTTTACAAACCAACTTGTAAAATTTAAATAAAGATTTGAAAGAGATGCACCATCATGCAACCATGGTGTAGTTAATTTATACTGTATTAAACCACTGTAATGGCACCAACCAATTGTGGATTCCTAGAGACAATCCTAGCATACCAGTATGAGAAGAGGAGACATGGACAACTGTATGTGGACCCTCAATATACACATTACTGAGAGCGTGCTCGACCGGGGGTGGCTCAGGATTGACCGTTTCTGTTTTTGCTTTCTGGATGGTTAGCATGTAAGGATGAACATCCAGCGAGAGGTTGAGAGTGTGTTTCTTCTCTATATTATTTGTTTCTGCAGCTGAAAATAGAATTTTTTGAACATGATCAGTAAAGGATTTTAATGACATTTGCTATACTAACCAAAACCAGGTTTTACTATGCCAGTACCTTTGTTAGTAGGAGGATGTTGTGTGCTCTTGCTGTCCAGAAGTGGAGCAATAATGCTATCTGGTACATTCTTCCTTCGGACTGGTTTAGGTTTGTCTGCCTTTATACTGTTTTCCAGTCTGGTTAGATTCAAGGGTTCCTGTATAAAAACAGAAGAGATATGAGGTACATTTCAATAATAGAAGGACCATTCGGCAAGTAAGCTCAACTAAATATGAATGAGTATGTTTTACCTTAAAAGGTTGTGGCAGAGGGTTAGATGAGGGGATCCACTTCATCTTCTTGCGGGGTCTCTTGATTACTGAGGGCTCTCCTCCCAATTCTCCCACACCCAGCATTGAGGGGTCCATACTGGGGTCAATAGTCTGGTTCCCACAGTCTCTCACAGTCGGAGTGGCATCGTGGTTGGATTGAGCCAATGCTGCCAGCAGCTGCCGCACCACATTATCATACATGAGGTCACTCTCGTTGGTGATAAAGTCCAGTCTGTTGAGAGACTTAATGTGGTCTCTGTTCTCATTACAGAACATGGCCAGAATGTTAATGTCACAAAATTGTGACTTCTGCCAGCGCCGGCGTGTTTTAATACCAACTTTGTGCAGCTTGTCGAAGACGAAATTTGACTTCCGAACTACAAACAAATGCAGCAAGTTCACAAGGATAATGAGGTTCATAGTACACAGCAAAGCGATGTCCACTGCGGCCATAATGCGCTGGAGCTGCACAGCTGGTAGCTTGCAGTTAACATTCAGCCGCAGTTCAGGGATGCTGCTAGTGTCCGGTGGCTCGCCAAGCGCGCAAGTGAACTCGTTCTGCCTCTGACGGGCATAGTAGATGCTCAGGTAAGTTATGGGTATTGAGCTGAGGCAGATGATGGCTAAATGTCGCCCCAAATACAGCTTAGCCAGAAAGTTACTCTGCCCACGGCGCTCAAGATACTTCTCAAACAGGTTCTGCTCGGGGCTCTTCTCCTTCTCTGCGTTCTCGATGATCTCCCTCCGCTCACGTTCTGTAATCCCTGGCCCCTTGGACTGGATCTGCTTCTCAATCTTGGGTGCTCTGCCTTCGGCTGCCCTGTGGTAGCAGTTGTCAATCTCTTGAAGCAGGAAGTTGAGCTCAGAGGTGAGTCGAGTGGAGGCCAGGAACTCCCATGCCAGGGCAGGTATGTACATGATGCCTGCGAAGGCCAGCAGAGCGTAGGGCAGAAACTTGTGCTCAAACAAGGAGGGCCGAAGCTGGGGGTCGACTCCAGGCACTGCATCCCGCAGCTCTGTCCAGCAGTAGCCTCTGGCATACAGGGCCTGGTCGCGTGTGAAGTTGTGTGGGGTGTAGCAATATATAGATTCCTCTAAAAGTGAAGGAAAATCCCACTTCACAAAATATTTAGGATCTCTGAAGAGCAATCAATTAGATACCACTAGTGTCCATTCCAAGAATGATACATATAACTATAAAGTTTAAATAATCTAATTATAAGACGATAATGAAGTTCATACCACAGCTATAACGATAATGACACAAAGGAATGATGGGTCTGGAATCACTTTCAGAGCTATTTTTTTCCAGCTGATCAACAATAAAATACTGAAAACCAGAATTCAAGCTGAAGAACTAAAATTGCTATAAATTAAACCTTAAATTGAACTGAAATGAAAATTAATCGTAATTTAAAAAAGCAAAAACTAATAAATATAGCTAAAACACAAGAAAATTACTAAAAATTTAATTAAAATGAAAACGGAAAATATAAAAATAAAAAGCTAGCTAAAAATAATACAAATATTAGAGTAAATAAATAAATAATACTAAAATAACATTGACACCAATATACTTTTATAGTTACAATTATTATTCTTGATGTTAACGGTAGAGGTTTTAATGTCATCAACTACATTGTTATTTTTGTTGACAGTTCAATTCAGTCAAAATCAATTAAAGGAATATTGTGTGATGCAATATTGACTAGATTTAAAGGATATTCTCATCAAAAGATGGAAATCTGCAACTAAAACTGCGTAAAAAGGAACACTGGATATTACAACTGTCCCTATCCAGGAAAATCTGCCAATTGGTTTACCCAGCAGGGATTTATTTCTTGTAACGAGCTGTCATCAGGTTGGAATGGGTTTTATGCATAGTATAAGGCAGCACAGGCCAATAATGATGAATCAGTGATAAAACAAATGCTACATTTGTCTGTGCTAGTTGGACAAAGATAGAGGTGATTCTTTCACAGCTGCTGTAACTCCTATACAGTAGTTGCTTCCACCTTATTTGGGGATTATTCAGTGGATTGCACTCCTGCACAGAACTTGTGGATGTTATTATTTGGTCGGTCTAGATGGAATAAAATCTTTATGGTTACAGCCTCTTATTTTTTATTTTGTACTTTTAAGTTTCAGATTGATTCAAATTAATATCCTTGCAATTGATCCTAAACAGCCTCAGCCAACACAACAATGAAGGCTTGGCTTTCACTTACCCTCGTTCCTGCTATATAAGTATTCCTATTAAAGAAACAATTATTGCAATGTAGTAGCCCTCAAATGATATGGAAAGGCAAATTAACTGCAGTTTCAAAAGAGTTCCTACTACAACCTTTCTAAGCATAAATGCATCTCCAACAGTTATTCAGATTTAAACTATACTGCATGTTTCTGCCCAGCAGGGTTCTCAATGTTCAGTCACAGCCAGTTGGTGCTGCTATGCAGGAAGACTGACTCAGCATTCAGAGTAAACCCCCTCCTACCACCACAACCTCTCTTTATTTTTCTCTCTCTTTTCCTACTTACTCACCCCACAATATCTCTAGCTAAAATAATTTAACCACTCCTTTGCTGGATAGCAGAGGACCGCAGGAATACAGAAAGTCCCATAAAATATAGCAGTTAATAATAGCTCAACTTAATAAAACTTAAATCTGGCACCAGTGTCACTCACTGATTTAACATTTTAAGCCATATCATCAATTCTTTATATGCATAAAGGTGTTTGCTCTATTGCTTTTACAAAATGTTAGAATTTTGCATAAAAAAATACTGAATGGAAAAATATGAATGTGAATGTGCACAACAAATATTCAGGCTTGAGTCATTTTAGTATAAGCGAGGTTACTTTTTATTCGCACATTTTCTGTTTTCAACTTATTTTAGTTTTAGACATTTTTTGTGCTATTTGTAATTTGTATTAGTTTTTCTTTAAATATGTCAATATAGTTTTTATACATTTTTATTTCAGTTCAAGTTTTAGTTATTCTAGTACCATTTTAATAAGTTAAATAAAATTTATATGAGAAAAGCTGAATAGCTGTAATATATATATATATATATATATAATATTAGTTTTTATTATATTTTTTATTCGGTTTTAGGTTCAGCTTTAATTTTAATTTAAGTGAAACTATAATAAGCCTGATTTATTTGAGGAAGATACATTTTTTAATTTGTAAGAAGTGCATAAACTGATGAAACACTTGTACCACATAAATCCCTAGACGTGCATCAGAAAGTCATGTGACTGAATAATTTACTCAGATTTTTGTCTGCTATCACCATGTCGCTGCTCACTGGCACAAAGTCGAGCTCTGTGTTTCCTCACATCCTCAGAAATCATCACCTCATGTTGAAAAGGAATGGCTTTCAGAACTCTTTCTTGCTGCAAACTGTAAGGTGTTTACTTGTCCAGACAATGCTGTGTAACACCACTAACCTGCAAAGTTCCGTGTGAAAACTAATGTGACCAGCAGTATAGGGATGATGACAGTTCCTATGGTGACGACCCGGTCAAAGGGCAACTCTAGTTTGAGTTGCACCATGAGACCCGCCAGTACACCGCTCTTCTCATCCTGTGTGGAACCCGGCAGGATCAACTCCTTCAACTTCTCACCCGCAAGCAGAGCCGTGGCCATGTCCAAGTTCTGCTCGAGGATGTTCTGCATTCGGCACCAGCAGCCCGCTCGCCACTAACCTCACAACACTCCTGATGGGACCTGAAGCTCCTCCTCCTCCCAACTCGTCAGCCACTGGATTGGCTTTTCCCTGCAACAATATAATGAGTTATATGTAAGAGGTGTTGAGTTGAAGGATGCAAGTGGATCTTCTAAGTGACACAAAGGAAGCTTTGTGGTCAGCCTGAGTTAATGGGTTATTAATGGCTGATCTCGTCAGAGGTAGATTGAAGAGAGGAAAATCAGAGTTGATCTGTTGCTTCTACTGACAGCTGGGATGAATTTCTCATCATATCTATTCCACTTCTGCAAAAACCTGTAAATGAACAAGAGAATTAACAGATACAGGTTATCAAGAAAAAGTAAACCGTAAAGATAAACTGTAAAAGTACAGTAAACTGCATTTGCTTCTACATGTTCAGACTCTATGAAAGTGTATGTTCCTTTAATTCAGTAACCAGTGGAGTGTGTCTATCTGCAGAGTCCTTCGAGAGCGTGCAATAGTGACAAGGACAAAAAGACATCCAACTAGAGGCTTAATCATTCAAGACAGTCCAGGTTAGATTACAAAGATGGTACACTGTTGTTCTTTAACTCATTGGATAGATTTACAGCATTATTTCCAAACGACAGATGGAAGCTTGATATGTTGCAGAGCGTCTTTGCCCACAGTATAAAACACGAAAATATCTGTTGCACATTTAGAAAATCCATATATCTTGCTTTGAGCTAAAAAAAATCAATAAGGAACAGCTTTCTAACAAATGGAAAGAGCAACACAAATGGCAGGAACCCCATGTTGGTAAGTAAACTTTATTTATGAAGTAAATAAGTTTTTCAACTGAATGACTATGTTAATTGTTTATTTCGAATTTTAACAAAACAATGGTCAAGGCTGTGGCAAAGAAGGTAGTGAACTGCTGTGACATACAAAATGTTGGTGTCTTTGTGATTGACTTGATTTTATTTCGGCAAATATATAATAATATTAATATAGGTTTTTATTTAAATATTTAATCAATGCAAAAAACCAAAAATATATATAAATTATTTTTTTATATATATAAATAAGAAATATGTAATTACATTTAATACATATTCAACCTGTAGAATAACTGTTTGTATTAAATGCAAGGTTAAATTTCTATGGGTAAAATTTTTCATTGTATGATATTTTATTGGATGTTGAGCAGTACACTCACTCTATCCACAAGTAAAAAAAAAATTGCAATGTGGTTGAAAAATCATGTTACCATGCACCTAGACTGGTTGAGAATCGTTCATTTGGCCGATAAAGTATATTGCACCCTGTTACATACATAGACACTGCGGTCAATATATTATGATCTGTTGATTTATATGTTTTTCAATTTCGGTTTTGAATTATTACAGTTGGTGCTGAATCTTGAATACAGTATGTGCTGATATAAGACACTAAAAATGTACTTATGCCAGGCACAGATTAAGCTTGTATTTGTCTCTAGAAAGAGCAACTTTGGCCTAGTTAGGGACAATATAGTTCATATAAGAGACTAGAAAGAAGACTGAAAACTCCCTTCACAGCAGGTTTGATAAAACTCTGAAACAAGTTGATAGTGTGCCATGCAACAGCATGCAGTAGTATCTTTTAAGGTAAAACATCCTCAGATATAATTTGTTTTTTTACTGACAGTGAATGTTTAGGAACAATAAGGTCATGCGGTGCACATAACTTACGCTCGGTCGAGGAGCTGTCCATCACTGGATCACACACAGCGGCTTAAGACATAGATATGATCAAATATACGTTACTATATACGACATGAGCGGGGAAAAAAAGAGACGGAGAGGAGATGAGAGGGTTGCTTTGACTCTAATCTTCATGATGTCACATACCTGCAGTCAGATTACTCGATTATACCGAGGAACACGCAGAGCCTGAATCCTATGATAAAATCATCAACATCAGGAAAGATCTCCTCACAACGACCAACAGATCCCCCAAAAAAACAAAGGACGCGGATGCTGTGACTTGTGCTTTGACGCTGAGCATCCCCGGCGTCTGAAGAGTTAATCTGCAGTGCGGGCGAGCCGTTTCAGCGTGTATCCGGACACACACCGGTTTGTTCCGCCTCTCGCCGTCCCTCTCACCCTCCCCTGTCAAACCTCACACACTTCTCCGGTTTCCACCATCATCTTCACACAGATGTTCAAGGACATTCATTGTCAACGCATGTTTGAATTGCACGAGACTACAGTAGGCTATATCTTTACGTGTGTGTGGAAACGCAAATAAATTTGCTTAACTAAAAGGTTACATTATGGAATTTTAAAGATATGTATTAGATTCAACTTTTTTTCCATATGGTCTGCTGCTGTACTGTATTTTTCATCGGTTTTGTTTTATATTGTGCTGTATGTTATTGTAAATAAAAATCCTCCAGCCAGGGCCGGATTAACCATAAGGGCAACTGGGCAATTGCCCAGGGGCCCAAGACCTCTAAAGGGCCCAGGGCAGCAAGGGCACGAGCAAAATACTGTATCTGGTAATCTCCCGCTTTATATTAAACAAACTGTCAACACGGGCTTTTGCGCTGCACAGAGAGACGCTGCGCTGCCTATGACTTTGAACGTGAGTTGAGAGCGGTTGAGAGTCAGTCTCATGCGGAACGACCAATGAAGAGAGGGCCTCAAGTTAAGACCCTCTCCTCATTGGTCAGTCCGCATGAGGTGTGTCAAATGTTACGCCGAGCGGGTTACGTCAGGCGTTGCTACAACAGATAAAAATCTGACATGGAGAAGCTAAGTGGGAGCGCGAAGCGGAAATTAAAAAAGGAAAAGGACATCAGAAACGCAGAAAATTTTAAGTATATACCTAAAATAGGTCATTTCTTCACTCCTGTTAATGTTGCCGAGAGTTCTGTTAAGTCAGCTTCCGTCAACGACGAGGACAACTCAGCTAGCCAGGACTTTTCTTCAAGATGCCAAATGAAAGCAAACATGCACTCCCTAATTATTTAGGATTAAAATTGTGTGTTTTGCCAGGTTTTGAAGTATTTATTTTTATCTTTCTATTTTAGCTATTGGACATGAACTTGTTAGTGGCCTTGATTTGGAAGATGTTATACACCAGTTTGCACAGTCAAAGTCCAGAAAAAAGCCATTGTAAGATGTGTTTGCCAAATGAAGGCATTTCAAATTCAAACATGCACTTCCTCATTATTTAGGACTAAAATTGTGTGTTTTGCCAGATTATGTAGCATTTATTTCTGTCTTGTCTTCTTCAGAGAAATTGACAAATTCTAAATGTTTATGTAGCACTAAAATGTTTAACTGGTTAATTGTGCTGTGATATGTTGTTGTTCTATTTTAAAACAAGTTAAAATGAGCTTAGGATAAAAATGTTTATGAGCAGATAATAGTGATACTGCATTTTATTTATTAATTTTTTTCCTTGAGGTGTCAGCTTTATTAAAATGCTGTATATTGTTGTGGAGGGAAAACTGGCAGATTTCAAATTGTTTGTGTTGGACTAATAACTTGATTGCCTTGTTGAATTCTGAGGAGACAGGGTCACCCTGTCAGGGTGATTTCTGCTTAAAATGAGCTGAGGACCAAAATGTTTCTTGATGTGTTGTCTGTGGTCTTCTGTTATAGCTCTATCAATTCAATACATTTATATTGGGAATAAATGTTGTTAAATAAACAATGGTTTGAAAGTGGTTGCTTATTTATTCATTTTTGTGAAAATGGAGGATATTTCCCTCCCTCTCAATGTAGTGGGTCAATTTTACCAGATTATACAGATGCTGATGTGTTTTGTTTTCATAGCATTATATGTGAGTGAATGTCTTTGATAGGGGACATAGTAGTGCATTTGTAGTTCTATGAGCATTTAAATATTTGTAAATCAAAATACACCTGATGACAGTTAGAACTTGAAGTATTGAGTATATTTACTGTATATTACAGTAATATATTCTGTATATGACCATATTATGGGGATCCCGGGGTCGTGATGATGGGGCCCTTGAATATTGTTGCCCAGGGTACAACAAAGTGTTAATCTGGCCCTGCCTCCAGCCCAGGCATAAGATTCTATTCTATTCTATTCTATTCTATTCTATTCTATTCTATTCTATTCTATTCTATTCTATTATGTATCATTGTTAATGTTACTGTTGTGTGAAATCTGGAAATATCTCTAGGTTACAATGCAGTACCTTTATTTTTGTCATATACATTTTATTATTATAACAAAAATTTTATAAACAGATGTGGCAAAATAATTTATGTAAAAAAAAAATAAAGACTATAAAGAAATTTGTTTAAAAATAATAACTGTAAATATAAAAAGGCAGCTATATGAACATTTTATTCCATAATTGTACTGCTATATGCAAATACTTTTGATATACTACAGCAAGATAAGAACATTAGTTATGTAGTGTTTGTTTAATCCCTTCTGCAATTTCAGAACATAAATTATCTACAAAAAATATATTTTATTCTAGTAAATTAAAGGGATAGTTCACAAAATAAAGAAAAAAAATAATTCTGTCGTCATTTACTCATTCCAAATCATTCCAAAAATGTTTGACTTTCTATCTTCTGTGCAACATAAAATAAGACATTTAGAGTTTATTTATTTTTTTCAATTTAAGGCATTCACCAAAATAGTTTAGTGACCAACATTGCTCATAATATCTTCTTGAGGGTGAATAAATTACGACATAAGTTTCATTTTAGCAAGAACTATCCCATTAACTGTGTCCCTCTTGGAGATTCAGTGTTAGTATACATATATATTATACATATACATACACTGTATATTTTGCTGTATTACATGCTGAGCTTTTAGGTAACTTTCTGGAAGAAGTAATTCACATTTCACATAAACAATATTTTACATTTTATTGATCTACAATAACATCACAAGACTATATTTATACAAAAATAAAATCTAACAAAATAAAAATGGTTGCATGCAACATGGCATTGAACAATAATATGGTCCAAAGTGTGTTAGAATTATTAAAAGCATCATATATTAGGTGCCCTACTCTTCCAGCTTCTGACATATGGGTTTAGATAATGCATTACAAGTGCTATAGATTGTACATGCATGATGTGTTCACCATTTATTTGCATATAAATTTGCTCAGCTATTCGCTCATCACTTATGATTCTAATTTCAAACTGGTCTGGTTGGCTATATTCATGATTGTGTGACACAAGTAAGGATCTTTACAAAAGACTTTCAAAAATCAACCACACATTTTGACTTGTTGTTTTATTTCCTTATTAAATAGTCATTCAATAATACCTTTGACAGAAACTGTAACGTTCAGAAATCTGGGGTCAGTATGATTTTAAAAAAATTCTGAAAGAACTCTCATGCTCACCAAAGCTGCATTCATTTTATTAAAAACAGTAAAAAATGATGAAATGTTATTAGAATCCAAAATAATGGTTTTCAGTTTAATATATTTCAAATGTAATGTATTTCCAGCGATGGCAGCGCTGCATTTTTCAGTGTCACATGATCCTTCAGAAATTATTATAATATGCTGATTTAGTGCTCAGGAAACATTTCTTATTATTACCTATGTTGAAAAGAGTTGTGCTGCTTAAAAACAGAGATAGTTTTTTTTTCAGGATTCTTTGATGGATAAGAAGTTCAAAGGAACAGTGAAAGTTGTCTTTGTTTCACTTTTGATCAATTTAATGCATCATTGCAGAATAAAAGCATTAATTTCTTATCAAATAAAAAGTTTTAACCCCAAACTTTTGACAGCAGTTCATAAATATGACAGGTCAGCTAACAACAATGACAGAACGGTAAGTTTCATACCCAAAAAACAAAATGAGCCTGTTTCAACTGACATTATAATCCTCCATATCTGTACCTTCACTTTTATTCTGTTTTTATTTTCCTTCTGGTGCCTGTATCTTTGGTCACTGGGCCATCTGGACCACCACTGATTTCCATGCCTTCTCTCTGTCAAAATCCCTTAGTGTGCCATTTGATGTTTGTTGCTGTAGGAAAAGAATCAGACAGTAGAAATGAGATGACCTTAAGGTCTTCCTTTGTTAATCACAACACCCTTTACGTGGGTTTTGACTAAATCACAGAGATGGAACAGCTCTGCCATGCTACAGCTGGCACTGTACAGTATAGTTTTCCAATTTTTTTTCTTGGCTCACATGTGCACAGCCGTACAACACACACAGTATAAACACACTTACTTTACTCTTAAATTGACTTGTCATCTAATTCACAAAGTGTATGCTTGTGTGTTTACCTCAGAGTGTTTTTTGTGTAGTGTGTCCCATTCAGTAGCTCCTGTGCGGAGCTGGCTCTTGTAGGAAGCACACTTTATTATGGTGGCTAATGTCAGAACCGCCTGCACCAGCAGCAGCCCCATCAGCACAAGCAGCAGTATGTCATTCAACTGCTGCACGCACAACATACATACAAAAACGTAACAAATTTTGAACATCCTTCAGGATGGGTGTAAAAGTGAAAATTTATAAAGCCGAAATAAAATATAAATACTAGATGAAAAAAAAAAAACACTGCATAAGGATAAGTCAGTTTTCATTTTTGGATGAGCAATCCCTTTAGGGGTCAAAAAGGTCAAAATCAGACATTTCGGAAACAAATTTGATTTGATTGGTGTGGTGCACAGAAATGACTCACCTTTGCTAATGGCACTTCATGCAGAAAGATCTCAATAAAATTAATCATGCTGTAGGACAAAAATCCAGAAGCAGAGAAAAGCAGTGGTGAAGTCACACTACTTATAGCAATCAGCATTTCCACCTACGGCAGTAAAATTGAGAGGGGGAAAGAAAGAGAAAAAAGAAGGCAAGATATAGTCTTTAGCAGGGCTCATTCTACAGAGAAGGCAGAGAGACAGCTAAATGAGTGAGAATGGTGAATTTCCTCTAGGGATGTTCGATTGCACTGCTTTATTGCTGGAGAGACCCTGATGGTGACTCACCAGATGCTTGCTGGGATATTCTGCCACCACATGGCTGGCAATGGCACTGGGGAAACACTGCAGAGGAATCACACACACAAACAATATCAATCACTCTGGATAATTTATAATCTGAATGAAACTAATTTTTAATATAATAGACTGAACTCACAGCTACTAGAATCCAGAAGAAAGTGACAGAAAGATATGGATCTGGGAGGAGAGCACCCAAATTGAGAGCAATAATTCCTCCAAATACAGTGGAGATGCCCACTATAACCTCAATTACCTGCACCAGAGAGAGAGCAGCAAATCTACAGTGAACATCATGCTGATATACAGTGCATACACACACATACACACAATCTCATTTGTAGGCAACTCACGGCATAAGCCTTGAGAAGACGAGTGGGGAACGAAGCCGGGGTCACAACCACAGGACCATCAGACACTGGCTGGAGGAATGAGATGGATGATAGCAACGAAGAAAAGAAAAAGAGCAGAGAGACATGAGCATATAAAAATGTAATTCATACAGGTGCTGATCATATAATTAGAATATCATGAAAAAGTTGGTTTATTTCATCAATTCCATTCAAAAAGTGAAACTTGTATATTATATTCATTTATTACACACAGACTGATATATTTCAAATGTTTATTTATTTTATATATATATATATATATATATATATAGATGATTATAACTGACAAATAAAGAAAATCCCAAATTCAGTATCTCCGAAAATTAGAATATAAATTAAGACCAATACAATGAAAGGATTTTAAGAAATCTTGGCCAACTAAAAAGTATAAAAATGAAAAGTATGAGCATGTACAGCACTCAATACTTAGTTGGGGCTCCGTTTGCCTGAATTACTGCAGCAATGCGGCGTGGCATGGAGTCGATCAGTTTGTGGCACTGCTCAGGTGTTATGAGAGCCCAGGTTGCTCTGATAGTGGACTTCAGCTCTTCTGCATTGTTGGGTCTGGCATATCACATCTTCCTCTTCCCAATACCCCATAGATTTTCTATGGGGTTAAGGTCAGGCGTGTTTGCTGGCCAATTACGAACAGGGATACCATGGTCCTTAAACCAGGTACTGGAAGCTTTGTCACTGTGTGCTGGGGCCAAGTCCTGTTGGAAAATTAAATCTGCATCTCCATAAAGTTGGTCAGCAGCAGGAAGCATGAAGTGCTCTAAAACTTCCTGGTATATGGCTGTGTGGACCTTGGACCTCAGAAAACACAGTGGACCAACACCAGCAGATGACATGGCACCCCAAACCATCACTGATGTGGAAACTTTACACTGGACCTCAAGCAACGTGGATTGTGTGCCTCTCCTCTCTTCCTCCAGACTCTGGGACCCTGATATCCAAAGGAAATGCAAAATTTACTTTCATCAGAGCACATAACTTTGGACTACTCAGCAGCAGTCCAGTCCTTTTTGAAGCGAGACGCTTCTGACGCTGTCTGTTGTTCAAGAGTGGCTTGACACAAGGAATCCGACAGCTGAAACCCATGTCTTGCATATGTCTTTGTGTAGTGGTTCTTGAAGCACTGACTCCAGCTGCAGTCCACTCTTTGTGAATCTCCACCACATTTATGAATGGGTTTTGTTTCACAATCCTCTCCAGGGTGCGGTTATCCCTATCGCTTGTACACTTTTTTTCTACCACATCTTTTCCTTCCCTTCGCCTCTCTATTAATGTGCTTGGACAAGAGCTCTGTGAACAGCCAGCCTCTTTTGCAATGACCTTTTGTGTCTTGCCCTCCTTGTGCAAGGTGTCAATGTTCATCTTTTGGACAACTGTCAATTCAGCAGTCTTCCCCATGATTGTGTAGTCTACAGAACTAGACTGAGAGACCATTTAAAGGTCTTTGCAGGTGTTTTGAGTTAATTAACTGATTAGAGTGTGGCACCAGGTGTCTTCAATATTGAACCTTTTCACAACATTCTAATATTCTGAGATACTGAATTTGGGATTTTCCTTAGTTGTCAGTTATAATCATCAAAATTAAAAGAAATAAACATTTGAAATATATCAGTCTGTAATGAATAAATGTAATATAAAGTTTCACTTTTTGAATGGAATTAGTGAAATAAATCAACTTTTTGATTATATTCTAATTATATGACCAGCACCTGTATAAGCTAGGGACAAATACAGTTAGTAATCCTGCTGGCTGGGAGGCACCATAAAAGGATTTTGCAATCATATTGCAAATAAAGCTGAAATAAAAATATATTTATTATCTGAAAAACGTAACCATAAAAAATCTTCTAATCTTAAAATTAGAAGCGTTGCCTTGGCAACTTACAGAACTGTTGAAGTACTGAAATAACTAAAACTAAAATAAAAAGAAATAAATGAAAGCAAAAAAAGACAAGTACATTTAGCATTATTAAGATTTTTTTTTAAATCACAGTATACTATATGTCTCATGCAGAATCAGTTTCTTAAAAAATTATTACAGGCAAAAATAAACGAATCAATTCGGAAACATCAATTTCCACCATGCAAACAGACAAAATTCATTATGAAAGATGTTAGATAATTATTTGTTAATATAATATTTATTTCCTGACTGATAACACAATTTGCGTAAACACAGGCCAAAATAATTGTAATGCAGGCAGTCAATACAGTAAATGGTACAGTATATACTCTCTCACACACAAACCTTTCCATGACTGCAGCAGTTGTCCACTGAGCGTGCTGACAGGATGACAGTACTGGCCGTGAGCACCTCCAGCACAATAAGCAGGAGCAGGTTAAAGTTAATCTTTAGGATGACAAAACAGCAGTAATGGGTTTAATAGATGTTTTACGTGCACATTATGGTTTAGTATTTGAGCTACAAGTCTACCACATCCTTTAAAATAATTTTTGCTTTGCTATTGTCATATTAGACTATATATTATACTAGACTTGAGCCAATCCATTTAATTGTGAAGGACATATTTCTAGGGTCCCAGACAGATATTTTAGGGGTATTAGAGTTGTGATGTTCTCACATTGATAGCTGAGGGACTAATGGCGAGTTTACAACCGAACCACACCAGACACGTGGTTGTCACAGCAAAGGATGACACGTACACCATTTGAAAGTCTGAAACCTGTAAACATAATGTAGGTTAGACATTGTATTTGTAAAACAGTAAAGAAGTGTTTATCTGCTACAGAAAAAAAAATCAATTGGGCATCTCAGTTAAGGTGATTAAACACATTTATTTACAATAAATATATAGCACCAATACAAATAGAAAACTCTATGATTTATATCCCTATGAACTGAAAACTTGACTCATGAACAGTGTTTGACAAAATGTTTAAATATTGTCTTGGACAAAATAAAAATAAAAAACACATATTCCAATAAAGAATTTTTAGAACTCAGTGAACATTTTATTTGAAAGTGTTTATTACTTGGTTGTATAATACAATATATATATAGCCTATATAAAAATCCTTTCACTTACTGCAACTTGTCTGTTCTTGGCAATAGCGAAGCTCACCACTGCAGCTGGTATACTCTGCAAATCAGAAGCAAAACATATATGAGTGTCAATCGGACCAGTGGCCTCTTCCATGAGCATATGAGTCATTCAGGACAAACACTCACAGATCCAGCAGTGCAGCGCAGGTAGTCCATTGCATCTGGAAACACATTACCCATGTAGAGGGAGAAAGCTGCCACTATTAACAAGCTGCTCTGGGGATCAGATACATATTAATACACTCAGACGTTTGAGAAAAGCAGTGTATTAAAGGATTATTTGACCCAAAAATGAAAACTAACTCAAAAATGTAGATGGGTTTCTTCATCAGAACAGATCACTTGCTCACCAAATGGATCCTCTGCAGTGAATGGGTGCCATTAGCCAATGAAAGTTTAAACTGCTGATAAAAACATCACAATAATCCACAAGTAAAACATCAGTTAACGCTGCATTTGAGAAACAAATCCATCATAAGTAGTTTTAACTTCTAGCTGACATACCAATCCATAATCCATAATAACCTCTCAAAATCCACAAACATATTTGTTTAAAACTGTTCAAATGTGCATGATTTGTGCTTATTTCTCTCCTGGTTCAGACAAGATGACTTTTTCACTGGAAAAAAGCAATATTATGGACAATGGACTTTACACTTTACAACAAGCCGCGTTTCCACCGCAGGAACTTTACCAGGAACTAGGGACTTTGGCCTGGTGTGTTTCCACCGCAGGACCAAGGAACTAAATAAAGTTCCGGGTAAAAAAAATGTCCCTCAGAAACAAGTCCCTGCTGGTGAGGTATGCCAACTAAGATGTTAATTGATGGACTGCAGTCACATGGATTACTTGTGGATTATTGTGATGTTTTATCAGTTGTTTGAACTCTCTTTCAGATGGCACCCATTCACTACAGAAATGATGTAATGCTAAATTTCTCTTAATCTGTTCAGATGAAGAAACAGTCTCATCTACATCTTGGATAGCCTGAGAGTGAGTACATTTTTAGGAAATTCTCATTTTTGGCTGAACTATTCTTTTAAGTCTCTGAGCTACGGGAGTGAAAATCTGCCAAAAGCCAAAGCTGTTACCCCTATAACGATGCTGTAAAGCCAGACTCTGTAGCTAAAGCAGGGATGTAATGTCCCAGGCTGACCCAACTGTAGGTCACTGGCCCTGACATCCACTGTGTAGCTGTCTCTCTCCATCCTCTCACGCTCCAGATGCCTACTCAGTGTTCCTACTCCACTGTTTCGCTCCAGGTTGGACATCTGGGCATAGCTGAACACTTCCTGAGCTGATGCCTCCTCTCGTTGCATCCTGATATCCATGACCCCTAGAAATCCAATCCATATAAAGCACATATATTGACTAGGCGAGAAAAAAATGTAGTGAATGCAAACATTAACAGAAGCAGAAAATGTGTATGCCATATATACTATTCACAGTTTACTATGTGATGCTTTTAATGACACTCAAACTTACTTCAGTTTGCCAAAGCCTGTAAATGTAATGCAATACATTATACCTCTTACTTTTCTCAGAGCATTTGAATTCAATGATAAATATATCTCATGTATTCCCAGGGAATGCATAAACTGAGGATCTGATAAAATGCATACTCTGAAATTTGTTTGGATAAAAACATCCGCCAAATCCATCATGTTAATCTTACAGTCACTTAATGTTAATCATTAAAAATGTTATATATTTACTAAAATTGTTAAATGCAATCTTTAGCAAATCTCATTTTTATATTGTATATTCTGATGTGCAGTTTCAATTAATCTCTAGCGTTTAAAATGATCGATTTTAGTTTTCAGCATTTTATTTTTACTAAGTTTATACAAAATACTGTTATTTTATACTGTTTTATTTTACACTAAACATTTTTGGTATTGTCAGCTAAAATTAAAACATTGTTTTGTTGCCATATAAATATTATATGAAAAACTTGGAAAATAAACAAAATTAAATTAAATTGAAATACAACAATGACCAAAACTAAAATAGTACTTCTCCTAATAATAATGACAAAAGCACATAACAAAATGACTAAAAATGTAAATGAAAACTGAAAATATTAAAATAAAATCTAATACAAAATATGAATAAATTCTATATATAAATATTATCTGATATAATCTTATATAATAATTACTACTAATACTACTACTAATTATTATTATTTATCAATAGAATATTTTTTTTTATTAAATATATGTTGTTTTTATTATTACTGTTGTTGTTGTTATATATGGTAATTATCGCCTTAACGGTATCGGTCAGACATTTTAATATCATCCCCACAGTCTTCTTGAACAACAGAGAAGTCTCACAAAAACTAACTAATGATATCAACACATGTTTATATTCTCCCCAATATTTTACTAACATAAAAAGTGCCAGACTGAACAGATTTACTTTCAGCGTATTGCTTCATTTAATAAATTAACATAAAAATGTCCTTAATTAGGCACAGCTGAGAAAACATATGGACCAGAAAACAATGGCTTCACAGTGACATAACCGCAACCCGCTGCATTTTACACTCCGTGACAAGCTTTTGAAAAATGCTTTTTTTATTTTTATGATCTGAAGAAAGTAAGGGCTTGTAAATGCTCCAAGAACACAAAAGTGTGCTAAAACACAATTTTCTGCTTTGCGCAGATAAAATAATCATACAAGACCTATGAGCTCTCAGTGCTACATTTCACAAATAATTACCAATATGTCTGCATCCAGGGAGAAAAAAAAAAACATTTTGGTCAACAATGAAGAAAAAATGCAATCAAACTGTTCCTTCTTGAAAACCCACACGCACAATGAATATAAAGCATTTTCATGGTCTTACATAAACAGCCACAGGAACATATTGCAATAAAGAGGATGCAGTGCAGGGATAATGCATGAAGGCAATGATTCATAAATAAGTTTGAAACACATGAACCCCTCCTTCAGCCTCTTCTCCTCAACTCCATTCTGAGCCTCACTTGCATTCATTCATCTTATCTCTCCAGCCCTCTTTATCTTAATATTTGCTTCCCACTCACCTGCCTCTAGCTTCAAGACACTGTTTATTTCAGCTTGGACCACCTGTTCCTGTGGAAGGTATTAGTTCTACTTTATCTTTGTCTTCTTCCTCTTGTTCCTCTCCTCTCTCTCTCTCTCTCTCTCTCTCTCTCTGTCCCCTCCACTCCAAGTCAATAAAAAAAGTTTTGGAACGCTTCAAAGCCTGGAACAGAAAGTTGAGAGTGTTGCCCTGCCAGCCAGTTTTAGCCAGTGAATGCAAATGGAGCGGAGAGATGGGGCTCAGATCAGGGGCTGCTGAGGCCAGAGCCTCTTCCTGCTCTGTTCATCTCAATGAGAGAACTCACACATAAATCAACAGCTCTCGCTGCCATACACACAAAAACACACACAGAAATAACACACAAAGAGTTTTCCCATGCATGTACACACAATCAGGCACCCACAAATGTTTCCTTTCTTCATGCATGTGATTGCATTCCAAACGAAAGTAAGAATAATTCATATATTTTATATGAAATATAAATGTAATTTATTGTTAGGATGGCAAAGCTTAATTTTCAGAAGCTTTTCCTTCAGTCTTTAGTGTAACATGATCCTACAGAAATCATTCCAACATTCCAATGTTTTTTTATTTTTTTATACTCGTGTATAAACAGTTGTGCTGGTTACTGTTTTTGTAGAAACCGTGATCATTTTTTTCATGAAATAGAAATTTCAAAAGAACAGCATTTATTCAAAACTGAAAACCTTTTGATCAATTTAAAATGTCCTTGCTGAATAAAAGCATTAATTCATTTTTTTAATCATACTTTCCCAAAACATTTGAATGGGAGTGTATCACAGCTACCACAAAAATATTAAACTGTACAACTCTGATAACAATAATAAATGTCACCAAATCAGCATATTAGAATGATTTCTGACGAATCGCTGAAGACTGGAGTAATGACTGCTGAAAATACAGCTTTGCATCACAGGAATAAATTAGATATAAAAATATATATAAAAAAAGAAAACAGTTATTTTAAATTGTAATAAAATCTCACAATATTACTGTATTTAGTGTACTTGTTATCAAATAAATGAAGCCTTTATGAGAATAAGAGACTTGCCATATAAACCATATATATATATATATATATATATATATATATATATATATATATATAAACTCAATTATCCCAAACTTTTAACTGGTTTAGACTGGTGGTGTATGTGTCAACAAACAAGACACAAGACACACACAGTTCTCGTTGCATAACAAGTTCAAACTAAACTGTGCAGTCCTGCATTTCGCTCTTGGCTCCTCCCACCTGGGCCTCCATTTTACTAGGGTGGAAAAAACAAACTAGAGATTTGGGACATCCCACAGGGCTTCTGAAGTTTGCAACCAGTGGGTTAATAAACGGGGTCTTTAATCCTAGCACATTTCAGAAGATTCAATCATTTTATCATACACATCTTTGAAGTTATTGAATCCAATCTATTTAACATCACATTCACAAATGCCCATATTTTGGCTTATATGTCTAAAACAGATAAACAGGAGGAGAGCGAGCGTATGTGTAAAAATGCTCACGGCCGTATTCGTTCACATTAATGCTACTGTTCAAAAGTGTCCTTGAAAGTCAGTATCCATGGATACCTTTTAAACAGCCCCCTTCCACTGGCTGGGCACCACACTTCACTACCCTCTGAATATGCTCTACACAAAGATCACACGCTCATGTGGACACGTACACACATACTTGAGGCATGCCAAGCCACAGAAAACCCTGCAGATGCATTATTGATTCACTATAATAGCTTCCAATGCTAATTTTAGGGGTTCATGAGGCAAATAGAAGTCTAAATTTTTATTTTTATTTTCACCTAAAACACAATGCAAATCTCTTTACAGGGTCTTGATGGGAAAGCACACACATAAATACCAGTGGTCCTTTATTATGAGTGTCAAACAGCTAAAATAGTATAATATATAGTTTGTTTGCTATTTAGATATATTTTTGAATATTCTATTTGAGGTCTTTGACACGTGGTGTAAATAGAGGTAAATTTGCTCTTATAAATAATTTCTAATCTAGGGTTTTGGATAGCCTAAACTAAAATCTTGGATTCACAGGTCACCACTTCATTAGCCTGCAAACTTTGTGTCATAAACCCACTGGGTCCAGATCCTTCACAATGGGCAACTACTTCCCACATAAAAGGACAATGCTTCTCTTGTTTCTTTCCTTTCTTTTCACTTTTCTGACTCATATATCCCATGGATTTTCATTGCATCTTTTCATGCTTCCCTCCTCCCCTGCCCCACTCACTCCCTCATTCACATCTGTTGTGCCTGTAAACATTTGCTGA
Organism: Carassius carassius; assembly: GCF_963082965.1. NCBI lineage: Eukaryota > Metazoa > Chordata > Actinopteri > Cypriniformes > Cyprinidae > Carassius > Carassius carassius. The sequence goes on along the minus strand of NC_081767.1, from coordinate 26,813,185 downwards.
GATTAAGTCTTCGGTATGAACAACTTGAGGGCTGAGTTGCCCTCCAAAGTTACAAAACAAGATTTCCCAGAAAGCAAAAGAAATCTCAGAGCTGCTGAATCAACTAACAGCATTAAAATTCAGCAATTGGAGCATTAAAATGATTAAGCTCGGTGGTTCTCAGCGGGTGAGGGGTCTTTAGATCACAGGGCTGTTCTGGTCGTGGACAGCAGAGGGGAAATATAAAATGCAAATAATAAAATACAACCAGCCATATAGTCATAAGTAAAGTAACAAAATAACTGTACGGGACGCCTACATTTATTCACTAAATCTTTATCTAATCATGACAAACTATATATCGTTGGAAAGGTCTAAGACAACTTAATAGATATTTTACCAATCTTTTTTGTTAAAAATTATGTAGGAAAAGTAATAGATTAATTTATGGCAAGAGTGCACCCCAAAAACCTACATAATAACAGAATTTCTGACCTTTGTCAAACCTGACCTTGTCTTCTTTGTTGCCTTTTTCTCTATAACACTTTAGAAATCATCAGAAATTATATATTACTTGAAAAAATAAAATCTCAAAATTCATCCTTTGAAATCCATTCTAAATTCAAACATTGCATTACCATGAAAATGGTACATCAAAATCATGTAACAAAATGTTTTCAGTCATGAATTATAAAAATTAAGGTTTGTATCATGCACATTTAAGTCTATCTTCAAAAATGTGAGTGACAGTTAAGTAATAAAAAAAATAAAATAAATAAAACTGTCTATAAGTTTGATATTTTGTATCTTTCTTATTAGTTAATTAAATTTCAGAAGGTATATAAGAAAATGCTTTATCTTATATAACAAACTTTTAATAACAAAATAACAGGCTTATTACATTTAAAAAAAGGTAATCAGAGAAAACTTACAATTCTGACTTTTTGTTGTTGTTGTTGCTAATTTAAGAAATTATGGTAAAACAAAATAGACTCTTAAACTTAAAAAAATTTATGGGAGAAATGTATTTTTTAATTTTATCTTACATTTTATTTGAATGATCATATCTTTAATTTTATATATGGTTACATTTTATTAATTGCTTAAAACATTCAATATTCATTTAGAAACCAAAATTCAAAATCTTTCCATTCAGGCTATTTTATTCACAAAAAAAAAATTTGGTTCGGGGTCGCCACTTGATGTCTGTAAACGTACTGTAAAATCTGGGTTCTGCTACACAAGTAAACAAAAATGATGGACCACCAGATTATAAAAAAAAAAATCCCAGACTATGAAAAATGACTGGAAACATGAGTATTTGGTAGTAATCTTTATAAAGAACACCGATTTAGCACTTTCAGAACATATTCCAGGCACATTCTGAATCAGTCGTTTAAGTCAGGGGACTCACAGCTACAATTCTGCAACTCCATGCTGATAATAGTTAATTTTTCCTGACAAAACAGACCCCCGCACACACACAGAAGAGTGTAAAGTCAATGCAAGACAGCAACAAAACCCAAGCATGAAAATACTTACATGCTCATCTACATTTACAACAGTTAACAATACTTCAAGAACACTTCTATAATACATTATTGTGAGTTCTTGATGGAAGTCTTAAGATTATGACATCTTATATACATCTACTTACAGCTGGAGATCAAACTACTCCATATGAGAGATTTCCGTCAGACATTACACTGGCAGCCACACATAGGTAACTGATAAAAAGAGCAACATCTGTACAACTGTGAAGCATCATCTCAATGCTCGAAAATACAAATCTAGGAAGCATATTTAGTAACATCTATAATCAGTGCTAACAATAATTGAATTGTTTTCTATTTTAGAAGTCTAACTCCTTTTACCCCTAAGCCATGACGTACCAAAAAAAGCATGACCTGCTTGCCACTTTTTCTGGGTCACAACACATTTGCTGCTGTATATCTTCATACTGCTTCAAAATGAGTTACTGGATTTGCAAATATTCCAAGGTTAGTAGAGGTACTGCATCTAACAAAACCATTATCTGTCACAGGTGTTATTCAACTTGGAGACAAAATGTAAAATGGCATTGTTTCCTTCATGGCTGTAACCTAAAGCACAGATCAAGGCCCGGTTCCCCAAAACGTTCTTATCGCTAAGTAGTTCTTAACCTATTCCTTAACCTCTCTCTTAACCTTATGGCACGGTTCCCGACACGTTCGTACGCTAAGTATATCTTCTGTAAGTCATACTTTCGTAAGGTTGGTCTGGACCATTCGTAGCTCTCTCTTAGCGTTGTTTGAGCTCATGACGCTACTGTACAGCAGTCTTTAGAAACCAGCGCAGCGAAGTACAAGTCAAACTATGGTATGTTGACAATTTTGTGGCTCAACAATGATTTTCTGTTATCTTTTAAGACTCATAATAAATTATGTTCGCAATGGATACAGGCCTATTTATGAAGTTGACTTTATGTGGTTACAGAACTAATAAGGTGGTAATTAGCCTAGGCTTTTTCGTAATGAAATTAAAGCGAATTGGCAATCATTTTTTTTGATATTTAAAATCTTGCAAACAACTTGGCTCTAAATGGCTAAGATCTTTAAATGGGTAAGCATGGTGGTGTCCAGTAAGCGACCAACTATGGCAGCGATCCAACATGTCCTTGTATTGAATCAAAGACGGAGCCGGACTCTGAGCCGTTTAGTCCATGTCAGTTTTTTTATTCGGCAAAACTTAAGCCCTTTTGACATTTTGCCTGACGTGGCTATATTAAAAAAAAATCCCCTCCCAAGACAACTCATTGTGGAGCAGCTGGACCTTCCCAGACCTGCGCTGGCCAGGCTAACGCGGCGGAATTCTGCTTTAAGCCCTGAAGCCCAGCGCAGGTGTGTCCACACAGTCACCAACGCCCTTCTGCGCCATGCCGGGGATTACATCCTGGTGGATGGCACACTCATCCCTATCGCCAATCCATCAGTGATTGATCGGGAGGAAATATCGCGAAAGGGATACGCGACCATAAACGTGCAGGTTATAGTGGACCATAGGAGTGTGATCTTCGACTTGGTGGCAAGGTCCAGAAAAACTTCAAGTTCCCTGACGAGAAGCTTGGTGCCCTTGTTTACGTTGCTTCCCCACCATATTTTTTTATCTAATTCTCTCTCTCTCTCTGTTCATTGTAGATAGGTTGTTTTTTATTAAAAACATAAACCAATTGCAATCAATACCGCATTAAACAGAAGTAACTGCAGCTGCTTGCCAATCAATTCTGATTGTAAAGTACCTTACCATTAATATAAAAGTGTATTATATAATTTTCATAAGTCGTTTAACCCATGTCAAAAAGCGGCACAACGGGATAAGGAGGGTGGATGATTAGCGAGGGATACCCGGTTCGTCTAACCGTCACAACATAGCCTATTGTATGAACATATTACTGAACATTTGATAATTTAATTTATAGTCTATATTCTACTGATAACTTAAACTATTTTAAAATAAATGTTACTGTAATAATTTGAGGAATGTTTCATTTGCATAGAACGTGTTATCTTTCTTAACGCTGTAATGCACCTTCATGTGAAGAGGAAAATCGATTCATGAGCAATCGATGCCAACTAATTCAGCACCCTGACTTTGGACAGCGTTCTTGTAACGTCGGACGTAAGAGGCAGCGTGCTAGGAAGCTTCCTAAGGGACACTTCGGGGAACACACTTAGAAACATCAACAATTTTGGTAAGATATATCTTTCGATGTCTTCTTAGCGCGCTAAGAGTGAATGTTATCGGGGAACCGGGCCCAAGTCTGTTGAGAAGAGATCACCACAGTCCTAGATGGAGAACTACGAGTGCATTGCTACTACCACTGCAAGTGATGAACAAATTTACACTGCACTGCTAGAGTCCTGAAGGAAGTGCACGTGTTGGGATCTCAGCATGCTTTGATGAGGTCTGGAGGCAGTTTTAGACGACGGATCCCTTCGAGGAGGACAGATGAATGGAGCGAATGCGTGTGGCCAGCGTCTTCTCCAGATCATGCAACACGTCAGGGCAGCAGTTATCCACCGGGGGGTTATAGAGCAACTGTTTAAATGGCTCAAGCTCTATGAGAACTGCCATGTTCTTTAGAAAGTAGCCCTCGATGTAGGTCGACAGCTCAGGTGCCTCCAGGAACTAAGAGAGAAGGAGAGGAAAGAAAATACTGAGAATGTACAAAATGTTTAATATGCATTGGAAATTAAATCTGAGAACATGTTAGATTGCATTATAAATAGACTGCTGCTACTTTAGCATGGTTATAGATCTCCACACAAGTTTCGGTGTTGATGTTCTTGGCACAGATGATCTCACAGTGTCTCTGTAAAGCCGCCAGCTGGAAGAACTTAGATGCAGAGAGGAGCTGGAAGAGAGCAGAGCAGAGAGACGTTGAGACCAAAAGAAATAAAACTCAAATACGCCTAATATTGTATATAAGATTCATAGGTAATCAATAATAAATGTCAATTCAAAAAACAAAAAATCATTATTTGTGTAGTTAGTTTATTTTTAGTGCTTTATTTAAATATTTGATTGCCGAAAATAATACTTTCAATCAGCAAGAATGCATTAATTTGATACAAATTGAGAGTAAGTAAAGACATTTATAATGTAACAATATTTATATTTCAAATAAATCTTTTGAACTTTTTCTTCATCAAAGAATCCAGCTCATCTGTTTTCAACACTGATAATAATAAGAAATATTTATTGAACATCAAATCAGCATGTCAGAATGATTACCAAATAATCAAGTGAGTAATGGTTGCTGAAAATTCAGCTTTGCCAACACAGACATAAACTGCATTTTAGATTGTATTAAAAAAGAAATAAAAGAAAAAATTGTAATAATATTTCCCAATATTACAGTTTTGTCTGTATTTTCTATCAAATAAATAGCTGTGCATTTCAACCCCTTTACACTGTAAAATGCCTGAAATATAACTATGCTAGACTGGGATAACATAAGGACTCCAAATGAGTTATTAGTACTTACATCCATAACCTCAGTGTTTCTGATGTGAAGTGAATCCGTTCCACCACAGTATAGATACTGCATCACCAGCTATATGGAAAGCAAAATATAATATTTCATGCATCAGTCAGACACACAACAGACCACAATATAAAAATGATGAGGCTCCTTTCCCTCTCAATAAGAGCTGCATAAAAAAATAGCAAGATACACTTGCCTCTTCTCAGAGCATTAGTGGAGCAGTCACACTGTACCTGAAATACATTGTATTTGACATGGCTGATTTCAATACAGGTGTTCTCAGCAGCTGGTCTGTTTGCCAGAAGTGATTTAAACCTTGGTATAAGAAGGAGAAGTTAAAACAGTAATACTACTCTATATACAGTAACAATAAATGAAAATATGCTGTTATTGGGCCTCATATCTGTGTTATTAATATGGCATTGAAATTACAACAAAAGCACACAAGGCACACTGCCACTGCATTTAATAGTGTTTATTTTTAGTTGGATGCTATGCATCAACTGACTTGTTGGAGGCAGTGAAGAGCAAAACTTTGTGAGCGTGGAATGGCTGTCCCTCTACCAGGAAGGTCACATCTGACATCTCCTTGTTGTTTAGAAAATGAGGATCTGACATAAACATATCACAGATACATTTCATTTATAAAGAATGGGGAATGTCGGTTATCCTCAGAGAGCTTACATGTATAATGCATGATCTGCTATAACAAATATATATATATATATATATATATATATATATATATATATATATATATATATACTGTTATAGCAGATCAAGCATTATACATGTAAGCCCTCTGAGGATAACCAATAGAAACAGACTGAAATGTAAGCCTTTGTTCACTGAAAATCTGTATAGCATCCCAAGATCTATTAAAATTCATGAAATTCATGTAACTAATAATTTATGTAACTTATGACCTTGAAGTTAGAAAGCTCCACTACTTTTTTTAATTGCAGAATGTGCTTTACTAGTTTTAGCTTTATTTTGATGAACACATTTTTTCTTAATTGTTTTAGCAAACCATAACAGCACTGAACAAAATTATTATAAAGATGGAATTTAATTAGAATTTTAAAGATGTATTTAATTAATTCAAACAAACTGTACTTAATTGAAGTAAACTGTTCAGAATTTTGTGTTCTGCAAAAGGAATCAGTCATACGGTTTGGAATGAGGGTGACTGAATAATTTTTGATCTCTTCAACCTGCATTAATAAAATATTTTGTAATTTTTTATATTTTTTTTAGTGGCACTTGACATTTCATTAAAACAAAAAGAGTACTCAGTTTAATTCAAAATGTCAATTAGTGTTGGTCATGACAAGCTTGCATTTGTTTGTATTTTACAGAGAGCACGGCACAACCTGATATCTCGTTCTACATACCCAGTCTTGATGTCTGTTTCCTCTTGATCTCTGTAAGTTTGGGGATCGGATACGGCCCGTAGCACTGAGTAAATATCATGGCCAGCTGCTGACTAATTACTTCATTCTGGAAAACCAAGAGAAAGTAACAGGTAACCTCTCATCAAGCCCCATTACAAAGCAAAACATTTTGACTTGCCTTGGGGGTATTATAGCGCCTGTGTTTCAGTGTGTGTGAAGGTTATGTGTATGTGTGAGCTTGCATAGCAAAACTGCACCATCTATTCTTGAGACGTCCAAATGCATGGTGTTTTTTGGGATCAGTACTTTGTTACGGGTTGATAGGAGTACTCTAAGTTCAGGAAGATTCTTAAATCCCTGTCAGATTGCTCCCTCTGCAGTTTGAACGATCAGCTTCTCTGAAAGATTGTTAGAGGTTCCTCATCAACTTGACATTTCTCTCGCCCGGCCTGCCTCTGCCTCTACAAATCACCTGCTGTCAGCACAGCGCAGCTATTTCCTCTCTCTCCCGCTCTCTCTGCCGTTCTTTCTCTTGGTCTCTCTCTCTCTCTGTACTAACAAGCAGACACATTATTTTTGAAGGTTGAACAGGGAGTGGAAACTGTCAGTGATTTCTGCAGGGCTCAGAGTAAAGTTCCTTGACTCCACCAAAGATCAACCTTGACAAACACGCTCATACACCTACACATACACCTACTATATACTATATGAAACCCATGTTTTTATTTACTTCCTGTTCTGTCTGATCTGCTATAGAGGGAGGAGGTATGGATGTGTGAAACAGATGTAATGGTCAGTGTCTAAGGATTCTTTTTAGCACCCTAGGTTTCAAAGCTAAGCTCACTATTACATAATGCTGTGGGAGGACATCAACAGAATGCCCAATTCAAATTATGTGAGTTTCTGCCCCCACTTCCTGTTCTAAAGAAGCAATGTGTTCCCAATGGTTCTGGATTCTAAGGATTCGGAGAGAAGTAACCCATGGAAGTGTTCTAGAAATTATCCGATGGGTATGATCATGTTTCTCAGGCAAGCTACTAGCAAGACCAAGATCAGAGGTTTGATTCCCAGAGAAAGCGTATGGTGTCAATTGTGCATGTGAGTTAAGCATGTGTTTTTATTCACCTTGCTGGCACGCAGGATCTGGAACATGAGTGGGAGTCCATGTGTTATGAGTTCCTCTGTGTACTCCTCCTCTTCTATAGAGCTGAACTCTTTCAGCAGACCCTGGATCAGCGGCCGCCGGTGCTGCAGGAAACAAGTTCGCAGTGACTCCAGCCAGGTGTGCAGCGTCCAGGGCACCCCTGATATACACAAAAACACATGACAATCACGGTTTTATTTTTAAACATGGAGATATGTTATGTGATCAGTAGTCTAGAGTCGCCTTTGAGATTTTAATCTGTATACACTACTGTTTTTTTGAAAGAATCTTTTATAGTTACCAAGGCTGCATTTATTTAATCAAAAATACAGTAAAACAGAGATATTGTAAAATATTATCACAATTTAAGAAACTGTTTTGTATTTTAATATATTTTAAAATGGAATTTATTTCTATAAAGATGGCAAAGCTGAATTTTCAGCAGCCAATAATCTAGTCTTTAGTGTCACATGATCCTTCAAAAATCATTCTGATACGCTTATTAAAAAGCTGTGACCCTTAATATTTTTGTCGACGCTTTGATACGTTTTTCAGGACTTTACAATGAATAAAAGTTCAAAAACAGCATTTATGATGAACAGGAAATTCAAAAACATGATTTATTTGGAACAGAAATGTATTTTAAATTTTATAATATAATATTTAATAATTAAAATATATAATATTTTATATATTATAAATGTCTTTACTGTCACTTTTGGTCAATTTAATGCACCCTTGCTTAATAAAAGTATCCATTTCTGGAGAAAAAAAAAATCACACACATACACGTTTTGCAGTTCCATGCAAATGTCTGTTTAATTGTATGCCATTTCAAAATTGTCCAAACACAGCACACCTCTATTCAACAAGCCATTCAATACATTAAGCTATACTTCAATTAAGCATTAAGCACTATATTAATTCTAAACTTGATGTAATGCTAATTCATTGTGATGCCATTATTTTATTATTATAGATACAGTATCAGCACTGACCTAGACTTCTGATGTCCAATGTGATGTCAACATAGCTGTGTTCAGAGCTGTGATACATCGCCTCTCTCAGAGCTTTGAGTTTAGCCTTCCCTGTGCGGGTTGCTTCCATCTTTAGAGAATTTCTCTCTTCCATCGCTGATCCCTCAGCCAAGATCTCCTGTAGAGACAGAATATCTGCCTTCCCCTTTTCAGACTGCGACAGAAGCTTGCAAAACACGTTCCTGCAGCATGAGGATGATACGATTTTGCAGGTTTATTAATAAATTACAAGACTGTGTGGGTGCGTGTATTTGACTTATGCATGTGTGTGTTGGTGTGTGTGTGTGTGTGTTTGTGTGTTACCTGTGTCCATGCGCTGCGGCCAGACTGTAGGAGTTCATGTCCCCATGTGGTGCGGTAGAAATGCCATTGCGGTACATGGTCCCAACCATGGGGTCCGCTCCTCTCTCCAAAAGCAAACTGACCATCTCAAAGTTCCCTACAGCACACAAACTGCTGAGTCCTCTCTTGTGGTCTCGCTGGCTTATAATTAAGGAATTCGAGAAGAGAGTGGCACTGTTATCCGGTCTGCAGTGTGAGCTTTCTTACCTGCAGCGGCAGCTAACTGCAAAGGCGTCTCAGTGTAGTTCTCCATCCCGTCCTGCAGAGAGCCCTCCACATTAGCTCCAGCGTCCAGAAGCAACTGAGATAAAAGGAAGAAGAGACAGGAGATTTGGATTTCCATAATGGAGAACTCCAGCTGTAGTGAATAAGCTAATGAAAGCAATTCCTGATAAGATTCATTCGAGGAATTAGAGACAATGACAGTGAAATAAGCAAACACATAATGAATCATAATGGCTGAATGAATCATGCAGACAAGGCTTTCAGGAGAAAACTGATGCATAGTCTTATGCATACTCAGTTGTTTGGCTTGAAATCTTGCCGAAAGGTCGGGCGTGAGAGAGAGGTCACTACCTGCACCACGGGGATGTGCTGGTGAAGTACAGCGAAGGTGAGAGGCGTGGCCTGCCGGGTCTCTGGAAAGACTGAGGGGTACTTTTGCACAGTGTTTGGCACCTATGGGAGGTACAGGGGACAGAGTAGGGCACATAAGAGAGAGAAATCGAGACCTTTAAAAACCTGTCCTGGGAAAATCACAGAGACGCTGTGCTCATCTGAAAATATGGAGATCTTTTGCCTCTTTACAAGAGCTGCCTGCTGAGTGTGTATATGTACAAACACTATTCAAAGGTTTGGGTTCAAAAGAAATTAATACTTTTATTCACTATGCATTAAATTTATCAAAAGTGACAGTAAAAACATTTATAAAAGATTACAAAAGATTTCTATTTTAAATAAATGACAACTTTCTATACATCAAATAATCCAGGAAAATGTTTATCACGGTTTCTACAAAAATATTAAGCAGCACAACTATTTTCTACATTTATAATAATAAGAAATGTTAATAATAAGAGCCTACTGATAAACACTTATATTACTTTCAATTCATTAGTTACAAAAACAAATTACAGTAGCTCTTTAATTCAAAATATAACTAAAATGATTATGCTGATAATATAATGTGTGTATTAGTGTAATAAATAATTTAAATAAAGTATTTTTATTTCCATTTCTATATTTTATTTGTTAAAACTAGAACCAATTTTTTTTTTTTTTGGCAAACTGAAGGTTAACATAATGACAACACACTGCTGGGGTTTTAACCGGCAACCTTAAATACAATTTTTTAATTAAATTAATGAAAAAATTATCGAAAATAGACACCACTATATATTCAGTACATTTCTTTTTTATTTCCATTTCTACTCAAATTTATTTCTACAGTACATATTATGGCTTTGAGAGAGAGAAAAACAGCACCTGATTCATAGCAAACGTCGATGAACTTTTCACTTTTTTATGACACATAGTTGTAAACAATTTGATTTCCCTGCTACAAGTGACTGAAACTAAAACTTGTGCTGATATCTCTGAGACGTGTTTAATCAAGCTGGAAATAGTGACGAATAGTGAGCGTGTGAATTAGTGAGAAATCTGTCTTTGCTAGCTTCTAGGGCCTAGTTTGGCAGAACAACACCTAGTGACAGCGACTTCCAATAAAACAGCTGAAATCTACCCAGACAAATCCCTCATGGGCATGAAAAGCAGTCTGAGTTTTCTCCTGTCATACCACAACACAGAAAACACAAACACTACACTTGAAAATACATGACATGGTGAATGGGAGTACAGAATGTGTATATAAGAATACAGCAGAGATGTAGTTACAAACCTCACTGTTGATGTCGGCTCCTGCATCTAGCAGCATCTGAACCATGGCTTCGTCACCACGGACACATGCGTACATCAGAGGGGTCATGCCCTGGCAAACACACAAAAGACCAGTGACATTGAGCATACGCCAGACAAATCTTCTGATTGTGGACACGGGGAATACAACTTCACAATATGCAGCATTTCATTTAAATACATTGCTCTATTTTATACGGACAAAATTTAAGCACTGAAAGTCTTTTTGTGTTGATAGGAACCTATCTCTTGGAAAACCATAAAATTACCGTATTTTTCGGACTATAAGTTGCACCTGAGTATAAGTCGGATCAGTCCAAAAATACGTCATGACGAGGAAAAAAACATATAAGTCACACTGGACTATAAGTCGCATTTATTTAGAACCAAGAGAAAACATTACCGTCTACAGCCGCGAGAGGGCTCTCTATGTTTTCAGTGTAGACTACAGGAGCACTGAGCACTATACAGCGCCCTCTCGTGGCTGTAGACGGTAATGTTTTCTATTGGTTCAGGTCTCTTAGTTCATTTCTCTTGGTTCATGTCAAATTAATTTTGATAAATTAGTCGCACCTGACTATAAGTCGCAGGACCAGCCAAACTATTAAAAAAAGTGCGACTTATAGTCCAGAAAATACGGTACTCAAATCAAGAGATGGAAAATCAGATAAGTTAATTAGCTAGGAAACAAAGGTAATGGCAAATTTTTCCACTCCCTGAGGTCAATAACGGAGCAAAGTAATCAGAGATGGAAAGTGCACTGGTGTGTTTCTAAAAGCTGGCTCTGATTAATATTGTCAACTGCTAAACACTGAATCTTGAGGGAAACCTGCTGTGTAAATCTGTTTGTTTCCTTCTGGGCTTTAATAAATGGAAAATATAGCGATGTATGCAAGCATTTACAATCTGCCACCTATCAACCTATGCATTTATCTTCATTTAGTTGCTTTGTCTCTAGATATTTGCACCTGGAGTTCCACCTGAATTTATACTGGGACCTCATAAAAAGAATCACTTCTAGGGGCTGAAACTGCAACTTTAAATTTACAAGACCAGGCCAGAACCATCAAAAAATAATTCACAGAGGTTTTCTAACATGTAACATGTAAACTTAAGTTATGAAAGAAATATGTTGAACTTTTTTTTTTTATGCATTTACATTCAAAATTTGATTTAATTCTTCAAGACAATTATATTAATTTAATTTAGATAAATTGAGACTATTTTATTCTATTCAAAGCACAAGTTTTTTTAAAAGAAAACAATTCTCAAATTTAATTAATCTCAGTAAAAGTACACATCATATATACTAAATATTTGCTAAATGTTTGCAAAGATCTATATAATATCAGAGTTAAAATTTCCTGCATATTGTAAATGCTTTTTCAAATGTTTAGTGTTGAGAAGATTTTTACTTTTAGCCAATCGTTCAATTTCATCCTTGCTAAATAAAATTAAATAATACAATTAAAATAAATTCTTACTGACCTCAAAATTCTAAACGGAAGTATATATTTCAGGAATGGGGTTCATATGCTAAGAAATCTAAATATTTGTAACTTCCATGAACGTGTCTGTTTATGCAACAATCATTCTAACCTGTTCACTCATACTATTGATTCCACTGGGGCCTAGTAAGTTGATGGCCTGGTTGACGAGGTCAGTGCGGCCGCAGTTAAGCATGCGGAAGCCGAGGTCCTGCAGGAACTTGGCCTCGGTCGAGGCAGCATCCAGCTTACGGGACACACAGAAACAGTCATCCGTCCTGCGGCACACATACAAAAACATCTCTCTAATGTCTTAATCCTCTGCAAAAAAGCTCAAATCATAAATTCCAAGTAAAACACTCATCTATGGGCCAACCTTTTATTACAACACTTGGCCTAATAACAATAAAACAGCAGTTATGGTGCAAGGCATGTCTTATGTTGGGTCGACTGAGCTTGTTTTCTCTGTACAGACTGTTTATGAGCCATTTTCATTTCACTCATGATGGGTGGCAATATCTGGAAGCTGGATGTTAATTTAATGGCAGCATGCTTACTTCAGCTGGCGGGGTTCACAATCCACCCCAGGCAGCAGGAGTCTGGCTGCCTGCCGAACATCATCGCTATCCACAGAAAAGCTGCGGCGGTGCTCCGTGTGTGCCAAAGCTACTCTGATCCACTCCATCAGAGGAGGCAGAACGAGAAATGGCCTTTAGGTGGAGACAAAATGATTATGTAATTTAACAAATGCATATTATTTATCTTTACTAATATTATTAGCAGTGGTGTATAAAGTACCTAAAAGCCATACTTAAGTAAAAGTACAGATATCTTACCAGAAAATGAGTTGAAATCACCGTTTAGAATATTACTTGAGTAAAAGTCTTAAAGCATATGATATTTATTGTACTTAAGTATTTTTTAAATCTTAAACATACTTAGTATTGAAAGTAAAAGTAAATGCAAAATGGAAAAGAAGCAAATAAATATATATAAAAATGTTCAAACACAGCCTGAATAGCAAGATTTTGTTCATTTTTAACTCTTTTTTTAACTCTTCCATTTTGTATTTTTGGGGTAAGAATAAGAAGTACTTCATCCGGTACTTAGTGTCTTTCATTCCAACATAAGAAAATAGCATTTAGATGTATTTACACAGTTTATGTATCTCAGAGTGGACATGGATGCATTTAAACGGACACAAAACGTTAAATACTGATATTTTAAATAATTTAAAACATGAAAGATATAGTCGAAATGTTAAAACCGCCAGTAGGTGACAGCAAGAGACTGTCAGTGCCATTGAGATTTAACTGATTCATTCAAATGGCTGATTCATTCAGAAACAAAGCATTTGACTGTGTTAATGAGTGAATCACTGAATCATTTATTCAACCGGTTTGTTCAAAAAGCTGATTCATTCAGTAAGTAAACACCATTGGCTGAGAGAAGTGCTGTGATCTTTGTTTGAAACTATTTTCATTGACAAAATTGAGCAAAACAAGCAATATAATGTCTAAATGTAAGTCACTTAATTGCTTTACTGAACTTGTATAAAATTGTTATTAAATGAGTTTATGCTGATATCTGCAGAAAAACGGTACTCTTTGTGTGATATATATTAAGTTAACAATATTAAATTATAAAAATATAAAAAGCATAGAAGCATTTTTGCCATCTACAATTTAGAATGTCTGGAATTTTGAGTTTTAATAGACTAATAAATCAATGTGTGTGCTCTCTGTGTGTGATTTAGTGATATATCCTACTTGATAATGTCAGATGGCAAATCATTACAACAACCCTGACCATATTATTGCAGACGATGCTGACACACACTCCGGCTCTGTTCGAAATGGCATACTTGCTTACTGCTTATTGCTTACAGTCCAGTACACAGTGAATACTGCCTACTATTTTTTAAAGAATAGTGTGTGAAACAGTATACGATATGCAACAAATGTTTCAGAGTAGTATGCTAAAGTGTTGTCACATGAGGTTGTTACCTCACAAATAAATGTACTAAGCATTCTTACAAAGGCTTGTTAATTAAGGATTCATACTAGTAAACAATTGTAACAAGGAGTCGTAGGCGTTCGGATGCATATGCAGCATTTATTCAACAGAATGGTAATACAGGCAGAGATCAGAAATGGCGTCAGGTGTGTCAGGGATAACCAGAAACAAGCAGAGATCGGGACAGGAAGTGGAGAATCAGAGTCGGAATAAACAGTCCAAAGGTCAAAACACAGGAATAACAAACACTGGGAAAACGCTCGGAAATGTCAGACTGGCTAAACAAGACTTCGCAGTGATCGAGAGTGAGTGTGCTGCTTTTATGTGTGTGTGTAAATGAGGTGCAGGTGTGGCAAGGAAATTGGCTGATGAATGAGGTGCAGGTGTGGCAGGGTGATTGTGATGCAGTGACTCATGGGTAATGTAGTTCGGGTGTGGTGCAACAGTTTGAGAGGTGCTAGTGTCCAAGTGGCAACTGGTGGTGAATGGGTAGAATGGTCCTGACTGGAGTGCCCTCTACTGAAGCTCATGGGCACTCCATCTAACGATCGTGACAACAATGCTATATTGCCCAATTTAATTAATTTCCTAATGAATGGACTTTACATACTGAGCAGAACTAATAATAATTGTGTAAATAGTAGTTAGGTGGTAGACATTTATATTTCAGTACTGTAGTGCATTATAAAACAGTATGCAGTAACATAATGTGTTTATTATTTAATGAATGCAACTTTAGTTGGACAAAAACCTCCCTATACCTATACTGCTAACCACCTGATAACACTGTATTATTAATGAGACGTTTTATTTCCAATTTTCAAATATTTCCCTTATTTTTATTGAAAATAAATGCCTTTCTGATCTAACATGTGGTGGGAAAAAGAGTAGCCTAGAAAAAGTTTTGGTAAAGGGCAGCCTTGAACTCAGGTCACTTGTATCAAAATCTTTCTTTATATGTCTTTTACCTGCTGCACTACTGATATCAGAGATAAATGGGCATCTTCTGCAGTGCTGCTTATCGCAGCCAGACATTGGTGAGCTGAGTTATTGTATAGTCTCTGCCAACAAACTATTTATATATATTACTTCAATATTTTTATTATTCAATATCTTTAAAATAATCTGTGCTGTATAAAGCACTATAGAGATAAAGGTGACATAATTTGACTTTATTGGAAACGTGCTGTAGAGATTAAAGTACAATTTATGTCCTACTTACAATATTGTTTTTAGATACACAGCGATAGTTTGTAGTTTACAATAACATGTATGTATAAAAGTGTTTTATAATTACCATTCCCCGCCTCCAATTCACTCATGCGTTAGATGATTAAACATTATATGGAGCGCATTGCATTCTGTGAAACAGTATCCCATGCAGTGTCTTCAGATGCATACATCAAATTTCAGCAAATGTAGCAGGTAATCTGGGCATTCCATGCATACAGAACATACACGCAGCATACTGCAATATAGCAGGAGCTGTGTGGTGGTATGCCATTCTCAACACAGCTTTTGTACTGATTTCAGTGTACTTGAGTTATATTTAGCAGATTCTGGTAAATATAGTAGGTCATCCGGGTTTTTGATGCATACAGAAAATGTGTGTACGCTATGCTCAGCATACATACTGGATACTGCAGAAATAGTAAGAGTAGTATGATAGTATGGCGTTTCGAACAAAGCACCCGACTCCACTTGCAGTCTGTTGCACTGTATTTCACATTTTCACTCTGCATTTCATCATATTACAGTGTCAAGCTGAATAAACGACTACTTGGCTTAAGGTAAGTACCTTGAGGGACTGCATCAATCAGAAAGCTCCCTAGCAAAAATAACCAGCCACTTTGTAATGCATGCAGTAAGTACAGTGTGATGCCCTCACCTCTCGGTCTGTAAGGTGACTTTGGAGGGCTCTACGTTGGGGTTCTCCCACTCCATCTGAGGGCAGTGCATGAAGTAGCAGAGCGTATATAAAGCCTCGGGTTCCCAGTGGATCAGGCTGCACTTCTGAGGGAGCGGAGTGCCGTTGCTGTGGTTCTTTATGCTCAGAGGCTGGAGGTGATGCATGGCTCTGGACACTAAATCACCTGCCAGGGCACAAGAGACCTATGGTTAGCTGAATGATTTAAATGGTGAAGGACAGTACTGTCGTTGCATTGAAGTTACAGCATAAAAAATTAGCAGCTCTGTCAATCTTTCTCTCCCAGTCAGCTGTTTGTAGGTCCTAGGCAGCACGTTTGTCAGTAATGAAATTCTCAGCCAGTCCATCAAACTGAATATTACACAAAACAGTTATGTAATCTTGCCATAGTACACCTGTCATGACTCCTTAAGGACAAATTTTTGATCACTCCAAATGACCTGGTATATCGTTTGAATTTACAAAATCAATAGGTGCCTATTTGCATTTGTACAATTTGAAAAAAGTCAAAAGTTTGGAGTAGTTAAACAGTTTTAAAGAAGTCTCTTATTCTCACCAAGATTGCATTTATCTAGTCTAAAACAGAGTAAAAACTGTAATATTGTGAAACATTATTACAATAATAAACAGTGTTCTATTTTTTATATATTTAAATATATAATAAATATACATCTCTGTGATGGCAAAGCTGAATTTTCTGAAATATGCTGATTTGGTGCTCAATTACTACACAGCAACTGATTTAATATCAGCTCAGCAAAAAAAAAAAAAAAAGCATATATATACAAGTTCAAAATTTCTAAGCTAAGTCTTATAAACAAGTTCAAAATTTTGCAAATAAATCCACCATTAAATGTTTATAAAGTATATATATATATATATACATATACATATTCACCAGTATAGTATGGCTTAGTCAACCTCATACATAGATATTCTATAAATATGTGCACGTTTGCATGAGATGTTTTGTAAAGAGCATACAATCTGATGGATCGTGTTGAACACCAAAGATGAAAAATGTCACAGACCTCTTTTCAAACAAGGTCAGACAAAGCTCTGCATTCATTACACAGAACATTAAACACTCTTTCTCTCACTCTAATGACTACTGCCTTTCATATGAGAAACTTTCAGGTCATCTAGTCCCATTTTGACCATGAGACCTAATTCTTCTGAATATGTTCAAATGAACCGCACTGTGTTCAGTAAAGTCAATAAAACACTCTGAAAGAAACGCTGAGAAACAGCCTCATCTATTACTCTGCAACTAAAATGACTGCAGCACTTGCATTTGTTCTCTCTAGAACATTTCACATCTCTGTTACTCCAATGAATTAACAAGGTGCGAGATGAGAATTTATTTAAAGAAAGAAACAACTTGTTTAACTGTTGTAATTCCTCTGCCAAGGCTGCAGATTTAAAGAAATAGCCAAAACGAACTCACAAGAAATCTTATCTATTTTACAAGGTGATGATTTCATATGAATATGAATTACGAAAAAAAAAAAATTTAGGAAAAAAGCATGAAGGTTTGCCTCTAACCTGTCACTGGAGTTAAAAAAAAAATTAAAATATGAATGAGATTGTACATATTCAAATGAATTAGCCACCGATTCCCTGAAACACAAAATAAATATGAAATGTGAGACTGTGTTAGAAAAGCTTACCTAAAAATGAAAAACCTGCCATTATTTACTTATCTTCATGATGTTTCAAACCTCCGCGAAGACAAGAGAAGGTATTCTGAATTGTTTTTTTATTTAATTTTAATTAATTTTTTTCCCCCACTAAATTAAAGACAGTCCAATGTTTTATTCGATCTCATTGACTTTTTTATTGTATGGACAAAAACAGTTGACTTCTTCTGGATTTGGAACAACTTGAGCACGAGTAAATAATGAAAAAATAAACCAAGAATGCAGGCATTGTAAAGCAAGAATACTGATGAGTTGGAGCGGAAGCTATGTGAACTGTCTGACAGTGGAGGCCAAAGATATGCACTATAATTACACACAATAATAATAGGATTACGTGGAATACATTATCAGTAGCCGCGGCAGTTACATTCACAAAACAATAAAGCGCAAGAATACACCTGTCAGCAGAGAAACACACAGCTTTAGCAGTCGGAGGTGGTGGCAGCAGGCTCTCGAGACGAGGAAAGAGGCTGGAAGCCACCAGGGCACTTCTGTGACCGACACTCATCTCTTATTCATGATAGTGTGTGACATTTCCTCAAGTCAGAGGGGCAGCAGAGGAACTGACTGAGAGATATGCTCAAGACTAACCAGCTAAACAAACACAGCAACAGCAAAAGGACTTCATCTATTAGTCATGACTGTAAACCTCATTACCAACAGAGCCAATCATCTACAAGTACTGTAGGCTATTCATATAAATAAGCATGGCCATAAGATAACAACACAGCAGAAAATGTTCTTTTTGCTTTATTCTCTGGGGCAAATATGATACTCTTATCCATAACAGCAGAGAAGGTGCCCTTCATCACCAGACTGAAAACGAGACGTTGGGAATGGAGGATTCAGAATGGTGTTTTACTTTGAAAACTAAGCAGAATCGATTGGTTGTCCTCCCTGAACCAAGATATAGAGGAAACGCCACGAGGGAGGTTTGCGTAACAGAACAGATTTTTTGTCTTTTTCAACAGTCAGACTGGGATTAGTTGGATTAACTGTACTTGTTTTATTTAAAATGTCTGAAAAATCATGGCTTACATCAACATCAAAGCTGTTTTTTCCCAAAATAAAAAGGCATATATATATATATATATATATATATATATACATGCATACAAGTGTGTGTTTATAAAATCATTTTTAATTATTCATCTTATAAAATATTATATTTAATTATTAAATAATTAAATAAGAACAATATTACATTTAATTATTTTAAATTATTATAAAATTTCATTGAAATCATGATCAAAATCAAAACATAAGCTAAGCACACAATTAAGCACATTTCCTATTACCGTGATGCAAAAAAAATCATATTCTCATTAGTGTAATGTGAAAAAAACAATGATATATTAACTAAATATACAGTATGTACTTTAAATATATGTAATAAAACAACACTTAAATGGTACTTAAATGTGTAATATGTAGTACTGTAAATAAAATAAAATAATAAACACCATTAAAATAATAATAAAATAATAACATTAATGATGACAATAATCATAAGACGTTTTGACATTTGAGCACATTTTGTGTGCATGTATTTGTGTATATTTTATAATGTTAATAATATTTTAGATATTAGGACCACTTGAGTTTTATATTCTTTTAGATATATTCCACATTTGAAGTACTGTAGATACTGTATATTTACCTTTTTTCATGATTTTCACCCACAGTTTTCTCTTATTCTTCTGTTAAAAAGACTTGGTCTGGGTCTCATCACACCTACTGTACATAATGAGGTTCTTTTCCAGAAATGCCAAAGAAATGTAAATCTCAGCAGCCGTCAAGGTTACAACTACAGTTTCTGTGACAGAAAACTCACTGCTCGCCAGAATTACTTTATATCCTGTAAGAAACATGTAGATATACAATTAAGAACCAGTCATTGGGCACCAGTGGTGCTCCAGAGCAATAAAGCAATGAAATGTAATGAGCATTTTATGGAGCAAGAGGGAATAAATGCATTAGCAGAGCTATAGGAGGAAACAGGAACTTTTAGGAAAACAGGGGGAAAATTTTTTATGGGCAGCATGGAAACATCTGATGTCAATCCAGCCATGAAGGTCTTTGATTGGTGTCTGGCCAACCAAAAAAAGAAAGGAAAAAACTCCTGACTGTTGTGCAGGTTTCATTCAGACAGATCCTAATGTAAGACACTTAAACAGCTATTTATTTTGCATATGAGTCGATTCTCCTTTAGGGCTGTTTTTACAATTAGTGCAGACAAATGTGAAAATTACTATCAACAAATGTTCATTTCACAATTAGCTGTTAATGGCTAAGTAACTGCTATAGCCCAAGGTAAAATTTTTGCATGCACACACATACATGCTGAAAGCAGTGAATTGGTCTTACAGATCAAACAAACCATTACACGTACAAAAAAGTAGTACGTAGGAAAAAGCCCATAAAGTGCATTAGCGCTTAGCTTTTCTGGACTTTATTTGTCCCTTGTTATTGGCTTTTATTGTACATAATAGAAACGAAATTTAAAAATCCACCACTTATCTTTTCTGTACAGAAAGCAATAGCTACTCAATCTACATTACTGTTAAATGGACCCCAGAAAGAGTCATAAAATGTATTCTTCAATTCAAATCTGGAGAGGGGATTATTAAGAAACAAGATCTGCTTACTCAAGGACACAATGGAATTTTAAGAGACAAGAATGAGACAAAAAAGGCTTCTAAGGCATCGACCTTTTGACCCTTCAGTGCTCTTCAGGGAGAGATGTCTTCTAGTTAACTTGCTCATGAGTGACATAAAAAACTGTGTGCTGTAATAAGAAATTTAATCTATCCCCATGAAGTCCTGTTACGGAATTTTATGAGTGTAATTATATTACAGTACAATGTAATTAGTAGATTTCAGGCCTCCCTCTGGATGTATACGATCGTGGCAAGCATACAAAAGGTCATACTTCAGATGCACAGTGATTTGCTGAGAGGCAATGACTTTGAGAGTCGAAATGCCTTCCATTCCAATTTAATAGCATACAGCTTTGAATTCATAATAACCCAGATCCTACTGCAAAAGCCTATAAACATTGTACTCAAACACAGTTATAAATATACATTACGTAATACACTAGCAGTCAAAAACATGGAATTAGGATTTTTGTTTTTGAAAAAGAAAGTCTGTTTCAAATAAATGCTCTTTTGAACTTTCTATTAATCAAAGAAACCTGATCAAGGTTTTCACAAAAATATTAAGCAGAATTTTTTTTTTATTCATCTTTGCTATCAAAGATGATAGCAAAAGTCAAGATGAAAAAATCAGCAACACAAAAAAACTAATTTCTATCATTAAAAGCTGTATAATTAAATCTACATTTTGCAAATTCAGTCATATCTTAAAATAAACTCTGCCCTTTGAGTAAGCGTGTTCTGTTCTTTGACTGTCCAAAAGCAGAAAGAGCCTCTGTGACAGTTCTTGTTCCAGCTCAGCAGAATACATTTGTACACAAAACCCAGCTGAACCAGTCATCTGTTCAAGCTAGCTTTCAGGTAGCTAAACTGATTGCATTGATTTTGCACTAGCACTGGATGAGAGCAATGATGTGCAGGACACAGCACAGCTGCTAATTTTTCTTTGCGGATTTAGTTTAAACTTTGAAGTGTCAGAGGAGATAGCAGCCCAAAAAATTCGAAAAAGGTACTATAACGGGAGGATATTTCTGGTAAAGTGTGCCAAACGATGGAAGAGCTGGATCTAGACTGGTCTTAGCTGGCCATCATCCCTACTGACGGGGCTTCTAGTATGGTTGGCACGTCGAGGGGGCTTATAGAACGCATGAATAAAGAAATGGAGGAAAGAGGTCTAACCCCACCGTTACAAGTCCACTGCCTGATCCACCAGCAAGTACTCTGCTGCAAAGTTCTGAAGTGGGAATCAGTCATGAAGGTTGTGGTGTCATGCATAAACTTCATCAAAGCAAATGGACTTAAGCACCAGCAGTTCCAAGCCTTTCTCGCCAAGCTAGAATCTGCTCACAGAGATGTGCTTTACCACACTGGAGTCCGATGGTTAAGCCGGGGCAGAGTTTTGAGGCGTCTTTATGAGCTGCTACCCAAAATCAACTACTTTTTTCTGACAAAGGGCAAAACTGTCCCACAACTGATCAAAGCAGAATGGAAATGTCTTTTTAACAGATGTGACAGAAATGTTGAACGGCCTCAACTTGCAGCTCCAAGGCAAGGGGAGACTAATATATGTGACATGTATTCTTGCTTGCATAAAATCATTTGAGGTGAAACTAGCACTGCTTGTGGGACAAGTGCAAAAGCAAGACTTCATTCATCTCCCCATTACCCAAAGACTCTCAGCTGAGAAACCACTGGCTCCATTCCCAGCTGAAAAGTCTGTAAAAGCACTGGAAATGCTGAAGGCGGAGTTTGACGTGCGATTCCGTGAGCTATATGTCCAAGCTAAAGAAATCTGCCTTTTCCAAAACCCCTTTGCTGCCGACATTGATGAAGCCCTGCCTTCTTATCAGTTTGAGTTGGGTGAATTACAGAACTGTGATTTCCTGAAAGAATGCTCAAGTGTCTCATTGAATTCTAAGCTGCCCTCCCTAACTAGACATACCCAAACATCAAAAGGCATGTAATGAAGATGTCCACACTTTTTGGTATATCTGTGAGCAAACCTTTTCATGCATGAAACTGATGAAAACTCCAACGAGATCAAGACTCACGGATGAACACTGGCATCAGTCTTCGAGACTGCATGTCTGCGACAGGAATGGAAATTGGACTTCTCACATGACAGAAGCAAGTCCACAGTTCACACTAAATAATATGTATAAGTAAGTAAATGTTTTATGAAAAAAAATTCATAATGATAGTTACAATGCTCTTTTAATAGGCTATATGTCTTTTGAAAAGTAATACTTTGTCTGTAAGGTGCATGACAAAATAATAAACTATTCTAGCATTAAAAGGCATAATAAATACATTTCAAATCATAATAAAATCTTCTCAATAATACTAGTAGTCACTCCGGCCCATGTAATTTTCTATTAGAAACTGACCCAGCCCCACATTAAAGAAAGGGAAAATTATGTGGCCCTTGCGGAAAAAGTTTGGGGACCCCTGCTATAAAGTTTGAAGAGCACAGAAAATTCTGAAGGAATAAACAACAGCATTTCCCCTATTCAGGCTTGCTACGAGAAGTTTTCCATTTATTTCTCAGATATTAAACGGGGATTGCTTATTTGTTGTATTTGATGTGAATATTGTGTTTGTTGTTGCTGAGTTCATATAAGGCAGGTGATGTGGCTACAAAGATTTCTCTTTCTGTTCTGCAGCGCATTTAGTATTCCATTTAAAATCGATGTTCTCAAGAACAGAACAAGCTTTCTGCTGTAAAATATATTGAATTACATGACCAATCTCTTAAGTAAAAGAGATTTACATCTAATTAGATTTGCATTTCCAGAAGGAAATACCAGTGCAAGGCAGCAAAAGAATAGTGTTAAAGTTTTAGGCAAGACTAAATTTTAGGCTTTGGTTCTGTGTAAATTAAAATGTTTTCATTGTCATGACATTCAGCATGCATCATGTTTTCGGACAGCTGCATATCACACGTCACTGTGCAGTTAAATAAAAACAACTATAACTCGATAAATATGTGCAAGGGAGACAAAAATATGCAACAATATGCAAGAAAGAAGATCCTCAAAATGTATTATGCAACTAAATCCAATAATGCAGTGTATACGTATTACAGTTTCTGAACATTTTAAATATATTTGTAAATAAACAAAATAAATCTACATATAGATATATAAAAATATAATATTCAATAATATTCTAAAATACACATAATATAAAAAAAACCACACAAACAAAATTAGAAATTAAATTGCCTAATTTCCTAATTATACATGAATTATTTTACATATTTGTTGATTATTATTACTTATTAATCATTAATTATACAATACAATATGTATTGATTATTATACATATTGTTAAACCATTGAGATGAACATGGGATAAACTGTATGCTGTCTAACTTTAAGCTCTGATGAACAGCTGAGTTACTGATAACACTAAGCATTTCAAAAACCAATATATGAAAAGCAGTGCATTCAAATCATGGGGAAATCAAATACATTGTATGTCACTTGTACGAGAGTGGATTGTGCTGTATGGGATGTTGAGAGCTAAAGGCCTGCTTGAGGTGAGAGAGAGAGACCTGAATCCTGAGCAGATGGATCCTACTAGTACCACATACCACTCTGGTGTAAAATGAATGCAACCTGGGGCTAATACTCACTTGCATTGAAATGTATATCTTTAAACAGTCCACACAATCATGCAGCTGTTCCTGAGTACTCAGTAAAATGTGCTCTACATGCAAATCAAATAGAGCTGTAAATCACCCGACAGAACAACTACTGAGTAAAATGCTTAAAACAGGTGGCTTTGCATAAACACAAACACAGACATGTACTAAACCAAAGAACGATGGTGGCTTCTGCTTTTCTGAACTAGGAATTATTGGTAAAGTAAAGAAAATATTTAATTTGAGTTAAAAATAGATGTTTGGTTACTCACTGAGCTCAGAGATGCTCCCCACGCGTGTGGCCAGCAGGGACTGCTCAATAGTACGCTGCTCGGACTCAGTGTAGGCGTCTCCAGCTTTACTCGAGCGCTGCTGGTTCCTGTGCAGGCTCAAACTGTCTGGCAAACTGAGGATTCCTGCCAAAAGAATTAAACAAAAATAAAACATTATGTACAGCAAGAAAAAAGGCACTATTAAGCTCAAACTTTTACAGTTCCAGAAGCTCAATCAATGGAGCATGGTGCTAGCATCGCCAAGGCCAGTGGATCAAATCCCAGGAAATGCTTGGGATAAAAGTATAATTCAACATTCATTTATTTGGTAGACATTTTTCAGAATATCAGAAACAAACACCCCTCAGTAACACAACCCATGACCTTGCTGTTGTTAGCATCAAGCTCACAGATCAATACTAGGACTACAAGGACTTCTGTTCCACTTCTGTCCCACTGAAAAACCACTGGTGCTGCTTCGGCTTAAACTGTGAAAACTTCAAACCATTGCTTCTGGCTAAAGTCCTAAATCCATAATATTGCTTTCTCCAGTGAAAAAGTCGTCTTGTATGAATCATAAATGAAATGTGCATAGATCAAGCATTGTTTACAAGCAAACAGTATTAAATAAGTATGCTGGTGGATTTTGATGTGAGCGGACAAAAGGGGATGCTTTTTTTCTATTGGAGGAAGCGTTATTATGGATTTTGACGAGATGCGGGAGCTCCATATTAAAATGCCTTTATGGTGTATTTGTTTCTTACAAACATCCTTACAACTTTTCACTTCACAAGAAGATAACTAATGTCCTGGAGTTGTGTGGATTACTTGTGGATAACTCTTTTTATGACAGCACCCATTCACTGAGAGGATTGTCTTCTTCATTTAAAGGGGTATTTCATCCAAAAATAAAAACTCTATATATATATAACTATATATAACTCTATACCTATATCACTTTCTTACTTTTGTGGAACATAAAAGAAGATATTTTAAGAATACTGGTATCCAAAATTATTGAAAATTGTAAACAGGTTTTGATTCCCATTCACTTTCACTGTGTTTTTTTGTCCATAAAACAGAAGTCAATAGGAACCAAATCTGTTTGGTTACCAACATTCATAAAAAATATTTTCTTGCATGTTCCACAAAAGAAAGAAACTCATACAGGTTTGAAACAACATAGGGGTTGGACTATCTCTTTAATAATAATAAGCAGGCAAGCCATATAACAAGTCCTCCAGGACTCCCTTCTTGGCGGTAACAGGTGAGAAACTTGGCCAGCCGCTTGTTTTGTCTGCTTACAAGGAGAAAGGGAGGTGTATCACCTTTCTGGACAACTAGCAATTACTGTAAAGAACTGCTGTCCTTTTTGTAGAACACGGACTGAGGTCTACATGCATATAACTTAAAGGAGACATACTATGCCCCTTTTTACAATATGTAATACAAGTCTCAAGTGTCCCCAGAATGTGTCTTTGAAGTTTCAGCTCAAAACCCTACATAGATAATTTATTATATCATTAGAAAATTCCTTTTTTGAGTGAAAGCAGGAACAGGCTGTTTTCGTGCCTGTCTATTTAACTGCAAATGTGCTGATGCTCACCGCCTCCTTTTTCCAGAATAGAGCTACGCCATTACAGCTCGTACCTGCTAAAAACATCTGTTTTGGTTCTTGATTATCATGTTTATCACTTTGAAATCAAGTGTTTTCAACCATATTAGTTTAAACTTATGATATATGGTTTTCTGAGTGCAAAAATCCAAAGCACACTGACAGAAAGTGGCTGTCAAGGCAAGTGAGTACTAAACTAAGTTCTCATTCACACACAAGTTTACATTATAAACACACGAGTTACAAAAAATAGTCAGTTATATCTGTGAAGGTAAACAGTTTAGAAAGAAATCACGTTTATATTAGATCTGTGTGGCAGCAGCAATAATAAAGTAGTAAATAAATCAATAAATCCACAGCTCTCTTGTCTCCTCTGAGGCTTGGACTCTAAATAGTGTTCTGTACTCGTCTGTGTAGCCGAAGGCAAAAGAGTTAGCATGTTTTGCTTAAACTTTCGCCATGGAATTAAAACTGGTACACTGAAATAATATTCGCTTGCAAAATCAAACTGACAACGTTTATGGGTGGAAAAGTCCTGTAATATTATAATGAGATTCCTTTGCAGCATCACTGGGGGAGCGAAATCTGACTCGTTAGTTTTTTACTTACACTTTTTACACTTACAGAAAAAGGCTTACCAAAACAAAGTTACTAGGTTAATCATTTTCATGTTTACTTGGTTGGTTGATGCACTGAGGACCTGATTATAGAACTTTAAAACCGGGAAAAGTCTGATTTTCATGATATGTCAACTTTAATGCTAATGTTTCAATAATGACAATTGTACCAAACAAACAAGACTCTACATCACACAGTGTCCCTGAAATCAACATTAGATTGAAGGCTCGCTTGTTCAGTACTACTGCACCATCACAAAGCTTTTCATCCTGTCTCACAGCTGAACCACTGAGGTGAGACTCCGGTAGTGTCTGAATCACAGTGGTTATTGTTTTTAACAGGATGGCTGGGCTCCTTGAAAATTGGATTCCCTCTCATTCTTGTGTTTCCATCAGTTCCATTGTTGCCAAACACTCGTGGAGCTGACGCCGTGTTAAATTATGATGTGGCAGAAACAAATGACTCTATTTTGTTGTCCTCCACTGACAGAGGGGCTTTCGTTTAAACCGTACTCTTGTGAGGCAAATGTAATTTTAGGGGCCATCCTGAGAGCGGGAATGATGTAAATCCTTAATCAGCTTCACCCGGGAGAAATGTGACGCAGTGTATGTTGCTTATCATAATGTAAATATATTGCTCGACAAACTCATCATAGATCTTCCAAGGCATGTTATTATGATAAAAAATGCACCCTTATATAATTGCTGTTATAGATCATTTAGTCCATCTTACAGTAAGTGTTTTGCTTCAAGGAGGAATAAAAAAATAAGGTGCATCCTGATAGAATTTGAACTAGGTTGCCATGGAGACAAGGCAGGGGTGGGGTGATGGTTACTTGCCTGCGGCATGGGAGGAAGTACAGGTGTTTAGCAATGCAAGACCACACCTCACTGTCTTAGGCCTAGAACTCTGCTATTGTATTCAAGTAATTTTTGTACAAACTAATTTGCAGCCCTGCAGATGTTCATAGATGTTCATTATAAGATCTTGCTCTCCATTTTTCCTCAGCTCAATGAAGAATGACTGACAGGTGTATAAGATCCAAGAGCGGAGCAAAATTCCCCCTTGTTCCCTACAATCTCTCAAGTCCAGAGTAGGGATAGGCGTTTTCCGCAAATATTACATTCGAATATTTGAGCTATTCGAATATTCGTTTATTTAAATTAAGTTTAATGACAAAGACGTTATTTTTCAGCAACATTTATTGTTTCTGTCTTTTTTGAACAAGCTTACACACAATAAGCTTGAACATTACACATCGTGTTTTGTAGCTGAAAACCTTTAACAATACGTGCAAACAAACAAAAGTACAGATTAAAAGCAAAAAAAAAAAAAAAAAAATTGAACAAAGAAAAATCGTAAAGCAGCCTGCAACAATTAGTCTATTGTAGAACGTAGACTAGACTTAACTTTGAAACTTTGAAACTGTCAGCAAATCTTTTTTGCCTTTTTTCTATTGTTTTACATGTTCTTGTTAAGAAACACGGGCATGTAAACATGATCGGGGGAATGTCGGCTCCTTAGTCTGTTAACCATAAGGCCGGCCACGGTGAAAACGCGCTCTGACGGCACAGATGTTGGCGGGACTCACAAATAACGGTGTGCTAAGCAAATAAGTTTTGTGAAGTGCTTCGTGTTTTCGTTTCACCACTGAATGGGATCCTCATCTGGTGGAATACATGGCTCAAGCAAGAACTGTTCCCACTCGTCTCGGCTGGACTCTCTGTAATCATCGCTGAAGAACTGGCTCAGCCTTTTCCGAAGAGTGGGCATTGCATCCTCTTCATCGTTGGTGGCGGCGGCTGCATCCGCACCACTCACATCAAGGAAAATGTTCTGATAATGTTCAAAAAAGTTTTTTTTTCTTACTTCTCTCATGTTTTCATCGAGAAACCTGAGATGTTTGTGCCGGGGGTCTAGGGCAGACGGGAGGAGTTTTCAATGCATTCTCCAAGTTAGCGGTGTTTATTCGTTGCTTGAGAGATGCCGCCACAATGTTCTTGAATTCGGTCACTTTCTGTGATTCTCCACGCCATATTTGAAGTAGCCTACTGTAGAAGACCGCAGTTCTTATTCATTCATTAATTATTTTTATTCTTCAAATATGCCATGGAGAATCACAGAAAGTGACCGAATTAGGTTTTATTGTGGACTTTCTTTTCTTCTTTTTTTCTTTTTTTTAAGGCAAGCAAAAATATAGCAAAATTCGAATATCATTTTTATTTATCGAATAATTAGAGCAGAACGAATATTCGAATGTTCGATTATGCGTGCACACCCCTAGTCCAGAGCTCTTATTAAAACTCTCAGCGGGTCTCCGTGACAGATGAGTGTGCCAGGCTCATGCACAGTCAGCCTGAAACACTTAAAGCAATGGGTGGTAAGACTGGCATGTTGATCGCTTACCTTTCAGCTACACTCCCTCAAACATCAGTCAGGGTAAACTTAAATTACAGTAGGCTATAAAGACTTCACACGTAGAGAAATGCACACACACACACACACACACAGATTACATCATTTTAAAAGCCTGGCTTTTTCCAAATCCTTGCTATCTTTTGTTTTGTGTGATTATGCTTTAAAAGGAAACCATGCTCAAAAACATTAAGGTCAGTGCATCAGATAACAAAATATAAAGACATGTACCATTTATTTGAAAGAAAAATAGCACAAGCAAAAAATAAATAAATAAAATTCATAACAATAACCTTGTTAAATATGTAAAAATAAAACCATTTTGGGGTTAAAAAATAGTAATATTTGAAAATGTTACAACAATTTTAAATAACTGTTTTAATATATTTAGAAATATAATTTAGGATTTTATACAACCATTAGTCCAGCTTTCAGTGTCACATTCCTGCTGATTTGGTGTTCAAGAAACATTTATTATTAATGCAGAAAACAGTTGTGCTGCATAATAGTTTTGTGGACATCATAATTCTTTGATGAATAAAAGGTTACAGCATTTATTTAAAATCAAATCAAATCTTTTGTAACTTTTAATAAATGTCTTTACTTTTGATCAAATTCAAGCATATTTGCTAAATAAAAGTATTAGAATTAGTATCATTATTATAATCATTTTTTATGGTTGTCAAATGTTAAAAATAAAAATAATTAAATAAATAAAAACAGTTTAATATTCTGCAATAAAATGTATACATTTAATGTGTGGTGTAAGTGTTCAAGTGCTTATTCAGGTTATTCAGTGGTCAGGTAAAAGCAACCTGTGATTACAATAAAAATAATTACCTGCAGTTAATTATTGAAAAGGAATTGATTAAAAAGAAGAAAATCACTATTTCATGGGTATTAAAAGATTATGAAATTTTTATTTATATAAATAGTATATAAAAGAGCGGATTTATCGGAACAATCAAAGCATCAGGTTGCCGGAAAAAAGCCTAAAGCTTGAAACATTACTGTCATTCATACTGCGCCTCCATTAACTCACTCAGGGGAAAAATGTTTAACTTTGGTTTGGGTTTGATATTCTGTTATTTAATTCATTTAAAAATGTAATTGTTCAAATAAAAAAATGGAACAATTGTCTAATGTTGAAAACCGCTATTCAAGCAAGCCTAGGCCAGCAGATTTCAATACATGCAGTTTTCAAGCCAATGAACAAGAGAGAAGAAATAATGAAAGTTTCTGTCAGGTTTAAAGCAGCTGAGGATTGTGTGTGTGCACTGTGCAGGCGTCAGTGCCCTGTAACAATGTCAAAACCCAATGAATTCACATTCACATCACCCTTTTTGGCCAAAACCAGAGGCTTTGGTTTGGAAAAACACAGCATCAACAGGTTCACACAGATTGAAGGCTCTATAAAATCATTTGCATTTCACCTCTAGGGTGCCAGAATTGCATTACAGTCATACATGCCAACCCTCCCTAATTTTCCGGGAGACTCCCGAATTTCAAAGCCCCTCCCGAAAATCTCCCGGACCGACCTTTTTCCCGAATTTCTCCTGATTTCCACCCGGACAACAATATTGCTACACCATCCGTCACTGGGCGCCGTTTTAGACCAAACGCTTGCGCTCCCATGGCGTCTGTCGTTGCTATGCAACCAAACTGCGCTCTCCATGATGACGACGAAGAAGTATCAGCAAAGGATTAATTGATTTCTAGCCTCACCTCGGCTCGCATTAGCTTTACTACTAGATATATTTCTGGAGATGAAAAGGAAAAACAGGAAAAAAAGAACAGCTATTTATTTAGCTTTAGACTGTTACATGAAAATTTTAAAATGAAATGTCATAATTATAATGTTTTAAGAGTTTACTTATGTAATTGTTGCATTAGGCTATGAATTAATAAATGTTTATTGATAAGATCTAGCTATTTCATATCTCTTCATTTACAGTAGCTAACAAATTAGGGTCTAACCTCCTGAGGAGAGGCCTTAAGGAATTGAATTTGTCAAATAAATGAATTACATTTTCTTTGCGTTTGTGTATGTGATATTATATATGACGACACATCGTTTGTGTATGTGATATATATGACGACACACAACCCCCCCCCCCCCCCCCCCGGTCCTTTTTAATATCTCCCTAATTCTGAGGTCTCAAGGTTGGCAAGTATGATTACAGTACTTATCACATGTTTCACAGTGGACTAGTCGACCAAAAGTGCTTTGACAGGCTGACAAGCGGACATTAGAAGAGCTAGCACAGCACAGCGCTGCTAGCACAGCGCTTGGATAGGATCCACTGGGACATACCAGAGTTTTCCCAGCTTTCCCATGCACACGTGCCGAGTGCGAATATGCCACTGACCTCACTAGGCCTTAGAGTCTGTATTTAAATCTATTTTAAAGGCCTGTGAAGCCTGGCCTGCTCACTTAGCCTGAGAGTGCAGATGAAAACACACACACATAAACACACACACACACACATTTTCTGTCTCTTGGAGTACAAATGTGGAAAAACAACTCCATGGATTTCTCACAGTGCAATGCCAGCATGCAAAAGCTAGAAAGAGATTCAATTCACATCATGTAAACCTACACCCACAACACCTATTACACTAATGCAATTATGGACTTGGTCAACTCCTTTACTAACCCCTATGCTAGGTTAAACCCACACATAAGTAAAATAGTATCCAGTATTTCTTGTGCAAGATGGTATTTCAGTGTCACACTAGAGACTTGTGCGATGGCATAATATCCTACGCACTAGATAAACACTTCCGAAATCAGTTTAACCATATACCATATACTATATGTAGTGGATAACTGAAACAATAAGCTACAAAAGGTTTTGTAATAGGTTAAATCATACATGCTGAATTCTGGCAGCCTAAGGCAGATGGAGTCCATATGTAAGCCAATAAGAACCAGGAATGGAACATTTCTGAGGAATGGAGGGAGGAGTTTGAGGAGAGGGATGTGGTGGTTTCTACATGCGTCATGTGACTGTGCAGTCTGTCTCCAGAACTGACTGACTGCAGAGCTTTAATGGTTTTTGGAATCATCCCCAAGGACTTGCTCCAAGTTGTTCGGTGATCAGAAAGTTGGATCAGTCCTCTGATTTGTCACTGACAGCACGTGTCTGTTCTAATTTAAGACACGCATGGCTGTCAGAGAAACAGTCAACACAAACCCCTCCAATATTCCCACTAAGGAATACACTACTGTACATACAGTATGCATGCTGTATGTACAGTATGTATCTGTACTACAGCAAACATACACTAAAAACATTAAAAATTCATATTTATATTTCACAATGATGCATTAAATTGAAAAGAAAAAAATAGTGAAGACATTTGGATTTTTAATTTTGAAGGGTTAGTTCAAAATGAAAATTCTGTCATTAATTACTCACCCTCAAGTCATTCCAATCCAAACCCATAAAGACCTTCATGTGTGTCTTAGGGAAGTCGTGGCCTAATGGTTAGAGAGTCGGACTCCCAATCGAAAGGTTGTGAGTTCGAGTCCCGGGCCGGCAGGAATTGTGGGTGGGGGGAGTGCATGTACAGTTCTCTCTCCACCCTCAATACCACGACTTAGGTGCCCTTGAGCAAGGCATCGGACCCCCAACTGCTCCCCGGGCGCAGCAGCATAAATGGCTGCCCACTGCTCCGGGTGTGTGCTCACAGTGTGTGTGTGTGTGTGTGTGTTCACTGCTCTGTGTGTGTGCATTTCGGATGGGTTAAATGCAGAGCACAAATTCTGAGTATGGGTCACCATACTTGGCTGAATGTCACTTCACTATTCATCTTCGGAACAGAAATTAATATATTTTTGATGAAATTTGAGAGCTTTCTGACCCTATATAGACAGCAAATCAACTGAAACATTCCCAGGCCCAGAAAGGTGTTAAGCCTCCATTTAAGAGAGTACCATAACATAGGTGTGTGCATTCCTCTGCTTGTAAACAAGGCACAGCGCATCTGTGTTCTACGTCAGAAAGCTAGCTCCTGTGTCAGCAGCATCACACACGCATACTAGACTTCTTTCAAAAACATTCTTACCAACCCCAAACCAAATGTATACAAAGATATAAGTATTAGTATTCAACACGTGACAAATGACAATAGCATTGACATGTACATAAACAACATTTGCCTTAAAAGGCCTATTAACAGTGTGATGTATGAACAGATAGTAAGTTGTCTTCTAAATGATCCAAACTGGTTCTTGAATTGCAGGTCACATAAACTAGAGCTCACAAAAGCTTTTAACTGTTTTCTTACAATCTTCATTGAAAGGATTTTTAAAGGTGAAGTGTGTCATTTTTTGAGCCAGTAGCATCACCAAATAGAATTTGTACAATGAAGAAATAATAATCGTCTCAGACAGGTCTCCCCAACTCCATTTGCAAATGACTGAAATAAATCAATACATTCATTTACAACAATTCCAGAAAAAGGTGTGTTTAGACTATTTAATTATAGCCTTTGTAGACATGACATAAATGCAAATCTATTAACTGGTCTATTAACTATTAATCTATTAACTATACATTATACTACAATATTAGGCCAACAAAATTTGTTCACATTTCTCAAAAACCTAAGTTAAATTTATGCTTTATTTGTTTGATTCAGTAGAAAGAATGAGCTCAATATATGGTTTTGAGTCAAAATGTATTTAATTGTTGACTTGCCTAATGAATTAATGTAAAAACCTGTAAGAACTTCAGCAATCTTCATTGGGAGCATTTGTTATTGATCAGTCAGAACAGCAAAACAAAGTCCAAAAACTCAATCTCTGTGAAAGCTTAAGAAATAAAAGACTCTAAAAAACAAACATGTTTGTGTTTGCATGAGGAAAGATGCCCTTGTCAATGAATGCTGGGTAATGACCATGCTGCGTATACACATGCTGCATGCACCAAAGTGATCCTGAGCTAAGTGTGTCATAGCCAGCCCAGTTGCCCTTTGGTACTTCCCTCCGGAAAACTCCAAAACAATTGGTAATGGAAAGCGCTACCTCCTGCAGTGACCCCCGATTACATCACCAAAACGGTACGCGTGTTGCCCCCCACTCTCCCCTGCTGAAGTAAGCCTTGCTGTCACTAACAATCACTAACAATCAAAAACACATGCTGTTCTCTTATCAGCAATCTGAGACAGCGTGTTATCAGCCGACCCCCTTGAGGACCGATCTCCTGGACATTCAGACAGAGGGTACACTGTTGAAAGTATAATAGAACAGTTCTGAGGAGATTTCAGTGAGCGTTTCCTCTGACGCATTCATAAATGAAAACTTTATTTTGAGTCCCTTCTCATTACTCTTTGCATTCTTCCCAGTGCTGAGTGGTAACTTGCATGCAACTGGGCTCCAAATTGCAATGTAATTGTTTGACTGGATCAGTGCGATTCATCATTTTGACTTCGCTAAGAGGCACACTGGGTTACTGGCTCTTTAACGCAGGCCATACGCGATGTCAGAAAGTGATTTGATTGAGGCTTCGTGCAGGACTTTTTAAAACTGCTCAAAAGAAGAATAAGAAGAATAACCAGTCAATTATAGTTAAAATGGATATTTGATATACAAAAAAAAAAAAATCTTGACATTTTCAAATCCACAGTAAAACAATGAGTGGATTTCCTCAACTGTTAATATTTTCCTACAATTATATGATTGTACAGACAATTTTTATGAAGGTCTGCCAGTTGCTTTTGACATTTAATACATGTAATCAAGAACAGTCTCCATCGTCCATTGTCCAGTCTTATGTCTGTCTATTTTATAATCAGGGACTGCAATGTATGTACTTATTGTTCAGAAAAAAGTCAGGTCAATTCCGTCTAAGAGTAGCACGAGGGAGCTTTGACCAGGCCCAAGGGGTGTTTGCAATTTTTTTTTTTTAATGAGGTTTGCTTACAAGCACTAACTGTATTTATTATGAATTAATGCTTCATGGTTTCAAATTTTAAAAGTTCTGTTAAAAAAGTTTTTTCTTACAATTTTTTTAAAAATAATCTATCATAATAACCAAAGAAAATTTGGATTCATGTATTTAAATACTAAAAATGTTCCTACAGATTGTATTATTTCAGGTCTACACCACCCCTTTCAGTCTGATCGCAGTTTATTTGGATAAAGCATAATCAGATTGACTAAGGTGTTTATAGGAAGCCATCAATCAGATTACTAAAACAAATTATTTGTTGCACACACAAAAAAACGGTATTTTTTGTGCTGTTTTTTGAGGAAATATTTGTGGAATTCTGCAGAATGGATTAAAAAGGGGTTAAATGGAGCCATATTTACCACAGAATAATAAATAAAAAAAGATAAAGTAATTGCAACTTTATTTCTTGTAATTGCAATTTTTTTCTTACAGTACAGATGAAGCAGAAACTTGTGAATGAGGGCTACTCCAATTCTTTGAAAATCTGCTGAACAGATCCCATGAGGGCCTGGCTTTGACCTTTGATACAAATCCAGATACTCAATAACGCTATATCCTGAACACAGGACGTGTGGGATTATGCACCAATAAAACCTGCCATACACACTGGAGAAATAATCTTATGAGCTTTTCATAGCAGAATGATTAGCCCTGTTCATTTAATGATGTCATGACTTATTATTTCCAAGTAAAACCCTCAATTGTCACAAAATCAGCATGTTAAATATATAAAATTTAGTCTTCCATCCAATTTTTCAGCAGGTGGTCACTCACAAATGCATCTTACCCACTCATTGTCACAGCATTTCCTCCAGGCATAATAGCGTTACCATCACATTACTGTCACTCGCTTCCTCTCACACATAAACACACAGATACACATACAGGTACTGTTCTGTATAAACACACACACACAATCACACTAAGAATAGCAATGTTATGGGGGGAAAAAAG